>NC_056547.1:24294646-24947646 GCF_910596095.1 Thunnus maccoyii | reverse complement strand
TAAAATGCAGCTACATTTTCATTCAAATATGCCTCTTTTTTTCATCATTTCATCCTCATGTATTCTTCTATCTTCTTTTTTTTTAAGGCTTTCTGGATCCTGAAAAGAAGCTTTTCTCTCATCGCATCCTTTCCAGAGATGAGTGTATCGATCCTTTCTCCAAGACGGGGAATCTTAGGTGGGAATCGCCGTCTGCTAAAGATGACAACTAAATCAATTGCTGGCAGTTTAGTCTGCAGCGACCCTGCACCTGTCTGTTCTCTAGACTTTTACTCTGTTTTGGTGGATTTCATCATATGATTCATACTGTCTATTTCTAATTTCTAGTACAATCAGTTTTTATCTTCAGTGACTGTGTTGGTAGATGAGCAAAATTGATATCTACTATTCTTTCAGTGTCACTTTTGAATGAATGCCACTGACATCTCTCTCACAGAGAAAACATTTGGAATGGTGATGTAAGATCTCTCACTACAGCAGTAATACAGTCAGAGAGAGATGAATAGTGCCTTCACAAGTGTCTGTTTGAAAATGAAACTGTCTTGGTTTTGAACATCTGCAGTTTTGCTAGCGTCTTGTGTGTGATTTTCCCGACAGGAACCTTTTCCCTTGTGGGGATTCGATGGTCTGCATAATCGACGACCGAGAGGATGTGTGGAAGTTTGCACCTAACCTCATCACTGTGAAGAAATACATCTACTTCCAGGGCACAGGAGACATCAATGCTCCACCAGGATCACGGGAAGCTCAGATGGCCAAGAAAGGTACAGTGCCCACACATGTTTGATAACTGATGCATCCATAGAAAAGAAAAAAAAAATCCTTATCATGACCAAGTAGTTGAACAGTTTATGTAACACAGAGGGACAAATGGACAACCAAGGATGTACTGTCCAAGGATTTGTTTCCAGTACCCTGCACTTTCGCCTGTAAGAGGCACTTATAGCTGAAGTTGACATGCAAGTTTTCTCAGACTGCTCTTGTAAGTTCATAGCTACTAATGCTGAATGTTATTCAGTCTGTTATATAAATGGAAATAAAAGAGGGAACCATACTATATGTGACTGACTATCAATTTTGTCAATACAACTAGGAGGACTAATTCTGTGCAGACAGTAGTAACGAAGTCTTGATTTGAAATGCATTGGAGCCTTCTTTATTGTCTTTGTAGCTGTTCAAAAACATTTGTTTTTGGAACACTCTTAGTTTAAGCTTAACTTATTATTTGGTTGTATTTAATTTTTTGTGTGTTTATGAGTGAACTGACCAGATCCAGTGGTGAGTAGTAGGTGTATTAATGCCAGCTGCCATTAATGACTGAATATTTCCAAAACATATATGGATGACATCATCTTTTCTATATTTTAATGTACAGGATATATAATAAGCAAATATTTAAAATGAAAGTATTTACATATAAAAAAATGGCTTTTTATTATGGCTTTACATGTATCTGTCCTTTCTGTCTGGTCTTTTGTCTTAATGGCTTCTGAGAATTCTCAATGCCTGTTGGATGGCAGATGTGGATTAACTTTTAGTAACTGTACAGTATAAACGGACACCTGTAGTGCAGGTGTTTGTTGCCGTTCTAATTTAATGTGCCAATATTGAACTTAAGGTAAAGGCAGAAACAGTGTGGCTTAACTAAATAGCTTGGGGCTGAGGTTATTTGTGTAACCAATAAAATGCAATAGATAAATAGCTTCCTCCACTTTGCATAAAGTACTTCGTAGATTCCGCGTCCTCCATTACAGTCATGGAACCTACAGTTCATTAGAACAAGTATAATCCCTTACATGAATCAATGAATCTGTTTCATCAACAGCAAAATCAAAATCTTTCCTCACAAATTTCAATTGTACAAATTTAGGACTCCAAGCAAATTGTATTAAAGGTTATAAAATAACAGAGTGGAGTAGAGTTCATTGCATTTAACATTCATTGGATTACTTTGTGTTTTTGCATATGAAAGCTATTTAGTCCTACGATATATATTTTTAACATATTGTCCATCACTGACCTGCAATTTCTATATGTATAATTTGGCTTCTTTGTTGAAATCTAAAAAGGTCTTTAAAAGCTTTAAATTAGATTATTAAAGTTGATAGCAAGCCTGCAAATGGTTATCTTAGTGCTGAACCTAATAAGATCTTTTTATTACCGTTCATTCACTCATTGGGAAAAGGCCTATACTTGTTAAACCTAATTCCCCTTATACTTTTCATAAATCATATGCCCTGCAAAGAGAAATGCAAAATAATCCTTGAACTTTGCCCTACTAACCCTTGTTCAAATACAAGTAGTTTAGCTTTATTACACTAGCTATCACCTATGGATAAGACTTGTTGTATATCAGGTTAATAATTACTTTAGTTTCCTCTGTCATATAATTTATTATAGACAATCACTCAGGGTGGACCCAGACAATAAATACTCATAAACACTGCATTCATATTCATCCAGCATCCTGACACACATAATTAGACTACACACCTCTATCCACAAACCATATTATGAATGAAAAGCACCTGTCAATAGATGATGATAAAACTGCCTTAAAGAGTTCCAGCGCTTTCACCTATGTGCATCCCTCTGTGGTGAACTCAGGGAATCCTTGGTACAAAGACACAGTGTTACTCTCTTCATTATCATAGCAGAAAACAAGCTGCTTAGAACCAGCAAGTGTGTCTCCTTGGGGGATGTTGTAGGACCCCCCTTCATTTACACCCACTCTCAGGCTGCCACATAAATTAGCTGATAACTCCTGGTTGTACTGATCCCATGTTACACCAGCTGCCAGGCTCAGTAATGTGTCTTTATACAGTATAGCTGTTTAATTCAAAATAGAATAGAGTTAATTATTTGGGTAAAAAAACAAGCTTCGATTTGCTCAAAGCAGATTTAGTCCAATGCAAATACAATCTCTAGTTATATGACTTTTGCAAGTCAAATACATGCTCTAGTAATCTCTCTCACATATATGACATACACACATTAAAATATAAGATTTTGCTGAATCAGCATTTCTCTTGGTGGTAGCTTTTTTTCAATTTTTATTTTTTAGTTATACTATTTACAGTTGCAATTGTATTTTTAAAACAAATACAGTATGACATAGACACTGGTTGATTTATTGTAGCATGTGGAGTTTTTAAATGAATAAAAAATATAAATAAGTGAAATAAGAATATTTTTTGGGTAGCGTCAAGCCAAAATAATTTTTTTGTGGTCTTACTAAGTTGGGAGGTGGAGCATCATTCAATAATCCATTAGTGTTAGTTAGGCACTTGACTCAAAAACTAGCATAACTTAAAGCTGCATTCACTGATTTTTCTTTTGGCCATTCTGGGACAGCACATCAACCTGTAAACACTGTTGACATACTGGTTAATCACCATGTGAGCAATAAGAGTGAAAACAGTACAGTTGTGGGGCGCAGAACCTGAAATAATGAGCTGAAAGGTGCTAAAACGCTACGTAGAGCTAAAAATTAACTGCAGTGTTGTGTAATAATTAATAATAAAACAATCCATCTCACATTACACGTAGCCATTTGATCCATTGTTGATATATCAATATTAATTAGCTTTAAGCTCACTTCCAGACATGTTTATATACTGTTTGTACCAATATACTATTGCCTACAGCGGGGGGCATACTAGGCTTATGATCATGCAAATGCAGAAAGCAATGCAAGTCGAAAAAGCGCTCTTTGTTTTTGAGAATGTATAAGACCGTGTTGAAAAGTTTTGCTCAATTTACTCATTCATATTCTGAGGGCTGGTGTTCATTGGCCCGCGTCTGCTCTAGCGTGCTCTGCCTCAGAGCACGCTATTATTTAGCTGCCTTCCCCTGTCCATCCAGCGCTGTGGCTCCAAGTCACATGCTTCCTTGAACATACTTATTGTCACTGATGGAGATGTATGTTATGCAGAGTTTACATGACATTTTTCTATCTCAAAGATACCAGAATACTTTACTTCAAAGACCTTCATTCTTGTTTGTTAAGACTTGACTGTACCAGTAGTACCACTCCTATGTGAATTATTCTGTGATGTTGACAGGTTGTCATTTGACTTTTTTATTTCACGCACAGTCAGTCACTTTCTCTGAAGTGACTCGATGTACCCAAAGGACTCTCATTTGCCTCAAAGGATGATTGAACGCACCAAGAAGTGTTTGCCAACACAGGCAGCCAGGGCAGCTCTTCCTGAGCTAAAATCTGGGTAGAATGTACTAGTGTGAAATGTTAGGAAGGTTATTACTAAGAGGTTCATAATCACAGGGTTACAGACTTTCCAGAATGCATTAATGCTAAGTACATGGTGAAACAGGCCATGACATCACTGCTAGTGGGGTGACATGGTGCCAAATATTGCATGTGTTATAAAGCAGACTCGCACACATCCTGATAGACTATTTAAAAGATCCTTTATTTTTGTTGAAACTTTCTGACTAGAAATTTGTCTCCACAGTATGTTTAATGTGCTGTTTTGTTTTGCATTATCACTGTGAGTCAAAGGTGGTGAAGATTAAGTTGGTAAGTATGGATACCCGAAACTGACAAAAGGTAGTGATAGGTTATGAGACTAGTCAAATATATAGCTGAGTGCATCAATTAATAATATTATTAGTTAAATAATTAAATACAGTGTAAAGAGAAATATAAAGCTTTACACTTTTCCTTTGACCTCCAAATTTAAATTTAAAAGCAATAGCTAATTAGTTAGTTAATGCTAATTAAAACACAAATTAAAAGTTCACAGACAAAATTCTTCTCATCTTCATAGCATTATTTTCATCTTCAAGTGTCTTCTATTTAGCAAGGCCACAATGGAATTAAGCCTCAGACTTTATTACTCTTAACATTTTTTAGATGTGTATGATTTAATATCTCCTTTCTCATGGTGTCAAATAACTTAACTAAAAACTTGTAAAACTTTGTAGTGTTAGCTAGCTAACTTTGTTAGCATTAGCCTGTCAACTGAAATGCTTGAGCCACTGTTACAAGACTTATACGGTACAGTACATTGTGTACATTGTGGGCATTAGCTGGTGTTGTTTTATAAAGAAAGTTAGCTCCATCTAGGTAGCTAGCTGGAAAGGCTAATGCTCAAGGGTGTTTAGCCATTGCTGTTTTCAGGTAAGCTAGCTTGGACTGATCGCTGCCCTGGACAAACACACATGGACTCACCTATTTCATGACCATATAAGCATGATGAAAATTGGAAATGTGCTGAAAAAAATAGGACATGTTTGGAGGGGGTCAGGATTGCAATAGATAAATGACTAGACTTGTGGTAAGATAAAACATTTTCAGTATTTAACTAATAATATTATTAAAGAATTCCGTCTGTGTTGTCCAATAATTTTCGGGGAGAGATGTGGAAGCACTTCAATGTACAAGGTCATCTTTGAGAAATCTGATCTTTAAATTGGCCCGATTGACACCAGATTCCTTTATGCTGTAGCTGTAACCTCACCTATTGAATCTGATGCCCTTGAATACTGTGTAATTGCCTTGTCTTGTTCCGGCAGGAGGCGCATCAAGTCGGCCAGCAGAGAGCACAGAAACAGTTGGGACACTTGGTGCTGATGAGCAAAATAATGGCCTCAGGAAAAAGGCAAAGGACATTTCTGGAAAGGAAGAGTCCACATCATCTCAGTCTTCTCAGGGAGTACCAACAAATGAACGGACACATCCCACAGGGGTTGTAGAGGACGAGGCACTCCGTAGTAAAGGGTCAGAGAATGAGGCAGAGTCTGAGGCAGGGTCAAGGGAAACTCAGGTGGGTGACAACAAAACAAATATTAAGGAAGATGATAGCAACAGGACACGAGAGGCACAGGACAGTGCAAACTCATCAGCACCGAGTCATGAGTCCAATAACCTGGACTTTGACCTTTCCAGTGACAGTGACAGTGACAATGACTCAATTATAGAGAAGCCCCCCTCATCCGAGAGTGATGGTGAAGGCAAGTCTTGCCAGACAAAGAAACCTGGGCAGGAAGGAGTCACGCAAGAGCCCAGTGATGGGGATGGGACAAGGGAAGGGGACAGTAAAGGTCGGAGTGAAGGAGAAAACAGCTCTGACATAGCAGAACCTTCAGGAGTTCTTCTCCCAGACCCTGAGCTGGGAAATGGCTGCGCAGATAGGAGAGAGCCAGAAACAGAGTCACAGAATAGTGAACAGTCTGGGGTAACTATGGGGGAGGAGCTGCTGGACCAGAGTATGGAGGACGAGGAGGAAGAGGAAGCTGACAACGACCAAGATGATCACCTGATCTACCTGGAGGAAGTGCTCGAAAGGATCCACGGAGAGTACTACGCCCGCTACGAAGCCTACCTGAGGAAGGAAACCCCTGAAACACCGGACATCCGCAAGATTGTCCCAGAGCTGAAAAGCAAGACACTGGAGGGCACAATGATAGTTTTCAGTGGCCTGTACCCAACCAACTATCCAATGGAGAGGACTCGTGAGTACTACCATGCCAAGGCACTGGGGGCCAAGATTGGCAAGAATCTGGTTCTTAGCTCACAAGATCCCAGTTGGACAACGCATCTCATCGCAGCAAGAGCTGGTATGTAAAAATGTATGTATACTAATGACCAAGCATTGAGTGGAGCTAGTATTTATCGATGTACTTCTTATAGAAAAAGAGAAAATCTATCATATTTCTTAGCCATGCGAGCAACATGGCTCTAGGGATGGCAGTGTTTGTCAGTCAGTCCACTGCTTTAATCCACACTGAAATAAACATTGGATGTATTGCCATAAAACTTCCTACAGACATTCATGGTCCTCAGAGAATGAACCCTAATGACTTCGGTGACCCCCTACCTTTTCCTTGAGTATCACCAGATTTTTTTTTTGTTGTTGTTCTTTAGGGAAATGTCTCAACAAGTGTTGGATGGATTGCAATGAGATTTGGTACAGACATTCATGTCCCTCTTTGGATGAACTGTAATAACCTCAATGATCTCTTACATTTTCATCTAGCAGCATCATCAGGTCAAAATTCAATTCAAATTCAATTTCTCCAATACTTTGGTTTATGTCTCGCAAAAAATTAATGACATTCCCATCAGCCTCAGCTGTACATTCTGTTTAGTGCTAATTAACAAGTGATAGCATGCTAAACTAAGATGGTTAACATGGTAAATATTTTACCTACTAGCATGGTAGCATTGTCACTGTGAGCATGTTTTTATGCTGAAATTAGTATTTAGGTCAAAGCACAGCAGTCCCTAAGTACTGCCTTACAGAGCTGCTAGCGTGACTGTGGACTCTTAGTCTTGTTTCTTTATGTAGAAGCTAATTTTGACCTACAAGTCAAATTGGAAAAAAAAACTGTTCTTCCTAAATTATTCATGCTATTTTGCATAAATGATGAGTCCTTTCTAGAACCTGCATGATACTAGATTTTAGAGGACTGAAAGTGATATTGAGAATTATGTTTTCTGACCTAAGTATTTTCATTTTGCTGAATACAGTTTTGGTATATTTTGTTAGCAGTGTGCTGGAGCCATTTGTAATTGGTGCAAGTACTGGTTTGCTGCTGAGGCTAGAATTCAAGAAGCGTCATGCAAGGTTTGTTTAAATGTCGGGCTTGCTGATATATTGGCAGATCTGTGTGTCTGAGCCTTGTCAAAACTGTCGGCTGTTATAGCGAGGAGAGATAACTGAGGTTGAATAACGTGTTAGCCCAAATAGTGTATCTCAGAGGTCAGCTATTCCAGTAAGTTGTGAGCCAGTGTTGTGATGGTTTTGAAGTGTTGGTTAACAAGTGACAATAAGGGTGTACAAGTGGTGCATGGGCAAAAAATACTCACCCACTTTTGCAGTTCCATGGATACAAATACAACAGGCAGTGTTGGCTTTTGAAACCAGAGAGGGATCATATTTTTGCTGGGCGGCTGCATGACAAACTAGTCGAGGATCTGGACCTCTGTGTGCATTACACTCTCCTGGTGGAGCTTCTTGCTGGCAGTTGAAAAAGAAACAGCTTACTTAAAAGACAAAGATGACAGCACAGTGGAATCTGGCATTCAAACACAACCTCAGTGAGATGATAATGTTGCATGTGTACATGTCTAAATAAGCAAACGTTCTTCCAAAATTCTGCTAAAACAACTGTATAAGGCAATGTCAGCTTGTTTTGAACTTCTGCAGACTACTGGCCAAAAATTTGATTGATGCAGGTTTCCACATATACTCTTGAGACAGCTTCTTCTCTGTAATTAGACCTACTTGATTGACAGAAGCACAGTTCACTGCATCCTGACATTTTAGAACCATGTGAATACTGGAGGCTATATTATTGGATTTTTGTATCTGTAAAACCTAAACTATACTAACCTACATTGCTTACATTAACTTGTGGTCTTCTCTTCTTTATTTTTGTGAACTGCCATTGCCATGTTACTGCCATTTACAGTCAGAAAAAATGTGTATTACATCCTTGTGTATTTTCTGGTTGTTTACAAGATACAAAGAATACAACACTTCATCTATCTGTCGATCATCTAAAGTGGATTCACGCTTGTATTGCAACCAATTCAGTTTATCCTCTGAAAACAAGCACAGGAAGTGGCACTGTTGCCTTGGGAGCCAGCCCCGTTGAGAGCAGCACTTGGCAATCACTCACCTTGTACATTAGAAGAAGAGAAAAATCAGTCAGAGAGGGAATTGGGGCAATATGAGCAGTAGGTCACTTAGTCTGGAAAGAACTGAAACTGCCTGTTGCATGTTCAGACAAGCACAGTTGACAGGTACTCATCTAGTCCATTTCACAATAATCCATATGTATCTATGTCGAATCCACATCACAGTCTGCAGTGTTCACTTGTCTGCGTCTGTGATTGTTTGATCCTGAGGAAGACTGGTGTCCAGTCAACATGCATTGGTCTAATCTTTATTTATGTAGCCATGATAATAGAAGTTGCATTTTCAATGCAGTCTTTTTAGCAGTAGCAGCCCAAGAGTCTTATTCTCACTTTTACCGTCTCATTATACTGTATTGACTAAATTTAATTAAACACTGTGTTACTACTTTATCACATGAGTTACACATAAAACCCACCTCTTGCAACTCCACCTTGCCCTCTCCTCTCACTGACCTCTTCATGTCCTGAATGTGCCCCAATACACAGACACACATGGATAGACTAAATGAATTTTTTGCTCTTGTTTATATATTATTAGATTGTTTGGTAGAAAGGATATTCTTATTCTTATTCTCTTTTTTTTTTTTTTTTTTGAATTTTTCCCTTACTGGTGCAATTTTATTAGCCATGACAGCGGTATGCCTCTGTGGATGGCAATGTTGGTCGGTTGGTGGGTTGCTTTACCATGTTGGTCCACACTGAAATATCTATTGAATGGATTGGCATTACGTTTTGTACACATGCCTCTATAGTCTTCTGGTTAAGATGCATAATACCACAACCATAACTGCAATGTTTTCCTGGGTCTTTGTTGTTTGTCATGCCTCTCTGACTCTGTATACTGTGTCTATGGACTCTCAAACTTTTAAAGACAGAAATGCAGAAAGAAATCATCTCTAAAAAAAAAAAAGAACTGTACAAATATTCAGTACCCAGAGATGATTTCTTCTGACTTTTCGTCTAGCACCACAGCAGGTTAAAGTTTTTACTCAGTGAAATAGCTCAACATCTAATGATCCAAACTTTTGCACCAACATTCATGGCTCCCAGACGAGACATCCTAATGACTTCAATATTCCCTTGACATTTCCTCTCGCGCCGCCATGAGCTTGAAATTAGTTTTTTGTTTTTTGTTTTTTGTTTTTTTTTTCAATTTTGTGAAATTCCACTACAACTATGGGATGGATTGGCATGACATTTGGTACAGACGTTCATGTTCACCTCTGGATGAACATTAGTGATACCTTTAACATTTCATCAAGCCTTTGGTTTTTTACCAAATACCTGCAAAAGTATCTTGTGGATAGTGCTTATTAGCAATTGTTAGCATGCAATGCAGTGTTAACATGCAAAACTAAGATGGTGAACATGATAAACATTATGCCGGCTAGTCATCAGCATGTTCGCATTGTCAGCCTAAGTACAGCCTCACAGAGACCCTAGCATGGCTGTAGACTCTTGTTGCTTTGTACACTGGTGAGCAAGCAGCATGGTTTAAAGTTGAACTGAATGTTTATTTTCTTTTAGCAGATTAAAATCATAATGGAAGAAAGAGATCAATTTATGATGACTTTTCTTTCTGCTGTCTAAGTTCATGAAAAATACTTAAAATACTATAATTAGTATCCCATTGATCCCAGCACAACACTGAACAGTCCTACAGCATACTGTACACCGACTAAACAAGGACATTTGCCCAAACAGTGAGAGTCAATATCTGAATTTGATTGTTAGCCATGCATGGCTAAAATAGCCTAGGGTTAATGAGCTTCTACACTCAAAGATTCAGTTTGGTGTCTTTGTGTCAAACATCAATAAGTATTATTCAAGCAATAATACAACTCTCTGTGGACTTGCCCACACAAAACATGCCTTTTTGGATTCCTAAGAAAACTATTGAGTTGGCAGAAATGTGAAAGGACAGTGGCTCCAAAAGATAAATCTTGCTTGTTATCTTTGTACTATTATTGACCAAGCAATTATTTTCTCTTTTCTCTTCCAAGACAGAAAGTCTGATTATCGATCTGAATTATTCAACAGAAGAAGAGTGTGTGTGTATTTGGTAATAGGCTTTGATTGTGAGGTCAAGACTTGTTCTCACTGTTTCCTCTATCATTCCTGTCAACCAGGCACTGAGAAGGTTCGTCAGGCACAGGGCTGCAAGCACCTCCATGTTGTCAACCCCGACTGGCTGTGGAGTTGTCTGGAGCGCTGGGAGAGGGTGGAGGAGCAGCTCTACCCACTGAAGGAGGACTACTCCAAAACACCACGGTAAAGGAAATGACTAATGAGACATAGGCTATATCACCAAGCCTAGAATGTGTTCCAATAACTTAGAAAATACTACAGATGACATATTAGCTGCATTACATAAGAATCCCCCATGAGATCTTTTTTGTTGTCTGTTTGAAGGAGCAACAGTCCAGCAGCTTTCCTTGACAACCAGGGCTCCTTGCAGAAACCTCTTTTCCACCCAGCTCCCATCCACAGACCTCCACCTCCAGCCCCCGAGGTTCGGACCTACGACCCCGTCACAGGGAAGCTGATCCGCAGGGGCCCTCCAGTGTCACGGCCACTACCCTACCTCCAGGCATCAGGGTCTTTGTTGCTCTCTGATCATAGAGAGCAGTCTTGTCTCAGGTACTGCAGCAATTACAGAATTTGACCTGTGTGGAATAATGATAAACTACTGATGCAATAATCTAAAACGAGATATTAAAGTAGGATTTCAGTTATCGTAATACCATTATATATATCATGATAAATGATACTGGGAGCTACCATGATATATCATGATATATCATGGTAGCATTTTCTATACTTCACTTGGGATCCCTGACAGTAATAATGGAAGTCCCCTCACACAGCATTTCTCCAGCAAAACCGTAGCAGACATGTAAAAAGTGGGAGTTTTATTGATATTTCTCTGTTTAGTATTGACCACAGAATCACTCATAACAGATTTTAAATGTATGGATTTGTCCTCTTGGCTTCATTTTCATGAAGGGGGGGGGGGGGGGCTCTTTGTAGCTCCCAGTGGAACTTCCGAGCTTGTATTACACACTTCTACTTGCATGTTGTATCTTAAACAAACAAACAAATCTTTTACAACTCCTGTGAAAATGCTCATACATCAGTGTAATTAAAAGGGAAAAAAGTCTCATCTCACCTCTGTAAAATACTCATCTTAAAAAATGTTCTATCAACCAGTTATTTAAAAACTGTATGCTTCATTTTCCAAGTCCTCATTTAATTTCCACAGTTTGACAAGAATGATGTGGTGCTCAGTCACCTCTGTGATCCTCTTCTCCATTTGTCATTCATCTGTCAGTCACAAATGCTAATTAAGAGTGTGTCCTCTGTTTGTGTGTTTGTTTGTTATTGGGGTGCCAGTTATCATGAGAAAGCTGTGGCCTGATTGTTTCCTCACATTACTCACATAAGAATACAAAACACTAACTTTTTATTGGACCATCATGGTGGTTCATAATGTTTAGAACTGAATATCTCTATGATATTACACTGTAATTAATAATCACAAGCATAAAATTGGCCCAGATAATTAATGGATTAGAGGCACTGTAGAGTTTTCAGGAGGTTGCATAAACTTGGATTTAATCATCAAAGAAGATCTGTTCAATTAAGCACTGCCAAAAGGAAGTACAGAAACTTCCTCTTCCCATTTGCATAAGATTTAAATCTAATGAGTTCTTGTTACAGAGAAAAGGCCTTTCTCTTTATTGGTCTGCAGCCTTAACCTTCATCCTTTACTTCTGCAATTTGTCTTTGTTGTGAAAAATTTGCTGATTGTGTGCAGTGTTTGCAAATCAATGCAGTTTCCTGGCAATTCCTGTGAAGATTACTCTAACACAAAAATACATTTAAAAGTAAAAGAAGCAAACACAACACATCTGAGTAAATTATTTTGTTTTCAGATACCAGTGATAAATGTATAGCATGTAAATATGTAATGTATAATAGACCCTATACAGCTGATAATTAGACCATGTACATATTCTGACACATTTTGATGTGATTTAAACAAAAATTACAGTGACAATAATGGATACTTAAATATCCCATCCAGACATGTTTTAGTACATATTAAAACACTCTGTTTGGAATATTAATGTGTCTGATGTGGTTCTTCCACAAAAAAAGTTCAGTTACCAGTTAAAAATTCTGAACATTTCTACATCTACTACCTCATCTCAAAATCCAGAATTTATAATTATGCAAATATTTTTATTTTAAACTCAAACTCAGCACATATGTCATTCTGCACAGTGAAGCTTAAACATCACAGTGAGATAACAAGAAGAAAAAGACATTTTTGAGTGGATGGGGACTATTTAAGATAATGATAATATAGATTGACGGAGTAAATTTCACTACCCAAGTCACAACAAAAATATTCATCTCTCTATGGACATATAGTACCAGTCAAAAGCTCGGACACACCTTCCCATTCGCTTGTATTTTGTCAACTAGCTCAGTAGTCCATCTATATTTTATTGTTTGTTATTGTGCCTCAGGGGAAGTCCAAAGAGTCAGCAAGATGAGGCGGCAGGGTCCAGTCAAGACGACGAGCAGCCGGGGCCGTCTCGTCGGAAACGACAGCCGAGCATGTCAGAAACTATGCCTCTGTACACACTTTGCAAGGAGGATCTAGAGAGCATGGACAAAGAGGTAAGAACGGAGGGAACACTGTTGCCGTCTCAAGTTTTAATTTGCCCTCAGAGTTGTTTAAATGTATCGGTTAGTCATTCTGTAACATACAGAAGTCTTTCTTGCTTATTTGCCTGCTTTGTTTGCCCACAATCATAGATATCCCTCCCAAAATTGAAGTGTTACCCTTTATGTAGTCCGACAAATATGGAAAAATGTTATTCTTATGTTTATTCTTTTGACTGTGTAGTCAAAAGAATTTAGGCATTTGTTGATGTAATAGTGTAGGCAGAAATTAGGTATCCTTGGTTTAATGCAGTGGATCTACCTGATAAAGGGGAAAAGAGCAGAATAATGTATGTGTAACTCTTGTATGAGTGAGACTGTATATCAAAGTTGCGATTTAATGCCATTTATCATTCAGCACTAATGGATAGTTTTTTTGGCAAATGTTAGTGGTTGACAGGCACACATTGTAATCTATGAACTACTACTATTACATCTATTAATGTTGCATCTCTCACATTTTTGCCAGGCATCCATTCTGATATTCGAATCTTTACGTATGCTATCATGTCGGTCTACTTCCTGCATTTGATATTTTTTGCCATCCTCGCTAGGCAGGTGAAGTGATTACCAGTGTCTGAGAGCTCTGCACCGCCTGCTTGGATAATACTCTTTAATGGAGTCTGAATTGTGCTAATGCTTCAGAGGAGGGAAATGTGCAAAGCAGATCCTTGAGATATGTCAAGAGCCTCTCTGCAGGTGATTATTCTGAAGAAAGAGCTTTGTGGCTTGTTCACATGTGACATGACATGTGACATGACGTGACAAACGATGTTTAAAGTGAAGTCACATGTTGGCTAGTGTTTTGTTTTTTTTCTTGTTTTTTCGAGTAATGGGTTTATCTTATTGGAAAGCTGCATCAGTTACCTCACAAATACATTATATTTATGTTTTTATTTTATTTTCCCTTTAAAATTAGCTGCAAAGGTTAAAGGATATGTTCACTGTTTTTCATGTCTGTCTTAAAACAATAGTAAGGTGCCCATATGAACATTAAAACAGGTTTTGCTTGCTGACAAAATTCACAACCCTCCTCCTGTGCAAAAATGTATGCAGTAGTTTATCTGAAGCCAATACAGGGCCATTGGAGTTAGTCAAACAAAGTGAAGCTGCATTCATCAAAATTTTTGTATCAGCAATGGATGAAATGACTATGTGTAATGTGAAAGGTCTCACTCATAGTAATGAACCCGCAGAGACTAATTTCCATACTCTGCAGTTTCCATCAGGCCTACAGAGTGAGTGTTTTAGCGTCCTTCCACTGTTTTGGAAGCTGGTGAACATTGTAGAGCATTTAGTATTGAGCCGGATATTTTTTCTTAGTAGAGAGCCAGTGTTGGAGTAAGATTCATTAGATGACCAGAAACACAACTCCAAATGAATTGGTGTTTTGTGTCTGCTGTGTATATAGCAATAGCCATATCAAGTTTATAATGTGATTCATATTGCTTTAACACATCATTGCACAGTGTATTATAGGGATGGCAGGATATACAGAATAGTTATGGTTTAATTTGAGTAATTGTGAATATTATATGCTTGATGTTGTGTCAAAAGGATATTTGTCAGGGAATAAACCAGTAAAGCCATTGTGCCACCACAATGACAAGCTGTTTGTATTCTAATACAGATGGAATGATTATGTTGTTTGTTGGTGGTAAAAATAAATTCATAATACAGCAATGCATACTCAGCTTTTTAAAACATAAGTACCGGTAATTGAATTGCTGTTTGTGAACTTGAGTCATATATATTATTTGTGTACCAGGTGGTTCAGGATGAAGAGGTTAACTGCAGAGAGCACTAATGCTTATTGACAATCGGTGGCTCTAATGGGCTATAAACTGTAAATTGTAGGAATGTGCCAATGAAAACTGCAAGACGATGTAAATGATGCAAGTTTAAAATCATTCACAATGCTCCATGGTGCAAAATGCATTCTTATTCAGGGTATATATTTTTGCGTAAGAAACACTGAATATACTGAACCTTTTTGTTAATGAAAAGGCCACTTAATGACAAATTGGGTTTGTGTGTTTCTGTCCTTTATCCCTCAGATCTACCACAGGTTATAGATCCTGCAAGGACATGAGACTTTGTTAAGCTAAATTTAATTGAATGATTTGGATGTCAGTGTGATTGGCCATGCTTTAAATGATGAGCTGACTCCTGTTACTGGGATGCAAAACCGTCTGCCCAGTTATTAACTCAACTGAATTCTGCAGTTAAGTAACTCTGTAGCTGCAGGCAACAGATCAGTCTGAGAACTGCTGTGCTATGCCTTTCTAGAAACAGACTTTCCTCTCCCTTTTTCTTCTATACTTCAGTGTTCAAAGAAGATGCAGGGGTGCAAATTCCTGACCTAGGGTACTCCCAAGCCAAAGACTATTTAACATTGCTGTTTTCATTTTATCCATATTTCCAAGGTTTCAAGGGGCTATATGATAAAATCTCTTTTTGGTAGAGGTAAAATCTATTGATTTGCAAACATGTTAACTTTTAAAATGGAGAATATTTGTCTAATTCCGAGGCTTTGACATATTTGGGTGGAGAGGAGCAATACTGTCAGCCACTGTGTCTTTTTTGGTTGTGCCACTGGAGGGCGCCAAATTTAGAAATAAGAAAATATATATATTATAATATCATTAAAAAAAATAATGGCAATTGAGCTAAGCCTTGCCCTACTTATAAGTGTGGCTATGCCTTCCTACAAACTCTTTGTATATGGGGTACATCGCTCACTACAGATGCACACTACACTGCTTCAGCATACGGAAAGGTTCTACAGGCCTGCCATGCATAGTTACGGTTGTTAAGCTATGGTTGGACGATTACTGCCCAAGGGAAGGATTTAGAGCACGGTCAACTGCTGACTTTAAGAATTCTTTTTTTTTTTTTTAATAGAATTTGATGAAAAACATGTATTACTTCCTGATGAATGACAAGAGTTTCATGGTATCATGGTTCATGTTCTTAATGGTTAGGATGAAATAGTCACCCAAAATGTGATTGTTCCTGGTACAGCTCAGTTTGCTTATATATACTGCAGCTATGGCAAAAGCAGGACATACTGTCAAAGGTCTGTGTTTGTGCCTATTAGACATCATGATGACTGCAGCAGGAAGCATAGTGGAAATTGTGTTTCTATTATTAATCTGGAAATGGTACATTATGTCAGCGGTTGGGTCAGGCCTTTTGTATTATTGTGTGTGAGCCAGGGTGGTTAGACTGAGAGGTTTTCTCTGTCCCGTCTCTTAGATAATATAGGCTATTTAAAAGGAGACTATGTGGCATTTGAAAAGGAGGGTTCTTCATGATCATTTGAATGAATGTAAATGTTATCTATATGTTGTGAAGTTTGGAAATGGACTGCTTTGATTCATTGTCAACCACATGGATACATTTAATGTGAGTTTTAATGTATCTCTGATGGATTTGTTCCCATTTATATGTGGTTTTTCATGTTAAAAATATGTCTGATCTGCTAACTTTATAAGGGTAGCTTCTTATGAAGATTTGGCCATGGGTGCCAAGTCCTAGACAAATTGAGAAATGATGCACTAATGTGGTAATTATCCATCTTCTGTGAACTCCTACAGAGAAAGAAATCTATCATAGATTTCATGGACTCTGAGCATGTGAACTACTGTAGAAATACATGCATTTTCATTTCATTTATCTTTGAAACACAAAGACCTACCCTTTTTACTATCGAAATACTGTGTGTGTGTGTGTGCACTGTGCCTATATTAATCAATACCATTGTATATTAAACCATGTTGCATGGACTTAACATTAATTTGAATTCTTAATTGAAGGCTACCTCTTGCTAATGTAGCACTATCATAGTTGAAGATGGAGTTGGTTAATGAGGTGTTCAGTGCTCACATTGGACATTGTTGCCAAAACACCAGCCGCACTTAATGTGTAAATGTGACATTTAGAATGCTTGAATATAAAGCTCAGTGAAGTTCATTGTTGAGTGGAGATGACCTCTCCGGTTTTGTCTCATCTGGTTGTTTTAGTTATATTGTAATGCAGTGACTCCTCTATTGGTTTGGGCAAAGCTTATTTCTTTCATGTTGAAGGCCCAAAAATACTTTCAATGTTGTAATATATTCAAAATGAAAATGAGTTCTGCACAGGTCTAAAACTGAAACCTAATCTTGGCCTGTGTTTTCAAGGCCCAACCCGAATGAACCTGACTGGTGTTGACACATTTTAGATCAGACCTATACTTTATTTAATCTGGTATTGACTATTAGCTTACCAGGTAATGTAACACATTGACTATGCTTTGTTCCATGCTTTCCATCTTCTCAAGGGGCATTGCATCTCTATTGGAAACATGTGACATGCATGAGTGCGGACAATAAATTGCCACAATCAAAGAGAGAAACAGAGATATTTCTTGAGAAATTTACACCAGACCTGACCCAAGTCCAAAGCTTAACACAACAACTCTTATACTGGTAGTTCATCATATTAAACCCATGAATTGAAGTTACGAAAAAATAATGTGAAGTCTCTAATTTGTGTATGGTGTCATTATACTGACATATTATAAATACATGATGAGTTGTCCTTAAAGTCTTCCAATAAACACCAGACATAACTTTTCTTGTTTATGAAGCTTTACAACTAAAAAACTGCAATGAAAACACAAAATATAAACAGATATCAGAGAGAAACTAATACACATTACAAGAACACCCCATGCAAAGCCATAACTGCTAGAGACAAAAAAGTCTGAGTCACATGGCAAAAAAAGCTAACCACTAGCTTACAGCAATTTTGTCTAACAATTAACTCAATTTGATACCCAGTTAGCTGCAGAACATAAATACATTGCTGTATTTAGGTTCTGCAGCTAACTGCTATAAATTCAGTTATGTTCAAGGCATCTAAAATAAAATTTAATTAAATAAAACACTCATGGCAAATAGTGTCCAAGACGACAACACGAAAGGATAAATTACTGCTACAGATGGACCTGGAGGGGACAGTGTAGAACACAAAATCAAACATGAAACACAGTTTTAGAAACGCTCAGGGTAGAACAGTGAATAAACAATTTTAAAAGTGCATGCATGATATTAAAATTTTGGTCTCACTGGCCTGCTTGATTATGTCAATGTTGTCTAACTTAATTACTTAAGTCAATTATATATTCATGCTCACATTACACCGCACTACACCAAAAACAACAAGGTGTAATTACTTCATAACTTGCCACAAAGGGTTGTGGTGATAGTACCCTTTCACAGTGGCAGCCCCCTACATGTTAAATTTATGCACATGCATATTTCCAGTGTGATGATGAATAAAGATGAGTGAGCAAAGAAACATGGTTCATAAATGTATGAATTCAGATGCTAACCACCACTAAGACTAAGAAATTACTGTCAAGACATCATAATTTAGAAGCAGGACTGTTTGCTTCTTGCAGGCATGACTTAATCATTGTCAAACATATTTTGTTCTGTAGAAAAGTACAGAAATTGACTTGAGGGAAGGGTCCTTTGTAGATACACTGTATTTCAAATGTCATCCTCCTTGGACTGCCTTAGCTAAAGGGCAGTCTGTGACATTCTTAAACACTCTGGATCTTCAGGCCAAAGGGAAAGAACCAGTCTTAATTGGCTGGAGCAAGGTACACATCTGAGTCAGGTAGACAGCCTCACATTTAAATGTCACCAATGGTTACATGGTGGTATGTGTCAGTTGATGTAGAGCAACATGTGTAGTTACCCAGCAAAGAATCACAGCAGTGTACCAACTGGGTGACCTTTCATTGAAATTGTTGTTCCCTTGTTGGTTGTGTGATAGACTCACAAGTCAGTCTCTAAAGGCTTTGCTCAACTAGAGACTGAGGGCAATCTCTTGGCTTTTATTGTTAAAACTGGGTGGAAACAATTAGAGTTTAAAAAAAAACCTGCATTGCAGAACCAATCCAAAGTTTCATATTTGGGCGATGACATGCAGTTCATAACGGAGGAGAATGGGGGGAGAGCTGCATTTCCGGTAAGGCGTATCCTTGAGAAAATGTAAGTGGCATAAGTTTGTTAGTGGCTGCACTTGCAACTACCTTGCATTTAGAAACCCCCAGATGATTGGTAGGCGGGGAGATGTCCATTTGTCTGGTATTGCAAGACTAGTTGTGTGATGACAGGCTGACTGGATTCACAGTAACAGTAACATCATAATGGACCATATCAATCACTAGTCATTTTAATAAATGCCTTATTTATAATATTGTATTAGTCACCGAAAGTTGCCCTTTGGAGTAGTCTTGCCTAATCCTCCACAGACGAATCAAATTCTGTGTTGTGGAATCAACGTTATTCTGTCATTTTGTGGTGCCTTTGCAGCTAAAGCTAAAGTTACTGTAACTTAGTCAATTGCATTTTACAACAGCTTTACATTTATTTACACTTATTCCATTTATGTTGTTGAATCAAGAATGTCCTCCATTCAGCACTGCTAGCTAGTTTTCTCTATTTAGTTTTAGCAAACAGAACAGTAGCCTACTTTACTTACTGGACAATATGGCATGCAATAAGTCAGACAGACATTTAATAATTATCCATTCCCACAATCTACATAACATTAAACAACTGTTTTAGTTGCCTATTCAAAACCATGCCGTAGCTATACAGAAGTTGAAATGCACAAGTAAGCTGACCACTGTGGCACATCTTCAGGGAGATGTTGAGATTCAACCAATTTACTAAAAATGGCTGATGGCTCCAGAATGTGGTGATGATAGCCAGATGGATTAGCAATAATAGCAACTCTTGCACAGTACAGGTAGTAATTTGAAGAAATTTTAATATCAAAAGTGTGTGATGGAACTCTAAGGACACCATGTTTCCTTATAAAAGTGAACCACATAAGATTGTCAGCTCTTTCCAGTCATATAAATATTTCATCCACATCTATGATAAGTTTCCTTCAATACTTAAAAGATAACCTTGTCTTGTGGGTCTGTTGCATTATGAGTGATCCTCCCTTTGAAGTTGTTGAACATGAGCAGAAAAATATTCTTTTAGCAAACATTATGTCGTCATTATGTTAACTGCCCGAATAAGAGAAACTAAACAGCAAATATTTCTAATAATACTTATTGAGTCAGCTGTGATTGTGCAACGTTCTATGAGAGTAAAGGCCATAATGTCAGTGACAGACAGGAAAACAATGACGATTATAACATTAAATGATTTCACATCCATGCCTTATCTTGTAATGTTAGCACATCAATTACTACAAAACATAAACCCTGTACAACTGGCATTATTTGTCTGATTATGTGTTTACAACACACGTCAGGACAAGGCATTTAACCATACAATTGTGAACGGAGAACAGCAGCTTTCTGTAAGCACCACTCCAATCCTGCAGTGTTCAATCTCATCACGATGAGAAATATGGGCAAGAGGCTCAACCTGTAGTGCAAGGAGTTCAGACAGGTTATCCACACTGCGTTCTGATGAAGGGAATAATTGAGTGGTTATGAATTTTCTTGGCTCTCTTTTACTTGAGTCTGCAGTCGCTGCCTGTACAGCATCAAGTCAGTACACTGTGTTTTAAAATAATCTGTCAGGCTCTTTAAATATATAAATAACTGAAATTTCGATTGTTCACGCTTTCAGTTAAAAATAGGGTATTTTAACTTGATGTATTGCAGCATTAAAACTAAAGTCCATTAATTTATAGGGTTTAATGTGAATGTAGAATTGGCAGGATTTGATATCCTGCTGGAATGACCATTTTAACCACCTTTACCTTGTAAGACACTGGGGTTGACACCAGTCAAATGTTCTGGCACATTGAGTGAAATTCAAATGAAATCCTGATAAGTTTTTCCTCCATGAGTGAATGAATAGTGAGGGATTATTATACAGAGTCAGGTGAAGATTTAGGCATAGGTCAGAGTTTGTGTGACATGTGTGACGCCATGGGAGCCTTTAGAGACATAGCTCATTAAGCCTGGGATCATAGGAGGCCTAGCACAGTCATCAGTCACAGTGATCCCAGCTCTGCAGGTATTGATCTCTCACATCCTTGGTGAGATATAATCCTTGGGAGGTACTGGGGAAAACAAGCTTCTGCGTGAGTCTGCAGTATATTGAAGCTTATTAGAGAATGTTTTCTCATATTATTAAGACATATATAGCAAGGCAGATCACTAATGTTCTGTCTATACATTTGTTTGCAAACAAGACTAAAGCTGTATTCAGACCAAATCAGGCAGTGCGGTGAAAAAAACACCAGTCTTCCCATTCATTTGAAGGGGGTAGTGCATTCAGGCTGTGGGGGTTTTGGCCACAGCAGCGTCGTACTGGCCTGCGGCAAGAAAGTTGATCCAGAGTCAACTTTTGGAGAAACGCAACCTGACGTCACTGCAACTGAAGGCTGCGGTGGCCAGTCACAGTCAGCGAACAGACAGATCAGAGCTGGATAACCCTGCCATAAGGGAGTAAGAAGACATTACTAGGAGGAGGGGAGGACATTTCTCTTTGTTTGATAATGTTAAAAGTGAAGTTATGCTTTGTTGTCGGCTTCCGGACTCATTTTTAAAAAAGATGAGAGAGAGAGAGCTGAGAGCACCAGCAAGCGAGAGAGAGCAGCTGTAGTCGAGCAAGCTAGAGAGTGAATGAAGAGAGGGAGCAGTGGTAGCAAGAAAGCCGGTGAATCAGATCAATAGAACGTTATTTTCTGATTGTTTCACAGCACAGTTCTAAAGCCTACACACCTCTGCTCAACCCTCTGGCAGTAGACCGCACCGCCTGATTTGGTCTGAATACGGCCTAAGGGGCTACAGCCATGCTAGCGGCTCTGTAGGCATGCTAAGATGTTAACAATGATAATGCTAGCATGGTGATGTACAGCAGGTATGATGTTTACCACATTAAACATGTTTGTTTAAACATAAAGATACATAACATAAAGAACTACAAAGTCAACTTCATAGTAGCACTAGAGGAAAAGTCTGAGGATCACACATACTTAAGAATCATCTGAGGACCTTGACTCTAGACAATACACAGACCTTCTTATAAATATCAAGGCAATCCATCTGATAGTGGTCGAGATATTTCAGTCTGAACCATAAATGTTAACCTCATAGTAGCATTAGAGGAAAAGTCAGGGGTTCACCAAAATCAGTAACATTCATCTTCTGAATACCCTGAATGTCTGTACAAATTTTTATAGCCATCCATCTATTAGTTGTTGAGATATTTCAGTTTTGACCAAAGTTCTGGACTGACATTGCCATCCCTGGAGCCATGGGTAAAATCCTTGTGCTAATCTTGTTTTCATCTTCCTTCTTATGTAAGGTTAAGGCCAAGTACTTTTTCAGCTTCCCCCCTTTTTAAATGCTCTAAAAAAAATAAAAAGCAATATTGCTGTGTGACTAGTGAGTCACATAACAGGAAGTTTGAAAAGTAGACTGTACAATCATACCATGGCAGCGTTTTATCCTCCTCTCCTGCCACTGGAGCCATTAGACCTGTGTTATACCCTTCCGTCACCATGGCTAATATGTACCAAAGAGTCAAGATATCCAGTATGCGGTATATGAAAGCCTTTATTGCTCTGTGGCAACAGACTTACAAGCCTGTAATTCTAGCTTCAGTGTGTAGAATCACAGCAGTCCCAACCAAGTTTCCACAGATATAAAATGACACATATCCAGAGGATTTGACTTAGCTCACGATGAAGTCTCTTGATTTAAAAGCTTAATTTAATTTTCCTCTTTGCAATAAAGTCTCAAGTTTACCTTCAGTGTGAGGCTCCTCCTCAGCTGACCAGGCTGCCCTTGCCTGATATGAGTGCTGCTTGTCAACTTGTCATTTCACAGTATAGTGTCAAAAAAAAGCCCAAGCTCTGATGTGAAGGCTATGGAATGCAGAAATGCTAGGGCTGTATTTGGGTTTTTTTTGGCGTGGACTCCATAGAGATTAAACATGGAAACTGATGCTCTAAATATGCCTAGCATAGTAGGCAGGTATCAAAGGTTATGTCATGTAATTTGGACTGTACCAAATACCCTGTACCCCTCATAATATCTGGAACCAGAACACCTGCCTCCGTAGTCTTGGTGGGTGGGTGGGTTAAGTGTCACTTCTGTACTATACTGTATAAATAAAATTATTATTAATTGTATTATTTTATCTAATGAATATAATCATTTGTTGCAACTCTGCTGTAGTTTTCATTTGTAGTTTTCACACCACACAAAACACAATGGAAGGCATTGATCAAACACACCTAAAACCACAGTATTTTATATAAATTTGATGTTACTGCAACATGAGCATGGCAAAAACCATAGTCAACAATACAACTGGTTTCCACAGGTGTGTTTGTGTTCATGTTTTCTCTGTAAATCTGTAACTGTTAACTGTAGACCTAAGCTTAGTGTGTGGTACTGTCCGTGGTACTGAAAATGTTCATGCATTTCAGAGTTTCACAGCTTACAAAGCAGTGATTTATAAGACATGATACCAGTGCTACAGGGTCAGGTTGCAGTCAACCATCATACTGATACAACCAGCAAATTGCTGCTTTCAGACAAGCCACTCCATCATTCAAACCAGACTACATCATCTGTCCCTAAACCTGGAGCGCTATGAATATTCCCACTGCTCTGGTTTCCGTTTGCACACAGTCCTTGGCAGCCTTACAGAAATATCTTCAGTTGTCTGACTGTGGCAAGATGTCCAGTTTTGCTGCTTGCTCAAACAAAGACTGTAATATGATTGGATTTTTTTTCTTTTTTCAAACCTAACAAATTCAAAGAGAGTACACAGTTGATATAAAATTCTGAAATCTGAAGTCTCTGAATGAATTCTCTCAAGTATTTTGTATTTGAATATGTTCCATTCCAAAGCGATGTTTTTAGTTCTGCATTATATAACTACCCTGATGCAACAAAGCACATCTTTCTGAGATGATGGTGAAAAGAAAGCAGTATCTTCCTGTTGGCAGAGCCTCTTAAGAGTTCTTGTTCTCAAAAGATTGTTGTATTCTTGACATTTGAGTACTCCATCTTTCCTTGATGTAGGAGCGGGCAGAGGTGGAGTAAAGATGTGAATTCTTGTCTTTGTTCCCAAGAGAATGGGACATGCCCTTGATCCTATAGCTGTGTATGGCCTTTGATGCGACCCTGAGCTAATGAACAACGCAGGTTAATAGTTAGGAGTAGGGTGGCTTGGGAGGTCTTTGTCCGTCTGATTCACCAGTCTCACTCTCTCTTTGTTAAATTTTCTTTTGTGATTTACTATTAATGTCTTCATGTCTACTTCACGTCTTACACATTTACATTCATTTCCTATCCCTCTGGGCCTCAGGTGAGCTTTTCTCTATAAATGCAAAGTCCTCATTGTCCTCTGATGTGCCCTCACATTGAATGACCCTGCAGCGGTCTTACTCGATTCAGCAATCAACCCTATAACAGTATTTCCGCCTCTGACTACCTTCTAGAGATGAAGTCAGTAATTCTGGCAGGGAATAAAGCTTGTATAATCCCTCTTCAGTGGGAATTTGCTTTGTAAACTTGGTGGTGAAGACAGGAGCTCTCTGTACAATAACTCGGCACAAAATTGGCCAGGACAATGAGTCCTGATAGACTGGCTTCATGGAAATATGTTGAGTTGCCACTCTGGATTCCTGCCTTACATATTCTGCTGCTGAACTTTTCTTGCAGGGATATTGTGTCTCATTTGAGTTACGCTGATATACTGAAACATGGATATTTTTCCTTTAAAGAAACCTAAACCTGTGCTCTTCAAAAACTTTATCCTATGCTTGGCTGGTAACTTCTTTCTTTGGCTAACCACATTGCACGTGAAGGTCTAGACTATTTACCCACAATAACTACTGTATGTTCTTTTTTCTCATAGATTTGTGCTATTCAGAACAGTGGTCATTTTCACACCTTATTTTGAGTTAATTTTAATCTTAGTCTTTGACAAAAATGTGTTTGTTTTATTAGTTTTAGTCACATCAAATCATTTGATTATTAGTTAATATTATTATTTATTTTTTGTCTATCAACAAAAACAAAATATTTGATTCAAATTTTTGTTAGTGAAATCATAGTCTAATATCTGTCAAAATATTTTATTATTTTTACGCCTTCTAAGCCTACTCAGGCTTTTAAGAGGACAATTTAGATAGTTGACAGCCTACCAACAGCCTATGAAGATGAACAATAGCCAACTAAAAGTACCATTATTGTGATAATGTAACTTGACCTTAACTTACCTTTTTATGAATGTCAATATGATGGCCTGCCTGTTATCATGGTTTTTCCCAGCTATTTTATTTTCAGAGGAACTGTGGATGAATTTAGTCCATAAATCTGGTACTTTTTCCTTCAAAGAATTGGTTATTTTGGCTAACATTATTGGCAGAGAACTAACGGCTCTGAAAGCAAGATGCTGCTTATTAGTGCAGCAGCTCAGCTGCTAAATGAACTTCTGAGGAAGGGTTATTTTTGGGCAACGGAGATGTTGTTTTACTAATTATGAGGAGTGTGGTTCAACACATACATGCAGGTCGTAAATAAGGCTTTGCATTAAATCAGTTTCTATATATATTGTATATTCTTTTTTTTGGCGTTATTTATTTTTTTCTTTATTTACATGAACTTTAATACATTTCTTCATAGTTCTCAATTTTTAAGGTCATTATTTATTTTGTTTTAGTGTTGATTTTGTTGTATAAAACAAGGTTTTGAAATGTTTTCACCCTAGTGACCATTGATCAAACTGTGAGTCATAAGAGCAAAATTAAAATCTAATTGCTGTACAATGTGTAATTTTGAGGCATTAGCTAGCTCCCTGCCTATACTTTTTTGGGGGTTGCTCAGTTTGGGGATAATGTGGCTTAAATTCTCTCTGACCCCTAAAATGTATGTGCATGTATGTAGAGCATTTTTTTCTGCTTGGTTATTATTCAGGTAAAATTTTGAACCAGTACTCATGTACGACTTTTCAATCCATCATATACGGCTTTTTGATCCATCACATACAGCGATGGATTGAAAAGCCTTTTTTAAAATACTATCTCACTTTTGGCATGTGTGGCAATAAATTAAAAACATCAGTGGACTGTGCAGCTCCAACCTGTCAACACAGTAAGATGTTACAGCAAGAGCTTATTCAAAGCCCTGTATAATGGCCACTAATTTTCTTTAAGTTGGCCTGTGTTTAGCTGAAACTCATTGCTCTGGGCAACAGCAGTTCACTGCTCCTACAGTAAAAGCTACTCAAATGCTGGATTTCATTTAAAATGAATGACTGTCGGCCACTTTTCAGTCACTGAATCTTTCAGTGTGAGTAACACCTCAGGCTTGCCTGGGTCCAGACCTTTGAATCTGCCCACTCCACCGAGTTGACTGATTCTGGTCTGGCAACATGACATGTAACGGCAGCATCTCAGTTGTAAAAGCAATTGATCCAGTGAGCGCCATGGGGGAACTAATGATTAGCCAATGAGCGCCACGGGCAGGACTAATGCCGTTGTCAAGCATTGTCATGTGTTGTCAAGCTGTGTGCCAGAACAAAGGAAGAATAAAACAAGGCAGTGCTGATCAAATATGAATCAAGATTCTGTTACTGCATTGCCTATTTCTCGTCTCAAATGTTTTCAGAAACATATTTTAGTGTACTGTTTAGCTGTAATATGAGAAAGTTTGTGACCCGGCCACCATGTTGAAAACAGACGAGCCAAATCCAAACACCGCCCAACTTGCAGTACGTCACCCATCAGTCACCACCAGCTGTGTTTAGTGTTGATCGAATTGAATCCCCCTCCCTCACGGAAATCGATTAAAGTGGAGGCAATGTCAGATTAAAGATGGAAATGGAGTGTAACAAGTCGACATTTCTGTTGATTTGAGTCATAAACTGAAATATCTACAGTATGTCCAGAGTTAAGAATCAAAACCTTGATAGCTTTGCTGCACAAGAAATACGATGATTAATACATCAATGTGTTAGTTCCATTATATTTTGTAAAACAAGGCCAATGTATTATTTTATGTGTGCATCATAGGCAAATGACCAAACAATGATCACATTTATATGTTGCATAAAATAATAGGTCCTAACATATTATGGTTGCAGACATTGATTTATATGCTTGCTTCTCTGTCCTACTACATCTTCCTCCAAACAGATAAATCATCACAGTAGACCATATGGTAGCTACAAAGATTGCTTTCTGTACCGCAATAGTGTGGCAACGGAAGCATTTAGTCAAAAATAAAATCCTATGCCCTGGAATCATACTTGTACTAAACTCTACTTGCGGCCTGCAGTGATGAGACCAATAGCCTGACTCTAAACCATCTTTGAGGGGTTGCTGCGCTGTGCTTTGAAAAGTTTCATAGTGTGCTCTTTGCTTGGCCTTTGATTACAGCCAGGAAATGGATGCTGTGGGAAGTTTGCCACGCTGTTTGTGGGGAATTGTTAATGCTTCCATTTTTTGCAAAGGCTGTAAGACCCTTCCTGACATAGTGAACTGTAGATTGGTTTTTAAAGGGTAGTGATCAGAAGCAGAAATGACTCCACTGGCTGTATACTGTACAATACCTGTCTGGTTTGTCAGTAGTAAATAAGACCTGTTGTGATTCCTACACAGACCTTGGTGTTTTGCTCCTATATTTACTGTATGTGTCCTGTGCTTAGAAATAAGCTTTTGCTACTGTGGCCTGAAAATACGTGTCAAAGAAATAGACCAAAACCACTTAGTTTCCCTTGACATACTTCTGAGCAAAAATGCCTGTATACTGAAATAGATATTTTTCTTAACAGTTTCAGCTATCATGCTTTACTCCTAAGGCTGAAAGTAAGAAAATGTAAGCTATGATGATACTGCAGCTATCGTGCATGTTTTTATATTTTTCAAAAGAGAATAAAACCATTTTTTGGACTGTCACTGTTTAGAAACACACTGTCACCTTCTGTGGAGAACTACTTACAAGAGCACATCAGAGGCCCTGTTTACACCTGGTATTAACATGTGTCTCGTGTGACCCGATCACAAGTGGACAGCTTTAAGTACGTCTGTTTTCACCCGGCATCAACATGCGTCTCCGCATGCGTCCTGAGCGACAACTTGTGATCCGGTCTCACTTCCTCGCTCTATATGCAAATAAACACAGACATCATTTCCGTTTTCAAAGACCAAATTCGTTCGTTATTAACCGGACCAGGGGTCCGCTCCATCCAGTTAAACAGCTTTGGGCAGAGGGTCCTGTGCCTAGTCAGCCGGAAAATAGAGGACGTCAGTTTAGTAGGTGGTCCTTCAATATGGCCAAGGATGCATTGTGTTTACACTGCTAAATTAATGTGGCCACATGCGGCCCAGACCACCTCCGAATGTGGTCTGAGTGATTGGATCTCAGTCCGTCCTCAATGCGTCTTGGGTGCATTCACACCTGTACTTAAAGCTGTCCACTTATGATCGGATCACCCGAGACGGATGTTAATACCAAGTGTAAACAGGGCCATAGTCCTGTAAAGCCTACAAACAAATGATCCAAGACATTTTTCCCCCTCTTTTCACTACTCAGCCTAGCTTTGTTTATGTACCTTTAACAATTTAAGACATCTTATGTTTTACAACATTCAGCTTTGCTTATTTGTCCAGTTGGTGTAGATGTAGATCTGCTAATATGGCTTTAATTTGTGTGAAATGTCTTACATAAGCTCATTTTCACAAATGTCTGAGCATGATTATATGGGCTTTCAATACATACTTTTATTTTGGCCAGTTTGTTGTCTGAAGGCCAACCTATACCCTTCCTCCATTTGTCTATATCCAGTCCTCTTTAGATTTTTTTCAAACTGACTGAAAATAGACTTCCTTTTTAAATGCCATAAAGAAAATGCCCAATAAATCGTCACTGTTAGCACTCATGGCAGGTAGAGAAAGGGAAAATGCCATGAGAGGAGGAAACATTTTAGTAAGAAAAAAGCTATTTGTGTTGAGGTGAAATCTTAAATTGTATGTTGCAGATAATATGGAGCAAACAAAAGTCCTTTTGCTGTCTCATTTGTGTTCTACCATGTAATTTGTTGGTGCCCATGGGGCCATTGGGATTAAAATTTGTTTCAGAAATGCAACTGGAGGACAGCCAACATTGACCCAACATGTTTAGAGTTTTTCCTTTTATGTTTCC
The DNA here is from genome assembly GCF_910596095.1 of Thunnus maccoyii. Lineage (NCBI taxonomy): Eukaryota > Metazoa > Chordata > Actinopteri > Scombriformes > Scombridae > Thunnus > Thunnus maccoyii. Next base: position 24,918,046 of record NC_056547.1, on the reverse strand, counting down.
AGAACAGCCTTGCCTTAGGCACTCTTACCTTCTACCTACACCAAGGCTCTCGAGGGCCATCCAAATAACCAACAACAAGGCTTTAATGAGTCTCGGTTGATGCCAGTAATGATCCTGGCTCTAGCCCCAGGAGAACGTCTCTCTGCGTTAATCCTGGTTTTCCCCCCAGATACATGTTGCTAATGAGTCAGCAGACAAGAGAATGCATATTTTCTGTGGCAATATTCAGTATTCACCTCAGATTCCCATTGATCTGATGGCTGTCAATTTGTTAACCTGTTCTAAATGGTCAGTAACCTTGGGGAACCATAAATTATGAGCTGTTGAAAGAATATGAGATTGGTGACAGATGGAACTGACAATTTTGCCTTCGGTATTTGGCAGGATTTTCTGACTGGACAGTTGTGTACTTTGTTGTGTTCGGCTCTGGATTGTTTCCTCATGGTAGAAATCTGATGGTGAGCTGATGATGAGTTTATTATCCTCCTTCAAATATTATTCCACCTGCTGGGAGTGGACAAAATAAATCACCCCCTTCATTAGCCCTGTATTAAATACTCAATTATTACATTAATTTACAAAGCAACTCACAAGTTACTTTCAGATAAATCAACACAGCCAATATTGGCTTATCACTGACAGACCAGTATTGATATATACACATATTGCTATCATTGGTGTGTGTGTATATATATATATATATATATAAGTTGTAACAAGAAACTGCAGGACTGAAGATCGCTTATAGATAAGTATCGATATATACAGTATGTCGGCAGATACTTAACAATAAATTGATAAAAAGAAGTTTGAGGTAGTTTAGAAGCGGTGACACCATTACATATGTTTGTCCACCAAAAAGCATGGATAACTTTGTTGTTCAATTGTAAAATGTCCAATCACAATTCTTAAAAAGACACATTTTGGTGATCATCATCAAAAAACTTTTGTTTTTATGTAAAAGAAAGGATATTGGCCAATAAATTGTTCATGCTATTTTCAAAACTCTCAGATATCAATATCGGCCTTTCAAAATCTGGTATCAGCTGTCCCATAGTCACAGTTCTTTAACAGTTACATTTAAGGGATCTTTATAAATAATGTTAATGTTATGATAAGTGCAAACTGTTGGCCCCAAGTTTAATCACCTTCCAAGCTTAGATTACAGTATGTAACCCAATTATTTACACAGAGAAAGAATTTTCCAGATATAATTGGATACGTAATTGGAAACTGCATTGCATCAAGGGAACTGGCTAATAAACATGGTTCTATACTTTGAGCAGAAATATGCAAAATGCAAGGACATTTTTGGCATTCATAGTATACTGTATATGTATGAAATGTTAATATATAAACTAAAAAACAAAACTGAAAGTAGAGAGAGAAGTTGACTAATATTTTGGTGGGCAGTATACTGTGGTGACCCATACAGTAGGTCCCATGACCCGGTCCTGTCCAAAATGTAAAACCATAGCTCAGGAAAGCTCTTTTTTTAAAAATAGGTGGATGACATCCTAGGCGAGGAGAGCGACAACGAGAGTGAGGGTCGAGGGAAGGAGAAACCAGGTAATGAGGAGGTGGAGGAAGAAGAGGAGCAGCAGCAGAAGAAGCAGCAGCAACAGCAGGAGCAGCAGCAGCAGCAGCAAGGATCTAAACAGATAACAGGAGTGGGGCTCGGTCCTCAGGCGCTGAGCGTGGAGGAGACGATCCAGACAACATCCAGTGAGGCCAGTCTGCCGGATAGTGTGCCAAGGTGAGACACAGAACATAATGGCAAAATCCATCTCTCTGTCTAGTAAAGTCCTTTACTTTAGCCTTTTTTTTTTTAATACTCCCACTTCACTGAACCTTTTTGTGCCTCAACTGCTACTACTTCAACAGTAAATGGAGGTGAAAGGTTCAATGAAAATATATCTATAATAGATCTCTCCCTCTCTCTCTCTCTCTCTCTCTCTCTCTCTCTCTCTCTCTCCGTTTCTCTCTTTTCCTATTGCTGGCCCAAATATTTACTATTACATGTTTCCTTTATCAGTCATCACTGTTGGCTCGTTCCTCTCTCACTGTTATATCCTGCATAAACACTTCTGGGTGAGAATGATTCTTAACTTAAATTGCATTTGGCAAAGATATAAATCCATTGACAATCCTTGCAAATGTACTGTGTATTTTCAGGTCTTACTTTCCCAATAACTATTATCATCATACACCACTTATCAGCATGTCTGTGCCGAAGCCAGACAGTCTGGTTCGTTGCCATGGAGATAAATCCAAACAGACAGCAGGCAGTCGAAGAGTTCTGAACATATGAGAGTCTCTTATTGCTGAAGGATAGGCCTGAGTTGAGCTGAGCTGTCGCACTGCCAGCTTTCAGTCTTTCCTGACAGATTATTTAGTTATCTTTGGCACATCCTTAATATGTCATATTTGTCTGTGCAGTCATTATCTGCGAATGAATAAAAGTTTATTTAAAAGTTCAGCACTGAATCTCACAACACCAACATGGTAAAAAAGCAATAGAATAGACCCAGATCCAGACATAAAGTAAAATACAGTATTGCAGCATGTAATTGTATTGTATTTTTTACAGTTGGTACTTTGGTGTATCATTGCAACTTTGTATGATACTGTGTGATCTCAAAGTTCTATATTTAAACCTTCATGATATTTAGCATCTTTCTCTGTATGTGGTTGGTGTTTTGGCTGTAGCCTTGTTTACAGCATCACTGCAGTATGTGATGGTTTCACACATGCAAAACTGAAATATTCAAGGCTTTATAAAGGACACGTTTTTATCAGCACTCTCTCTATCCGTATAGGAAAGTTGTGTTGCTGTTGTAAGAAGATAAGAACAGATTAAGTTAGTCACCTGCAAACGTTTCTTTTTCTTATTTATGTAAATATATACTGCAGATATAGAACTTAAATGGCATAGACTGCAGTATGCTGTAAAAGTCCAAATCTAAATAGAAATAGAATAGCAAAGCAAGTTAGCATAGTTCGACATGATCAGTCGGTCTGACATTGTATTCATGTCAGCCATTATCTCCCTAGGAGGAGGTTCAGTTTGACCTAACCAATCAGTCGACACAGAAGCAGTTAGCAGCTAGCAGTTGCTAGATGCAGTTAGTGATTGTCATGGCAATCAAAGAAAAAGACAGAAGATAAAGGCCAATTTAAGAATTGTTATTTCTCACCCACACTTGTCACATTTTTTTTGCCTCTGCCACAAGAAGATGAGGTCCCTACATCTACAAAGCTCTAATCGGCTTGTATTACAACAGCCATCAATGAGTATAAGCTATTCAAATCACTGAAAAATTGGGAGTGATTCAGAAGGCTGGCATTAGGCTAGTGATAAATAAGTAGATAGAGAATAGAAGCCATTGCAGTTTGTCTGGCCAAACAAAAAAAATCACAGCCTCCAGTCTGAGCTCCTCTGAGAGCAGCCCTAATGTTAGACCACTATACCTCTGCATTTACTCTCAGACAAGCTATCCATGGCTTGCCTGGGCCTCAGCAGGCAGCAACATGATGAGCCCCCACCTCCCTCTCCTCTTTTGGACATGTCCGTCTGTCCGTCCATCCATCACCCAGTCTGACACCTTTTGTTGCTGCTAACGAGTCTACCTTGAAATACACTGTCCACCGTGTTGCTTAGTTGCTGTTGAAAACCCCTGAAGTCCAACTCTAGTCAGTGCAGTGGTGCAGAGCACACGAAGAGACAGCCTGACACACACGGGGAAGAGTGTAGATATGATTCTGAAAGAAGTGTGGACTCAAATTGGCAGGCAGGTCTTTGGGTTCCTTCCACAGAAAGATACCAGTGACATAGTCAAATAATATCATATCTTACCTGGTCATGACCTCTCTCTCCCCCCTCCCCCCGATACCTATATTATTATCCACTATAATGCCCCGCTAGTTTCCATATGTTGTAAATAATTCTTACCTCAGGTGAATCTATAATGTCTTTCTCTTTCTTTCTGTTTGTTTTGAAAACAGCTTGGAGAAAGCTGCTTGTTCTGTTTTTATTTGTCTTAAAAATGGATTGCTAGCTAAGCAATTGAATGAATGCTCAAACATTAATAACATGCATTCATTTGCAGCACCTTAATTCTTACCTTGTCACTTCTGTCCTCTCTGCCCTGCCTTCCCTCTGATCTGCTCTAATTCTCCACATTTCTCTTTGACTTCTGCATAAATAAAATAAATGGCAAACTTTATGTTCTAATAACTTAATACATCTAACTCTAATATTGTACAAATACACTATATACTGTAAGGCTTAACAAAGGTTATAAGCCCTTACTAGAGTTTAAAAAAAAAAAAGATTACATCCAGCGGACTGTCTGCCCGACTGCATTAATGTAATTCTCATGTCTGACAGAGAAAAGAATTTGACTCTTGTTACCCAGGAGACCATCACTGGCAATTTAGGATTTACAGAAGTCATCACATACAGTAGCTGCTTCCTGATTTAGACACAACTGTGGGACCTTGACTCCTCGGCGAGATGGCTTAAGAGTTGCCATTCTGTCAGTCTCCATCCCGGCTTCACCACTTTTCTTATATTTGGCACAAAATAGACATCCATCTGTTGCTAAGATACAGTGGCGATGTGAATGTCTCTGTTTTGTTCTTACCATCATTCAGTGTCTGCTCCTGCCTTCCTTTCTTTCTTTTTTTCCTTCAAACATAAAAACAACATCTCTCCTATTTGTGTTCTTTTATGTATAAATTTGCACTCAGAGTAACTACAAGTAAATTATAATCATTTTTTTGGATATTTTAAATCCATCCTACTATTAATCAGTTCTGTGTTTCTTCAGGAACTATGTTGGCAACCACTGTTTGAGGCAGTTCAAAATGATTAGCTTCAACAAAAGTGATCCAGAGATGATTTATTGTTGGCATATAATGACAATGATTACAGTTACATTCATACACAGTTCGTGGATCCTGTTACCTCATTGCATGGTTCCGTTTAAGTCCCATAAATCTTTTCATTTGCATAATTACTGTAAATGCTCAGTTGTGTTTTTTTTTTTTAAATCCATGAATGCAGTGTAGACCCAGGAGAATCTGCAGCAGGCTGATTCCACTTCTGCTGGACTTATTATGCTTTTGTTCGTCTGTTAATCACCAGAAATGCAATTATGTTTGCAGTAACACAGCAGAGCCACATTTCTCAGTTGTTGCAATTTTTGATCTACTGCTACAACTACCAATTATTTTCATTAAATTATCTAAGTGATCCCTCATATAGATAGTAAGCAGCTCAGTAGTTATCATGTATAAATGACTGCCAGCTGGCAAACAATTATCAGAATTTTCCATTAAACTTTGAAGCACTTCAAAGCATTCGATGTTTCAAGCTTATCACCTTAAAATCTCTGAATCAGGACCTCCAGGATTCAGAGCTTTGAAGCAGCTCGTTCTGTTCAGCTGCTAAGATAACGTTAACATTAGCTTCGCAGCTAAAGTGCAGAGCTGTCAGTATCTTTACACGTTGTTAGACCAATGTTAACTATACACTATATTAATTATAGACTAGATTAATTATTAACAGAGTTTAATTGATTAAAAAATCGTACCTACCAATCTACATGTTTAGTTAGAGCAACTCTGATCCTCACATCAAAAGCTTGAATACACGTTTTCACTTTTTGAAAGCAAGGAGCTGCAAATTGTTTTTGCTGCATGTTGTTTCTCCTTGGACTGCTTGGAATCCTTTTTCTCCACCGTAGTTGATGTGAATGACTTGACATGATAGACCACCCAAAGGTCCTTGTGCATGACTGGCAAATAAAAACAACAAGTGCATTTGGAAGTGAAGAAGAACTATGATGCACGGCAGAGTCTTTCCTAATGTGTTTCCAGCATAAACCCTTCCATTACTGTCTCTTCTAATTAACCGCAGAGCAAAAAAAAGAGTTTATTGACCTTGTTCAATCAAAATCAGCCTTGAACCGGCTTAACCCTAACCGTCGTAACTTTCTGTCTGTTTGTGCTCCTGAATTGAATTGCTTTAATGCAAGTCAGATACGTCTCATCTCTCAAAAATAAGGAAAAAATTCCAGCAAGCTGGTATTTCAACCTACTTCTGGATTGGTGGTCATTAGCTGTTAATCTGGATTGATATGAATGATTTATTACAAGCAGTGGCACTTCGGGCTCTAAAAGATTTAAGATTTCACAAGAATATTGCAGGATGGATATTAAGTGTGGATGAATTTTTCCACCTCCCAGCAGCTCACAGAAACTCTTCCCATCCCGGTAGCAGCAGTGCCGTCACGGTTCCGGACCATTGCTGCAGTGCACATGTCAGGCTGAACTGTTTTGATTTCTGTGTCAGACTAAGTGCCTTACTTAAAAGTTGTTCACATTAGGGAGGGTGCAGGCGTAAAGGATTTTTTGATTATGTCTCACTGTGTCTCTCGCATGGTGTCACATACATCAGGCGTGGGTCAGGGGAGATCTTGTGCAAGGAACATATCAGCCTTCAGAGAAAAGTGATGGCTTAAATTAATCTTGAAACAAGTAATTTTTAAAGTAATATGATCAGTATGAATAACTGATATTCTTGAATGGTCCATCTAACCAGGCATACAGTATGTGGGCTTTTAATGAACACTGGATCACGTTTTTGTCTCTCAACTGGGGTTTAAAGATTTAGTTTGGCAACTGACATTAGTTTGGCAAAAGCAATGTACATTTTTCTCAATTTCGTCTTACCATAGTGTAAGACTTTGAAAATTTCTGATTTAGATGATATCTTATATCTTCAGCTTTAATGATCAGCCGTGACGTACCATTGGTTTGTGATTAGCAACTAGTCAACAGTAAACAATTCAATTTTTTAATTTAATGATAACAATAATGAAAAAGATGAGTGTCACAGTTATAATGTTATCACTAAATGTGAACTATAATAAATTGTTCTGGTTTTCTAGATACAAGTTGACTTCAAGCAAAATACTGATTAAAATATTTCTCCGTGCGACAGTGAATCCCTGTGAAACACTGAATGTACTTCTTATCACACTATTTTTCATGCTGTGATTGTATAATTTACTAAAAATGATGTAGTTATGTCTAATATAACCTAACCCCAACCCGTAGAAAAGCACTAATGGGCCCATTCGACCCCTCCCAGAGAATCCTGGTGTAAAAACTGTTCATGATATCTCATGAGAATCTTTGTTAAGCAGTTTAAAATGTCACTTAAGATTGTCATTCAGGGTAGGCCACTGAACTCTTGTTGTGATATAATTTATGGAGTGATTAAGTTATGTATTTATTCCATTAACCTTGACTCCAGTTCCTCCTTTTATGTTGGGTATTTTACATAGAAAGTAGTTTTAAATCATGAGGGATTGTATAGCACTATAATCTGTCTATTAGGAAGAGGTAATGAGACTGCATACTGCAGAATGATTATGGAGCTGAAGCCGAACAACAAACTGAGGCTTCCAGCGGAGGATTAGTGAGTGGAATTTTTGGTGCCAAGTGATGCATGACTAAGGGATTTACTCCTAACTTCTGCTACACTTTTACTACTGAGATTATCACAGTTGAATGTGCCTGCAGATGACACTTGGAGTGTACACTTTATAGACGACAGGTACAATAAACAATATGAAAAAGAACAAATTACTTTGATAGCCACAGCATCACCACTCTCATTTCATAAACAGGTCTATGTTCACCCCATAGAGATAAGAAGTTGTTCAGAATGAAGGTGCTTACCCGCTGAATATTGAACCATCCACAGGCACCTGGTTATGTTTTAAAATGGGAGAAAAAACTTGAAAAGATACATAATCGGTGGAGGGGTTTGGGGTCCTCCCTCAGAAAAAAAATGTAATTTAAAACAAATTTCCTGCATTTCTACACCACCTAACCTCTTGGATTAAGTCAGGAAACAGCCACCTGCACTAGTCTAGATTAGTTAGGGTGCTATGGAAATCAATTTTTGAATTTGTTTTTCACTGCATGAAAAAATGAACGTGTGACATGAGAGCATGTGAAAAGTGTCAATTGCTTGAGTCTCACGGTGTGAGAGAGTTGGCAGCCCTGTTTTAGGCTGAGAGATGCAGCTTTAGCCTCAGTTTTAAGTACAATATCATATATGTAGTCATGTAACCAAATAGTGAATATTTAAAAACCATTTATATTCAAGTATTCTCATTTTAAAATGAGTCAGCTGGAAACATTAAAAAGTTCTCAACCAATTTATGGAGCTAACGTTACCTTAATTACATTCACCATTATTATAAACAACATAGGATGGAACACTTGACAGGCGTTACCCAAGTAGCTAAGGAGTTTAGAAGAAATCTTTCAGAAATCCTTGGAAACAATTAGGTGCCACACTCTATTCTTTTGAATAAAGTTAAAGTGTCTGATTAACTAAATAGGCAGAGAGTTAAATGACAGATAAAATAAACTTGGATTTCTTGGATTGCCTTGGGACCGTATTATTTTTGAGTCAGCTGCAAGGTTGTAAAGCCTTCATCAGTTATTGTTTCTATCTTTCAACATTTGCTTTATTCATCCAATAATTTCTCCTTTGAACCTATGACATCAAACATTTTCTGTCATGACTTTTGCAGCAGTTAGGCCCATTTACTGCTCAGTTTTCCCCATTTTTAATTTCCTGTCTCTCTAGATGATACACATTCATTCAAATGCTCCATCACTCCTCTTTCCTGCACCGTGTATCTCTGGAGTGTATCTATTTCCGAGTGAAAATGAAAGTGTGAAACTTGTCAGCTTGAGTGAGCATGTTATTATAACATCACCAGAGTGGAGGTGATGAAGGAGGCAAATGGGTTATAAAGTTTTCCATTCAGGTTGTCAGATAGCATGGTTTGAAATTCATAATGTGTTTCATCTTCTTTGACCCTTTTTGTTGAATGCCTTTTGAATCCGAGGTTCCTGCGGTGGCTCGATTGGATTGTGTGTCTTTGTTGTGACTGTATGCCTATATATGGCTCTTATAGTGCAGTCAAGCTCCGCTGTGCTGTCTCTACCATCACTGTGCTCACTGATGAACCACTGAGCCCCCAAGAGAGGATGATAGAAAAAACAAACATCCAGTGAAGAATCCAGCACCTATATATTATGCACCAAGAATGTCACTGCGACTGTCTAAAGCATTTTTTACGGTATGTCAGAATGCAGTGTAACCGAGGCTAAATGTGGCTTTATTGTAGCTACTATAGAACACTGACAGATATTTTGTAGACAAGTTTAGAAATGTGTGCAGTGTCGCTTTGGCCATGAGTCTTCCTGTTCCAATTCAGCCAGGGATCTTTGATTGGATTAGATGACTTAATTAATCCTCTACTCTCTCTATAATAAAGGCTTAAAATGCCCCCCAAAAAAACTTCAATAGTTTATAGAAATATAAATGACAAAATAATTGTAAAAAGGTTTAACATGCACACAGCATCTGCATAATTGTGTAAATGTTTTTCATCAGTATGTCCAACAGGTAGTTAGTGTAGTTGATTTGTGATACACGACTCATGGGAAATAAGGTGATTTAAAGGGTAGGTTCACAATTTTTCAAGTCTCTCTTAAAACTATAGTCAGGTGCCCATATGAACATTGAAACAGGTTTTGCTCGCTGTAATCATTCCTCCTCTTGATGCTGACCATTAGAAACTCCCTTCCTAATGTGCTTCCCATGTAAGTGATGTGGGACAAAATCCATAGTCATCATCCCATGGAAAAATACATTTCAAATCTGATTTATATTTTGATCTGAAGTTAATATGAGCCTTCAACAGTCAAAATCAACAGTGTTCAGCGCAGTTCATTTTCTCAAATTTTGTAAAGAGAACAGCACTAGCCCTGTTTACTGATACAATAGGTCATACACTGTAAATTTGAATACTGGTTCCACTAGTAGAAAGTAACTTAAATGTAGCACACAGGTTGTTAACGGAGGAGAATGCTCTTTCAGTAACAAAAGTCTGAGCGCAACTTTTTTAGAAAATCCTAAAAAGCCAGTGATTAAATTTTGCCCTCTCATTAATCAAGGGACATATGTGAAGCGGAGCATGAAGTCATGTCTTCTTTTTTTAACTGCACCCACTGTGCGATATCAAAGAGGTGCTACAGTCTGAGAGGCGATTAAACATGAATGAAACACAGAGCAGCAATACGCCCGGCCCACCAAGAAGCTCACGGTAATTATTTCCCTGCCTCCCTGTCCTCTCACTTTTGGTCAACCATGATCCATGTTTCCTGTCAGTAGCCGAACAGTAGTAAAAACCTTTTTGAATTGATTTTTGACTTATATGACTGATGAAAGCTGATGATGCTCTACTGTTCTTACATTTTAAAGATTAATGATCCAGATTGCCCCTTAGGATCCTCTTGCTTTTTACCATCTAATTCTTGTAAATTTTTATGTCTTTAGGTAAGCCGGTAGTTCCGGTGAGACCAAGGTTATGGGTAGCCAGATCTTAAGATGAGGGTTTTATCACGGATTATTTTATCCTCAGATCATTAACAACGGATTCACAGACCTGTAGGCTGTTGGAAAAAACTTTTTGAAGGATACTGATAATGAAGCAAGCCTCCTCCTCCATATTACACCAAGATTACACTGTCCAAATTGCTGTCTATTGCAATATCTCTCTCATTCTTTATCTTTTTGCTGCTGCAGTGCCTCAGATTCCCCTCAGGGATTAATAAAGTAAATTTGATCTAAAATATTCTCCAAACTTCTCCTGTCATGAACACAAAAACATTAACAGTTTACCATTCAGCCCTAGTATGTAATATACATTGATAACATTGATTTTTTTTTTTTATTATTTTATTTTAAATTTTCAAATATGCAAAAAACAGTATAACTTATTCCCACTAAAAACTCAATAATACAAAACACAGGTAACAGAAAAGAAGGAAGTGAAGGGGTAAAAAAAAAAAAAAAAAACACAATTCTGACACCATGACATACTTGTCAATGAGATACCTCAACTCTTGTACCTAGACATTAGTATTGGCCTACGCTGGAACCAGTTCAAAAGTTATATTGAGTCCACAGTTGACAGAAGCAATGTTAACATGTATTCAATAAAAGGCTGCCAGGTCTTTAAAAAGACATCATATCTGTTTTTCAGGACGTACGTAATTTTCTCTAAGGGCATACAGTTAGTCATTTCTGATATCCACCAAAGGACTTGAAGATACCATCACTATAACAGTGCTCCAGGTATCTTATCCCTCTATCGTACCGGAGCTTAAACATTTTGTTATCAGAGATCATTGGTATGAGTTTGTTTTTCCATAAAGGTGTTTTAGGTGACAAATCATTCCTCACTCCAAGAATTTTATGGACTTCACACCATGATTTAACCAGGTGGATAGTAAGTGGGGTTTTGGTTTTGCTAATGATACTTTTTGGATTCCACTTATAAAGTCGCCAAGGTCCTGTAATTCAATTTGTGTCCAGGAGGGGGCAGAGTCACATTCAAACAACAATCCCACTTGGCCTTTTTGCATATTATTTAACTACCCTTTTACCCCCCCTCAGTAGATTGTAATCGAATGGTTATTGCTTGACATTCATCTATATAAATATAAATTCATGCTCATGAATATGATTCAGAAAAGTGTTTCTGCTTCATAAGATCAAATGCTAAGAAAAGGTACGTTTTTTGCAGAGACGACAGTTCTGAGGGGCCATACTGTATGTACCAGCCACCCTTGTAAATGCCTTTCTAGGTGCATTGTCAGCTTGTCCCATTGCAAGTAGACGGGGAGGCTGTTCTTAAGTAACATGTTGTTTGCAAATAACAGACGCCCTGGGAAATGTTTCACATAATGGTGCATGTCCACTTTTTCTCAGTGGATGTTCTCAGTGCCACAGCAGTAAAACCTGAGGCACATTGTAGAAATGGGTTCAACCAAATGGGCCACTTTTGTTAAGCTAAAGGCAACACATTACAGTATGGGATGTATTCTGCCTCTGGCACCTTAACGGACTGCGCTGATTTAGCAGTATTTGTTATACAGAAGGTTTAGATGAATTATTAAAGCATTTACGTCAATGTTTCTCCATAAGGGGCTACCTTATGCATTCATGAGTAGCCACAAGATTCCTTATAGCCTGTAACACTCTCAAGGGCAATGTGCTGTCTTTCCATTCAAATACATACTGTTGACACACTACCCTTGGAAATATGAGCAATTTTCAGCATGTTTATTGAAAGGCCAATACCCTATACCTATACTGTGGATCTCTCTGTTAATAGTTCAGATTTAGGGGTCATTGGATATCACCAAGAGTTGGCATATAGATCAAAAGCATCACCGTGTAAAATAATATTGTGTCCAGCCTACTTGTGTAGAGCTTAAGCCAGTATTTTTATGCCTAGCTTTTGGTGTGGTGAAATGAGTGAGCTTTTGTTTCCAAGCAAGACACAACAACAGAAGAGGATGCCAGTAATATCATGGCAGCACTCATTTTATCTATCTCTGAGCTGGTGTTCAGACCCAAAATAGCTCTCTGTTAAAACAAGCAATAGGTGTGTTTCTAGAGATACTGGTGAGAGGAAGAAATATGATGCAGAAGGCCAGTTTGAGTAATACACTAAATGTTGGTTCCGCTTGTAATGTAAATGGAAAACATGGCTCGCCCCAGTAAACGTTCTGTTCCCTGTGTCTTGTAGGCTACTTGCAGTTGAGGCAGTTTTCAGACCAACATGAGCTCTGTGTGAAAAATTAATTCATTCATTTGAATGGAGGCAGTGCGCTGACGCAGCAGGGGTACAACGTCAAGAACACCACAGGGTCATCAATTTTTTGCCACAACGCAACATCATCCGGCAAGGCGCTGCGTGGCATACATGTAAACTCACATTCCTGGTGGATTACTTTGTAACGTGAATGCTGTATTGACAAAAGATAAAAAAGTTGCCGCCATGTAAAAGTTCGCAGTCCTGCACACAGTGTTTTGGCATCTGACAGGCCTTTAAATGCATTAATCTGTAGTTTAAGTTGGACTTCCTGGATTACCTTAAACAACACACCCCCACCACCACAACGCTTTATATTGTTTTTCAGTCTGGATGCAGACACTGTGTTCTGAGCATTCTTTTCCATGCTGTACCAAAAACAGATTGTTCCGACTTCAGTTGTGTGGCCATTAAATTGAATTGAAGTAAATCAGTGGTCAAATTTAATACTCCCACAGCTCTCTATGCTGTATAAGCAGTGCCCATATCTCATTGCGACTGGTGTACAATGGGATGGCGAGGATACATTACAGGCTATTTAATGCAGCACGCCTTGATGAATGAGGCCTGAGACTTGAAAGTAATTCTTCTATTCGGTATCTGTAAACTGTAATAACCATTCTTTCCCACCAGTTCTGCTTCCTAGGATCTATTTGTCATCTCTTTCATGCTGGCATCATTACTAAATTTCTAGGAAAGTGTATCTCCAGCAACAACTACAGCCTGTTGTTCTTGGCACCCCAGATTCATTAGAGTAAAATTGCTTGTAATATTGGGCAGTTTGTCAGGAGCATCGAGAAAATCACGCTGATTATGGCAGACATAACTTCTTTCCCGTGTATCGCATTTAAGCTACTGTTGATCATTGAGAGAAGAGGCGATAGGCTGTTGAATCATAATTCATGATGAGTTTGTGTGGTGCATTAGACAAGATGGTCTCTCCTTCTATTCATGAGCTAAAAGTAAAGCAGTCAAATCAAAGTACCCAAGAAAAATAGAAAACCTATTCTATTGTCCCATCATAAACACTTAATTTAATTCTCATTTAATTCCAAAAGAAGACCAATTCATTCTGCAGACAACACTTGATGCCACTTTTTTGTTCTTTTTTCATTGAAGTGCAGATTTTTTCCAGGGGAAAACGTTCCACCTCTATATTCTCTGACAGCTCAGGATATTCAGCATACAAACCCTCTCCCTGGTGAATCTTTAGACCTGGGCTGATGAAACCATTCCGGCTGATTGCACCATTGTCTCTTCCTGTCATTTCAGTTCAGGACCCACAAAATCAATTTGAGTTTGAAATGACTACTCCAAGTGGTTCCAAGATCTACTTGAAAAAATTTCAACTTCAGTGCCAAATTGTATATAGTGTGACGTCAGTAAGCTGGACACAGTGTGCTCATGTCTGCCAACCCAGCCAGTCTGTGATGCTTTATGCAAAAGAACCACAGGGAGAAAAGAGGCAAGAGATCTAACAGTCTAGCTGGACAGAGATCTTTGTTGTGTTTTGTCTGAGACAGTTTGTATTTCACTCCTGAGATTTTTATTCTCTACATTTGGATGTAGGATTGCTGTGCAAGTAAAGAAAATCTACAGGGTCTTAAGTAGAGTGAAAGTAAGATTGTTAAATTGTAATTGAAGCCAAAAAGAGGTACATTCTTAAATAACATTCTTTATCAAAATAATTGCTGCTTTATTTGTCTCCTACACCAGGTGCACTTAAGAAAACTGTCCATGCTTGACAAGCTAGCCTGGCAGTGTAGCCTGTTACAGAGACTCTCAAAGGTAAAGGAGATGCATTGTTCACATCAGCCTAGCATAGATAATGCCACCTGGGCATGTTGCAGCCTGAGGCACATAAGACACGGACTATGAGGGTCAGAACTGGGGATTTTGCTAATCCAGGGACACAGTTTGGGTGTGAACCTAGCAAATGTGGGGGCTAGCGCTTGTGTTACCTGGGTCGGTTGCCATTAGCAACTATTACTTTTAGCTTGGTCAGTAGGGCTGCAATTAACAGTTATTTTCATTATCAAGTAATTAGTCAATTATTTTCTTGATTAATCGTTTAGTCACCTGGTCTATAAAATGTTGGAAAATGATGAAAAATGTAGATCAGTGTTTCCCTTAGCCCAAGATGACGTTCACAGATGTATTCTTTTGTCCCGACCAACAATCCATAACCCAAAGATATTTGGTTGGTTAGTTAAATAAACCAAAAAATATTCACATTTGAGAAACTGGAATCAGAGAATTTTGACATTTCTTCTTAGGAAAAAACAATCTATGATGAAATAGTTGGTGATTCATTTTTTGTTGATCAATTAATCATTTAATTGACTCATTATTAGAGCTCTATTGGTCAGCCAACAGAGGTGTGTTAGTTAGCTAGGCATTAGCAGTCAGGAGAGAGACTGAAGCTTTCCGAGTAACTATTTTTATAGGGAAGGTGTATGACTCCACTTCAACGTGAGCGTCACAACTGTCAGCCAGTGCTGGCTGGAGTAATGATACAGAGGGAGTGTTCCCCATAGAGAGACACCTAAACAAATGTTTGAAAGAGAACTAACTTCCTAGATTTTACACAGGCAATAGCATATAATGAACAATTCAGTGTGTTGCAGTGGTGGACAAGAGAATACATACAGTACAATACTAACACATTGTAATGTCCTTTTTTTTAATCCCTCAAGCAGGGTTTGTGCCGTTACATATTCATCAAGGCAGAATCAGTAGTACTGTATAATGGGCTGTGTAAGAAAGGCAACTTCAAAGCCTTTTCAAATTACAATAATGATACAGCACTATTAAAGTAGCACCATTAGTTCTACAGGGCAGTTTTGTCCTCAGCTCTTTTATTGTATTTCCATGGAATTATGCAAAATGGGATTAAATGTTAATCAGAAGTCAATTCAGGACATCTAAATTGATGCTATACAGGACCTATTATGCTAAGGGAGATTTCCCTCTCTTTTTTGATTATAGAGCAGGTCTAGATGCCATGTAAATACTGTGAAAGTATCAAAACGCTCAGTACACAGAGAAATGCCCACAGTCTGTATTCAGAAACAGTGCCTTTAAACAAGCCGTTTGGACTTCTGTAAGGTTGCGAAGTCAAAACTATACACTCAGCGTTTTTCCTACCATTGCTTTGGAGGTACGGCCCGTCCCTCTAGCGAGACCCCCCACCCCTCCTGAAAGAAACAAAATATATTTATTTATGTTATTTACCTAATATATGCACTTGTGTCATTTTATCTCAGTGTGAGAGTCTCTACTGCATTTTGCTGTCATTTATGATTGCACTAGTTTCTCGCGTCTACTCTACGGGTTTCACCTGAGGGCGGGGCTCACACACACACACACACACACACAGCAGAGCAGAGGAGAGACAGTCGCAGAGGAAACGCTGCGCAGTTCTTGGATGTCAGGATGTCATTGCACAGACTTCCAAAGGTTGAATAACATTATCTACAGCGGTAGCCATCGCAATTTACCACTGAATTTTACCCAGAGCTACAATCCATAACCTGTGGTTGGCCTGGGCGTGCTTCACTCAGAAAACAGTCAGCCAATCAAGAGAGGGGCATTAAGCAGACACAAAACAGCCTGTTTCAAGCTGAGTGAGACAGAGGGACTGCATGCATGGCTTGCACAGCTGTAATAAAAACATGGAAATGTCTGTAAATAGACCATGAAAATAAAAAATATTAAACTGGGAATTGGCAGGGCATAATATGACCTCTTTAAAGCAAAGTTAGTTTATGTTTCTGTGCAGCTGCTGGGTGATGGCATTGTAAACTGCAGCTGAAATGCCAAGTTGGTCAATATAATGTTTTATGTCAGAACTAGAATAAGGATGTTATTGCAAGCTCATATAACAGCTCTAAAATCAGAATCACAGATACATTCAGATTCCCTAAAACTAGTACAGGATGGAAACCCATACGTGTGTTTTGATACCAAACCCCAGCATGTAAACCATCTGTCAGTGATGGCTTGTTTGTTTGTAGTGAACCCTGACCACCCACCACAACTCAAACGCACCTAATTAAATGATAGATGCTTTCACACACTAGAAGTTCTGCAGTGTCAACTTTTCTCAATAAGCAGTTTGTGCAGCTAAAGTAAATTACCGTACTTGACATTCATCACCTCATCAAATTGCAATGCAGCTGCCCCCTCATAGGCTGGGTCCTGTACATAAATGTTATTTCGAAAGATAAGATTAAATGAGGTCTCTTGGCATTCATTACGAGATTTATCATATGAGAATTTATTTGAAAAGGGTTGTTTGCAGGTGGAGTGAGACAAACACATACACAAACACCAACACGGTGATTGTCGGTAACACATCCATGTTGTTTACAGCTGCTCTGCTTTGTTAAAACACCTCTGCCTTGCTCAGGAACAGCAGGATAACATAACATGGTGGTATGCAGTATTTAGATTTTTCTCACTCCACATCTGTAAGAAAACAATTGCATCTGAGGCATAGCATTTCTGATAATCTAATGAAATCATATTGATTAATGGGAAAATAAGCTTCATCGTGATATTAAAATGCTCCTAATTTGTACCTCTGTGTTTGGATAAAATACTGTAGTACCACTGAAAAACCTGATTATTCAAATCCCACTGCTTATCTTACTCCTCTCCAAACAGCAGAGCAGAAACAACATGGTCTGGCTGGTCGGTCTCATCAGCATTTGCCGCCTTTTGTTCAGTGTGTGGTTTGACCGAGATGAAAGGGAAAAATAAAAATATAGCCCGTCTTGGCATAGTGTGAATTTGAATCTCTCACTTTCTTCCTCTCACTCTCTGTCTTGCCTGGCTCTTTTTTTTCCCACCAGGTGCCTTTTTGTTCTTCTTCTCCAGGCTATAGCTGTACGTGGAGCTGGCTATCTAGCCTGGCACCCTGCCCCTTATACAGGGGATGAAATGAAAGCTTTGTGTATGGACTACATGTTCTCGTCAAACGTCTGTCCTTGTTCGACTGCTTTTAAACATTCAGTGTGAAAACTCGATTCCTTCACAGAACCTGTTATGTAATTATTGCTAGTCTTAATTATTCCTGTCTAACACAGGTTATTTGGGGGCATTATACTCTTAAAAAGTGTAACAATTATCAATCAACTCTATAAATGCTTAAAAGAATTCTGTTAGAAGTGTTCTAACTATTGGCTTACTTTGCAAGATGTGTAATATCCTTTTCCTACTGAGTTGTTTTTAAAGCAATTGGGTAAAATGTGCAACAACTTCTACAACTACACCTTGTATTTTGTGACAAACGAGTAAAATATGCAAAGAGCCAGTAGCAAGACCTTCTTGCAATAGCTCCATTTTAAATTGCTTTAATGTAGTTTGGACTTTAAAACAAAATACACATATCAGCCCAAAGACAGCACCAAATGTTTTAATTCACAATTCCATCTAATGTATTTTGTTTGTCATTTGATTTGATTTGTTTGCCAGCTGCTACAGGTCTTTATTCTCAGTTCTAGACTGCAGCTGACAATGATGTCAAAAGACACGTCTGCAGTGATAGCAATAGTGAAGTAATTATTGAAAATTTGACATTTTGTTGCATTGAGTTTTTTTCCAAAGTCAGTCAAGGTAGCTATTTACATATCTTTCGTTTTTGTCTCTCTGTTTTCTGTGGTTACATTGTGATGGCATTATGTAATTACATCTGCAACTGACAGTTACAGTCTTTACATTAAAGCAAGCCTACATACATTTTGCTGAACAGTGACCACAGTGTTTTATGAGATAATGGTAAATGCTAATATGTAGTGTAATAGTAGCACAAGAGCATTATTTCCCGCTGGGTATGGATTGGACACACCCCCGCTCAGTTTTGAATACATATTTTTTTGCCCCGGGTTTCGCCTCTCAGGCTTAATACAGGCTGCCTTATTTTTTTGGTTGAAGTTATTGGTGATGAACACAACTTGAGAAAAAGACTGCAGGCAGTACTCAGGGCTAAAAAAAAAAATACTTCAATCTCATCTGCATATTTTTCCTGTTAAAACAAAAATTAATCTTTGTTTCCAATTAAATTATTATTAAAAGATGCTCAAATCAATCAAAGACTGATGTAAAGCTCTGTACTCTTTTTGGTAAAGATTCAAATCCAACATTATCCATCATTAAATATCAGGTCTCTATCAAGGAAACTAAAGTAACTAAATTTTAAGTAATGTTAGTGCATTAAAAAACAGCAGTATGCATAGCATTCCTTTTATTTTGTTATACTACCATTATTAAGAAAAATACAATTATCAATTTCATCATAATTTGTTATTTGCTAGATTGATATACATGCATATTAATGCAGTAAATGGCATTCCCTACAAGCAAGCAACCTTTTAAATATAGTTCTGTTCAAAACAGAATTTACCAGGTGCTTTGCTAGATTCATACCAATATTCTGTATATAAATGCTATATATAAAGTGCATTCAAATACAAGTAATACATCCATGTTGGATGTTTTTCATATATGAGGGAAACCAAACATTGGATTTTTTAAGTTGCAATGTGAACTGAGTCTATTTTACAGTTCAGTTGCTGCTGGGGCTCCACTAGAGTACCTATGCTTGATTCACAGTTCAAAAAACTCCTTTATCTTATTATCTTAACTTATCTTTATCTTATACTTGCCCCTCATGCAGCCCCTCAGTTCAGCCTCTGTCTTTAATAGACAGTCTTAGCTCCTGTCTCTTTAAGGATTCCCTCCCAATAAGCCCACTCTGTTCTGATTGGCCAGTTTTCCAAAAGCCTGCTGAGGGGCAGCCATATCAGAGTCCTGTTATGTCATGAAAACACAACATTTCCTGCTTTACTGCTTCATATTAAAAGCTTTTAAATGATGAAATAACAGGAGACATTTATCATTAAGAATTTACAGGATTAAACGTGTTCCTCACCAAATTAGCAGAGCTTCGTTAGTGATGCTAAAAACCGGTCAACACAACAAGATAAAAATAATGCGGGGAGGAATAGTACAAGCAGAAACAGCCACAGTGATGATGATGTTTGATGAAGAGCTGCAGACAATCAGCACACCTCCAACAAGTTAACTACTTATTTTACTTTGCTGTGCTGTATAATGGAAAAACACCTTTGGCCTTCCTGCCATGGCTCGGCCCGACTACCCCCAATCAACGGAAAAATGCCATAATGTTAGCAGAGCGGAGCAGTGAACTTGCACTCTGTGCGTGGAGCAGATGACCATATGAAGAAATCTGTCATGAGAAAGTAGAAAAAGCTGTTGGAAACGGAGTGTTCAGAGCAGTCTGAAGCCGGTGCTTTTAGCTCACAGAGATTAATTCTACATACGTTTACGTCATTATTTTATACACTTTGGCCACGTTTAATATGAACATCCAACATTCTAACATATATTACATATGACTGAAAATAAGGAAAAGCATAACAGGTGCCCTTCATATTCTTGCTGAATCACTGTTTAAGACTCAGAAACGTTAACATGGTTCAACATAAAGAAATTGCTATTAAACACGGGACTCATCTTGACGTTCATTGCATTTGTGTAGCTGTTATTTGGAACCATTCACTCATCATTTTGTAATGGAGAGGATGATGGGAGTGTAAAGGGAAAACGAGGCCATTATCTCCATGTGTGTATTGTTAGTTAGACTCCATGAGCTTTCCAATTAGAATGTCTGCAACTAAGGACCCTGTTATGGGTAATTGTTTTTAAGGATCGGCTGATACCCTGAAGACTGCTGCTGTAATGGCTCTGTATCTCTCCAGTATGGGTTCAAATTATTCACATTTATGAAAGCTATTGTCTTCAACCCATAAACAGATAGAGTTTTGCTGTTGTACCAGAGCTGCCTCTTTTTTCCTTCTTTTCTCTGAAGCTTTCATATGTACCCTCTGCTGCAGGGTGCGTTGATACTCGCTGCAGATTAATTAAATGTCTACCATTACAGCTGGAATTTATGCAGATGTCTGACATCCAGGGTACAAGCAAAACAAACAGCCTAATTGAATTTAGCTTCTCACTTAAAGCTGTTTTTCCCCTCCGAACCCCATTTATATCTGAACTCAGCTGGCTACATTGACTCTGACCCTTTTTTTGTGACATGCAGCCAGAGCTGTTTCTGTTCAACCGGGCTCTGTGAATATGTGAGTTGTCAGGTACAAACGTTCTTCGGCAGCCGTAGCCAGCACAGTCGTTTCAGCGAACAAAGCCTCCATTTCCTTCTGCCACGCTGTCCAGAGTTTGTATTCAGACAAACTGCTGCTAGAGAGGTGAGTTAGAGTTTATTGGAACCATTTTAAGTTCAGCTGTCAGATTAGTTTAGAGGGTAAGGTGTATGAGGTGATGTATCTGCTCAAAGTAATTTCCACAGACTGGATTGTAAAGGAATGTTGAGATGTAGAATAAACTGAATGAACAGCCTCAAAAATCCAGTATCCAGTCAGACTGTAGCATCCATATTATTTTATACAGTATCATTATCTTTACTTTTACATAATATGCACTGTAAGATAACAATATGGATGGTTATGTCAGCATTAGAATTTTAGTTGCAGAGGGTTTTTGTTAATAGTAGAGGGGTCACTTTGTTGACACAAAAGTTCACAGTTAGCTCGCTGTTCACATCAATGTTCACGTCAATAGCAGGAAAAACACAGATTGTGTATCTTTGTTATGAACAGAAGAATAATATATACAGTACTGTGCAAAAGTTTTAGCCATGAATTGCCATGAATAGTTTTTATTTCTCAGTTAACGGCAACAGTTCTCCTCAGTACACCTGCACACAGTTTTTCAGGTACTCGGCAGGTCAGTTTTTCCTGCATCTTGGAGAAGTTGTCACAGTTCCTCTGTGGATTTAGGCGGGGGCTGCCGTCTCAGCCAGTAGCTAAGTTTACAAGAATTTGCCACATTTTACATACAGACAGCTTTCATTGTAGCTTGTTCATAATAAGCAGATGAAAATATCACTTTTCTATATGTTCGTGCTTGTTGAACAGGTGTTTTGATAAATTACTCTCATCAGCTTTTTACTCGCAAAGCTTTTATTGCACTTTCAGTAACGAACGTAGTTGTCGTCAACTCAAGTAAAACTATCCTTCACTTCATCTGGTTCACTGCAGCCTCTCTGCTCTCTGCTCTGTGTGTGTGTGTGTGTGCACGTGATATTCCATGTTTGACAGTTGATTCCATTTTTATTATCAAATTCTGCGATTCTGTCTGTTTTCCACAACATGGAAACCAGGGCCCTACCTCAATATCTCAACAGATTAGCTATATATTGAAGACATATAAAAGCTTTTTCTCGTCTACAGTACGTGCAAGAATAGGGACACACTACCCTGATCATATCAACTACAAATGTGAAGAGATTGTGTCGTAGAAATCCTAAAAACAAGGTCCTTGTTTTCTGCTCTGCCAATATGGTTTCCAGACAGTTACCAGAGACGTCAAATAAGACATAACAGTGAGTGACGGTTCATGAACATAAGCTGACCGCATTGGTGCTAATATTAGCTGTCTAGCCGGCCATAGTGATAGCTGACTACCACCACGTCGGAGCATTTTTCTGACCTATTGCAACATACCCCTCAGTATTTGCACTCCTGTCATATTGATTGACCCTGCTTGTCATCTGTACATACTTGTTATGGGGCCCCAAACCTGAAATCCGTCAAGGTATGTAAGTATTGCAATACAAAATAGCGTGCATTTGTTGTGAGGGACAACTTGAAAGTCTTTCCTCGCGTCATGGAGTCGATCAGTCCATTAATCCTGCTCAGGGGACATTTTGTCAAGTGACACCCAGCTGTCCTGTTAGTCTGACAGCGAAGCCTGACACCTGAATCCCAAAAGTGCTTTTGAAAGATGCCGCATGCAGGAAAGGAGGATTAAGAATGTAACACGGATTCAGAAGACGTTGACAGCAGTCCGCTTTGCTCGGCTGCCGCTTGTAAGCACACTGAATCCAACAGTACTTGTTTCTCAGCGGAGCAGCAGGGAGAAACGGCACAATGATCCCCGTGCTCCTCGTCTCTGATAAACACAGTTCAGCAGTGCGAGAGGGGCGGCAGACTGTGAGGAATAGGAATGCTTACTCAGGCTTTTCACGTATATGAAAAGAGGAGGAAGGAGGAATACGTAAGTAGGAAAACTAAAACTGCAAGTAATCTGACCCAGTTTTTTCCTTCTGGCTCGTGGCTCCAAGCTGGTGATGCAAGCAGTTTTTCTATTTATGCTCTTGGTTCAGATTGATCTCACTATGAAGCAAAGAGATGCATCTCAGGGGAAGGCTGGCCTGTTAATAGCCATTGTTCATCACCACCCATAAACACTTGCACTATTTTTCGTCACACAGAGAAGTGTATACAGTACATTTGAGAAAAAGTAGCTCTTTGCTATGCTTGTGAGGACCTCATATCTTCATTCCCAGCCTTATTCACCACTCCAGGGTTATTTTGTGTTGAAGTGTTGAATATAATTTTGTGGTTAATGCACTTTCCTTTAATCTGCCTGCTCATTTACTTGTACTTGAGATTATGACTGACAGTACACCCAGAAAGAAGTTCTGCATCTCAAGCTTTCAGCTGTTCATTTTATGGGCATTTGGAGAGAGGAATAGTGTTAGTAACCATAAGAGAGCAAGATTTTTTTTTTGATTCAACCACGCACTGTTGTACCCAGAAGTCTGATAGCTGCATTGTATCTTGCGCCATTGATCCTTATGCTGCGTTCAGACTGAAACAATGCAGCCCCCTCATTTGCTTGAGTGAGCGCGTGCATTGAAGCAGCAGGGGTGCCAACGCAGAGGATTCTGCACAAAAAATGAAGGGTTGTTTGGCAAAAAACTGTCTGAACATTTTCCACAGTACAATGCAATACTACACAATACTTTCCTGGTAGATTTCTTTATAACGTGAACACCAAATTTCTACTATTTACATTGTAATTATTGCAGCAAAAGATAAAATTATTATTATTATTATTGTGATAACTTTCCAGAATTTTAAAATCTTTTCTCATAGTATAAATCACTTATGCAGTGTTTTGACTTCTAATAAGTCTTCAAACTCAGAGATCTAGTATCCAATCTGGACTTCCTGGATCGTATGCCATTGCTCTGCTGCCATTGGTACCTGAGGCAATCCACCCATACCAATGCAGTGTACAGTTATCCAAATGAAAAAGAAAAATGTATAATCAAAGAACAAAGTATGAAATTGACTATTGAAAATAAACTACTGCTAAACAAAAGTGAAAAATAATTCAAAAGTGTCAAAAAATTCCAATCTAAAACTCACAAGTTTATCAAAATGCATACTGCCAGGCTCCCTTTAACCACTGCTTATTGGAGACCTCCAGTGTGGTCTCTGCATAGGGCCCCACATTGAGAAATAGATGGCTATTGCTTACAGTATGTCAGATGGCTGCCAACAATGGAGGTGTGAAGAGAAGAGTACCTCATTAGGAGCCACCTTGTCGTACTGGGGCAATTAGTAGACCGGGGAGGAAATGCTTTGAGCTCAGACACTGCTCAGTGCTGTCCGCCCACTGAAGGGACTGATGAGGAG
Source organism: Thunnus maccoyii (assembly GCF_910596095.1). Taxonomy (NCBI): domain Eukaryota; kingdom Metazoa; phylum Chordata; class Actinopteri; order Scombriformes; family Scombridae; genus Thunnus; species Thunnus maccoyii. The sequence continues at coordinate 24,893,697 of NC_056547.1, read as the reverse complement.
AACACGAATGGTGGGAAGGTGGGAGTATCAAAGTAGCCGTGGTTTTAGAGTTGTCCTCCAGCTTTATTTTAAAATCTTCATGCTAAAAACCCTTTTCACTTCAACCATAATTTCCTTCTGAACATTTTTTGTCAGTATATACCTCATAGTTACTAGCCTCAGTAATGTAACCCTTATTCAAGATCCTTCCTTTGGGCATCTCTACACACCCTTTTTACTTCAACTCTTAAATTCTGTTCTATGTACAATCAAAGAACATCCGTCAAAGCTGTATGTCTCAGCAGGTATCCTGCTTTTGACAGAGTGGAATAAATAAATAATATCTAAATTATTTCAGACCCACAGTATGAACTCAAGGAAAACCTCTGAGACAGTATTTCTTTATCCACCTATGTGAAACTCTACCATAATATAGGTTTCTGTAGGGAGTTGGCAGGGTTCTCGATCAATGCCAAGGGACTGAAGATGAAAATTAGCTTTAAGCCAACTGTGGTAAAATACATCAAATGGTAACATTTATGTTTAATATTGTACATGGTCCCTTACAAATAAAAAAAAAAAATGAACCCTTGCATAGTAATGCTTTTCTGATTGTTGTTTTTTGACATTTTGGGAAATACTTTCATTAGTTGTTTTTTCCCCAAGATTTGGATGAGAAGATTGATATCACTTTCATATTTAACCATTAAATATGAAGGTGGAGCCAGAAGATGGTTAGGTTAGGTTAGGTTAGCTTAGCTTAGCTTAGCTCAGCTTAGCTTGGCTTAGCGTAGCGTAGCGTAAAGACAGAAAACGGGGATACAGCTAGCTTGGCTTTGTCAAAAGGTAACAAAATCCTCCTACAAGTATCAGATGAAACAAATGAGATATCATGTGTTGGTAAGTGAGCTTTAAAGGTTCTTGTAGGAGGATGCTTTACCTTTTGACAGAGCCAAGCTAGCTGTTTCAGTCTTATGCTAAGCTAAGCTAATCATCATTCAGCTAAGTAATATATACACAAGCTGCTTACAATATATCCATCTTTCTTCCACCAGACACATTTACTTTGTTACGGTGACTGGACCCTTGACACCTCCAACGTATATATGGATAAACTATTAACTTTGCACTTTTCCAAGTGACTGGGCTGAACATGGGAACAACAAGTCACTCTCCAGTGAAAGAACAAACATATGAAGTGAAGTGAAGCATGCTGTTTTTGCTGATATGCATTGATTATTCTGTGTGACATTCACACTGCCATGGTTAGAGTTTCTATTGCCACTGAACGCACTCATGCAAACATTTCTCATAGAACAGTCTGAGCTTCGGATAGAGGCAATGTCATTCCTCAGCCTTGCTCGTGTGTGTGACCTGTCATTGTCAGGTCGCTTGAGTAGGCTTGAATATTTGTGAAATATGTAAGATAAAGCAGACAGCAGGGGCAACAGGGTTGTTTGCATAGCTCTGGCAGAATGTAGACGCAAAAAGTAATCTCAAATATTTTATGAGTGGGGACTCTGTGCTTAAAAATGAATGAAGCAGTTTTGGAACTTGTCCAAACAAAAGTTCCTTTAAAAAAAAAAGTGTGCTAGCCTGGTCCTTAGCATTCTAAGTCCTAAGAGTTCTTCTTCTAAGAGTTTTCTGTCCTTTCTCAAAGAAAGCTGGACTTTTTATGGTTATTTATTGATACATTTATAATTATGAGGATCATCCCAAGGCCTCTCCTTTATGAGGTGATATCTTCAACTAATGTACTAGCCTGCCTACCAATAAAAAGTAACGAGGCAGGTACTTTTTTCCTCCACTCTTCCAGAACTCAGGGTCCAAAACCATTTCCTTATGAAAGGAACTCTACAGCCTTGTAGCTGGTGCTGCGAGTAAGCAGACAGAGAAGATGTAACTTATATGAAAGGATGCCTGGGCACTTTCATCTGATTCTGCTGCCTGTGGCTGAGCCAGAGATGGATGTTGTTTGATGCAGACATGGGTGACTGGGGAGATATAAATGACACTGACAGTGAATCATACAGACACACTGCATCACACCTTTGTCACACTTTTTTGCTCTGGGACAATACCGTTCTTTTTTCCCTCTATGTGTATAGTCTTTTGAAACTTTATGAAGGAAAATAACCCTGGTTTACTTGCATTTTATGTGAAAAGTAGTTAAATGTTAATATCAAAACTGCCACCTGTTTTATCTGTGATGCTGCAAAGTATCCACCAAAGTACTGTATATCAATTTTACATTCATGATTTCCAATATTTATGTCTAGGCCACAACATAATGACAAAAACCAACTAGTCTCATAACCTCCACACAATGACTGGTTGTAGTCTGGGGGACAGTGTATCCAAAGAGCATGACAACCAGATTACAACTCAAAACAGAAAGCGACAAAACAGAGAGCCACTTGTAGCCAATAAGTTCCACCCATTACATTCAATACAAGCCATGCAGGATAAAGTTTCAAAGTTAGCTACTAGCCCTTGAACCCTTGAGCATTTAGCAACTAAAGAGCCAGATATTTCCCTCAGGATACCAAAGCCAAACTGAAAGGAGAGTGAATATTTTACTTACATTTGTGTGGCCAGAAACATGACTCAGACAGATGGATGGAGAAGACAGTATCCCAACACTTATACATGTATCTGTACACACACACACACGAGACTTGATCTATACACTGTGACAGCGAGGCAGTTTGTTCATTGCTGCTATGGCAAAAGGTACAAAACTTCTGCCAAAGCGAGCTCTTCTAAATTTTAGAATCCTGTGTATACAGCCTGACAGCAGTAGAGATGAATGCTAATGTTACTCTGTGTTTGCTACATGTGTATATAGGCAACTGTCAGTGTTCACCATGTATGATAATATGTCAGTGTTGTCTTTATAGTTTGTTCTGCTGCCCCCAAGTGGCCAAAAAAAAATGCTGCTTTAATTTGGGGGCTCAGTCAGGGGTGCAAACCCAAAAAAGCAGAGAATCAGACGGGACACAAATTAGTAATGTGTCAACCTCAAACTGTTTGTTTTTATTTAAGAAGTACTAAGTACCTTCATAGACTATCATTTTAAATTTTCTCTAAGGGCCAGTGTCGCCAGGTGCAACAAAGCAACAATTAATCAGCCTGTTGCTTAAGATCAGCTACATACTATGAAGTCTTTTGGCCAATGGAAATTAATAGAGTGAATGTGAGCTATTGCTTAAAAAAAATAATTGTAGTTCTGAACAATGTTTCTCTTAAACATTATATAACATCTTCAGCATGTATTTCATAAGTGAGACTTAGAAGCGTGTGGCCTCAAAACTACCTTGTCATTGTGTGAGTGCTTGTTGTTGCGCTGTCATGCATCTCTGTTTCTTATTTCCTTGCAACACTGTTGAAAGTCAACTTGTTTTTGAAGCATAGCTAAGCAAAACTGACACGTCCCTCATAAAAACCCTCCCTTCCCCCATGCCAGCTCTTATCCTTTTATCCTTCTCTGTTTGTCAGTTTTCATAGTGAGATAACATAATGAGCAGCAGGGGAAGATAATATTAAAAACAATCGTTTAACTGCACTGCTTATCTGCTCTCTGCATTTGGAGCTGTTGAATGCACAAGGGGGGAGGTGAGTCTATATATCTAGCCATCTGTATTTGACACATCTGCTGTAAATGATATGGGATTGTGGAAGTGGGGGGAAGCAATATGATACAGGACAGAGGGTGCCAGCATTGCTGAGTAGTATCCATTCTGCCCTTGTTAGGTTATTTCTTCAAAGCAATAACTTAATAGCAGTAAAGACTGAGTCCATTATGACAACTAATTTCTAGTTTGCTAGCACAGAGACATTAACTGCTTCTGTAACTAATTGACCCAAAAAGTCAAAAGTGAAAGCGATTGAGGAGTGTAGTTGGATACCACATTGATCTTAGTTCTGGTTAGTCATCCAGCTCTTTGTTTAGCAAGATCTTTTGGGATGAGACCTTTTTAGATGTTGCTCCATGCCTCTTAAAATATTTCCTAAGAAACCAAAGTCTGAGTCCTAAAAGTTCAGCTCATTATTTAGTTCATTACCTCCCTCTTCTGTCTTTCTTGCTCTGTTTCTCCCTCTTTCACACTTTATTTCCTCCATTTGCCTTTTTACTCCCTCTCTCCATCAGCCCCTCCTTCCTCTCTTGCTGTAAGCAGAGCTCCACGGAGCTGTCAGAAGCGTTTGAAGTCTCTGCTTTTTACAGGGCCTCCTCCTCTCCTCATTTTTCTCTGCCTCCTTCCTCTCCAGTCCTAGATTGGGTGGCCTTGGGTAGAGTTTGGAGTGTTGGACTTGAGTAAGAGCTTGCTGTTACGTCTTTATCAGCCGAGATAGTTACTCTGCCTTGTGATGTGCACTGCATCACAAGATTAAACTGTAGCCCAACCATTTCTGTAAAGTCTTTCCCAACTTAGTTCCTCTGAATGCTCCCCTAGGCCACATTGGTACTGTCTGAACTGAAGCACACAGTCTCATAAAAATGCATTTCAACTTCAGGCGGATATACTTTTTCCTGAGCGATATAAGCCATTTTATATCACTTATGTATCTCTAATGATGTGTTGAGGCGGATGTAGCTGCAGGCTGTTTGTTTACCACCAGGCACTCTGTAACATGCCCTCTTGACACCCCTAATGCAGTCACACTCCCATAGTACATGGAGATAATTACATTGGAAAGTAATGCCCTCAACATCTGTGTCTATAATAGCACAGACACATTATTACCCTTTTCACCCTCATAACTGGCATTTCTGGCATTACACATTTTTGTCAAGAGCCAAATTGAATTCCTTGCATGAGCTTTATTTCCAAAACTATCTGGAGAGGACAAATAATTCATTTGGTTTGGTCCCAGTTTTCACCTAAATAGAGGTCCTAATAGATAACTACATAAATAATTACAGCCCTACCTGATGATTACTACCTGACAGGTCAGGCCCGCCTCACCTCTTGTGTCATCAACAGCAGCGTGATTTAAAGTGCTCTCTCAGGGCAGAGAGCCAGCAAGCTCTTGGCTCAATCCATTCATCTGTCAACATTTCACAACTACCAAACAAGCCAACATTTCGGTTTTATAAAAACTCTCTCACTGAAAAATGGTGGGAAGTGGGACAACTTATTAGTACATTGTTATAAACTTTCTTCTTAAGTTGTGATGGCAGATTGTCTCTCACAGCCACATCTTCAACTTTGCTGGCCAAAATGAGATCCAGTAATGAGGACGTTTAAATGAAGGAAGTGTTTTATACGATCCTGTTATCTGAGTACTCACACTGTGTCTAATATATGAAAGAAAATAATGGAGAAACTTCTGGAAGTTTCACTTATTTGTCTCTCAAGCTGGAGAACCTTCTCACTTTCATCTCTCCCCAATTGATTTGTTACCACCTTTGGTACTTGGCTCAGCTGGCGACTTTTCCAGGGGAGCCACTTAAAACAATAGGACTCTACTCCTTTATGAGGGAAGGGAATGTTAGACACAACTATTAGCTTTGAAGGGCAAATTCGTCAAACCCCAAAAACCCCTCAGGCCTACGGAAAGGTGAGTTGGTAATGATTACTTTAGAGTTCAGAGGCAGCTGCAGAGATGTTGATTATGTGCTAGAAAGTGATATTGAATAAGAGAAGGTGCCTGCACATGCAAAGCTACATTCGTACAATTTTGATAAAAACATTTTGATTTAAATTAGATCTTCATTAGATCAAAAATTACAATTTCCTTGAGCCATAATTTAAGGTATTTGTTTATGAAATCTACACAACAAAAACACATCCTGTAGAGAACTATAATCACAAGGGTCCTTGTGATGTAATTTTTGCTTATATCTGCAAGAGTCTCCACCGACTGCACATTTGCTACAAAAACAAAACAGATGTCACTACCTGCATCTTTAAAATTCCTCTTTAAAGGAATATAAAGACACCCTGATGGCTTGTTCAACTTTAAAAAAAAAAACACCTCTTCTTTTTGATGTTGAATGGTTGCCATTTGTATTTCTAGTTGGCAGCAGTGGAACTACGCCCAACGTAGTATTGTCACAGTTCCACATACTCATCTACAGCTGTTTGCATCAGTGCCCATTGTGGAGAATATTAAGGCTCCAAGGCTGCCGTTCTTTGGTTTATTTGCCAAGAAGTACAGCCATCATATGATTTGCTTAGATACAGTGCCAAGAGAGAACAGGAGATTGGCCAAGAGCAAGTGGTCATCTCCTCAAGGCCCTGCTGGTTTTCCAGATGTCGAGTACAAAGTGAATGAAACTAATAACTGCAACACAATGAAGGACGTGGTTCACTCAGCCACAAATCTGGTACTCAGGCCAAGAAATATCCAACAATGCAGTTGAGCACATGTACTGGGAGCCATATTCTTTCTGCTGCTTCTTGCTAGGGATGCACAATCTGACATTTTCTCTCTCACCGTCTGCGGCCTGCTGTACCCGTTTGAAATGAATTTATAGCAAAAAAAAAACTGTATTTTATAATGACATTGACAAAGAAACCGTATTTAATGTGGATCAGGCATCTTAACCAATCCACTTAATAAGGTCAATATCAGGCCCCAAACCCAATCCAGCAAATCAGAGTAATGTATTCCTACTTCTCATCAGAATTAAAATCAAACCTCCATTACTGCTTTCCTTCTCCAGTAATGTTGATTTGTAGTTCATGCATAGTGGCTTAACTGTGATCATTCAAATCAAAATGTAATTTTTAAAATTCAAGATAAGACCATTCACTGTAGATGAGACTATCTAAAGTGTGTTAGTTAAAATGCCTAAAATGTAAATAAACTGGTTGACTACAGGAAGCTCCCTTTGTAGCAGTGTAGTTTCAAAGCATGTGAAACCAGGAAAAATCTAATAAAAGTGGATTACAGCTGAAGCCCTTTTTGGAGCTGTTGTGTGTGTGCGTGGGGGGGTGGGTGGGTGGGTGGGATGGTGGGTGGATTAATAGACATGGATTTAGATTGGATGTAATGATGCGAAGCAAAAAGCAATGGAGGAACTCACCCCCACTACCCCCCGCTGTCTCCACTGTTAATATTTGGAAATGGGAGAGGGATGGTTGGGTACTGGTGTAAAAACACACGCACCAATTTTTTTACCCTTCCTCTGCGTGTGCTGTGACTCATACAGTGTCATTAACCAGCCCATGTAGCAGAAATAGTAAGACTGATGATGGTAAATTGGGATTTTCCTCAATTCCTCACATTTTCGCCAAAGGAATCATTAATCGCTCATCCCATCCCCGCTCAGCCTCACATTACCATCTGAGCACTGTACCTCGATCTTATGGCTCTAGAAATTATACTTCTTGTCAATTTGGAGATTCAGAGCTGTACTGTTGTAACACAAACACAACCCTATCCCTCCCACACACACCACACGGTCTGTAGGGGTCCACTGTAACTGTCATGTCACCGAGCCTCTCCGCTTATATTAGCCGACATCTGACCTTTTAATGAGCACACAGCCGGAGACCTGCTGTTATGAGAGGTTAGCGAGGCTGTCTGACAGCGGTATGGTTGAATGAGGGGGGTCCTACTCAGTGGAGCCGGTGTCACACCTCCACAATAACCATACAAAACCTCTACACACCTCATTAGCATCATGCTAATAAGCCCTTCTGCTGAGGGTGTCCATGGAGAAGCCGGAGTGGAGAGAGGGATGGCATATTTACAGCCATATCAAGGAATTCTTTAGCCACTTAGGAATGTGCGCTCTCCTTTTTTTTTTCTTTTTTTTTTTTTTCTTGGCCATCATCTTGAATACACTTGAGCTACAGCAACAGGCTTGCATTCATTACATTCACACCCTCTTTGAAAATGTGTCTCCAGTATACACATCTAAAATTAATTTATGTTTTAGTCACCACTGCCAAAATGTATCAACACTTTTTTTTGGCCAAAATGTGTCCGTAGCACAGAATATCAAAAACTGTCAAGTACCAAAAGCTGGAATCAAATGCTTACTCAAATTCCTACTTTTCTTTACTTGTTCTTCTTCTTGTTTTAGACTGTATTTTACTGACGCAAAATATTGTCTAAACACTTGCCACAGCACAAGAAGTATCGCTGCTTGTGTTTAGACAATATTTATAGGAACAGTTTAACATTTTGGGAAATGCGCTTATTTGCTTTTGTTCTGAACGAGACATAGTAAGATTGATACCTCTCACAGGTCTGTGTGTTAATTATGGAGCTGGAGTCAGTACATTGTTAGCCTAGCTTACATAAAAACTAGAAGAATGGGAAACAACTAGCTTAGCTCTGTCCAAAGTTAAAAAAAATACACATACCAACATCTCTCAAGCTCACTTATCAACATGTATATTGTTTGTTTAAAGGCATACTCTGCAGGATTTTCATTAAAAAAAAAACAAACAAACAATGGATAGACTCATAGAAATCCCTCTCAATCATCACTTATGATCCACAAGTGTGTGGCGGTGTATGTATCTACAGAGACCCTGCCCTCTGCCTGTATTTTCTTATTATTTTGCCGTGTTCGGGATGTTTCTGAGCGTCAGCCTCTGGGCATTGGGTGTGTAGCCCCCAGCCAATAACAGCGCGCAGGGTGTGAGGTCAGGAGTTGTAGCGTAGCAACCAGGTTACATTGCTGTTTTTTTTATGTGCTTCAGTGTTTCCCCCGCCTCTCCGTCTCTCCTCTGCTGTCTGTGTGTCTGCCTTGACCGGGGCAGGGCTCAGCTACACACACAAATCCTGCATAGTATACCTTTAACTCAGACATGAACAGACATGTAGAATCACAGTTTGTTAGAGGGGTTTACGTGTTGGTAAGTCATTGCACCCGGCTGTTCACAAAAAGTATGACAGCAAGTAACCCACAAATCTTCATCTCCAGAGTGCTTTGAATCTTCAGTGCGTTGTGGGTCTCATTTACAATCAAACTTTATGAGATTTAATCTTTATTCCCAGTCCATTCTTTCTTTTCCCATTCTCTTTGCTCTTCCTAACCATACTTACCCCTTTCCATTTCCTCCCCTTTCATTCATGTCTCCTCCATCTCCGTCTCCCTGGTTTCCCAATTGTTCTGAATCACTCGTCATCACAGTACTGTTTTGTTCTTTAACATTGGAGGGCCTTTCCATCTTGTAGCAGCTTAGCTTCTCTGAGACCTTTGTGGGGTGGCTGCACAGCGGATACAGTCAGTATAGAGAACAAACCCTTGTTAATTGCACTGTGCGATTCTCAAGGGGGCACAGCATATATGGCAAATTATTCTCTTTTTATGTGTATTCTGTTTTTATCTTGGGGTATAGTGTATATCACTTTCATATGTCAGTGGAACAACTGGATTTATATTTATCTCTTTGTTAATTATTTAAACTCAAATTTGTAAACTACATCTCAAGAGCTTAGTTTTTGCCATAAGATTTTAAGTCTGGATATGTACAGGACTAATCTGCAAATGTTTGGATGATTATGTGATTCGTGCCTCAACAAACTCCTGTACAAATACTAAAACTCTGCCTTTTGATTGCCTTACATTCATTCAGAGGAAAACATTGATTTTTCAGAACAACCACCAAGCCCCTTTAATTAAAAAATACCATTGACAGCCAGTAGAGATGCAGTCATCTCATCAGATGTGGGAAGGCTTCATGTTGTGTATATTAAAGAAAGATTCTGGTATTTTTCAAACTAGCAAAACAGCATATATCGGGGCAATCAGCGCAAGCCTCCAAAAGCTTCCCAAGTAAATTTAATTTTACATAAATCATTTTAAACACCTATCTCAGAGACCAAAAGTAAACACAGAAATTAGCTCCCTGGATTAGCTGTTGTAGCTAACTTCATAGGAATCTACTTCCAGGGCAAGCTAGCTGTTAGCCAGCTAAAAAACTACCTATCTACTACCACTACTATCACTTTATTCATCCTAGATATTCCCAGACCACAATGAGCAAAGTTATAAACTGTGGAATCGGTTTGTCAGGCTAAGCCATTAGCCACATTTTCTCGCTAGTGCTCTGTCATTTCATCTTTAAATTAAGTGTTGTCTGTGGTTTTGTTATCATTATCTGGTTTCATTCTATCATGAAACAAAGCAAAAAGACATGCAGCATTTTGGCATCAGTTTTAGAGACCTTCATGTTCATGCTTGCAATCTGTTTAAATGCATAATGTAAATCCTGTTTTTGGCAGCAGCAGTATAGCAGAAGAGTCCCAAGATTAAAGGTTTACAATCCCCTTTCTAAATCATCTTTTGTTATTTCTTTAGGGGCCACAAACGCAAGCACGATGATGCCAAAGAAGAGGAGGAAGATGTGGACGACGACATGGAGGACAAGGGGGAGGCAGACTCTGCCGATGAGTCCTCCAAAGAGTCCAACGAGGAAGAGGAGGGCAGCAGCTCAGAGGCGGACGAGATGGCTGCTGCCTTGGAGGCAGAGCTGAATGACTTTATGTGATGTGGAAAAGGAAGGGACTCATTCATAGGAAAAGGACAACAAATAAAAGGCCCCCATCGCCCCTTAAAGTGGTACCTAAAAATCCTATTTTCTCCACTTTGGAATCTGTGTGTACTTAGGATGTATGAGCCATGAATGTGTGCTGTAATAAAAATGAATGTCCTGTACAGAAATGACATGTTGCTGTGTAAATAAAGGCTTAGATTTTTTTGTAGCATTGATATACAGTATAGCCTTTTTGGCATAAAACACTTTGATGTTAACATTTTATTGTGAGATAACAAACTGTAGGAAGCATTAAATTTGATACTTTTTTTGTTTTACTTTTTTCTATTTCGATTTTTATATTGATGAGAAAAAAAAAGATAAAATTATAAACCTTAAATTTTGCTGGTCGTACATGCCAAAGAGTTTGGAATAGGTTTGCCAAGGCGTGCAGCTAATGTTTTACTCTTGACTTCCAGTTTTATTTTTCTGTTGGCCTCCTTTTTTAAGGGTCATGAATGCAACCAGCGGATTTAGACATTTGAATGTGTTTTCCTCAGTCGTTTCTTCCTCATCATAGTGTTTGTACATTTGATAACATAATGTCTTTTGTGAATATATGGTCCCTTGGTGCACTATTACCATGAACTGAACCTAACTTTAAAGGACCATCGTGTAGCATTTAGTGGCATGTAGCAGTGAGGTTGCAGATTGCAACCAAATGAATACCCCTCCTTTAACCCTCCCCATCCAAGCCTGTAAAAGAACGTACGGTGGCCACGAAACTCATGAACAACACAAAAGGCCTTCTCTAGAGCCAGTGTTTGGTTTGTCCATTCTGGGCTACTGTAGAGACATGGCAGTGCAACATGGTGGGCTCTGTGGAAGGGGACCTGCTCCCCATGTAGATATAGGGCTCATTCTAAGCTAATGAAAACACGATTCTTATTTTCATGGGATTATATACAAATTAAAACATACTTATAAATATTATATTCCATTTCTGCCAAGCCTGTTCTGTTAGATGCCACTAAGTCTTGCACACTGGTCCTTTAATTTTGTTTTTCATATGGCAACAGGTGTTAGCTCTACTTTCCCTTTTCAGACCACTTTGGCTGTCCCTCCTAGTACAGTTAGGAAGGACAGTCACTCAGTTTAGACCTCTGTTTATGTACACTGGAGCAAATAACCTGCTAAATGCTGCTGTTTTAAAGGAGCAGTTCACCCAAAGTACAAAGTAATTTTTTTCTCACCTATGTTGCTATCTAGCCATGCAGATAGTTTTGATTTTTATCTCTAGGGCCTGAAATTTGTCTGAGATTTCTCTCTCTACGGCAAAAAAAAAAAAAAAAAAAAAAAAAAAACATGGCTGTGAGATATCAACACACTGCGGCATTTAGGGGGGAAAAAATTAAACCATGAGCAAAATGGGAAACACCTTCACCAATTGGACAACACACGACATAAAAAAAATGTGCAAATAGAGAAACACTGCAAGTTTCACAGAAGAGTGAACGTTTCTGTGGGACCCTGTACACTGATGAAAAACTTGTTGGTCATTTTTGGAAAATGTTTATTTTAGTTTTAACATTTTGATAAAGATATTGGAGATTGGCTATACAGTTAAAGTTTGCTACAAGGGTGTTCACCACTTAGTTGTGCAGAACTTGAAGTGTTACTCTACGCCGCGCATGTGTCAGCATATTGGTAAATCTTTCTCAATTTGCTTGCTTTTCTTATTTGAGGTGTATTTTTCTAAATGTATGTACAGTGCCAGTCAAAACTTTGGACACACTTTCAAAGGAATGGGTGTGTCCAAACTTTTATGTGTTGTCAAAGGTGTGAAGGTGTTTTCTTCATTCTCGTGTATTTGGTTGTTTTCTTTAATGGCATTGCATTGAACACTCACAGCATTGAAAAATTACATTTAAAATGTTCAATTGCAATGCATTTTTCCATAATGTCCTTTGTAACGTAGTCGGATAATCCATAGACCTCACTGTCATCAGTCTGTGTTGGGACTGTTTCTTTGGTAGAAAGTAGTTTAAAGTAGTAGTTGAATTTAAAATATTACAATGCTGTGAGCACCACAAATGTAATTCCATTAACCTCCATTTTATTATGGTGGCAGCAGAAATCTCAGTGATAAACATCTTAAAACCCTGGCAAACAAAATCAAAACTAAATGCATTTACCTCTAGTGGTGAGAAAATCATATATTTGTTTATTGAGAACATATTTTCACATTTCGGTCCACAGGAAGTGGAAAGCAGAGACAGCAGGACTCACCAGCATCTCATGCCTTTGGTGTCTTTTGGTTTAAAGCATCAGATACAGCCTGGTTGGTACATATGACCGTGCTGTGTGCACTTTACCGACAACACACATTACAGGATTTCTGGAAAGCTCAAAAGCTTCAGTTTCATTCTTGCCAAGTACAACTTAGATGGAGCGTAAAATTTGTACCAAGGTTGTTCATATTCACCATTAAGTTTGGCATCTATTTAGAGCCGATAGCACTGAGTTTGTTTTTCCCTCATTTGAAGGAGTTGTAACTGGTGAAAGATCATGCTTCCTTTGCATTTAGTTTGTGAAAATAAATAATTGTAGTTAATATCCCAAGGCAGGAGAGAAGGTTTGTGTTGAGATGTTCCATGTATTTTACCATCAGCTTCTTTCTACACACAAAACACATTTTACTCCCTTTGCAGTGACAGTCATCCCAATTTTTTTTCTTTTGTATTAGTGATGCTTTTATCATGAGTTTCAATCAAACAACTGACTTGTAAAGTATTTGTAAAGTCTATTTCCTACTTGACCCTGAAAGAAAAGATACTTTGATTAAATAAAGATGTTGTTTATAAATAACAGCGTAATTTTCTGTAGTTCTTTTTTTTTTCTATCCTAAAGTGGCGGATGTTTTCTATATCCCCGAACATAATCACCAAATCATACTCCAGATGAAGTCCATTAGCCTTTTGCTGCTGCTTCTTTCCTGTACGACTGCTAGGTTTTTAACATTATAATCATGTGTATGACATTGTGAGACTCCCACCAGGACATACTACTCTAGTTAATGGGCTCTTTGTCATAAGAACCATACCAGAACCATTAGGCATTGTTCCATCTTGCTGGTTGGATTGATGCGCAAGTAGCAAATGTGTTGCAAGCTAAAAAAAGAACCTCTGTTTTTTCCTTCTTATTACACAGAGACAAGCAGCCTCATTGTTGGAGTGTTCAGACAACATGAGTCATCAGTTTTGAAATTCTAGATGGAGAAGGGAAAAGAGGTAGACTGGTGGAACAGTTTCTGCATGGCAAAAACTGCATTTCCATCTCAACTGTCAGATTTCATTGTTTCAGATTTCTGCTTTATCTACTTCTAAATCAGGACAATACCTAGCTGAAACCAAATATAACCATTTCATTGGTGCAAATTGCTGTCTTCAACATTTGTGATATTACTCTATCATCTTGTCATTCAGTCAGAGTAATGGGTCGTCAGGTGAGATGGTGGTGACACAGGAAACAGCGAGATAAATCACAGTCATAAAGTCTATTAAAAGCATGACTGTGGCACCTCTGCTGTGCTGTTCGATGTGCTTCTTTCCTGGAATGGCCTGCTGATCCACTGCCTTAAAAGCCAAAGCAAACAGCAATAAATGGAGAGCTGTTTATCCTGTGATGAAGGCAGGTATTTCCCTCTCACGTTCACAGAGCCATACTCTTCAGTGGTGCTTTGATTCCACATTTGAATGTAAATAAATGTCTGTTTTACAGCTGTGGATTGTTGGCGATGATCCACAGTTGGGGTTCAACGTAGACCACAGGGTCCTAAAACCTCCTGCAGATAGGAAATGATGCCACATATGATGTGTAACATGAGTTTGTGCTAATAGATAGTGTGTTCTCTCTTGCCATGAACCTAATGAGGAAGAAAACTGATTTAGAGCCTTACAGCACTCTTAAAGAGTCAATTAATGTTTGCAATTTAAGATAAATTGTATCTCAAATAAGCGTGACATTTGTTCATTATGAAGCAGTGAGACAACCTAGAGTGCACACAGAAGACCTCATTAATTTCTTAATGTTTTTCACACACATTTCACTATTTTCAACAGCTAAACAACCCACAAAAATGGTCTAGTGTGAGGTCAGATACACACATTTTTATAGCTTTACCAACAGTTTTATGGGCATCATTAGTGGCAGCAACTGCAGCATGCTTGGGATAAATATAATGACACCTGGGAGTTGTCATGAGTAGTGATAACTAGTCATGGAAAGAAAAAAGTACCACATACTCAAACTTCAACAAATAATCCCAAAAACATGCACCCAATAAGTGAATACTGCAGTACTAAGGTGCACTGCAGAAACACTACAACACTTTTTTTTGGAAGGACAGAGATTGACTGCTAACTTCAAGAAAGAGTTTGATGACTCATGGCAGTGTCAATAGAGTATTCACTGAACCAAAAAACTGAATTACAGTAAAAGTGCAATTCTGTGAATATTTCAGTTTATTTTGGAGACTCATCAGCATCTGTAAGTGCTACAGGTGCTGTTCTTTCCTCAGTAATAAGTTCAAGAACAGGCGTGCTGTGCCACCATCTTCAGTCAAATTGGATGATATGTGATGGCTTTAGCTGACTTGGTATATTATGTGATGTGTGACTCAGCTGACTGGCAGATATGGTAACAGCTTTAGACCATATACCAAAAATGTCAACATGTTAAGAATACGCCATAGTAAAACCTCTGCAAGAACAATGAGACAGTGAGAAGCCATTTAAGAGACTTGAAGTTAAGTGTGAAAGATAATTCTTGAACTTGGAAATAGTGGTTTTACAGAAAATTCTTAACTCAGGGTCAGTTTAGTTCAGTTGTCATTGAGATGGTTCACTGAATCCCTGGTTACACCAAAAAGTGTCACGGTGAAATTTATCACTGTGTCCTCACATAGTCACTAGAGTGACGTAGAGACTACTCACAGTTGGTGAGGTACCGTATCCTAGCTGCCTAACACACTGGTTACCTGGAAATATGCTAGCACTGATAGTTGCAATAGCTTTAGCTTGATTTAGGGACAATACAGAAAGTTCACACAATTTATTTCAGAGATGTATTCGTACCATTGAAAATAATGGTCCCTTAACTTTTTTAGGACCAATTTATACTCCAGCATAGCAGAGTTGTATAAAACACAGCTAATAAACTATAATCGCTTTTTCTACTTTGGACACTCTAATTTTGGTCAAGGGTCAGTACTGTCAAGATGGTTTGCTATTGGTCAATGGTTCAAATTTGCCACGATGGAAAAGATTTGGATTCACGTAAAATCCACTACCTGTGCTGATTGTGGTGAGTGAGTGAGTTGAAAAATTTGGATTGTGTCGTAGAATTTTGCTATTTTTAACATTGATGTGAGCAGGCCTTCAAGTCTTCAGGGATGAAAACCACAAATTGTAGTTGAAAGATCTGAAAATGCTAGTAGGAAGACCTTTAATTAAGATTATTTTGTCAGACTAAAAATTGTTTGCTTTAATTTGGATTAAACTACACATACCTCCTGCTAAGACTGTGAATGCAGATGAGACTGTAGATTGTAGATTCTGCCCTCTTTCATCATCTTTCCTCAGGTGTACTGCCATAAAGGTTGGACAACATGAAAAATGCTCTCATCACTGGTGAATGACAGCTGCTCCCATTGGTATTCCCAAGGATACACCTTCATATATGTCTGATCTTACTTCTGCTGAGCCAGGTTTTCTTCTTTTGTCTTTGTACCGAAGGTTTTACATCATGGATGTGACTGAAGGTCTTTAGTCTTACTGACACTTGATCTATGTTCTACCTGCAGTGTCTCAGAGAGTAGCTCTGCTTTGGGTTGATAGCTTGAGAGATTGAGTCAGTATGAAGAAAGGAGCTGGGAGGAGAACACTGGCTCTGATGAATGTTGTCTTTCTTTGACATGAGGAAGAAAGAAACCCTCAGGTTCTGTTAGCCATTTACCTGACCTTCTACTGGAGCCCACCTGTCAGCTACAATGTGTTAGCTGTACCAGAACACCGGCCTGCCTGTTGTGGTGTTCTTTTTTTAGGTCCTGAGATGTGAGAGTACACATGAAGACACTTTAGTAAGAACAACACAATACAAACAGTTATAAAAACCATGATAGATATGAACATTATAAAAAAATATTATTAGACGATAAATTAGTCGTGTAAGTTTGTTGAGGTGTTGCAATGAAATATTTGTCTATATGCATGTTGGTGTTATAGTAATATAGTATGTTAGTTAGTTGTCTTATCTAAAGTGTCATGCACATACAAGGGCCCAGCCCTTTGTGTAAGGCAGCAAAATTATACTGTCAGTAGTGAAACATTCATCAGACAGGACCATAACATCTCACATACAGCATTATATTGCAAACAAAGAAAATTGTTTCCTGTCCCCAAGCTCTACAAATAAAATCTGCCACAACAAGGGCTTCCATTCCTAAAACATAATTCAGGTTTTTGTAATAATCTGGCCAGAAGAACTTACATTTTACTAAAAAAGTATATCCCCTAATCATCATATAATAAGCAATAAAACATGACACAGATTTTGTCTTCGGTCTTAAATCACATAACAAACAACACCTTCTTCCTTTGGGGAGACCATTAAACCTGTGTGTTACCATAGATAATGATAGTGTACCTGAGTACAACAGTGCACATAGAGATCTTACCAAATATCAACAGACCAATTTTCCTTATACAAAAGGAGAAATTTGTTGTATTATAGTGGTATAATAATGATATTTTTTATCATCATCATTGTATTTCCATACAATATGCACATATGTACACACTGATGTAAAAAAAAACATATGTAATGAAAGTCTGAGTAACAATTATATTCATTGTCCTGATCATCATTATTATCATGATAATTAACATCTATTATTCTTATCATCCCCATTGCCAAGTTAATAGTGATAACTGAGGTAGTAATAGTGGAGAGTACATGTACAGTACAGATGTTAAAAAGTACACTGATGAGTGAATAAATGAGGTTAAATGATGAGATATGGGAATAAGAAAAAGAGTGTGTATGGAGGATACAGGATACCTTCCCAGGGCTTGTCCATCTACAAGGAGTGTTTAGCTAGTTTAGCTACTTTTATTTGAATGGGCGTGCAAACATGGTTTTGGGTGGCTTGTGAGTGTTTGGTCAACATTTTGTACAAAACACCTTGTAGAAAGCCTTGTAATTGCATTCATGTGTTTAGATAAGTCAAGACTAGTATTTCTGTTTAACATAAAATGTAACAGTTGAGATCATTTTTCTGTTTTGCAATAGTGGTTTTGGGATTTGCCTAAATGTATAATAATTAAACAGAGAACTAGGCACATACTAGGCCACTAAATTTTTCTTCTTGCACTCATATCCAGCCACAGAACATGATGGGGGAGGCACCGGGGGTCAAAATTTCATCCTGTATCACAGGGCTGACTGAATAATGGACATTACTGATAAAACCGTTACATAGATTACAGTGTTTACTGTTCTAGATGCAGGCATATTTTTAGGCAGGCTACTTTTAAGGTGAGTTTGAGGCTTTGATTTGACTGTTTTTCATCAGTCATATCTAGCAATATTGTCTACAAGTTACAGTTTTAGCAAGTTTAATCTCTCTCCCTAGAAGCTGATTAGTGGGAACCATGTAGTGTATCATAATGATCATAATATACTTCAGTTTTATCTTTCATAGAGACAAGTAGTTTTTCCATGTTTAAGTGTTTTGTCAGTAAATGTGACCATTGTTCAGTTTAGTCATGATCAGAACGTTACTGTATTTATGGTGGATTTCTACATCTTGAGTCATCAAAGTGCATCTAAAGGTGAATCAAGGTGAAGAAAAATGACAGGGCTCAGATCAAAGGCTGTCCAAATCTTTCACACCTTTGATTACCAGAGTTCAGACATGCTGCAGCTGTTAGGGTACAGTATGTAGGGCAGCAGAAGGGGGTGGAAGTAGGTATAAATCGGTGAGAGCTTCCATCAATATTTGAATGAAAGGGACTGATTACTCTGATTTTAGCAAGCACCAAGCATCTACAGTTATTGCTTCAATCTGTTAAATAAGCGTGGCTGATCATAAAAATAAATGGGGTAAACTTTGCTGTACACTTGAGCATCATTCATTTTTATTTTAAATTACCAACACCTCAGTAAATCCCATTGTAGGTTATTGCTGGTTGCAGAAGGCACAGTGAAGTCTGTGAGCTTCAACAGCAGCAACGACGCTCCATATTTATTATTACTGTACATACCCTGATACATACAGTATGTTTCCAGTCATGTAATCCCTCAAAATTTTCAAAATGCTTTTACTGGAATAAACTCCTTACACAAGGTCCACGAGCATGATAATCAATCATCCCTAGTGCAAGTTAGCAAGATAGATAACAGCATGGGCTCTAAGCTGCATAATGAAACATGATAAATCAAGTCAGTGTGATCTGACTGCTGGAGGGCATGTTCAGGATAAAAGATATATTCCTTTTCAAAGTAACTTTTAGTCAAAGCAGACACACACTGAAGCCCACTTTAAAAACAGGTCAATAAAGTCACTAATTTTTAATAGGTTTCCAGAAATAAATGAAGGACACTATTTTAATAAATCGTTTAGAGCTGGTGAAAACTGGGCCAGGTCAATTTTATCTGCAACTTCCATTGTGTGTTGTACCAAGTGCTACTGGAATCAGTTTGTTCTCATTCAGTGGTGAGTTTAAATTTAGGATTTTTTATGGCCTGACATGCCTATTCACATTCTGGCTCATATCTGTATGCTTAATATGAAGCTAACAGCAGGAGTTCATTAGCTTAAAGAGACAGGGTGAACAGCTAGCCTTAGCCTTCTGTCCAAAGGGATCTCTGAAGCTCACTAATTAGTACGTTATAGCTCATTTCTTTAATCTACACAAAATTAACAAATGTTAATTACTGAGCTTTAGAGATGCTGGTTAACAGTTTTTTACCTTTTTACAGAGACAGCTAGCTTTTTCAACTTTAGGCTGTAACTACATATTTAGCATATAGATATGAGACTGGTATCTGACTCTCGGCAAAAAGTGAATATATATAT
Source organism: Thunnus maccoyii (assembly GCF_910596095.1). Classification (NCBI taxonomy): domain Eukaryota; kingdom Metazoa; phylum Chordata; class Actinopteri; order Scombriformes; family Scombridae; genus Thunnus; species Thunnus maccoyii. The sequence goes on along the minus strand of NC_056547.1, from coordinate 24,874,137 downwards.
TTCACAAAATGTCAGACTATTAATTTAAGTGTCAGACCATAAAAAACCCTACATTTTAGCTCACCATTGAAAGAGAAGAGGAAAAACTTAGCCAGGCTCTGTCCAAAAGGTATAAAAATCCCCCACCAGTACCTCTAAAGCTCACTGATTAACATTTTTTGTAAGAATTAATCAAATGAGCTTTTTTTAACCTTTGGGCAGAGCCAGGCTAGCTGTTTCCCCCTGCTTCCACTCTTTATGCTATGCTAAATTAATCAACTTATAGCTCTAACTTCATATAGAGGGCTGAAGTCTTGACATCATGTCTGGACTAACGTTAGCCTCTGTTCCACCGGCTTCTGTAACTTAATACAATTTGTCATTAAGCAGTTCTTTGACCGGGCTTTCTGGAAAAATGAAGCATGTGCCTGGAGTTTACTACAGCACTTAGAAGTTGAAACCTTTGTGATTTTAACAAAGTTGACAACAATTGCTTTATGAGCATATAAAAAAGCTTCCATGAAAATTTACCAGAGCGGGTACTTTCATAATCATAACTTGGTTTCTTATTAAAGTTATTTTTCCCACTTTTTAGTTGTAATCTACACCATTCAGTCCTCTCTGTTCTAACATCATTACAGTCTGAACTAACCGCCACCCCTTGATTCATCAAGGTAAAAAATGCTAGATTGGATCAGCCAGAGGGACGAAGTCTTGCAAGTGCGGGTTAGGCTTAAGGTTAGGGTTAGGGTTAAAGTTAAGGTTAAGGTTAGGGTTAGGGTTAGGGTTAGGGTTAGGTTAAGGTTAGCATACAAATCTTGCGAAAGTTTCGCAAATTTTCCTTGTGGCTGCTCCAATCTAGCACCAACCATTTGTCAATGGACTTGCTTCCTCTGACAAGCCATGACATTTAACCCACAATAGTTTAAGGCTTATCGGAAATAGTCTGCTGAAAACAGAAATATTAAAACAAAACAATATTAGTAATACTGTCCTTATTTAGACATATGGAGTGAACCACATGATATAATGTTGAGAATCAATCTAACTCTCTGGAATAAAATGAATAAGCTTATTTCCCAAAATGTAACACTATTCCTTTAATTCCTTTACTGCGTAGATGCATTACTCTCTTAAAAAGGGAAGACACTCTTTAAAATTGTAACAAATCATAATGATATATATCCAGATCATACTGTATGTCTCTCACAGGGTTATCAAGCGTCTATCAGCCTGCTCCTGAGTCATTAGTGACTGGGAATATTAATCAAAATCCCACACCTCAGCTAATTTCTGTTCCTCCAGCAATACAGCACTATACCAGAGGTATTTTTGTCCATTGACATACACTGTAGTTGATTTTTCCAGTTTCTTTTTTTGAAAACATCAAAGGGTTTTATAGATTATATACTGGCAGACTTTTTTATGGCTCTGTGTGCCTTTATGCACTGTTTATGTAACAGGGATTTCCAAAGCGCCAAAGGAGCTTTACAAAGAAAACAAAGCTCGACTGAGCTCCTTATAGTGCAAAAATGTCCATCTTAGCATGTCATTTTGTCAAGTAATGAGTCTTAAAATCACCTCTTCTCAAAACATGTAAGAGACGGTCATAATTGGGATTATTTTACCGGTTTAGAATGCAAATCATTTTTTTCTCAAAGGATTTCTGTCCTTCCTCATCACCATGCTGACTCCGAGGTAGAATATTTGCAAAGCAGGTGAAACCAAAGACTGCTGAGATCATTTCATCCAACTGACAAAGTCCTTTTCATTTGGATGAGTTTGTATGACACAATAAAAATCTGAGATTTTTCTCCTCAAAATTTCTCAAAAAGATGACATTTTCTGTAACAGATGGAGCTGAACATGATGCTTAATAACCAAATAAACAGATTTGGAGGAACAGGACGTAGGAGGCAAGACAAAAAACAATGCCAATAGCAAGTACACACTTCTTATCAACTATTCAAAGAAACCCTTCTGTTGAAAGACACCATCAGACTTGTTTCCACAGAAATCATCCTTGCCAACATCTCAAGTCAAAAAGGGAAGCTTGTCCACAGTTACTGTATTTCCGTCACAGCACGTTGGATTTATTAATGGCAAGCGTGTTATTTGTGGCAGTTGAATGTGACTGCATTCACCGATGTGGATGACCGAGTTGCTTGACAGTTTTATGATGAGCCATTTTTATCTTCCATCCCTCTGTGTTTGTAGGACGCAAGGCTCAACCAGGTATCACTGACTCACTGGCTACTTCACAGGCTTTTAAGACCCTCTTCCAGCTCACCTTTAGAACCAGGATCTGTATCAGGGAGATCAGAATTATCATGGGTCATAATATTCCAATCATGTCCGCATTTATGTCTTTGTACTGTACGATACTGTTTTGCTTTTGTATTACCATCATTCTTAGTTAAAAAACATTGTTTATGATCCTGATAACAAGCAGTGTGACATGAAGACAGTAGAAAATGTTTGTGTTTCCATGCTCTTGTTGGTATCAGAACTGTTCATTTTTACAGTTTAACTGCATTTCCCACCGCTGATATAAACATCATTATGATCTGATTAAATGGCTGGTATTTAATTAGATAATCATATTAGAGGTGATTTATATTGCTAATTACCATTTCTCACAGCAGCTGGGATGCCAACCTTGATAACAGGGGGAATTATATCACCCGCACCATTAGTGACAAACAGAGAAGTTTATATTTTATTCATTGTATTCTCACCAAAAGCAGCAGCAGGTACACCACCAGAACAATTTATCCTCCATCTTCTCCAATAAAAAAAACTTTGTGACTTAAAAAATTACATATCTCTGCCACTTTGATTTACAGTCCTCATAAAGCCGGTGGCCCCAGGCTTCAGTGGGAGCCCCGGTGCACCCTCTCATACCTCAGCCATAGATAGAAAAGCATGCAGAACAGGGTTAATTAATCAAGAAGTGGCTTTACTGCAGCAGAAGCCAGACTTCACCAGGTTATTATTACTCCAGCAATTCAAGTCACGCCTGGTGCTCAGCCCTGATTGCCTTAATGACCGCAGGGGTCATTGGTTTGTTGTAAAAGAACACTTTACGACTCTTAAATGCAACAGCAGCAAACCGTCTGGTTAACTACAGGTTCATTACACAGATATCTATCAATTACTGTGATCGTAAAAAACTGCTTTAAAGGCCTTTTTTCATTAATCTGATTTCCAGCTTTTAAGGATTCAACAAGTGAAGCAGAAAGGAAGAGGGTGTACAACAAGGAGATGAATTCCATCTGTTTGTGCACGGGTGACAAACTTTTTCTATTTCTATTTTGGTTCTTGCTCAGGGTCTGCCTGAAAACACTGGAAGCTCAAGTTCATTCATTGTTACACAAACTTTATTCTGAAGAAACCCGTAAATTTAAGAAAAATTGAAACTGAATCAAATATTCAGCTTTGCAAGTAGGAAACTATTTTAGCCACACTAGGGAGGTGTTTCTATAGGGATGGTAAATGTTGTTCATCCAATGGTCGGTCTGTATGTCCAGACCATGAAATTTTGTACAGACATTCACGATCCCCAGAGGATGAATCCCACTGACTTTGGTGATCCTCTCACCTTTCATCTAATGCCACTATGAGGTTGACATGTTTAGTTTTTAGTGAAATGTTTGCACAGCTATTGGATGGATTGTAAAGAAATTTGGTACTGATATTCATGGTGCCCAGGAGATGAATCCTAATTACTTTGTTGATTCCTTAACATTTCATAAAGATATACAAGATGGATCAGCACAAATCTGGGTACAGATATTCTTTTACCCTGCAATTTATCTCACTGACTTCAGTGATCCCCTGATTTTTGCTCTAGCGCCCCCAGCAGGTTCACATTTGTGATCCAGAAATGTCTCCACAACTGTTGGATTAATCACCATGACATTCATGGTCTTTGTGAACTTTGAAAATCCTCTGACTTCTTATCTAGTGGTATCATCTGGTCAAAATTTTAATTTGTCCATCAGCAAAACAAATGACATTCCCATCAGACTCAGCTGTAGTTTGTGTTTAGAGCTATCTGAGATCTATCTCTTAGTTAGTAACTGGAAGAATTCACTAATAACACCAAGAACTGTAATAATGATAGGTAAAAAAAAAAAAAAGACTTAAGAGTAGAAGCACATGACCTGAATAATTGACAGCAAAGCTTATTTTGTAAATTACAAATTACACTTTATCATGACTGCTAAAGATTGAGAACAATTTTTGCACATGAACTTCAGTTTGGCTTTCTTTACTTTTAGTCTTGTTAACATTTTGCCAAGATGAAAATGAGTCAGTCTTGGTTAACTCTGGCACATTTATATTCAAATGTTGATTTGTGTGCAGTCTGAATAATAAATAAGTAAAGCTGAATTTGTTTGCTTCTGTTTACATTGTCAGAATTGCCAAATTACCACTCTTCATTCTGTGCAGCTCAGACCCTCTGTCAATGTCATACAGTCCCAATGAGCAGGGAAGGACACAGTGTGCAGACGGGTGGAGAGGGGACGTGGGGGTTGGTGGTGGTGGTGGTCGGTGAGGGTGTAGGCACAGGCAGACCTGAATATTGCTGTGGGACGAGACGGGCGTCCTCTGACATCCACAGCCCACTCCATTTATGAGATGTCTCCTGCAGCTGTTGACAGGAGTAACAAATGTGGCAGGCAATGCCATCCCATGAATCCGCCCAGTATGCCTCTCTGTGGCTGGGTGCTGATTGTGTGTGGAAACGAAGCCGTGCCGGCACTGAAGAGCATCGAACATAGATGCTCTGACACTAAGAGCCTCAGAGGAAGAGAAGTCATCCCTCCAAGAGGCTTTAGAATGATTAGAATATTAACTTTAAATAACTAAATCATTTTTTATCAATCAATCAATCTTCAGGGTACACTGTATGTTCTGCAGTAACAGAATACATTAAATTGAGTCAACACAGAATATACACACATCATAATCATACCTGACAGACTGTTTTCTCTTCTGCGCTTTAAAGTCATAGTGAATTGAGAAACTGTTTCATCCCATTTCATTTTCTATATGCACCTATTCATCAGTGCATGTCAACTCAGCAGTTAAACAAAGTTATTACAATTCATTCTCAGGGGAACTTGAATATCAGGACCTAATTTCATGGAATATTTATCGAGACATTTGACTCAAAACTGCTAATGGAAAAGTCGGGATCACCAAAGTCATTACACTGTTGGAGAACCTTGAATGTATGTACAGGATTGTGTGCTAATCCATCCAACAGATATGATATATATGAAATATTATAATGGCTAATATCTGCTGTATATTCCAGTCAAAAACAAAAATGTCAACCTCATGGTGATGAAAAGTACAAAATTTCATGGCAAAATTTTTGTTGAGATATTTTAGTCCAGACCAAAGTTGTGAACTGACCAACTAATATTTCCATTGTGAGAGCTATGCTGCCAGTGTGGCTAAAAAAAAAAAGCTTTCTGATTTTCTGTCAGTTCACTGTATATCAAAATCAGAAGACTATAACTTCTTTAGTGGTTACCATATTATGTAACAGCAGGTGACATCAGATTTTTTTATACAACTAATACTTCTCTCATAGCTCATGCTTTACAGAAAGGAAGAAATAACTCAGTCACGTCACATCAAGCTCGTGAGTGAAAATGAAGTGATTCTGGTTTTAATGAGCCAACACTTGAGCTCAGTCAAAGACATTTTCATAAATGGATTGGCCATTTCTAGCGAATGGTTACACAGTCAGATTTGATGGAAAAGGCTTCTGCTGGGAGAGTTAATACCCCCGTAACAAAAAGAAAGAGATCTTAGTTAAATCAACTACAAACAAGGAGGAGGTTGTGAAGATACAATCACCTTGGCATGATTGTATCAGCAGAGTACTGTAATAGTGAGAAGTGTCAGGTTTTAATGGCCATCCTGTATACCTGTTTGAATATGATTGGACATTACTAGTCAGCTGATGAGCCAGTGATGGTGAAGCATGAATGAAACAACTTTTCCAATTTTCTGCTTTATCTGTTCTGTTCTGTCATACCATTGCCAAAATCTCCATCTAATCCAGTCAGATAGTCTATTACTGAGTCGCAATCTTTCCTCCAAAATGTAGATAGATTTGTCACATGGGTGAAATCATTTAACCTGTTTGCAAAAATGATGGTTGTTTAAAGAATGTTATAACATTAGATGCCATTTTCTTGTAACTATTGTGGCGAAATGCCTCATTTTATCTTGTCTCAAAATGTTTGCCATCATTCAGAAAATTCCTGGAATAAAGGAAACTGCACTGGGAGTAAGTTAAATTAAACCCACTGGCTACCCATTTTTGTTTTGAGAAAAATAAGTCTTCAAAGCTCGTTATGAAACTTGTTAAGACAGATGTTTTTGCAGTACATGGATTTTTTTTTTCAGGCTCTTTTTGTTGTCAGGAAAGTGTCAATGAAGCAGTGCAGGTAGTCAGCGGATGGAGGTTCATCCAGAGATCCAGCTGCTGATGAGTCTGCTCTCTGATGCTGCCAGGTCTCCTCTTTGTGAGCACTGTTTGACAAGGGATGTCGGAGTCTGCACGCTGTTCTTTTTTTCATTTCTGACTTATGGGACTGTTGCAAGTTGCAGCTTGTAAAACAGCTGATGTAAACTCAGCAGTAAGTCCTGTGTTTCCCTCATTCTTTAGATGTCGTAGCTGTTTTGTCTCCTGAAGGACTCTGACATTTTCCTCTCCTGTCTGTTTCTCTCTAAATCAAATCAAAGCATGCTCAAATCTAATTCAAATTCCTCTCTTCTTCTTTGCAAATCAAATCATGCACGTGTTAATGCACATGCGTATGGTATGTATGCTGATGCACAGTCAGGCATCATTAAGAAGGCCTTGAGTTTCATATATTCTGACTGTCTTGGATGGAAGAATTATTTCATCTTCCGACACTGCCAGCTTTGTAAAGATTTGATTTTTCCATCTGTGGAAGACGTGATAACATAAAAGAGGCAAGTGTCACTGCATTGTAGGTTGGCAGTTGGTATGGGAATTCCTTCCCTCTGTTCCTCTCCCCTCTCTTCAATATTGCACAACAGCAGCAGAGCACTTGTCAGCCTGATGGGCCAATAAAGAGAGAGTTCTCTGATGGGATGTGATACCATGAAGAAAGTTCGCCTGGAGATTCTACATCATTTACTTTCTCCAACACCCTCATCCACATAAAAACAATCTACCCCACTTACTGAGAGATTACTACAAATGGACCTTTGTTTTTCTCTCCAAATATACCCACAAACAGCTTCTCAGACATCTACATCTTTGTCTGTGGTCAGCTGTGTTCTCCTGGAAGGAAACAGTGAAGCACTTCATTCTCGATGTGTATATGCTCATATTGAATCATATGAATTCATTATAAAATACACTGAGACTATGAAGATCTACAAGCAGTTGTCTAATTCGTGTGGGTGCTGTTACGCTTTGCTCAGTCTTTCGGAGCAAAGGTTTCTCGGCTCATCAGACACCTAAAATATTGGCTTTTATTTGTTTTCATCCCTTTAAAAATACAGCTTAAAGGTATTTTTTTTAGCAAATAATCCTGACCATCTGCTTTTACAGCAGGTCTGCCAATGAAAGCTTCTGCTTCCCGAAAGCTTTTCATAACCTTGAAAGTAAAATAACACTTTAATCTATTTATTGTTTTAAGGCAGGGGAGTGCTGGCCATTTGGGGGCAGCAGAACAAGCTATAAACACAATGGTGACATTTCATCACCTCATGAAGTTGATAATGAGGACATATTAGTAATCCCAATTGTTATACACCCAGCAGACACAGAGCAACATCAGCATCATTTGAGTTGTGTTTCTGGCCAGTAGAAGAATGTAAGTCCAATATTCACTCTTAATCTCCTTCTGTTTTGGTTTCAGCCACTCTTGAGGAAAATATCTGGCTCTTCAGCTGCTCAACGCTCCACTTTGTTCACCAGCTCTTTACTAACATTGTCAGTCTGCTGTTTGATGCTGGGCAGGTATTAGATAGTGGGGTGGACACAAAGTTGATGAGAGCAGTGAGACTTGACCACAATAGCAAAGTTTAGGGGTGTAAAACCAAAACAATAAGCTGAAAGACATAAAACGCCCTTCAAAGCTGAGGGGAACTGCAGAATTTGGTAATAATTCTAGGTGGGTTCATCACTACGAGTGACCGATTTGACATAACTCATAGTCATTTGGTTCATTGTTAATATAAAAATATGAATGACAATGCATATGCTTGATTAAAATCACCATGCATGCTTCTCTTTTCATGGGATCTTTCACACAGAACAACCTTGACTGCAGAGCAGGACTCAACATCATCTGTCATATAGCCACATATGGCTACTTGATTGATATTTCCTGAGCCCACCTCCTGTTCAAAGTCGAATGACATTTAAGAAAAAGTCTATGAAAAGGGGGGAAAAAAACACTTACGTTGAAATGCATTTATGTAATTTATTCAACTCTAAAGTGCCTTCTTTCTAAATTGATTCGACCATTATGGCTCATTATCTCATAATGATTACTGGATGTCTTAGAGCCAGACCTTTCAAGCTTCTACAGAGGGAGAGATATATCTTTTCACTTAAAGGCAAATGCAGTGAGAAAGGTAAATGGCTGTGAGGCTGATGTGGGAATAAGTGCCATTCAGAGGTGACATTTGGCTTTTTTCCACTCTGTATAAGCATTTATTTTACAGCTATATTTCTGCTCCGATCCCCATTAGCTGTTGCCCCAGCGACTACTTATCTCACTGTGGTCCTCAAGATGAAAAAGTAATGGAACAGTTCTATTCCATTATGTTTGATAAATTATATCTGCATGTCTATTTGTGTTTAGATCTCTGTGTCTCTTGCTGTGCTGCACTGTACTGACTACATGTGTTCATTGCTGTGTTTGCCAGCATAAAGAGACACAATGAATGTGGAATGCAAACTGCAAAGGCATACCATTCATCTCAGTTATCTGTGCCACAATAGACTACAAACTATCATTTGAGGGTAGGTTGAACCAACAACAATTAATTAAAACTGATATCAGGGTTTATCATAGTTTAATTAAAATTCATATTTAATGATAAAACATGTTTCGGTTTTAAAATCAGTTGTGCTGACTTAATACCAGGTTGCCAAAAAGTGTGCCCTATCGCACCTGTAACCACACCCATGACACACCTAGGACTCCTGGTGTACTGACACACCTAGGAGTCCTTCTACATCACTGCAGCAAGTTGAGAAGGTAAGCAAGATTTTCAGCTGCTGAAAAGTTGCTCTTAAATGTATTTCCATAAGTTTGGAACTTTTTCTTTGTTGAATTCCAATTAGAGTTTACAAGTTAAAGTTTTGGGGAGAAGACATGAAAAAATTGCTGAAAATGTGCAGGATTCTAGGTTTCATTTTATCTGATTTCCAAGCACAGAACACAATCAAATGTCTTCATAGCTATAAATCCTTGTGTTTTTGGGTCACTTGCTCTGTGGGTTCCTCAAACAGCTTGCACACATCACTGCTGGTCTCCGGAAGAAGAATGAAGTTCACATTTTCAGATGTGTCATTGTAGCTCTGAACTTATTTCCATCAGAATTCAAATGGTGTTGATGTCATTTGACGCAAATGTACCAAACTAAAGGGCTAAGTGCCCCAGTTTTAGTGAACTGAACTTACCTGATGGGCATGCTACAACCAGAACTACTAGTCTGTGTACGTGGAAAACAACAATAACTTTACTCACAACATACAAGGACATGTCCCTATTGAGACTCTGAACTTATTCTTTTTCTATTACCAGAAGGTCTCTGCTTGATACTATATCAACAAGCTATGAGCCGAGCCCCAGCAGACTGACAGGTAGATACATATCAACAGCTTGTGTCATTAATACTGAGGCAATCTCTGTCAGCCTTGGATCATGACGAGATCTTTCACAAGGTGAGCATCTCATTACGACGGCAGTTCATAATCATAAGGCCAAACCTGGTATTAGATGATTCATAATTTACATCATGCAAGGAAGCTGCACATGTTCACTCGGGTAGAGCAGCTGTGCCCTTGAAAAAGAAGCTATTGTGAGGAGAAAATTGATCACTACCCCCAGCAGGGCCAGATCTAAACCTTTACAAGCTAAGAAATATTAAAGCAATCCCATAAGGAGAACATAGTCTTTATGTAGTAAACATGACGAGGGATCAGAATCTGAATCAGAAATACTTTAAAAATACTTAATTAATCCCTGAGGGGAAATTGGGTATTGGATGTGTTTAAGATCACTCCCTATTAAGTATAGAGTGTGCTGTATTCACCCTCCACCATTTTATTTGAGTGTCCAAATTCTAAATGTGAATTTTATGCACTATATACTACCCCACAATACAACACAAAACATAGTGTCCATGGCATTTTCTGCTAAGTAACCCAAAATAAAATGCATTGCATTTTATAGATGTGATAATTATTTTCAGTGACTGTCAGTTGTATGGAGAACAGTGAACGAGTGAATGGGGGAGTGATTTCAGACATAGCTTAAAGGACAGGTTCACAATTTTTTCATGTCTGTGTTAAAACAACAGTCAGGTGCCGAAATTAATATTGAAACAGGTTTTTCTTGCTGTAATCATTCCTCCTGTTCATACTGACCATTATAAGATCCCTTCATAATGCACTTACTATGTAAATGATGGGGACAAAATCCACAGTCCTTCTTCTGTGCAAAAATGTATTTGAAAGTTTATCTGAAGCTAATATGAAGCTTCAAATCAAGTAGATATCTTTCAACGTTACAGTCTTTTTAGTGCCAAAGTCCCTCTTTTTGTTACTATACTTTCAACAGGGAAACACTGTCTGAGGAAACACAAGGAGGGAATTTGATGCTAAAAGACTGTAAATGTGGCAGATATCCACTTGATATGATTAACTCAGATTGCTGAAGCCTCATATAAGCTTCAGATAAACTTTTAAATGCATTTTTGCACTAAATGACTGTGTGGACACACTGTGGATTTTGGCCCCCATCACTTACATTGAAAGCTCATTTGAAGGGGATCTTTTAACAGTCAGTATGAACAGGAGGAATGATTACAGCGAGGAAAACCTCTTTCACGGTTCATAGGAACACCTGAATGTTGCTTTAAGACAGACTTGAAAAATTGTGAACCTGTCCTTTAATAGTCTACCGCCATGCTAGCAACTCTGTCAGCTAAATGCTAAAGTCAGCATGCTAACATGCTGATGTTCAGCAGGTATAATGTTTACCATGTTCACCATCTTAGCTTAGCATGTTAGCATGCTATTTGCAAATTAGCACCATATGGGGCCCTAGATGAGTTAGGAGATCACTAAAGTTATGTACATTCATCTCTGGAGGGGAATATGAATGTCTGTATTTCATGGCAATAACATCTTACTCAAACCTCAAATGTCAACTTCATGGTGGTGCTAGAGGAAAAGCCAAGGGATCACCAAAGTTATTAGGATTCATCTTCTGGGAAACATGAATATCTGTGTCATTTAACACTTGTTGAGATATTTCATTTTGGAACAATAATCCACATAAGAAAACAAAACATTTTCAATTTCCCTGCTTTTAATACAGAAAGCTCATGAGTTTTGATCAGCAGCATATTGAGTTACACAGGCAATTTCAATTTAATGAATACAAGCCGCCCGCCAAGCCTTATATGGCCCTGAAATAAAAACATGGCTAATGATCCTTAAAGACAGAGGAAAGCCTGTTTTTGTGCACATTAGGGAGAACAAGCATCATTAACCAACTGCAAACACTTCTTAGTCCTGCTTTATGTGGAGAAAACAAGGCCTTGTATTTCCTTGGCTGGACATCTCTTCCTCTGGTATAGTTTCAGGCCTGAGAGGACACAAGGCTGGAGACATGTTGTGACCATAATCACATGTTTAGCAGCTCGTTATTCACGGCCCATTCACTTCATCCCCCTCCAGAGGGAGGGAGGGAGAAAGGGGGAACCGAGATGATAAAGTCAAAGTTTATTATGTACCCAGTAGGCTGATGCAGCATATTTGGGACACGGTAATTCATCACTGTCAAACGCTTGTGGAGAGCAGCTAATAGCTGTATCAGTGTAACTCTCAGTTACTCATCTCTTAGACTGCAAACTTATTGTGCTGATTTTTTATTTGTTGTTATTGTTTTGTATGTATAAGCTATTCTTATAATGGATGAAAACTCCTGAATAGCTGCCTGACTCAGAATGGTTAAATTATATATGATTTTACACAACAACAAACTTCCACTTCAGTTAAATCAAATGACATGAACTGAGAACACCTTGAATAAAAAGTTTGTACATTTGGACAAGAAAAGTTTGGAGTCTGGCCTGTGAGAGAAGGTTGAATACAAGGGAACGGCTGGCAAATTAATAATGTCTGTCGGCAGACAAAAGCAGCCCTAGAGGATCTTTTACCTTTATGTGAGCTTGAATTAACTTTAGAAACACAGCACCTAAAGTCTGAGACACAAACAAAGAAGAGACGAATGGACTTGCCAAGTTCATAACTCCTTGAGTGGACATCTAAAGGGCTTTCTTTTGGCTGACCGTCAGTTTCCCCACTCTATTAAAAACTCCAATTAACTTTTCCCAAATTTAAAGGATCTCTCACTATCAAATCTTAATGTTCTTTTCTCACCCAAAGTCCTCTCACTGGGTTATTTTATATTGAAGTAAGAGTGTTTTCAACTCAGCATTCAGCTACAGACAGTGTGGGATTCAACATCTGCCCTCCTGAGATGCTTTAAAGATGCAAATTTGGTTTATACTTGAAGACGGGAGTGGCATGTCAACGAAATGTCAGTTAAAAGATGAAATGCCGCCTTTTAAAAACTGGACATTATTTTAAAGTGGGTGTGACTGCTGTTATTGATTAGTCAGGGATGCTTGCCAACTTTTATTTTAAAGCTTTTGGAGGACGAAATAACACAATCCCCTTACAAATGAACATTTGAATTCATAGCCAATAAGACACACTTATTCTCAACTCCAGTCACTCAGGATTTTTGCTGCTACAGTTTTACGTGGTCTGGTATAATGAGTAGCTTATTGGGGCTAATGTTAGCCAATGTTCATGGACGTATATTAGTGTATGGACGGTAGGGACACGTCCTTACCAATGTCAAGTTCTTGCTCAATTGTCCCTACCAACATTTTTACCCATCTCAAACAATCTTGCCATTTTAACTACTCATGATGATGCTAATAAGATCTCTGCAGAGTTGCCAGGTGTGTTTTCTGCAAGAAGTGAATTATTATGATAAAAAGTGAAAGAGCGAGATTTGGGGGATAGCCGACTTGATGATCTGGCAACCCCTAACCTCAAGCTGTGTGATGTTGTCAACTAGCTGCAGCCCAGCAGCAGCAGTAGTTGTAGCAGAGTCGGTGATGAATTTATAATTCAAATATTATAGACATAAAATAATTTAAAATGTCTTAACTGGACAAAACTAACATCATATTTAAATTTCAGGCATTAGATGCTTGTTAGCTCTGATACGTTGTTTAATTAAACAACTATTACTGCTCTTATATGCCAAAATGAATTAAGACATCTGGTCCTTTTTTTAAAGAAGAACTGAAGCGTAAATAACAGCTGTGCTTATCTCATAAGAATGTTCTGTAATCAATCCAAACATTTATCTCCTTTGATATTATTAGGACACATATTTATATTACCCCATCCCTCCCCTTTTCAAAGAGTGGATGACTAATTATTGTATATGGGTCATAATAACATGGATTATTTATAAGCTAATTTAGCTGCAGCCTGTCCAACTGATCTGTTTGTGAATGTGTGGGCATCATTTCATTATGAAAATCCTGTCAGCAGCAGCCCGAGCAGCGCAGAGATACAGACGGGTGAGCTGCAGCCTCTTAGGTGAGCTCTGACCTGTCACACCTCTCACAGTGAGAGATGTAGCCATAAGTTCAGGAGTCGAATGAAAAATAATACAAGTAGAAGTTTTTGAGATGATTTAAAGATATATCAGTCAACAAACTGAAAGAAGCACAGAGCTACAGAAACTCAGGTGAAGTCTGGAAACCTTACAGCAGAGAGTTGGTTCAAACAGAGTAGTACATTTATTTTCTTATTGCAGTTCTTGTGAACATCTATCATCTGTCAGTTTTAAATATTAATTTTAGTCTGAGATTCACATCAATGAAATACAATGTAAAATATCTCTGAAATAAGAGAACAAGTCTTGCCTGTTATACCAACCAATAAATATTGAATACAGTAAACTTTTCGCAGAGTCAGGCTCTTAATGTGTGTATGTGTGCGAATGTGTGCATATGAAAGAGAAAAGAAAGATAGAGGGCAAGTGCCGTCCGATTAAAAAAAAAAAAAAAGTCAAAATGTTAAAACCAAATCTACGCTCTTGCCATTGTTAGCTTACTTTAAATAGATAGAGCAAACTGACATTACTGAGTCAGTTTGTTGAATTCATGATGCTTCTCTAGTTGTGTCACAGCTTGTTACCATCATCCTGTAACTGCCATTCAGCAAAGGTTATACAAGCTCACTTTAATGTCAATGCTTCTCAAGCATGATTAATGTAAAACTAAAGGGAGATGCCACTTCCCAATACCTGAGTACAAATTATATAGGTTGCTGTAGGTGCTTTAATTGACTTATTTTAATGACCCATACATCATCATGTCCAATCAAGCAACATATAGGCCTCAATGCCCCTGGGTGGTATGGACATGACTGAAGCAGATGTGCTTAGATTAAGTTCAGGCTGAGAGTTTAAACAGGAACTCCATTAAATTTACATATAAAGGTCAGTTTATTAGTGATGGGGCGTGCTACCCAGCCTATCAAAACAGTTATATAATGTCTCTTGTGGCTCTGGAGGACCATTGTCAAGTCTCACAAAATAAATATGATGTCATCAGTGTTATCTCAGTCTGGGTTTGAAGAATTCAGATTTATAACAGAAAGCCTGTGTCACAAACTGCAGGCATGCAGTTTAAATACAGATGCATTTACTAGGCAGATAAAGTCTAATGAAAAGATGCTATTGAGTTGCATTATGGGAAATGTAGGATCCAGGTATTTTGACACCCCATACAAGGGGCTGAAATTCAGGATATCTCAGCCTCTGCTGCCTCAATTTTGACTATTATTTCTTAATCCATGAGTCACCAAAATTTATGGAAACGCAATACTAAATTGCTGGAGTATCTCTTTAACAGAGTAGAATTTGTTCTTTAAATGCATATCCTGGTGAAATTTTAGAAGATGTACCAATTTTTTGTGCTAAATAAGTGAAGTCAATAAAAGTTTGATTTTTTTTTCTCCACAGGGAAAGCCTTGTTGTTTTCATTGTCAGGGTGGTCAGAGGTCAGGCTGGCAGACACATAGCAGCACCTCTGGCGCTGGTGGATGTTCAATGTTTGCTCAAGGACACTTCTGAATGATGAATGAATGGTAGTTTCTCTAACCAATCACAATCAGCTGGCCATGTTTCTATTTCTAGTCAGTGAAAACGGTTCCTATCATTAAAAGAGTCATTTTTATGTCACCACATTTGCAGCTGTAACCCTGAGCTGTTAGCAGGCATTTAGAAAAACAGATATCCTGCAAATGGATGATTCTACTGCCTTCACCAGTGTTTACTTTAGCATCAATCAGACTCATGCAATTATTGTTTCTCTGCTGTCGCTTATTTTGAATAGACTCAGCTGAGCTGACGTCGTGTTGACAGACTGGGATAAATTAAAGATAAGCCAGTGAGTCAGGCTTTCAACTGGTAGCCTACTGGTCTGCAAAGCCAAACCCAATGTATCAGCTGGGTGTGTCTGCCTCTGACTTTATGTCAAGCAGAGTGGATGAGAATCTTTGATTCAGCTAACAAGAGCAAGCTGTAAATTCTGTGCATGTCCCATTTTATTAGCCAGTTCCTTCACTTCTCCCTCAGTTTGGGAAGCTTTCCAAAAATTCATCTCGACGAGCACAAGATGACGCACAAATGTTTCCAAAATGCATAATATAGCCTATATATATATATTATCTTTATCCAAAAAATAAATCCCAGTAGATCATCATTCATCTGATGTAAGATGACAGCTTGGTAACCCGTATCGACTAATACTTTTTAGTCGTCCCACATTGATCCTCTTCTAAATCTATTAAAAGCACATTTCGGTGCCCAGTAATGACTTTTCCATGATTGGGGAAAATGATTTACAAGGCAACAAAAACAATTAAAGAGTTCCTGCTTCTCTAATAACAGTGAGGAGAAATACATAACAAACACTCCCCCTGACGCTGTAACATTGTACTGAAGCAATCGTGGTTTCCCAGAAACGCAGTTTTGGCAGAGCGCAGCGCACCGCGGAGCGCAGCTCCGGACGCACATGAAGAGTCAGAGCGGTGAGACCATCAGTGAGCTGGAAACAGCCTTTCACCTGCTCTGAGCGACACACGCACCTCTGCACATCTGCCACGTCTTCTCTGATGGAGAGAAGAGCAATCTGACAGAGTCTGTGTTGATGTGGGATAACAATTCTACCTCTTTGGCGTCTCCTATGGAGCAAGTGATTGTTTTGGGGCTTGCCAGACGCCGAGCTTATATTTTGAACGTTTAAACAGCGACTTTAAAAGCATTGAAACTCCGTGCGCGCTGCAAATTGAGCTCCGCGTTAATTGCACTACAATGTCCCAGACCATCTGCGTGGAAAACTTAAAGGCATGCTGCATATTGAGGGGTGCGAACGCGCGAGCAAGCTGAAACAGATGGACACAAGCCCAACACACTGGGTAAGTCTGACAACTAGGATTTTTCTAATCATTTTACCGGCGCGTTTGGCTTTAATAGAGCCACAAATAAGTCGAAATGACGTAACGTGGCTGTGGTTTGTGAAATGCGTTTGAAAAAACATCAGTACTATCAAATATTGAGCACACAATGGATCCAAGTCTTTTATAACTGAGGCACAATCCGTGTACACTGATATTTCCCTTTTTTCCATTTCATAACCATTTGACAAACTTATAATAAAGCAGATACATGACTATTAGTTCTTAATTAATGCTTTAATAATGTCTCATTGTACTTTTAATTCATTACCATAACAATTCTATAATGTTCCTGAAGGGACCCTCAGTGCCTCCAGAAGTGTCCTTGTGGTATTTGCTCCTGTGATATTATTAAAGTGTTCCTATGGGGAGCATTGCAGGGCTAATATACCATGTTTCCTCTCATTTAGGATGGTTTCCATGCATGTTTAATGAGCTTGACCTTTGGTTCAGATGTTTTGACTGGCAACAGTGATCGTCCTCAAATCTGATCAAATTCGTCTGAGACTACATTGTCATTGTGCAGCAGACTCTGAACCCCCTCCCCCTCTCATTAGACAAACCTTACCTTTCTGGAAGATTGTCCGCAGCTAATTGGATTTGCCCGTCAATATTTGAGCAAAGGAGTTACACCCAAAGTAGATGAGAAGCTTTTAAAACGGCCATCATGCTTTTCATCGGCATCCCCCTCTTACTTTCTGGTATGGATTGACCATATACATGTCACTCCCTCCCTGTGCCGGGATCATTAACCTGTTGACGTATAGAGACGGATGCTTGTGTTTCTCCTGTGTTGTATATACACGTACCGAAGAAGCACACACCGGCCGGCCCTTGAAACCACTAAGAACAATCTAATGAGAACAGATTGTGCCAAATATGGCAATCTGTTCTGTATCGCCTTGGTTTTCAACATGTTGTGCATCAGGTTTGCCCTGAAACCAAACACTACAACAGCTCATTTCACTCATTAGTCCTCCTCCTCTGTAGCTGAAGGTGAGCCGATGGGAGGAAAGCGTTGGGTGGGCAGAGAGCCTGCAGACTCTCAGGCCACGAGGACACAAGATAGAGAGCTGCTGCTGTACCTCTGCTTTTTGCAAAGAGATAAGAAAGATGAGAACATAAAATAGAGTAATGAGAAGAGAGAAGATATGTTGCTAAGAAGGTGGCTGTTGTTCTTTTTTTTTGTATTCTGTGATCTTTAAACTCTCTCTCTGTCGTAATAGCTGTGCTTCCACACAAACGTCACATTCTCCGCTTTCAGGCTCACCATCAAATATATCCTTTCCCTTCCAGCAATTTATTCAGCCCATTATCTTCTCCTCCCTGTCTCACACTTCGTTAAATCCAACCCTTTGAATCAGCTGATTGACACTGACTGTTAAGCTTGAAGCGTAGGTTTCATTTTCAATTATTGTCATGGTACTTTTGAAACTTCTGAAAAGCAGTACTCATGTAAAGTGTGAGAAACTGAATGTTTGGGTCTGAAGTTCCCAGCAGTGGCATGAACAGAAATTGTATTTTGAGTTTGACTTTCCCAGAGAAGAAAACTTGATGTATTCATTTGAAGAAGAAAAGCTGAAATAACAGCGACAATTTTACTTTGTAACATTTTACATCACAAACACAGTAACCAGTGCAACATGCCCAGCAAGCAGAGTGTCAGTCAAACACAGGCTGTGCACAAGATTATAGACACAAACCTTTTATAGCTTATCCAGCCTGTTATTTATGTGCTGCAACAGCAGCCAAGTCTTGTGTTTCTTGCGTTGTTATCATATGCTGACTTCTCTGCAGAAAATGCAGAGGATGCATTTGAAACTCTGCAAACCAGCAATTAAACATGCAAACAGAACACAGAGAAGGTTTCAGCTTAAAACAGAAATCGCACTTGTTCCTCTGGATACAGGAATAGTCCGTGGAATCACGCTTCATCTGATTTAACACATTTTCCATTGCCCGCATTTTGGCCAGCACTGTAGCCTTGAAACTTGTCCAGTGAAACTGAGTGAGGCTTTTCGGATATCTGTTGCAGGTGCTTCCTGTACACAAACATGTCTCTCAAAAATGTTAGTGAGCTCCGTGGGGGGAAAAGGTCTGTATATTTTACAGAAAACTGCGTCCTTAGTTACGCTGTATTCCAACCAAGAAAAACTTTCCATATCACTTTGATGAGAAGAAGCATCACAGTTTTCCATTCCTGAATGTGCAAGGAAACACCTTCAGATTTGTCTGTGAAGGTGGTTGATCAATTGCACATAAATTGGCTCTGAATAAGAATTGTACAGCTCTTAAGTGAACGAGTTAAGAGTTCAAAAGTTTGGTTGTGTTTTTCTAAAGCTTTTAATGCTTGTTAAGAAGTAAATGAGTTGTCTTTGGGGTATAGAAATTATTCTCTACTTTGATTAATCCATTCAGTTCATTTATAAGTCATTTTGAAGAAAGAAGTCAATGATATTGACCACCTCTTTCTTTTTTGCTATATTCTATGTCAGACATTGTGAACTGAATCAATAATAAAGCATCTCTCTAGTGCGATAAAACCCAGCTGGTCAACAAAATCATCAGTTCTGGTGACTCATAATCTTAAAGGTGCTCTCCATCTCTGCCCCTCAGACTCTTATGTGTGTGATTGTGTTGTGAGAAGTACTCTTTCCATGATTATTGCAATTCAAGAGAGATGTTTTGCGTCACTTTGGATTATGAAATCATTTTTCTCCGCTGATTGCTGCACTGCTTCTGCAGGAAAAAAAACGTAATTGTCCTCATATTTTTGAGTACAGACCTACTGTTCCCAACAAAAAGTTGCTCTGATGAGGCCAATCAGTGTCATTTAGCGGCCGGTGAGGTGATGGTTGAGTGTCACTCAAGATCACTGTGTCCCAAAATAGACCTCTGCTTCAGGCGATTTACAGAGATGAAGATTGAGTGGATGTGGGAAGGCGGATGTATTAGTGATGCATGGGTTGCAGATTTATGCAAACAGTCAAGTAAAATAAAATTTGCACGAGCAACTGGTGGTAAAAGAACAATGCAGCATTTAAAAGTGCTATTCTGCAGGTACTCTTTTTGAAGAAGGAAAGAGAGAAAGGTGACTTTGACACATCAGCAGCTGCAGTTTTATTTCAATCCACCTTGGAAGCATTTCTTTAAAGACATGTCTTCAAGCAGGTTTGTAGGAGGAAACAGAAGTCCAGGGAATGTTTTTAATCGATTGTTTTCTCTCAGATCCACACTCAGCTTCTGACACACAAGCATCTAGGGTCACAGGTCTGTGGCAAAAGCCTCTTGTGTTGAGGAGAAAAGCAAAGAACATGACCTCATATGCTGTACTCACCTCGCCTAATCAGAATGAGAGGGATTTAAGGTACTTGAGAAAGAAGCAAAATCACACCTAATAGATTATATGTTGTATTCATAGCTTAGTTTGTTAAATTAAAAGGTGTGTGTTGTCAAAGCCTGTCTTTCAAAACGCATAACATTGAAGAGAAATGCAGATAACGGACACTAAACAAACAATCTAAAGAATGAATAAAGCAAAACAGAATAAAAAAGATAAACTGGATCATAAAAAGAGCTCTGGTACTAGATTATTATCTCAGTTTACATCTACTGGGATAACATATTCAATACAAATAACTTATTTTCTGAAAATGTTATAAATTGATGCCATGTTTCTAGACATTTTACAGCAATTGGGTTCCTCTGCAAACAGTCCAAGATTACATTACTGTGGACACAGCAGGGCTGCAACTCAGGATTATTTTCATTATCACGAATATGTCAATTAATTAATGAATTAATTAATTAATTAATAGTTTAGTCTACACAATAACAGAAAATGGTGAAAATTTCCCTCACTACTCAAAGTTACATCTTCAAATTGATTCTTTTGCCCTATAAACCATTTAGAACCTAAAGATATTCAGTTTACAATGATATGAAAAATAGATAATTTTCACATATGAGAAGCTGGAACAGCAATCATCGAAATTGTTGGCTGCATTTATGAACAGTTGCAATAAAGAAACCTAAACATTCATGAAAAAACTGCAATTCAATAACTGGATAGTTTTCTCAGGATTTGTAAATATTGTGTTCATTCTTAAGTTGTTTTTGTTGTTCAACTTCGTCAAACATGCCAATAATTCTGAAAGGTATTTTTAATGAAAACTGAACTGTACCTTCTTCTCATCTAGACCGCAGGCCTCTTGTGAAAGCCTTTATCATGCATGTATTTGATCATAAATGTAAGATATCTATGGCTCCATAAGCCTTAATAGCCATGTTCTCCCTCTGTGGTTTTAGCTCCTCCTATGTAACTTGAATTCATTCTCTCTGTGTTCCTGAAGCCACCCCTGGCTGCAGTGTCATGCTCAATAAACTGCTCCTGTCAGAAGCACTTTGCTGAGTTGCTGTAGAGGTTCAGCTCTCTGATCAACCCCCCCTCCCCCCTGGTGAATGTGGCCTGTTTCAAAATGATTGGCCCCACAATAGATAAGCAAACTGAGGATATCCGGAGGGGTCCCACTCTTAATTTGTTGTGATGATGTGCCTGACCTCCCTACATCAGCCCCACTGCCTCAGGTCCAGCACAGTCATCCTTAGTGAGTAAAGGATCACTGGCCTGTTGCTATACTTACAGTACAGCCCTTGCTGTCTGGATTGTGCATCCAGATGCCAGAGTCAAATAAAACAAGAAATGTCTCAGCTTGTAAAGAAAACATGGCTTCAGAAATGTGTAATTGGATCTAAAGAGCTTGTTTCAAAAGATGTGCAAAGAGCCAATGCACACAGACTGACACATTTTACTGTTTGATCAGGGAGTGATGACATGTTAGTGTGTACTGCTGTGATGGAGCCTTTTTATGCTTGATCTTCATTGATTTTAGTGTCTGTAGCTTCTTTAGATTCTAAATTTTTGTTTGGAAAGGTTTTATAAGTGCAAAGGTAATGTTTCCTCAACCTCTAGAGAAGCAAAAACACCAAAGCTGGACGTAAGAGGCTTTCATCAGCATAGTGTGATCAGTTGTTCAACCCTACTCCTCTTGCTCTTTTATTTCACTCTGACACTGCCATTAACTACATCCGAGGGGAAATCATTCTGATGTTACTGTGAAGTTTCTCCCTTTTTCCTTATTACTTTGTCATTTTGTGCCATTAGTTCTTTCTTTTCATACATTTTTAGTTAGTTGCAGATGTTGTGGCTGAAAGTGGTTTTCACCACTACCAGCAAAAAAGCAGCACATAAATCTCACTGAAAACTCTCTCTAGTGCTTTATTATTTAAATACCTAGTACAGTGCCATACACTGAAAGAAACACAACTATGTGGATTTGGTTTAATAGCTGTGCATGTTATGGTTTCATTTTGAATTTTGGTCCTTGAAAGAAAATGTGGACTAGATATCAGTTATTTAATTCTAGCCATAAAACTGAAATAAATAAATCATTACATGGATTACACACTGAGCATGTGTTTACTCCACATTTGTTGTACATCAGCTGGTTTGTTGTATGCTTTCCTTTAGTCCATATCTGGCTCAGTGATTAGGTCTTCACTGTTTTTGTGTTTTCCAACAATTAATGAAACAATGCTTTCAATTGTCTTGTTCCACAGCCCGCTGATGCAGTAAATAGAAAAAACAACATTATTAATTCCTCTGCTTAGAGTTCAGGCCAAAGCTTGACATCGGGTTGCTTTTCTTTGAGCTTCTTTGAGCAATTAGACTAATTGTATTTGAAAAAAAACACAACCTGTTTTGACTTGTGGGTCTTCATTAACAGAATGTATTTTTCTGTGCTGAAAGGTATTTTTTAAAGGAAGTGGCTGTTGGTACAGATTCCTCTGTGTCACTAATCTGTCTATTGTTGGTATGGAATTATTACGCATGCAAATTGGTATTGATTACCCAAGATCACCTGCTCTAATTCAAATAGTTTCAGAATGGAAGAACATTTTTGCTTGTAGGTGATACGCCAATCCTTCCCATGGTTTGGGTTAAAATGGTTTGGTTTAGACCCAAAAGCCATTTGGTTAGGGTTAGGGAAAGATCATGGTTTGGGTTAAAACAGTCAAATGCAGTAAAAATGTCCCATTTAATAGCACTAAAATGTCTGACATGATGATAAAAAATGTCCAGTTAGTGGTCTACAAGAGGGAGCAACAAACTGCTATTGGCATGGAAAACCAATCTGGACCAACAGCCTGTTGCCAGTAGTCGGTAAATTATTTCACCGGTTCTGTAGCCATAGCCGATGCCTTTTTTAAAAGCTAAAAGATCAGACACAATGTGTATGATTTCTTCACATGTGGGGATTGTATGCTGTGTTTGCAGTTTCTTTTCACAATCTGAAGACATGCAACTACTGTAAGAGACTATAAACACAGTGAAGGCCGGGGTATGATCAAAATCAACCAGTTTGTACAATGTGTCAAACACAACTAAAGGGTTACTTACCTGTTCTGAAAAGCCACACTTAAAGGTGCGAGTGGAAAACCCGCCATCATAGAGAAGGGAAAGACGTGATAATCATTCAAGTGGGGATAAAAACTTACAAACTTAAGAGTGGAGTTCAAATCCTGCTTACTTTTTTACCTCCACACACCCAGCTGATTGCTGTATTAAGTGAGCCAAGTGAAGTGTTGGATTTTCAGTTTTGGACAGTTTCAAAACATGTTGGACGTAGCCCCCACAAATCCAACATCGGAAAGGTAGCAGTATGCTTCAACTGAAGTGCTTTTAGTTGAAGCATACTGACCCTTGTAGACCTGTTATGGTCTCACAACCTGTCTGAGACATTTCTCTGCTTTCTCCACAATGCATGCTATGATATAATTTGGATCGTTTGGATTTAATGATGCAATCCCTGAAAGTAAGAAGGTTGTAAAGTAACCAAAACTTGAATTTGGTTTTCTGTCCTACAGAGACGTGCTGGGTTGCTGAATGGGTGACAAGCTCCTGGTCACCTCACATTCTCTGTGAAGCTCCTCTCCCATCGCATTGTGCAGGACAGGGTCCCCCAGCAGAGTGTTAGGGATGTACCAGGAGGTGGCTTTCCTGGCAGGCAGCACTGAGCACCAGTTCACCACCTTCCGTTTCAACCGTGTGGAGAACCCACTGGAAGTCACTTCCAAGAAGGGTTTGTTCTACAAGCGAGCCCAGCTCCTGCTCCAGCCTCAGCCCCGCCAACAGGATGGAGATGATGGGGCAGCCATTATTAACGTGGGGGGCATCAAGTACCGTATCCCCTGGTCCACGCTGGATGAGTTCCCCTTGACGAGGCTGGGCAAGCTACGCAGCTGTAGCAATGAGGCCGAGATCATGGATGTGTGTGACGACTACGACGGCAGCCGCAACGAGTATTTCTTTGACCGAAGTCCATCGGCTTTCCGCACCATCGTCACTTTCCTGGCCGCAGGGAAGTTGCGGCTCCTGAGGGAGATGTGTGCCCTGTCCTTTCAAGAGGAGCTGCTGTACTGGGGCGTGGAAGAGAACAACTTGGACTGGTGCTGCCTCAGGAAGCTGCGGCTCCGGCAGGAGGAGTACAAGGAGCAGCAGAGGTTGGAGGAAGAGGACACCGAGCTCACATTGCCACAGTCCTGCGACGAGAGCCAGCAGCCTCCTGGAGTAGGTCTACAGGAAGAGAGCCATACGGGGGGCTGCATGCGGAGACTGAGGGACATGGTGGAGAACCCCCACTCTGGCCTGCCGGGGAAGATCTTTGCCTGTCTGTCAGTGTTGTTTGTAGCCATCACTGCTGTGACGCTGTGTGTCAGCACCATGCCAGACCTCCGAGAGGAGGAGGAGAGGGTGAGTTCACTTTGTCTCGTCCATAATCAGTTTCAGTAATAACTTTTTTCCTGAGCCTTTCTTATCCACACATTCAATTAAAATCATCCAAAAATTCCAAACTCGTTTTTGGTTCCCCATATTTAGTTTCTGGAATGAAGTCTTGTGAGTTATTGGATTTTCATTTAGCAATGGCCGCAGCATTGGGCACCAAAATCATTTAGAACCATGATTAAACAAAGAGGTGCAAAAGCAAGGCATCTCTGAACTATGAAAGGTAGGACAGGATCCAATTACCGATGTTAGAAAAGTAATAAGGAAGACAGTAATGTAATATCATGAATTATAGGTCCCAGCAAGTAAAATTAACTTTTTTTAGTAAGACCTTGCATTTCATAAATGATCTCACTGGACTGTAACTGAAGAACAAATGTTAAAACTATTACATGCTGAACAGATTTTCATGAGGAACACTGTAGTTATGGCTCTATGAAGAAGGAACAACGGTCTCAGGATTCCTATTTTTCCAGAACAGCCTTAGGGATGTGTGCTTAACAGCTGCTACAGTAAAATTCAGATTAGGTTGATGCGGCAGCCCACATACAGAGTCTTCCTGGGCTTTATTGTAAATTGCGTGACAGAGACAGAGGCGAAGGCTCAGGGACAACAAGGCTTCCTCTCCCTTCACTTGAATACCAGATTATTGTGTAGTTCCTTTCACTGTTGCAGCATACATTCCTTCGTGGCAACATAAGATTTATGTTCTCCCAAATGTATGCGGTAATTGATGGAGCATTTACAACTTGCAGATGGGAAAAAGGCTATGTCTTCACACATTTTTAAATGAATGAATAGTCTTTTCTTAATTTGGGCTTCAGTTCTGTATTTGCAAAATCCCAGATATTCTCACCATGCTGTTCATTTCTGTTGACCTGCTTCCAAAAATGAATATGAAAAAAGCTCAAAGTGAATATAAAATAAGCTCATCATTGTTACATAACATGATAATTATGCAAATTGTAGCCATGAAGTCTTAATCCATACAGTTAAAGCTTGTTTACCAAAACCTTATCTAGACCAGCTGACCAGTAAACAAAGTGGGAGCTGCAAATGGAAAAAACATACATGTATACTGTGTTTTATTCTCACTTGGATGCTTCATTTGAACAGATGGATTTAGCTGCTATGTAGACTGTTTATAGCATTTTGGAATGCACCTTTGACAATCCAAAGACTCTGTACATACACAAAATTTTTACCATGAAAAACAAGACAAGCCTAATTTCTCCTGTTGGGAAAATTGTTAATAGTTCAATATTTAACTTTCCTGAGTGTAAAATGAGAAGATCGATAGCAATCTCATGTCTGTGCGTTAAGTACAGAGCTAGAGCCAGGATCGGTTTATCCTATCATAAAGACTGGAGGCAACGGGTAACAACTAGCCTTGCTAGTGAAAAACAGCTAGCAACAACTCTTTTGTATCTTGTCTGATTTGCTGCTGAAGAAAATACGTTCACAAAATTTAGGAAGAAGGTTGTTAAATTGGCAAAAAGCTGGCAGCTTCCTGGAGTTGTGTTGTCACAATGCAGTTGCCAGGTTTGGTACCATCATACCAATACAGAGATCAAAACCAAAACCTGTTCTTATTGATTACACAAAGGAACTAGGTGTACAGTAAAATGTTGTTTATCAAGAAAAATTACCATTGTTCAGTTTGTGTATGGAAACAAAGATAAAACGTATTAACTGCATATTATTCAGTGAGCTTTAGCTCCTGACTTGATGCACAATTTTATTTATTATAACCAGGATGGCCACATGACTGATCATAATGTACAGTTCCACAAATTCAGAAAGAAAGTATTTCGGAACATTTAGTTTACATGGAAGAAATGTCCCATTATGATGGATACAATGTTCTCTGTCTTAGCTGCCAAGCATCTCCTATAAATCTTGATAGAACGAAAATCTCCATATTAAAAAGCCAACTCAATATATCAGCATCAGACAAACAAAACAAATCAAGGGTTTTCAATTGGATCTTTTCAAACAAACAATTCCTCAAGTCATTGTACAAAGGGCAATGAAATACAAAATAAAATTCATCCTCGACAACACCAAGATCACAAAAAACACGTTGCTCTAAACGTTGCTCTTCGGGAATACCTTTATATCTGCCTACCTCAATTGCCAGTGCCAAAGTACCAGCTCTTAACTGAGCACACAGGGACCTTTGCCTTCTCTGTAAATTTAGCTTTATATATGGTTCTGTATAGTCATTGTCTTTGATTTGAATGTAGTTTCTAAGCTTTGGCTTCTTACAAATGTCTTCCTTCAATTGTTCCCTATAGATCTTTAGTCATTTTTGTTTGACTGTATTTATATTACACTGCAAGTTATTCCAGAAAATAAAATTCAAGTCAGAGAGAGAAAATGTTGCAGCAACCTCTTTCGACCAAGGATAATTGTGTGCTCGATCTCAGTTAAATATCTTTTTGGTCAGTCTTTCCTCTGGCAACTGAATAAGGCAGTTCCACAATCTCACCATTTCAACTCTCTGCTTTACAAGACACGACTCCCATCCCATGTTCAATAGCTCGCTTAGTAGTAGCATTACTGTTGGGGGCATCTTTAAAGCCCCACACCCTGCAGCATAAAATGAAATTGAGCTGATCATTGAGTCATAATATGACTACATGTTGATACTGTACCTTTAATTATAGTAACAACATACCCCAAAGAAAAAAAGAATCAGATTATGTTTATAGCAATACATTCCCATGCCAATGCCAATTCCAATGTTTGAACCTTAGAAACATCTCAATAAAATGGCAATCCTCATTACTTACAGTCCCTGGTCTCTCATTGGGTCTCACCATTTGTTGCTGTGTTTGGCTTTCATCTTGAGAAGAGAAACATCGCTATCGCAAACTTTTGTTCCCACTAATTACACATGTTGTCACAGTCTGTGACAAGCGGAGCAAAAAGGCATATGAAAGCTGATGATGTCTCCCTCCTGAACCTCTTCATGCCTCCTTTCTCCCCGGAGACTTCAGACGCCTTGGAGATCTCACTCCAGAGTGTCTTCTTATCGCACTAATTCACCTCTTGAATGATATCAGAAAACCAGAGTGTGATTAAAGAAAAGCCCCATAGCCTCACCCCTTGTCAAAGATATGTCTCCATCAGCAGGCTGGGAATGGGGTGTTACTATGAAGTGCATAAGCTTCAAAGGGAAAATCAATCAGGAAAACAAAGCAGATGAAAGCTGAACGAAGACCAGCCTAAACACTGTCTCATCTTACTGTATCGCCAATTAAGTGTCATCTGTCATTACATGCTTGTATGAATCTGCAGCTTTAATTATTTGAATCAGAGGAGCGACAGGTGTGATTAGAGACACACTATGTTTCAAACTCAGGACAGCTGAAAACAGTGGTACCAATTAACCACCCAGAGATGCCTGAAAAAAGTCAGTCTCGCTCCTCCTCTGTGAGAACTGTGGTGTGGTTCATTAGGAGTGAGAACCTCATTCGAACCAGCCACAGGAAGCCACCCCAAAACGCAAGGGTTTATGGGAATAATGAGGTGGCTGTCATTCTTGAAAAATCCAGCATAGCAAAATGAAGAAAGGACAAACCGCATTCTGCCACTTATTCAAATATTATTAACAGCCATGAACACTAGAGAAAGTAAATTAAAACAGAGTACCTTCCCAAAACGCCAAAGTCTCTTAATGTGAGGTGACATATAGCTAAAACTTTTTACGAATGCATGACTTTTGTTTACAGGCTTGCTGGTAAATGGGCCGTGTGCACATAAATGAATAGAACACAAAAAAAGAGATTAAGTAAACCTTCTCACAGTGGCTCAGAAAGAAAAATAAAGGTGTGATCATGTGCTACTGTGTGTACTGAGGTGTCAGACAGCACTGGCTGTGGAGCTCTCCTTGTTAGCATGTTAGGAGAAAGAAACTGGCAGCCAACTCTGAAAAACATACACATGTGTGCCGTGAGTGGGCTTTACTTCCTGCGTCGTCTTCATTCACGTCGATGACAAGCATGGCGGTTACGTAGCTGAACGCTTTCATGGAATCCACCTCGACTTGGTGAATTGCTTTCGCTGATTACCACATCGCTTTCTCACAAGTCCGCCCACTCATCCTCCACCATTACAAAGCATTCCAATATCCATTTGTGTTGATAGACGGCCATTTACAACTGCACAGATTCTCCCTACGCTAATGAAATTATCATTTCCTCAGCTATGTGTAGATTGTAATATATTGTGTATTTGTTAAGCACAGTGTTTTTGAAACCTTGTTGCTCCAGTGTTGTCAGTATGAAGGCAGCAAATTCAAAAGCTTCTGGTTTGACTAATACTGCTACTTCCACCATTTGAACTAAATTAAACTAATTTTGTTAACCTAATATTAATTTAAACCTACAATAATAATAATTTTTTGGACAGTTGGAGGCAGTGGCGTCATGAATTCAATATTTTTGAAGGGACACAGTTTCGCTATTCATAAGTTCATACCAAACCAATTTGTTGCCACTCTCATCTGCTTTGGCTGCTATATTTATCATCTAACTGGCAGTATTAGTAACTATCTTGAGCTATAATTGTATGACTTAACCCTTATTAATTGTTTGTGTAAACAAGCTTCGAACACAAAACTGACACATTATCACCTTTTACATCGAAATGTTGGCAACAGTTGCTTATTTACAAATCCACCGGATACAGTTCACTGTTAAGCATTCATTTGTAGTTTCTAGTGTTTACAACCACCCAGTGAATGAAAATGCAACATTCACTCTCACTCTTGCTCTGTCTTTGGTCTCCAGAGGGAAATATCTGGCCCTTAGGAGCTAAATGTTCCACTATGTTCACCAGCTAGTCGCTATTTTCATCTGTCTGCTGTTTGATGCTGTGTAGGTGTACTGTTTTTAGAGCATTTTCACTGAAAACAGCTGCCTGCTGTGTCTGAAAATGACACTATGAGATCAACATAGTAAAGTTGAGGACTGTAAAAGCCAAAACAAATATCTAAAAGATGCTAAAACGCTGTGTAGAGTTGAGGGGAACTGCAGAGTCAGGTGATCATTTTCTGTGGGTTCATTACTACAAGCAATCCCTTTCACATACAGGTAGTTATGTGACCCATTTATAACATAAATATATTGATTATAACTACTTTAACAAATTGTGTTTTGATTACCTGAAAAAATTAGTCCTGGCCTAATAAAAACATTTTTATTTGACAGTAAATGAAGTGTGAACTCTCAGACATGTGGATTCTGGCCTAAATGAAATTACACTGTGAAGCAGGAGGGCAATGCAACCTAAACCCAGGAAGCAGCCATCTTTATGCACTTGGTCACTTGAGCTGGAGAAGAAAGTTAAAACTAGAAGTTTTTAAGGCGCACTTAGCCCGTCTGTCTAATCTAATAGGGCTTTTAGAGAAGAATTCAGTGGCTGAGAGACTTTTCTCTCTTCCTCTCTCTCTCTCTCTCACACACACACACATACACACACAAGCAAATAAAAAGAAAAGCTATATTGTATTTCACATTTTATGGTCCCTCTTCCACACTCTCTGGATGCATAGGGGATTAAACATCTCAAGTGTTTTGTCAATTTCCTCCCTCAGAATTGCTTACTCTGTGCACATAAGCATCTTTAGAAACTCTGTTCCTGTCCCATTTATCTGCTGCGAGAGCCCCAGTTGTGGATCTAACCTTCCAGTGACTCTGCTCATGCCTCACAGCCCTTTTCACTCCATTCTTATATAAATCCCAGCCACTTTAAAGTACACCCCAACCATAGCTATACTGTATATCATCACAGAGGAACCGGCAGCAGAGCTCAGAGGGTATGGACGGGTGAAAGAGAAATGTGTAAAAAAAACTGTAGGAAAATAGAGAGAATTTTGTCATAGACTGCGCTGAAAAGACGCAAGTCACATCACTCATTCCTCCTGACTGTGAATTAGACATACTGCTGTTCATGCTCAGAGAAACGTGCAATCCATCATGGTGGTGATGATTTGTGTTTCTCATCCAGTGCTCTGTGAATTATTCCTGGTGAGTCAAGCAGTGATTTCTTTCCTACAGTACAAACTGTAAATTCCCATGGGCATGTTTAATGCAAGAACTTTAGCAAACTGTTTTCAACTGTCAGTTTTGTGATGTAGAGATAGGAAGAGAACCAAAATATTCTATTCATATTGAAACTGAATGCAATCTTGAAGCTATAAAAAGTATAGAGTTGTACTTCACAAAAATCAGAAGAGTATGTCACTTAAAATTGGCATATTAAAAGTAAACTGCACAGTATCATCAAATTACCATTGATTTGTGTAATTCACAATTCTAAGTTATATAATGTTGTTTCTAAAATTGGTGCCATTTGCTCTGTAACAAAAACAAAACCGCAGAATCTGTGGCCATACAGAAATAATTTATGAAATATAATGTGTTGTACAACAATAATGCAAAAAGAGTTGCAGCATACCCACGTTTGAGATTTTGAAAGTTTGAAAATTGGGAAACACCTAAATGTAAGCACGAGTGGTCAGCTGTGACAGGTTCATGTGAGAGTATTTCCTTAGTGTGGATGTTTTTAGCCTGTAATGTGATTCAGTCTGGTTTGAAAACATTATTGCTTATTGATATTGCTCTGATTATATTACCCCACTACTGCCTTTAAATCTACACCCCATTCTGATAGCACCACAGGTAGCTAACATATGTTTTATCAGGCTGGTGCATTGCCATTTGGATTCAGGATTCATTGATAATATACAAAAAATTGAGAGTAAAAGAGGTTAAATAATGTATTTCTCCTATCCCTTGATTGTTACTGCTGACAGAAAAATACTCCAGTTCTGCTTGCTGTAATTGTTTCTCCCTGTGGAGCTGCTGGCACATCCAGCTGAACAGCCTCTCAACACATGAAGAGGGAAAGCCATTGACTCTAAGTATTAGAAGATGCTTCTCCTGTTACCATAGAAGCATTTGCATTAGAAACATTTGCAGATAGAGCAGTCTGTCTGCCATTAACTGAAACGATGTCCAGTAATATCCAATATTTTAAAAATATTTTTCTCCAGTGTAACCACACAGGAAGCACTTTACTTTGTGGAAAAGATGAAGGATATTGAGTGATGATCCTCCTGGGATATGAGGGTACAGTTGTGCCAAAATCTAATCAAAACATGGAGAGGATTTTGAGTCCCAGGAGACTGAGCTTTCAGCCCATGTCCAAGTGTTCTGCTCAAGTGGAATATCACTCAAAATGTGTGTATGTGTTTTACAATAAGACAATAATTTTCAGCCCAATTGAGTTGCATTAGCATTGCTCATAAATGTTAATGCAAATAAACTCTGTCTGTAATGTTGGAACAGTAGTGTAAGAGCTGTTTGGATCAAATGAGTTGACTCCTTTCTAATCACAATAAACCAAAAACACACTGTACGCACTTAAGCTGAAAAACTAGACGTTAAACTAGACCACTGTTACTCATTTACATGAGCTGTCTCTTTCTCCATCGCTTTATGTCCATCAGTCTTAGTGGTGTATTTAAACATGGGGGGACAGAGAGAGAGAGAGTGAGAGCATACACTCTATGAGGGCAACAGCCATCAATATCTATGGTACTTAAGATAAGGTTAGATTAGATGAAATTGTAATGACCCCCATGGGGAATTTCATTGTCACTGCTAAGAGAATAAGATATAAATAACAGCGTATGGGCATAAAGTGTAAAGACACAGTGTTCCTATTGTTGAAGGTTGTAGTGGCTGGCCAGCTTTTCACATTATCAGGTGTACAAGACGGAACAATGCATTGATGTGTCTAGATTTGCAAATGTACACTGCAAGCTATTAGCAGAGTAGGAGTTGCAGGTAACATGCATGCATTAATATGTGTAAATGTCTATTGTTGGCTTTTGTATGTAAGTTTTAAAGCTGCTTAAGTTTTTGGGTTGCAGGTTGAAAGGATGTTTTGTTTTTTTTGTCCAGGAACGAACAGAAAACATCGGCCATGAAGTTCTGCTGCCCTGCCTTAAGAAACGACTGTAATAAATACATATTGACAGGCAGCAAAACTGCTTGGGTTTTGTGCCCCGTGCGAGTGAGTTATAGTGGTGTTTTCAAGCTATTGAAAAATAAATAAATTATCCTAACTGATTAAAAAAAAAAGATCAATCTTTGTGGCTGGATTATGGTTCTCTTCTCGGCAAAGACCATGTTTATGAATATCTTTGAAAAGTTCCAGACAAAGTAATCATCATTATGTAATTACTGAATCTGGGTGTGAGGGGAATACAGTATTTTGCCTGCTAATCAAGATTCAGCATCGAAATCATAGTTTTGAGTTACTTTCTTTCTTGCAAACAAACACACAGAAATAGGGAAAATCACCAAACCATAAGTCACAGCCAGGTTTGTAGTGACACAGTGGACCAATGACTGATAAGATATTATTATTTGATCATTCTGAGAAATGATTAGACACACAGCAGCTCACTAAGCTATTGACTTAGTGGAAACATTGGTCTATTTGTCATAATTTGTGTAAAATTACTTTGATGGAAAACCAGAAAGCTTCTATCTGCTCTCATTTCTCCCTCAGGCAGGTTTTACTATACCATCCTTCTTCTCAGATTTGCTGTGTACACTTTCTCAGGCATCCTGGTTACCTACAATAATCCCAAAACCAGCATTCAATGTCACAGTTTTATACTGAATGAAAGTCATCATTAGGTTGTGGGAAAAGAATTAAGATGAGGACAGAAAAATGTACTTGACTGACGGGGTTTAGATTTGCAGTAGACAGGCATGAGGTCAGCGAAATGTAGCACGTAAAAAATAAGCACTAATGGTTATTAAATCCCCTGCTGACTAAAGGGAAGCTGAAGCCTATCCCAGCATGCACTGGGTGAGTGGCATGGTGCATTGTGGACAGGTAAGGGATATAAATAGTCAGATTAGAGTTTCCAGAATCCTGCATGTGGAAATGAAATAACTCCGTTTATCCATTTATGTTGCCAGGTTGATTTTTGAAACAATTTGAACAACCATGTGTTGAAATTTGCAGATTTTTTTTTTTTTGCTATGCACAATTATTGTCTTGAAATAAAAGTTATATCAAAATTACCCTTTATATCCAAATTCCCCTTCCTTGCCAAAGTACAGGAGAAGTGGTATATTCTCAGCTCATATCTTTTATGAATGATCCCTCACTTTTTGAAAAGTTTCAGTCCAGTTTTTAAATTCATCATAGTACAGAAAATGCACTTCTAAAAGTATAAAATGACATTAAGGATGAATTCAGATGCTGGCTGTTGTACTGTTTTGGTGTTGTTAGACCTCTCTGCTGTGTTTAATACAGTTTGATCATGGCATATTAATTGATGGACTAGAAAACTGGGTTTGCAATACACCTATGAGGGAGTATTGTATTTCCCTTATTCTCGCCTCACTGCACCGGTTACCAGTCGTGTTCAGAATTGATTTTAAAATTTTATTGCTTGTTTTTAAATCACTGATCAGCCTTGCCCCATCTTATATTATTGATCTTCTCACCCCTTATACCCCTGCTCATACTCTCAGATCTGCAGATCAGCTGTTGCTCTCTATCCCCAGGGCAAGGCTTTAGACAGAGGGTAATAGGGCATTTGACGTAATGGCCCCACAACTGTTGAATAACCTTCCATTGAGAATCAGACAAGCTATCTCAGTGTCCTCTTTTAAAACTCTTTAAAAGCAAATTTTTATAATTTGAGTTTTTTCTTTTTGTTTTATGCTTTCATTCATTTATTTATTCTTAAGATTTTTATTTCATGGTCTTTAATCTGTGTTTCTATTTCTGATTGCATTGAACTTATTCTAATTTGTAATTGCACTGTGCATTTTCTGTTTTTATGTCTGTGAAGCACTTTGTAAACTTGGTTTTTGAAAAGTGCTATACAAATAAAGTTTATTATTATTATTATTATTATTATTATTACTTATAGCATTGCAATAACCCTCTGACAGGGAATATATTTCTGGTTTTAAGCCATAGTAGCAGCATGGCTCTAAGGATGACAGTCCTGGCTTGGTCGACTGGTTGGTTGGACCACTTTGGTCCAGACAATTATTGGATGGGTTGCCATGAAATATTGTGCATTTGAGGCCCCTAGAGGATAAACCCTGCTGACATTCATGATCCCCTGACTTTCCCTGTTGTGCCACCAATAGGATGACATTGTGGTTTTAAGTGAAATGCCTCAACTATTGGATTGTAGATCCTAGTTTGGATTTGGTATGAGGCTGGATGGGTGGGTTGTGGGGAGGTCGCAGTGTGAAATTATTCTTATTTTTGTGTTCTTGTATTTCTGTGTACATATATGTTCCCAAATAAGGTCAATGAATAAAATTTTGTAATAACAGTCATAACAGTTTTATATTCACCAAAAATTTCCATAGCCAAGAAAAACTATGTTTATGTTTGTAACATCATCCCAATGTGAAGTCTAATGACTTGGACCAAGCAGAGGGGGCTAAACCAGTGTGCATGTGCAGTGGGCCGCACAATGCGGCAGCAAACCAGGAAGCGAGAAATCATTTTGGGCTAATGCGTTGGGTGAGCAACTTTTATTCAAATGAATGTCACTAATGCTTGTGGTGTACCTTTTTTTTTTTTGCATGGAGCGCCAGCGCTCATTCACACATGGATGAATCAGGTATATTTGTGTGAAGCATTTAAGCAGGAGGAACAAGACAATGTAGAAGAGAGCCCAGGACATCCAATTATGTCAACAGCAAAATAAGACATACTTGTTTAGATGTATTCAGCTTGCTCTTAGCTATGTGTATATTGTATTTACACATTAAAAACACAGTGTAGTGCTGAAAATGAAACCTTGACTTAGGATTCTTAGTACATACCATTATAAATCTGCCATCTCTTGTGGATGGAAGTGGTAATTTTCTGCATGTTGGAGAATGCTTTGACCTCAAAAATCCTGAGGATTCACACACAATCTTATTCTGTGGTAAGATTCCTTTTTTTTGAAGATGCATACAAAGATGCTCTCTGGAGGAGAGGAAGAAGTGTTGAAACACAATCTGGGCTACAGAGCAAACACACAGACACTCAGTCACACACAGTCAAGCCCAGTGAGGTGAACAAATGAGAGTGGTAAATACAGCCATTAAAAGCCTGGGTGTGCCGAAGACAGAACCGATGCAGTATATGAGGTCTGCCTGTTTGTGAATCACACCCACTCAAGTTTATCTGCGGAGATCAGAGGTGAGCCGTCGCTTCTTGGTTTACATGCTTGTCTTGAGCTGTGATAGGTTCAGAGTCCCCTGATCGGTGAGCCGGATAATTGTGTGATTTTAATTTGATCCTGCGCGGTTCTGCGTACATCAGAGGCTTTTCAGTGTTGAGGGAGTGGAAAATGCACTCAGCCAGAAAGCCTCTGACAGAGAACAAAACAAATACATTGGTCAAATTCAAGGAAAGGGAAGGTATCAGTTGCAAATGTGTCACAGGCAGACACTCTGAGAGGAAGTGTGAAACATACTGGTTAGCATGTGAAAATGAGCGAGCTCCTTAAGGATTTAGACAGTGGCACATTTATTTGTTTTGGCTTCAGACTCTTATTACTTTGGATGTGAAATGACAGCATGTGGTTAGAGGGCGGATTTCAGCTTGAATTTGAATCTCTGTGCTGCAACAGCCGAACTTCAAGATTGCCTTTAATCTCCCAGCAGTCAAGTAAAAATTGGTGGAAAGAAAAATACTTTTGTAGTTCCCAAAAAGGTCTGCCACAGGAGCATGATGATTCAACAGATGGATTGATAACTGAAACATCAAGAATGTGATGCATTGTTACTGTTCGTAGAGCAATTAGAGTCAGACACATGCAGTTACATCTGAATAATAAGAGAATGAGACACAGAAAAAGAGTTAGAGACACAGAAAATATGATACTGATGATATAATATATCTAGACTCAAAATAACAAGCATGTATATGTTTTACAGCATATAATAATAAAATACTGTAGCCTGTATAACCTGTCCAAAGGTTTTTTGGCATTCTGAAGAGATGGAATATGAACAAAAAGTGCTTTTGTTTTTAAATTTCTGGTCCCATTTGGCTGGAAAGCCCCAAAATTAAGGCTGACAATCTGTAATCTTCACCTCATGCTTATTGGATTATTTCACATCTCAAAATAAGTGTACAAAGCCAAATGCCTGTTAGCAGCTGGCCAAGTACCTATGGAGCTGTGCTGAGGCAGGGAACTGATTTTAATTTCACTGTGGACTTCAGCCAATTTAGACTTGATGTGACTCTTAGTAACAGAAAATGACATGCTGTGTTTTTACTCCCCAGTAAGCACGTTGTGTGAAACTAAACTCTCTGTACCGGAGATATAGTTTATCTGGGTAGCAGGTGGAAGTGAAAAAGCCTCCATTACTGTGGTTGTATGTGAAGGATTGTACTTTCTAATTGCTTTTGACCAGCTCTTGCTAAGAAAATGTACCGAAGATCCTGTTCCATAGTCATCTAAATGCAAATTAAAAAAGGTTTTACTGTAAAAAAAACATGAACTTTTCAACAACATTTAGTCCAGTTTTGACAGCCAGTCAGCTATCCATTGCACCTTTAAAATTTCATGTGTCACTTTTTTTTTTAAAACTGATGTATCTCATCTGATTACAATGCAAGAAATCATACAGCACTTTCACATCCAGACTGTAGAGGTCAAATAGTAACGTTAATATTATTGTCTCAAAGCCTGCAACAGAACTAATTTTAAAGTAGTATTTTGAATAACTTTAACAGTCACTAAAGACCCGGGTATACTCAGAGTGGCTGCCTTAATCTTTATCCAGCCGTGTTTAACCCAAACATCTGCTTTTACTGTAAGTTCTGCCACCACAGTGATGGCGGTGTTGAAAAACTGCCACTCCAGCTTTGCCCATCAGTGATTTACATGGTCCTTAATGGGTTTAGCAAATTTGACATCCCAAGGGCAAAAAAACACGGTTTATGCAAAAAGAAGTGTATACTCTAAAAAATGCATGAGGCTCAGTGTGAGAGCAGTCAGATGGAATGAACAGAGTTGTTGACTGAGCATTTAAAGTTGTGCACATTCAAACTCGGTGATAACTTTTACAACCACAGTGCATTTACTTAAAATCTAAAGGGTTACTAATGTCATCATGTGTCCCCTAATAATATCAACTGAGTCTGAAAGGATTCAGGATGTTTTATAAAGACTTATTTCACAGCATTGTATGACATTTCAAAGAAGAAAGAATTAAAAGTTTTAAAAGTATGTGAAGAAAGTTTTCTTAACTTCTTGATTGTTTCGGCATATTCTAATTATTCTGCACACAGACGTTAAAAGGACAAAATGAAGCAAAGAATATTTAACATTAACATGGAAAGCACACTCGCACACTTTCTTTTTTCACTCTCCTTCAGGGATGAATTTCATTTAATAACCAAGTAATTTCTTATAATTACATTTTCAAATATTTATGAACGCTATTTCATCAGTCTTGAAAAAATAGATTATTATTAGAAGAGAGAATATTTCAGCCTGAGTAAGTGTAAGAATCCACAGTATAGCTTCAGTTTGCTTGTATTTCTTACGTAACATTGTCTGCACATCCACACCTCGTACAGCTTTCACCTCTTGATCGCATCAGGTTTGATGTATCAGTCTAGTGAGGTTTACTAGATGAGATAATCAAAGCCTTTGTTTTACGCTTCATGAATCTTTCATCACCTTTTCTGGCGTGTTTTGTTCTGTGAAAGAACAGAATCACCTTTTTGTTGCGAGATCAAACGTGCCAACCTCCCCTGTCAATGACAAACCCACGAATCAAGCGGGCTTTGAAATAGATTCTTAATTACTGACTTCATGCTGCGTCTTCACGTCACCCCTATCTGAAGTGCCTTTTGAGTTCACATATCTCCCTCACGGAAGGGTGTTATGTCTGTTGCGTAATGTAACACAACCCTTAATGTCTGTCTTCATGTGCTTTTTTTTTTCTTGCAGGGTGAGTGTTCTCAGAGGTGTTATAACATCTTCGTGCTGGAGACTGTGTGCGTCGCCTGGTTCTCCCTGGAGTTCCTGCTGCGCTTCATTCAGACTCAGAGCAAGTGTATGTTCCTGCGGACGCCTCTCAATGTCATCGATGTGGTGGCCATCCTTCCCTACTACATCACCCTCATTGTGGACTCTCTGTCAGTGGGAGGGAAACCTGCAGGCTCAGGGAACAACTACCTGGAGAAGGTGGGGCTAGTCCTCCGTGTC
The DNA here is from genome assembly GCF_910596095.1 of Thunnus maccoyii. Lineage (NCBI taxonomy): Eukaryota > Metazoa > Chordata > Actinopteri > Scombriformes > Scombridae > Thunnus > Thunnus maccoyii. The sequence continues at coordinate 24,835,173 of NC_056547.1, read as the reverse complement.
CTCCGAGCTCTACGGATCTTTTACGTGATGAGGCTGGCCCGCCATTCCTTAGGCTTGCAGACGCTTGGTCTGACAGTGAGGCGGTGTACCCGTGAGTTCGGCTTGCTGCTGCTGTTCCTGTGTGTGGCCATGGCCCTTTTCTCCCCACTGGTGTTCCTAGCTGAGAGCGAGATGGGCGCCAAGCAGGAGTTCACAAGCATCCCTGGGAGCTACTGGTGGGCTGTGATCTCCATGACCACGGTGGGCTACGGAGACATGGTGCCCAGAAGCATCCCTGGCCAGGTGGTAGCGCTCAGCAGCATCTTGAGTGGCATCCTCCTCATGGCATTCCCCGTCACGTCCATCTTTCACACCTTCTCTCGCTCTTACGTGGAGCTGAAGGAGGAGCAGAACCGGGCGATGAGGCAGAAGCTGGACTCGCAGGACAGTACCAAGTCCCAGAACAGCGAAGACTCTCAGGAGACGGACAGCTACCATGGTATTGCAGAAGCTGCAGCCTCATCCGTGCAGCGAAGGAAGTCTATGGCTGCTCAGAGGGCTGCAGAGAATAGAGTGTCCATGCAAACTTAGCTGCTCTGTCTGTCTGTGTTCAAGTGGCAGCCTGGGAGGCCCTGACACCCAGCGCTGGGACTTCAAAGTTGAGAAGCTGCAGGATTGTGAACAGGGAGGAGATTTTATCGTGTGGAGCTCTGGGTTTCTGCTATGATCGTGTGAAGTGCTTGTGCACCAGAGTGTATCTGAGTTTCCCTAGACTTACAGAGGAGCTGCAGAGGTCTTTTTTCTACAAATTTGACTTTAAAAGATGGGTGACAATATAATATTCATGATTAAACAACTGACATCAAATAAGACAATACTCTCACTGACTGCGATTCAGACTTGAGATAAGTCTGTGCAAAAGAGAAATCTAATATCAAAAAATCATGTGTTATTCAGACCTCGGACTAATAATCTCATGTTGCTGCATTTGAAAGGAGAGGATTATCTGAAATAAAGGTGTTTGCTGAGATGTCAGACATGCAGTTATAGGTATTATTGATGTGCAATATCATCTCCATTCACTCTGTATTATATTTGGCCAAAACATATATGTATAGTATCATCATTTCAGGGCATTTATTTGCAATGAAGTAATTCATCTTCAATGTAATAACGCAAAATTAATTTACTTATCAAAGGGCTATGCAGTCTGTCATGACATGTAAATGACAAGAGGATTGATATGACTAGATAGATCTTTCTTATGATGCTTTAAAAGAACTGTTTGACATTTTGGAAAATACACTTATTCGGAGAGTTAGATGGGAAGATTGATAAAACTCAAATATCTGTCTGTTGAATTTGAATTGGAGCCAGGAGATGGATAGCTTAGACTGGAAAAAATGGGGAAACAGCTAGCCTGTCTCTGTTCAAAAAGTCTGCCCAAGAAATATTTCCAGCACACAACTCTGCATAAAACCACAACTCATTTTGGTTTGTATTAAACAATTGCTAATTTGTACTTGGAGGCGTAATTTTTTAGTTATGGAGTGAGCAAGGTTAGCTGTTTCCCCCTGCTTCCATCTTCACGCTAAGCTAAGCTAACCATTTCCTAGCTTCATATTTAGCGTATATGAGCTAACATCAATCTTCTCATCTAACTCTGCAAAAAGGCAAATTATCATATTTCCCAAAATGTTGAAGCATGCCTTCCACATACGGTATGTTAAACGATCATAAACAACTATCATTATCCACAGCAGATATTCAAACTGTGTGAGGTGAAAGGGACAGGTGCATGCTGGGAGGTTGCGATATTGTAGTCTAGCCAGCTGATTTGGTTCGCTTACTAAGACAGTCAGCAGTTGCAGGAGCAGTTGTGGCTGTGACACACAGCTCATGGATGCCATTAAGGTACTTAGAGTAGCAAATCAAAGCGATTTTTTGATACCAAGATCATCACTGTCTGAAACTACAAGAGCTAAAGCCAAATGTTAAAACACAGTATGATCAACAGTACCTGGAGCTGAGTTTATTGACTGCACCTTATACAGAGACTGGAGGCGTGAAGAAGAGAGGAGGCTGGTGGAGGAGTTTAGCAAGGTGAACATGAAGGCGACTGAGGTATCATAACGAGCTGCACCACGCACTGCAAAGGCAGGAGGGATCCACACCATTGTGAAAGCATTGACAAAAACATTCATAAAGTATGTTCTGGGATATAGTAAAGATGGTAACAGTACAGTGCTATTGAGAGGGGATTGGGGGGCCAGGGGGTGCAGAGGTGTTGGGTGGGTGGTCTCAGTTTTGTCTAAGGGGGGCACACTGACAACCTGTGATCAGTTACATAAAAATAAGAGTTACTTTTGAATGTTAAAGTTAATTTTTGTCATCGGGAACATCTTCTCTCAAGGTCCACTTACTAGCTTACTTCCAGAGTTTTCATTCGCATCTCACAGTCTCCAACAGTGAATGGAGTTTGCTCAAATGTCATGCATTTAGCTCAGTCATCATTATATGACCTACGCATCAGACAGAACCTGCCCAAAAAGGAAAACTAGAGTGGTGTATGACATTATATTACAACTGTGGAGTGCTCCAATTACTGATGACGACCATGAAATGACACTTGGTCAAGAACTACTGGTCAGATTGCCATGAAATCTGGTATGGCTACTCATACCTCCAAAAGGGTATCTCTTATTGGTTTTGGTGACCTCCCAAACTTTTGTGTAGCACCATCCATCACATCACTTTGGCCTGTAACCTCGTAACTAAAAATGGCCACGCTTTCATTTGCTGTGGGTTAGCAGGAGGATGAGTCATTGGATGACCTCTTATAATTTTACAGTGCAAAAACTTAAATTGTGCAGATATTTTAACTTACTTTTTGTGCTATACAACTTTTTGTTAAAATTTTATGTCTTTTTGATCAATCATATACACAATTCTTAGAAGTTTTTATATTTGTGATATAGTAAATAACCACCCAAACTGAAAATACTGCAAGTTGTTATTTTATAATTTTTTGGATATAATATCACCTATGATTTCTTCCCATCCTCAATGCTAAAAGTATTGAGGATGCACTGGTTATAGCTGTCTGTTGGAGAGATGAAGATGATGTTGGTGCCAATCCTCTTGTCACATACTGGTGTAAATTGACTGGTGGACCAAACATGTGAATAATTATTTCAGTCAGAGAAGCAACTCTTACCAAAAGGTATAATTACAGTTTGCTGAATCCCTTCAAAGCAGCTGACAGATTGTGGCAAATACTATACATCCACCTTCAGAGAGTGAAAACAACAGACCTGAGACCCATTTCAGATGTTGCAAATATTGTCCACAGTCTTACATAATTTCCTCATCTAATTGCAAATGCAGAACTTCATTTTCTTTGACTTGAGTGCCTTGTGAAAACAAAAGACACATTATAAAACCATTTCACCAAATTGTTTTCAAGTTGAAACCAATAAGAGCAGTGCTGAGTGCTTTAGAGTGCAAATCAGACTTAGATATTTTTAATATGCCACACAGACATGTTTAGTCTGCCAACTCTGAATCGCAGTCACTGGATTAACTGGGTCATTAAAAAGCATGGAAATATAACACAGAACAATCTTAAAATTATTATATATTCAATATTTAGGTTTTAAGAAATGAAAATATTGTTTTTTGAGGAGCAAATGGTGCAGTGCGACATCATTTGAATAGAAACCCAACTTAAATGGATTTGTGCTTTGCGTCATGAATCCATAGCCTGAGGAACAGCCTCTTTTGAAAAATGTAATGAAGATTATAATGAACTTAGTCCTGTGTGGATAGGCTTTGATTTAACAATTTATTACACACAAGGACACTCTCAAATTTGCAACAGTGCATGCTGTGCTTGTGCACTTAGAACATCCTAAATTGGTTTGTTTGGTTTGGTTTGTTTGTCTGAGGCTTTGTTCATGTTTTTTTTTTTTTTTTTTTTTTTTCCCACATTTGTTATCAATAATAAATGGATGCTGTTTCCAGGGGTGATGTTGCCTCATTTCACTGTAAATTTGATGAATACTGACAGCGCTTCAAAAGTGTTCAACTTAGAAAGAAGCTTATGGAAAGGGTTCTCTACGTTGCCAGCCTTGCAAGATCAAGCTAAAGATCAGGCTGTGAAAGGGAAAAATACACCCTGAAATAAATTCACTTTATGGCTGTGATCTTCAGATTACCGCACTTCAGAATATGTTCCCACAGCACATATTGGAATAACAATGACAGACAATGTTTGAGGTTTCACAGACGAGAGAAATTAGACACTTGTTCCAATGTGATGGTCCAAAGAGACGTTTGCGTTAATACGTTAGCAAACAGTTGCCACACATTCAGCAGACATTAAGCAACATTTCATTAATATGGAGTTGTGTTCCTGTCCACCTGTCGAATCCAAGTCCATTATTCATTCTCCATTTAGCTCTGTTTTGTTCTCCACCAACTCCTGAGAAAAATATCTTTTCTTCGGTTGCTAAATGCTCCGCCATGTTTACCAGCTAGTCGCTAATTTAACTTACTTTGCATTTCTCCACATATTGAATCAGTGTGCATGTGGCTCAAGAAAGAAGATACTCTGTGTATATAAAGGGTTTGGAGGGTGTCCTCTTTTTTTTTTTAAGCCTGTCCAGAACCAAAAACCAAGAAAAAAAGTGTTGGAATGGAATAAACAGTGTGTTTATCTGTTGTAACATAAGCTGCAAAGGTTAGCATTTCTGGGTAGGTAGCTACAATTTATAATCTTAATCAGTGTATGAGGGCCAGGGAAAATTGCATACTACATTATTTTGTGGGGTTACAGGTTACTTCACAGCTAGCATATCCACTGTTCAGCATTTCCACACTGTGTAGAAGCTGGTCTTGGATGCTACCAGAGTTTAAGGTGACGTTAGCAACTCTGTCCCTCTCTTCATGGCCATGATGACTGACAAAAATGAGATTTCTCAGGAACTACAGTATCAGTCAAATGTTTTTGGACACACTTTAATAATTAAAACTGGTGTCCTGTGTTTCCATGTTAAGTAACACTAAGGATATTGCTTAATGAAAAATTTGGTAAATTTGATATGGGAATGCAGAATGGGAAAAACTTCCCGAAACAGCAGCCCTTCCCACCATGTAGCTTCATAGGATTTGGGGAAGTTAACACCTGCAACCCCAGCCTGTTATCTGACATAATGTTACATTTGCCAAACTCATTTGGTTAGTACTCATCCTAAAAGCCTTTTCTCTTGTAAGGCTAAAAGTGAAAACATCTAGTTTGAAAATACAAACAATAAAGCATGCATAAACCTGTGCAACAATTTTCTTTTTTCTTATACATAGCCATTTAATCCTTTGTAAATATTTAAATATGAATAAGTGAGGCTTCACGCGTATAAGCTCAAAAAAAATGATTCCAATGAAGCAGCTCTGGACAGTCTCTCCAGGCAGCACTGCAGTAATATATAAAGCTCTTGCAACTAAGTGTGATCTTACAGGAGTGCAGTAATCTATACCGTCACATCTGGCTCAATGCAGCATTGCACATTTGAAGAACTTTCAGTTGACATCACTAATATGTGCACAGCAGAAGGCACTGGAGGATTTGAAAAGCTGGTACCAGACATTTACAGTATTTATCATGCAGGGAACTGAAGCTCTCAACTCTAAGGAACTTTATAAAACTCCTAACCCAGAGTTTAAATTAGAGATAAAGAACACAAGTCTGTTAGTGAGGGTCCATCTGGTTGAATGCAATTCACGCAGTATTCTTTGTTTGGTGCAGATTTTCTCATTATCTTATGATTTTGTTTAACAGATTATTGCGATGAAATTATTTACATCAGCAAAAATGAAAAACCAGTGCAAAATTTTATTCAGGCCTTATCTTTGAGAGACAGACATGTCTTTGTTAACGGAGCTGTGAAAGAATCAAAAAGCAGAAAATTATGAATCCATTGAATTGAAATTGATCCTTTTACCCCGTTTTTGGGCTGGTACATCTATTATTTGTGCATTGTCCCCTCTCTGTACACTACTTGTGGAGAACTTGATGTGAAAGCTCAGCACATTACAATTTATGTGCTAATTACTGCTTTAGATGATATATGCCTTTGACAACTGATGTCTGCCAGAGCGCCACTACTGATGGGAAAATGGCAGATATCTCCACAAGAAATATAACTGACACAAACATCTCCATCAAAACAAAACATGATAGATGAGTCTCTCTGTGTCCTCTTTATTGGGTAACAATGCCATGATAGATATTTACCAATACTTTGTTAATGGATGTCATTACAGTAGTGACAGAGGTGGATAACTGGTGCTTTAATAGAAAAATAACATAAAACCACAACATAAAAAACATACTGGTAATGATATTTTTGGTACATAAAGTAGGTGTTTCACAGATGAGACGATGCAAAACTTGGCATTTAACAGAAAAATACCATCACATAGCAAAATAAATGAACAAGTAATACAAAACATGTTACATAAAGTGAAGTAAAATCAGGTACATGGAATGAAACAGTGAACAAAGTGTAACTCTGAGGTCATTTTGATCTTGTTGAGCGTAACAAGAACCTGTCAGGTATCTCACATTATCCATACAACACAGCCACCCTCACCACTGCCTGAATAAAGAACAGACACACACTATCCCACACTGGCATTTGAATAGAAGAAATAATAAGGATAACAAAATAAATATTCATTGGGCTGCTAAACAGGTTTGAACACAAACAGTCCACCTCCACTACTAAGAAGCCAAAGAGTCATTTTCCAAAATTTTTAGTACTTAAGAGCAGTGAAAGAAATATTCATAGAAAACTATTGGCCTGTCCCACTGCAACAAAAGGGAGGTTTCCACTTCTTGAGGCTTAGAAGAGGAGGACAGAATCAGGTCTGCTCGGGTACACAGTTCAGTGAAGGGCTGACAGTCGTACACCTCGCAGTTTGGCATTCCTCCCTCCCCAGAGAAAAATTACAAAACAGCAACAATAACAAAGAAAAGACTCACTGTGGGTACATTAAATGGCTCATACTCCTCCTAAACAGGAAATTAATTTCACAAGACAAATGGAGATGAGTACAGCCTGCTCAAAGCAGTACCACACAGTGATGTGGAGTCATGAGTGGGGATATCAGGGGATGTTATTGGATTTGTGATATAAAATAAACTGGCCAGTCAGTGTTACCCACTGACAACATGATGGAGGTGAAGATATGATTTTACTGAGAATATTCAGAAGTATCAGTCTGTAAAACCTGCAGTGAACCTACAATAAAGAATTATTTCAGTTCATTACAATTTGGGTCTTCTGCTATCATTCTTATTGGTAATAAGCAATTACCTGTAATTTGGTGACTATAATGTCATTTTTATGGATAGGAATGATGGCTAAAACAAAAATAATGCTGCATTCACGCCATATTGTTTAGACAATAATTCTGAACAGCCAAGTGGGAAAAAATGTTCACGTCAGCCTCCTAGTTATAATTACCCAGTTAAAGATATCAGGAGTTTCTGACAGCTGCAATACAGAAGTGTCGACAAACTGGTGGCAAAATTGCTGCAAAGCCTCCAAACAACTTATATTAACTTATTAGGAGATACATCTTTCCGGTTTCACTTGTTAGTGAAGTGCTATAAATACACAACACAACAAAAGTAGCTAATTTAGTTTTGTTTTTTTAAATCGTGTGACTAGAAGGCTAACAGCGGGGGAAAACCAATACATAAACACTCCCAAATTGGGAGGTTTTTCCCCATTCTGCTGGAATTGCACGTATGCAGCATCGAGTTGTAATAAACCAGAGTTCTCTTTTAAGGAGCTGCAAACCTAGCTTAATCAATTCCATGATGATCATGGGTATAAATGCTGTTTTCATCCAAAAGGTTTGTTCAAACTGAAGGTAAACGAAAATTTCATCTGGTGTTGACCATTGGAATGTTGTCGTAGCTATCTAGCAATGTAAGCATTGACCGAGTATGTTGTGTTTGTGAGTCAGGTCAGCATCTGACTGATCTCAGAACTCATCAGTAACTAACTTCAGTAATTTTCCTCCAGTCTGTATGTTTATGAAGCAGTTTCATAATCCCTCAATATAAGATATAATAAGATTTCAAACATGTGCCAACATATCAGCGCCTCACTTTGCACTGCCCTGAGCAAATTTGCAGCCCACTTGTGTCATTAACTTTGTATGTGATTGCTCTGTATAAAAAATGTGCTTCACTTTCAGTCTGAACACAACATAAGAATACTAGGATCTGGGGGATAAACTGATTCTTTTAAGATTTTTGGAATTTGTTGCATGAAAATGATCAAAATAATATACAAAATGTCATTATAGCTTCAGTACAAAAAACTTGGCATTGGCCTTCAACAACCATACAGGCTGAAAATATCTCATCGTGTCAGTATTTCATGATGTTTCACTTTCTCTTCCAGCAAAACTGGCTTCACACGTACAACTAAAACTACTCATGTCTTTTTACAATTCTGGATTTTCTCATCACTCTGTTAGTCTCAAGGCCAAAAATGTTTATGACCGGTTGTTTTTTTTAAAAGCCAACGCACTGCATCTCCAAACCTTTGGGATTTTTCTTCTTTTGGTAACATTTGATTGCCTCTAGTTTCTTACAGTTCAACTCCTTTATTACCCTACAACATTGAGCCTGTGTGTCACAGCACATGGTGACCATCTGCCCAACAAGTAGCAGACCAGCATTTCTCCACTGTGTTGGGAAAAAACAACAAAATAACAAATGCCATTTTGTACATTCAGTAATGTATACTATGATTTTTGATTGATTCATACATTTGTATTGCTGGTAATGCAGCAAAGCCATGTTTGAAAGTGTGTTTTAAGGCAGAGGGTCCATGCAACAATCAGCGTATGTGGACGACAAAATCTGGTCCACGTTTCCTTGAGCACAGATTTCAGTGCATATTTCTGCATGCACAAATTGATTCAAGGATATATTCTCTGAGAAGTCTGCATTTCAAGACAAGCATACTGTCGCATTGAGAATAAGTCAGTAGGATAATAAATAAAAGAGAAAGGTCAAGTTTCTTTGTAACAAGTGTTCTTGAGGCATTGGCGCAGACACCAACAATACAGAGTGTCCATGTATGTTCATGCCTTATTTATGAGTGTGTATGCGTCTTTATGTATACATAGCAGTGAGGGTGAGCAGCCTGCATCATCTCAAGGTGCTGTGGTACTCATGTATGCTTATACATGTCCACAGCTCCTGTTAAATTGCTTCCTCACTGGTGTCTTTGAGTGTTGACATTTCCACTGAGAGCTTGCAGAGACTTTCAGAGGGCTTTGGCACTAGTGGTGTGGGAGACGGTGTGGGACAGCGGTTTCTGTGGGTAGCGGCTGTAGTAATAAACCTGGAACAGGATGGCAAAGTCCACGCCGACCTGCAGCAGGCCGCATGTCCAGAACTGCACGGGAGCCTGGGTGAGCAGAAAGTAGCCTGTTTTAAAGGTGTCACCGCTGGTCCACATCAGCACCATCTTGATACTAGAAGGAAACAATAAGAGAAAGAGTGATGAATACAAGAGACTAATGCAATTTTTTTGCTCTTAGACCCCATTTCCTAAGGAACCCCAATGTTCAATATTAAAGAAATAAGAAAAGACATGAAATTAATCATCAATAAATAGTGTAACATATCTAAATGAACCAAATGTTTATCAAATTACCAAAACTCATTATTATAAGATGTCTCCGATGAGTTTTAATGGAGTTCATTTTTATTTCATTATACAAAAATTCTAAATTTCAATGACCCTTTTGATTTCATGTTACTTTTCATGACAGTGGTGCTGTCACCAGTCACTGACCCCTCACTTTTCAACCAATCACATGACGGCTACCAATTTTAGCCAGCTAGCTCCTGTTGGTTAGAGCAACAATGTCAAAGTAATTCTGAATCAACCAACTAGAGGCTGCTGGAAATATCTTTTAATTTCCAGGTTCAAAAATGTTCAAGTCTGTCTTAAAACAACAGTCAGATGCCCATATCATGTTCATACTGGCTATTAAAAGATCTCCTTCAAATGTGCTTTCAATGTATGTGATGGGGACCGAAATTTTGTGCAAAAATGTATGTAAAAGTGTATCTGAAGCTTATATGAGGCTTCAGCAGTCTGAGTTAGTCATATCAAGTGGATAGCTGCCACATTTACAGTCTTTTTAGCATCAAATTCCCTCTTTGTGTTTCCCTGTTGAGCTGTGGTGGAAGTATAGTAACAAAAAGAGGAGCTTTGGCACTAAAAAAACTAACATTGAAAGATATCTTCTTGATTTGATATATTTGGACGGCTGAAGATTCATAGTAGCTTTGGATACATTTTTAAATAAATTTTTGCACTGTGGATTGTGAATTTTGGCCCCCATCACTTACACTGTAAGTGCATTATGAAGGGATCTTCTAATGGCCATTATGAACAGGAGGAATGATTACAATCAGAAAAACCTATTTCACTGTTCATTTGGGCACCTGACCATTTCTTTAAGACAGACTTGAAAAATTGTGAACCTGTCCTTTAAAATAGTCACCTACCTACTGCTACTTACTTTGCCAGCTAACTAGCTTGGCTGGCTTGTGAGTTTGCATCATTACTCAGCGTTAAAGTGAAGAGCCAATTTAGCAGTTAGCTGTTAAGCTAAATTAAAAGGATAGTTTAGTTTCTGTGTACTGTGTTTATTCACAGCAGCAGCCTTTAGTTGGTTTATTCTGAATTACTTTGACATTGTTGATGTAGCAAACAAGAGCTAGCTGGCTAAATTTAGTCACTGTTTATTAGCTAAGATAGGCAGGGGCTGTGTGATTATACTTTGGGGCTCCGTACATTTTAACTTAGCATTAACATCTTGTCACCAGACTGTGGTTAATCAGAACTTCCAAGCATCTTGGATTCATTTACCCCTAGATATATTTTTACTGTGTCTAAATTCAGTTTGGTCACCATGAGTGCATGATAATAATGACGGAAGGGGTCAGAGAAATGCAACATCAGTTAAGGCAAGAAAGGGAAGAGTAAATTTGCCACAATAACAACCATGGAAAGTTGAAACAATCTTCTCAGGGTGCAAGTTTCTCATCAACTCTACATCCTGTGGCACTTTTCTAACCATAAAACTCGTAAATGTTTCCAGTACACAATGAGCTAGCTGGCTGTCCACAGGGTGCTCATGAGAGAATCCAGAGGATGAGTTACACTAAAATAAAAGAGTTGTTGTTTTAGAAGAGACTGGAGGAAAGCACCCATGTGATTTGAGATGGCAGAGTTCCTTGAAGCGTGAGGTTTGTCGTTGTGGCACTGGGAAGCACTGTGAACTCAACTAATGAGATGGAAAAGGAAGGGAAAAAAACAGGAAAAGAACCAAGCCCCTGGGTCCAAACAGATAACTCATTCATATACAGGTCATATTCTCAAAATGATACAACTACAAGCTGTGAACGTGGGGACATCGCCTCTAAAAGTTTTTCAAGGTTCCATTAAAAGTGCTGCTGGTGGTGGTGGTTATGTGTGTTTTTTCACACCAGCTTACAACAGCATCAACACAACTATCAACTTCTGCAGAGCTCACTTGGTTTTCCTTTTTTTCATAAACTTTTTTTTTTTTTTGCTGGAGGCAGGAATACACACACACACAATGCTGACAAAGACAGGACTGAGCCAGCAATGTGTCTACAATGCACTCATGTTCACACATACACACACGGAAGCGACTCTTCAGATGTGCTTCCTAAAGCAACCTGCCTACAACAATACAAACAAATGCATGCTGGGACATTTGAAATCCTTTCACTCAAGCGTGTCGCTTACTGGTCGGTCAGCACTATTTAAATAAGGATTGCAGGAGAGAGATTTAAGTGCTACACTGAATTTAAAGGGTTGGTTCACTGGTGGTACGCAGCCATGCAAATAGTTTTGCTTTTATTTGTCTAAGTTTTACCTCCACCCAAATCCAATGCTTGCTTTTTTTCTCATTCATCAGCACCTGATTGTGACTGATTGGGCTGTTTGTAACTTGCAAAAACTTCCCTACATTGAAACTTGCTCTGATTGATTACTGTGAAGCACATGTGTGGAGTGATTGATCAGTCACTGTTACCCACTGAGCTGAATCAGATAGATCCTGACACGTCTTATCTTGCTATCAATGTAGTTACTAGATGAACAATCGCCCCACTCATGAAATACCTGGTCTTGGATGTAGTCGTAGACTGTGTGTTTCTTTTTTTCTAAAGCTTAGTAAACCTAATATAACATTTTTCATAAAAATGTAATAATTCCATCTGAGGTTAATGGAGGTGAGGTGCGCCTCCATTGTAATATGCTGCAATGGAGACAAATGACATTTCATTTGTGGTTCTAAGAAAGAGGAAAATTACAGGAACTTAAAAAGTAACTGGGACACCATTTCTGGAAAAAACACATCATTATACAATGTTTTATACTGAATATTTCAAATCTGTGAGCACCACAAATGAAACAGGAGGTGGGTTTTAGGCGAATATCTCAGACAGATATGTAAAACCCCCACAGATGAAACCAAAGCAAAACTGTCGTTTTCATGGTTTTGGGATTTGTTTTTTAGTTCCAATTAAGGGAACTCTCAATGCAACAGCAAACAAAGGTTTTTTTGGACAATAGTGTGCTTCCAGTTTTGTAGAAACAGTTTGGAGTAAAGCTCTTTCCTCTTACAACATGACGATGCCAACTCGTACAAAACCAAATGCATAAAAAATGGTTTTCTGTATTTGGTGTGACAGGCCTCGACTTGCATGACCCACCTCAACCCCATCCAACGTGTTTTGGATGAATTGGAACGCCAACTGTGAGACAGACCTTATCGGCCTTCATTAGTGGCAACATCACTGATGCTGTTGTGGCTGAATGGGAGCGAATACCTGCAGCTGAGTGCCAAAATGTGGTGGAAAGCTGAAGACTAGAGCCTGGCATTTTAATAATTACATAATATTTAGGTCCACCTACCTTTAGTTATGCTATGCAGTGTATATGCATGACCAGATACCACTAATCTGAGAAAATACATTTGTTTTGACCCTTTAGGAACAAGAATTAACAGGATGAGTGATAAAGTCATGCAAAGACCCATCAAATCCATTTTTCTCAACAGCGGTGTATTTATAAAATGTCCAATAAATTGATTGAGAGTGACATTTGACATGAAGCTGATGTTTGTGACATATTTCATCACATCTGATGTTTTCAACTCAACATCCTACTGATGTAACAGAGATCAATATACAGCTGTAATCTCATAATAGGTTCATAACCATTAATCCACGACAGGGTCAAGTACCGCCTGCGAATTCACAAGTAAAAACTGTCACTGGCTCTGTGATGAACTGAAACAAACACGTCATGGAGTGAAGCTTTGATTCAAGCAGCAGGTGGAACATGGTAATGTGGCAATAAAGGAAACAGGATAAAGCAAGAGCCTTTGTGTTAGCAGATTCCCTGCCTTTCTGTAAGCCTCTTAACAGATGTAAAGGATGGAGAGAGTAAGAGGTAGTCTAGTGTCTCTCCCTCCCCAGCTGGGCTGAGTGTAACCCCAACTGTCTGTCTGTCTCGTTGGTGCAAAGCTTTGCAGCGAAATCTCCTTTTGCATTATTCATGCCCCCAACTTCACCTTAGCCCTTTACATTTGTAAAACCAATTTGTGCAAACCTAGCTATTTTCCTCATACTTCCTTCTTACTTCTTCTTCTCTTTCCCTGCAGCCTGTCTGAATGTCCCCGCTGGCTTCCATTCTACGTTTCCCTTTTCTTAAGCCCGCTCTCTACAGCACTTCTCTCTTCCTCCTCGTCCATTGATCTTCCCACCACCTCGCCTCTCTATACCTGTTTACATTTGCCTCCCCCCCCCCGCCTTCCGTCCTCGCCCTCTTCTCTCTGAGTAAGGAGCTTGTTAGCACTGTGGAAAGAGACCCTTCCTCCTCCCCTTACTCTCTCTCTCCTCCTCCCCCCTGGTTCCTCGGTGACTGCTGTCTGAGTTATGACGATGTGTACCTGCAGGTAATGATGAGAGAGGCAGGAATTGTGTTTGATCAATTCCTCCGCTGGCTCCCTAATAAGAGGTAACAAGGGAGGGCCGGGAACAGGGTGAGAACATGTCTGGCTACTTATTTGTCACCTTCCCTGAGACATATATATATATATATATATATATATGTAGAGGGAGGGAGAGAGAAAGCATGCTGAGATCCAGGCTGAAATGGCAGCGATGGTGAAGTAGAGCTGTACTGGACCCTTACTACGATGAGCTGCAGGGGGATCTGTATAGCAACAATGGCTTTGAATATAAAAAAAGACACATTAAAAAGGTTAAAACTGCAGTTTACATATAAATGAACGCCCATTACATTCAAGCCCTTGCCAAACGAGTTCACAAAATGCTGATTAAACCTATCACGGCCAGATTAATCTCTCTGTATTTCACAGTATACACAGTTTTTAAATCTCATGTCGGGAGGGAATCCGGCTGGCTAAGTTCTGGTTAGCTCTCTGCTGACTTGAACGGGGATCAAATAATTTAATCATACGGCTCCTCTAGACTTTCCAAATGTTATCAGATAGAATGGATCAAATTCTGATAGTGAAATGAGTCATTTCGTAGGGGGTTGTGTGACACTCGCAGCAATTTCTCCACTGTTTTACAGCTGCAGCGACTGAGTAGGCTACAGCGAAGCCTATGACGTCAGCACATATTGACGTGTTGACAGTGTTTTTGTAATTATTCTCGCTGCCAGGAGGGGGAGACAAAAGTTCTGCCTTACAGCTTTAAAGAACAGATTTTCTCATTTATTTATGGGTGATTTTACGCCAAGATGAACGAATGGGTGAAGAACTACAGGCATTTTCGAACTTCACAGTAGAAAAATGAATTTGACAGAGAAATACTGACAAGAGAGGACAAGTGGAGCTGTAGCTGTTGACACGGTTTCTACAGTGCTGTACAGATGTTTGAAGTGACACAGTAGCCACTCAGCCATTTTGGATGAACTGCTACAGAGCCAACACCAACTTTGGACCCAGTATTTACTTCATTAAATAGTGGGTATCTGGTGTATAAATATTTAATTGAATAAAGAGTCACTTCTTCATGTGTAATCTAAACAGACAGAGAAGTCTGACACTATAATGTTTTAAATTCTCTTTATCTGATCGTTTCTCTCCAGCGTTTATGCTTTCAGTTTATCTCTGAGGATTCTGCTCGCTTCTAAACCACTACTATGAGACAGCAGTGAGAACATGCAGACATAAGAGGGAGTCTGGCTTCAAGTATCAGTCCAGAACTAAATCATCACAAAGTATAACCAAGGCAATTATTGTGGAGCTCAGTGGGGAATCAGTTTTTGGGGAGAAAGTGTTGAACTGTGAAGAGGAATACAAAATGAAAGAAGAAGCGAATATAAAAACACTTTTTAACTGCACTGGAAGTTTTTATGCTTCGGTTTATTCTGCTTATTTCAGATGAGCATTTTGTTTCATCTTCAGTTTTATTTTATTCTTTTAAAATGTTTTTTGATACATAGTTGACACAGAACACATATATTATATATATATATATGAGATACTGTGTGTGGAATAAGATGATTTTTCCAAACTTAAAGATGTGGATGTTTTAAAAGAGGTTATCATGATCGTCCCCATCATTTGACACAGCACTGGTGATACTGAGGGAAAACTGTGAGTCATTGTAGAAATATTTGCTGAGTTCTGAGGTTTGAAACTCTTGCTATACCTTCGCTCAAATTCAATTTTCTTCAAATATACAGGATCTGGGCTGTAAAGGTATTATCATTTCGTCTACGAAGCACTTCAGCTGCACTTGCAGTGAGATTCTAATAACAAGAAACTTAATATTTTTGTCTCTGTCTTTATAAGACAGTAGGTACCACTATTTTGAAGCTCGTTTTGCAGTTCTTTGTCATCTAAATTATGTGTAATTGGCGTTGCGCCAAAATAAACAGCATACAAATGCAAAGACAGCTGCCTCACAAAATAAGACTTCACTTCCATCCCGACAGGATTGTCGCCCTGAAGGACTGAAAAACAAATTAACTCATTTTCATCTAGCCCAGAAAAGAAAAAGCAGCCCCCTGAGTGATGTGAGCAGATGGAGGGTGACGGGTTGGACAGATGATCTAAAGGGTCTCCAGCTGCAGGGAGCCAGAGCTGTTCTGTCCTACAGCCCTGTACACAGCAGCACCAAGCACCCGGCCACGCGGGTGATGGCCTGGCAGCATCAGTAGTCTGCCTTTGTCGTGGCTGCTTTTGCCCCTGTGAATGTGTGAATGTGTGTGTGTGTGTGTGTGTGTGTGTGTGTGTGTGTGTAGACAGCAGCCTGCAGGCTAAATAAGGCTCTGGCACTGTTATCTAGCACGCTGGGATGCAGCTCAAGACCACAAGCCTTATAAGGCTGCAGTTGGTCTCCTGGATGTCCCATCTCCTCTGTTTTGTGTTTGTGTGTGGATGTGAATGTGAATGTGAATGTGAATGTGGTGTGTGTGTGTGTGTGTGGTCTTTGTGTTGTTGTAATTTAGTTGTTTTATGGCAGGCTGGTAAGTATCAGAATGTACCTCTGGCTCTGCAGGCTCAGGACCATCTAATAATAGCAGCAGCCTGAAAACTATTAACACAAAAACTTCAACACCCTCTCATCCCCCCCATCACACACACACACACACACACACACACACACACACACACACACACACACACACACACACACACACACACAAAGAGTATCTGTCTTCATTTACAGTAGCACTGGCTGAGATCTTTCTACTTGGTGCCAAATCCAGTTTCAACTGGTTCCAAGATTCAAGAAAATTCTCATATTAAGTGTCATGCTTCATTTTTAATGCTACTAAACTTCTTAAAAGTTAAGTTAATGTTTGAGACAAATTACTACAGCTAATCATGGGAGGAAAACAACCCTTTTCCCAGCAAGACTGGCAGCTTCTCTGGGCCTCTAAGCTGCATTTGATATTTTTTACCACCAGCTACTGTAGCTTTGTCAACCTATAATTTATGATCTTTGAGTATCTCTATGACCCTTGCTCTTTTAAAGGTTCCACTGTGCCCATTTTTCCATTTCTTGAGGATTGGATGAGCTATAAAATGAGAGGTCTGAGCTGCCAGTCACTGTACGGGAACTGTTTGAGCTTGATAACTGTGTGGCTGGCGCTCAGACCGTCTCGAGTGCTCCTACAGTTTAGACATGCATAAAAAACACATATGTTGCTTGTGTCAACACAGTATAGGCATGAACATGAGTAATTTCCTCCTCCTCTGAGCCATCATGTGAGATATTTCATTACATGACTATTTTGGTACAAACATTTACCCGCCGGTGTGGCAGATAGCCTTCCGAGATTTACTCGCCACACAGAAAATCGACATGCATTTGGCGCTTGGCGGGTGTCAATTTCGGACCCTGGTGATAACCAGAGCAGTCTGTGAGTAGGAGACAGCGCTTGGGTAGATGAACAAAACAGAAGAGCTGGATTGCTTTATGGCACAAAAAGGATGGAGGGTACCATTCCTCCAGTCTAACTAGGCTGCAATTTTGAGTTTGTGGTAATTGCAACTGGTGGAAGGAGTGAAAAGACAATAAACAAAATCAAACAGCTTTATCCTAAGCCAAAGAGTACACAAACAGGCTTAGGCTAAGAAGGAGAATGGGGTACGTTCACAACATCCTCTAAATATCATTACCAATGATATTTAGCAGCAGGCTTGTCAAGCTTTATATTTCTTCATATGTTGAAGTGGTGTGCATGGGGTTGTAATGAGAGAAATGCTAAGTATTTGAAGAGTGGTTTGTCATTTATTGTGTTTCCGAAACTAAAAACACAAGACTAAATGTGTACAGAACTGATTTAACTGTGTTATCTGGTTCTAAAATATGATTTGCAAACGTCCAACTGACTACCTTACTACCAACACTAGTAACTTAGTGTTATCTCTAAGAGCTAGCATATCATTAGCAAACTACATTATTTCATGGAGTTACTGTTTACTATACATTAGGAAAAACCCTCTTCGGGACTGATACATCCACTGTATCATTGTAAACTGCATGCATGAGGTGCGAAATTAGAAAGCTTGACAGGCGTAGCAAGTTAAGGAGAAAGAGTGGTAAAAATGACACTGGGGGTCGAATATAGAGGGTTGGATGGGATGGAAAATAGCACTATTATAACATACACAATGTATGGACAGCATTAATCCAAACCTCTAAGGATCCATTATGGTAACAGAGCAGTTACTGCTGTCAAGCAGCATTAGCCAGGTTAATAGAACACCTGGGGCTGAGTTAACATCAGACAAATAGCAAACGCCTTCAAGGAGGTCCTCATGGGACAAATGCTGGCTCCATCCATATTTCATTACTAAAACAAGTCTGCTACTGCCTGTCTGACAGCGTGTGATGGTGCAGCGGTACTGGGCATACACGTAGGGGACATCCAATATGATTCATTCTAACTTTTACCCTGCTATGACTCCCTCTCCTGACTCGTTGGGAGGATGAATAAAGTGATGAAGCTTCCTAATGTGAGCTGGGCCTGAATATGCAAATACTGGAAGTAGTCTGACTCCTAAAATGTTACTCCAGTTGGAGCGGGGGGGCAAACTCGCTGGGCCATTAATTGAGAGGAAGTCAGCGTGATGTTTTTTCCACACGGACGTGCTGGGATTTGATTGTTTTTTTCTATTCTAGGCACTTACAGGAAAGGGCACTCTGCTTTACCACTCCTGTCTGTTTGTTTTTGTCTCTGCAGAATGCTTTAGCACACTTATTCATTCACACGTACACACATTCATTCATTCCCACTTAACTCTCACTTCTGCACATCGAAACAGCCTCAACACAAACACTAACCTGATTTTAACCCAAGTTGTAACCCTGAAATAGGACTAGGGAAGCTAAATGTCCTCACTTTTTTGCATATCTTGCTATCTCCTGCACACACAAACACACACACACACACACACACACACACATAGAAGCCTTGAATGGAGTGCTGAGGTAAAGTAACCTAGCAACAGCCTGCTAGACTCAACAGGTTGTGCACAGAGGGATGAGAGGACACAAACAATAAACAGAACTGGAAATAACAATGTCCTCTGTCTTCTATGGCAGCTTTATCTGCACTGAGTGATGGCTGGCACAGCATGTTTCAGGGTGAGACAAAAGACGTGGCGAGCAAAAGTCACGAAACGAACAGCCTTGGGTCGAGTATTTTACAACTGATTTGGCTTTTTCACAACAGTTTCATTTAGCAGAACTGCTAATGCAAAGCGCTGTTGTCGTAATTTTGGCCTCAAAATAATTTGTTCATGAAAACATTTTTTTCAATTATAGTTTATCAGTATTTCAATGTGATCTGTCATTAAACAGGAACACATTCTAATCAAATAGCAATGAGAAAAATGCGCAATTCATGCAGAAGTCTGTATTTGAAGTTGTTAAGTCAGAATGACTTTCATGTTTTATTTGTTGAATTTAAGATGATGCACCACACTTAATCCTACTGTGCATTCATACAAGACAAAACGATGATTGTAACCCTACTTCCCTGCACCAGTTCACGGGACACCAAAAACATTTCAAACATATTTCAATCGCTTGTAAGTCTACTCCAAGCAGCAACTACCACAGCTTGAGGCTGAACCCAATGTGAAGGTACCTTAAAGTGCAAAGTGCAGCCGCTGGCGACTTGACAAGCAGAGTTGACGAGTCGCAGGCATTGCCCAGGAAGACACCTGCGACTCTGCTTGAGTCAAGCTGAGACGGGCCAGTTTATACCATTGCAACTTTTCCCTGCAATGTTCTAAAACCGTTTCATTGTGAATCTTTGGTCTAAACATCAAAGGTTTTGCACATTGGAACTCTGAATCTGGGCCTAAGCAACTGGAAAAAAAAAATCAGAATAAAACTATGAAGAGTTTATGGAATAATCCACACAAAAACACACTGTACATTAAAAAAAGCTGTTGGCAACGTGCCTTGCATCTCTGCATCCATTATACAATTTGTAGATGTATTTTATCCCCACTGTTAGTTGGTCAAATGTAGACAACATGATACTTCCTACTGCTAATCATTGGGTTTTATTTTCAGGCCTTTAGAATAAAAGCTTTTTTCTAGACTCCATTTTGCTTCAACTTTCAACAAGGAGGCACATGTACCAATCTGTGCATCCACAATAACTGGAAACTGACCAGAATGCATTGCAGCCACAGGAAAGCATTTAGCATTTTGAGGGTAAAGCTGTGATCACACACATTCTCACACACTCTCAAACTAGTTGGTCTGTTAGCTATATTAATGCACCCTGACTGAAAGCATGTCTATAAGCATTCTCTGGTGGTTTGTTGAAATGCATTCTGAGAAAAGATATAAGAAGAACTGACTGAGAAGACTGTGGCCAAAAAGATACACTACACTTTTGAGATGAATCAGCAAAAGAGAAACCATGCATGGATTCCTCTTGTAAGCACATAGACTGCTTGGTGGACAGTGAGGGTGGTAGACACTGGTAGACACATTTCCTCCATCCTCGCTTGAACCAGAAGTTGTTCTGGTCCGCCATTTTTTAGGCCATCTCAAAGCTCTTATTTCAGTTCTGAGGAAATCTCTGAGGAGCCATGAGCGAGGATACACAAGAGCAGCCTTCATGGAAGTCTTTTACGAGCCGACACGCTTCCTCATTGGAAAGCACTTATTGACTGGAAGCTGCAGCTGATCAGATAGATCCGATACATCACTGAGTGGAGACAAATAACAAATTCAACTCTAGTGTCTCACTCCCAAGTTTTATATTTTAATTGTTTTCTGATTCACTATCTAGTTAAAAATAGTGTAAATCTATGTTAACTGAAGGTCTGATCAACATAAGAACCACAAACAACTTTCTTCAGTTATTAGAAAGTTTCTTCTTTTCATGATCTGTTATTTCCCCTGTTAACTTTTACTATGGAAAATCAAATTCAAATGAAAGTCGGGGATAGTCTGTCTGTCATCAAGAAACACATTTTAAATACATTTATATTTTACATTATTTATGGTCGTTTCCATTCAGTCACATGTGAGGCTGAAAGTTCCAGAACGTCGGGTTTGATATGAGTTACATAATTTCCATTTTCCCTGAAACATTTAGGCTGATAGATCATTTCCAGTGTTCAAAAGAACACTAACCATATTCTGGGTTATTAAATAATAAATTCACAATCAGAATAAATACGGACGCAAATAATGAATAAATAATATAAACGCATTCTGTCAGTAGAAATGGTTCATGCGCCTCTGAGCAGGACACAGTACACGACATTACAGAGTGCAGGTTTTTATTCATTTACAGGTGTTTGTCAGACAGGTAACAGGCAGCAGAGAGAAAACAGCTGCTCTGACAGTGATAAGTGTGCGCCTTTATTAGTATTAGCACAGTGTACGTGTGCAGACAAAAACTCCATCAAAAGTCTCTAGAGCTGTTAAAGCCGACTGACAGCTGATCCAACTGTGATCAGCTGAAGCCACTATCGGAAACGGACGTCGCTTCGTGTGACACTTCAGAGGAAAGGACGTCTCATTTCTTTAAAAACATATTTCCTAGTGTCTCTCTATGCATCCCGGGTGGGAGGGACTAAGACGCAAGGAGAAAACACAAGTGAGGGAAACGTGGATGCAATTAGATTTGCGATGTACCCAAAATGTAGGGTGGGTAGCAAGTACAAAATGAAAAAAAAAAAAAAAAAATCAAAAATAAATAAGGCATGGGACAGAGAGAGTATGGAGAAGCCCAGCGTGGGAGCTGTCATGGCCGGTTAAGTGGACAGGCAGCCCTGCTGGAGCTCTGTTATCTGTCTGCTGCAGAAAGCCAACCAGCAGAGAGAGGAGCACATACTGCTCTGAGGCAGGACACACACTGGGAGAAAGCTTTTTATCAGGCCTGTGTGCTCTGCGGTCATCTCAAACTTGCTAGTCTTTTAATAGATAAATTATCAGTTTCATCTTTTCAATTACTTTTTTTACAACCTGAATATTTCGCTCACATACTGATATCTGTTGTCTGCTAATCGCGTGGTGCTCTATGGTTCTTTTTTAAATCCGTGTATGCGTCATTGCTTTTCATTGACTGTTTTAAACTGTTTAAAAGTGCTGCAGAATTAAAGTTGTGCATACATTTGGAAAAGCCATTTCCGTGGCTTAGGTACAGCGTTGGAAAGCTACACGGATTGATCTTGAAACAGTATATGCTTTCAGAAATCTATTTTACGTCAAAGACTTTAATTACAGACTTTTAGCAAATCAACATTAATGAGCCAAAATGATACATTAGCAATAGATACAGCAAGACAGAATGCCTCATTACCATATTGATTTTAGGAGAAACTTCAGAGGGGCAATTGTTATGTTAGCATAATGAATAGTTGTCGGGAGGCCTGTCCTTACTTTCTGCTCGACAGGTGCCAGGAATACTTAATAAGCACATGTCAGTGTTAATGATCGTATGTGAGACAATATAATCTAGAGCCATTACTCACAAGGGTGTGCTACAGTATAACACAACCTCAGAGCTGCCTCTGATGGAAGTGGGACTCATACATAAAACAGTACTCATCAGGATAAAGACATCATCATTAATCAAGGATACAACAAGCTTTGTTTTGAATTCCATGTGACTGACTCTTGGTAAATTATACTTAAGGTGCAGGTAGTTGAGGAAATATATTTGAATCAGAATCTGACAGCTGTGGGGTTGATTGCTCAAGAGTTTTTGAGTGTTTTACTCCCAGTAAATTACACCTAAATATCTTTTTTCTGAACTTTAACTTTGTAACTTATTTAGTTATAAATATTTTTGTTAAGATATGTACAATATGAGACCACAGTTTCAGGGGCTTTAACGCAAGAACCCCAAAATTAACAAAAGGAAAGAGAATTTAATAAAGTGCCAGGAATTAAGTGCAGGAAAATGCAGACTAAATGTACAGTGCATACAGAAAGTTTCCAGACCCTTTCAAGCTTTCCACATTTTGTTTCTTTCAGACTCATCTTAAAATGGATTCAATTCATTTTTTCCCCTCATCAATCCACACACAATACTCCACAATAACAAAGCAAAACAGGTTTTTGGAGTGTTTTGTAAATTTATTAAAAATAAAAGACTCCAATATTCCATTTACATAAGTATTCAGACCCTTCACTTAGTACTTGTTGAAAACACCTTTGGCAGCAATGACAGCTTCCAGTCTTCTTGGAAATGATGCTACAAGCTTGGCACACCTTCCTTTTGGAAGTTTCTCCCATTGTTCTTGGCAGAATTGTTCAAGCTCAATTAGGTTGGATGGGGGAGCGTCGGTGCACAACCACATTCAGATCTGTAAAGAAATGCTCTATTGGGTTCTGGTCCGGACTCTGGCTGGGCCGCTCCAGGATTTTCACAGAGTTTTTCCAAAGCCACTCCTGTGTTTTCTTGGTGGAATGCTTTGGGTCATCTTGTTTAAATGTAAACTTTCACCCCAGTCTGAGATCCTGAGCACTCTGGAAAAGTTTTCACTCAGGATTGTTCTATATTTTTCTGCTGTGGCAGAAGAACATCCTCACAGCATGACACTGCAACCACCGTGTTTGACTGTAGGGATAGTATTAATGAGGCGATGCTCAGTGCCTGGTTTCCCCAAACATGCCGCGGGGAATTGTGGCCAATAGTTCAATGTTCGTTTCATCACACCAGAGGATTCTACTTCTCATGGTCTGAGAGTTGTTCAGGTGCCTTTTGGCAAACTCCCAGCAGGCTGTCATGTGCAGCCAGATCTAAGAAGACTGTTGGTGGTTCCAAACTTCTTCCATTTGAGAATGATGGAGGCTACTGTGCCCTTGGGCACTTTCAATGCTGCAGAAATTTTCTGTATTGTATCCTTCCCCACGTCTATGCCTTGACACAATCCTGTCACCCAAGTCTAAAGACAATTCTCTCAACCTCATGGCTCGCTTTTCACTCTGACATACATCATCAACTGTGGACCTTATATAGAGAGGTGTGTGCCTTTCCTAGTTATGTCCAATGAATTCAATAAGGCACAGGTGGACTCCAATCAAGTTGTAGAAGCATCTCAAGGACGATTGATAGAAGTAGGATGGACCACAGCTCAATTGTGAGTGTCATAACAAAGGGTCTGAATACTTATGTAAATGGGATATTTCAGTCTTTCATTTTTAATAGATTTATAAAAACCTGTTTTTGCTTTGTCATTGTAGAGTATTGTGCATAGACTGAAGAGAAAAAAAATCCATTTTAAGATGAGTCTGAAACATAACAAAATGTGGAAAACCTGAAAAGGTCTGAAAACTTTCTGTATGCACTCTCAATATATGCAATATTCACTCTACTGTAGGCTGTAAAACCAAAACAATTAGCTGAAAGACGCTAAAAACACTGTAGAGATGAGGGGAACTGCAGATTCAGGTGATAATTCTTAGGTTCATTACTATAAGAATCCCTTTTCATACACACAGTCATTTAATCGACTGTTAATATAAAAATATTGATTATAACTGCTTTAATGGCTATAAATATGACTTATCTTGTGAGGAACCAATAATTATATGAGTTTGCTCTTTGAATGAGCATTGTTAGGTTGCTTCTGATATGAGGAAAAAGGAAAGATCTAAATATTAAGGACTGCTTTCTGGGTTTCTTGACATCAAAATACTCCCACAGAGCTGCGTGAGTCTGTGTTTGAGATGATGAAAACTAAAAGTGAAGGTGGGAAAAGGAAAGTGTCTCAATGCAATGATAACCCATTTAGCATGTGAGTGAAACAGATTATTCTAAAAGCCCAGTCAGCTAAGGTAAGTACCGTTTAACTGCAAAATCAATTTCACCCCCTCCCCATTCCAAAACATCTCTTCTGTCTGTCTCTACTGTGACCTACCCAGTAAAAGCAAAATACCAAAAAAAGAATAGAATTCTATGTGCTTGTAAATGTGACCACTTAGGATGTTCAGTATTGCATCCGTACCTCATGCCCTCTGTGGACTTGTTCTGATAATTGCAGTAGAGCTGCGGTGTGCCCAGCATTGCTTCAGTGAAAACAGCCAGGAAGCCCAGGGACTCCACGAACAATGCAGAGTCCAGGAGGAGGTAGGTGACGTAGGCTGCCACCAGCGTGAAGGCCATCACGCACTGCACGTAGTCCGTGAAGTAACTCCACGACCAAAAGTAGTTCCAGTCAAAGTCTAAAGGTGCACAATACAGGGAAAACAGAAATGAGTCCACAGAAATGAATGTTTTTTTTTAACAACAAGACACACAAGGGAGTGCAGCTGAAAACTGAAGCAACTGGCACATTAATAGAAACATTAATTGATGTGCATGGTTCCTGTAAACATAAAGACAGTAAAGCAAAGTTGTTCAAAGAAGAGACAAGCCACACTAATGTTGCTACTGGTTGAGTCAAAAAAAAAACAAAAAACTTTTTGAGTTTAAATCCCGATAGCATTCAGGGGAAAACAAGAGTCAAAAATATCAACAGTGACCTCAAGATGATTCAATGTTCATTACATCCCAAAATATTAAAAGTGCTGTTGTCCCAAAAGACAAACAACATAGCAAAGACAGTTTAGGGGTCATGGTGAGTACTATTCAGCCAGTGAAAACAGCTGTATAATGTCTTTAGAAAGCTCCTTCCAGAACCACAAAAGTCAGAGCTTTCTAAAGTTTGGAAGCTAAAAATTTATAACAGAAAGCCTTTGTTACCAACAGGAAGCATAGAGTTTGAAAGATGTGGGTGTTATCCAGGTAATTAGGGTCAAACCAAATGATACCGCTGGTTTCATTATGGGAAATATAAAAATGAGCTAGTGTTTACCCATAGGGACTAAAAGTCAGGATAACTCATCTAAATTTTAACCATTCCTCTTGAGTTCCCCAACCTCACGGCAGTATAATACTAAATCACTGGAATATCTCTTTCAAGCCTTATAAGAGAAGAGAGAAGAGAATTTAGTGTTGAACTCCTAGAACACTGGTGGATTCACAATGGAGCTGCTGGCCTCAAGCAGAGATGAAGAGCAGGCTGCAGAGGTCTGACAGCCTCACCTCTCTCTAACTCCACAACTCCAGATTTTGCAAAAATCTTTTGATGTCATCAAAGATGTTTTTTGTATGAAAAGATCATGATGCTACATCAGTACCATTCAGTAAAGACTTAACATTTTGGTACTACCTGTTAGTCTAATAGTGACTGAAACTCTTCTACTTTCACCTTGTAAACTGTGGTTGTTTATCCTGTGAGTGAGTGAGACTGAAGGGGTCTTTTAACACCAAACAATTAATTTGAGTCAGCTTATTCAGTTGTGAGACACTTCTTCCCTCCTTTGTACATGAGTGCAATCAGTTTTCCTCCCTTTCCTCACTTCTCGTTTTTCAGCACTGGAGGAAATAATTATCTACCAATTCTGTCTGTTCTTTTTTGAGCCGTATCTAGTTAATAAAAAGGAAGCAAAAACTCATTTATTGTGAAAAATTGAACTAACTTCACACTTAAGCTGCGAATTTTCACACGACTCCCACCATCCCTTTCTCGTATTCAGGAAAAAAAAAAACTATATGTCATAGACACAAATAGGACGTTTCAATTGCGCATGATCTGGACTTGCTCTCATTCAGAGTCTTGTAAAACAGAAGCTTTTGAGAGTCTTCAGGGAGGATACTTTGTGAAAAGCCTTGAGGGGAGGGTGGGAGTCAGCCAAGCCTATAGTATTGTCCACACAGTAGTAATGGACTGGGTGGGAATCTGGACACTGATGAATGATTTAAACCCTGTCTTCTGCCCTAGCACCTCTCATGTGCTTCCTTTCTCCAAGGAAATGATTAGATAAAGATTCTGAGCACAACAACACCGGCTTTCTGTAATAAGCAGCACAGCCAATACTAATCATACTGTGATAGTATCTCAAGGCTACACAGTGTCCATTGCCTCGGGTGCTAGTTTGACTGTAGCTGATGAGGGAAAAGCTACAATAAGCAATACTATGTCATCTTCTTTCTACAATGCTAAAACACATCCGACATAATAAAATTAGATCTGTTAAACAATACATACGTAGCTGCTGCTTTAATGTGCTAGCAGAGGAGATTGAAAGAGTTAATCATCAAAATGTAATCATGGCTGAGAGTGAATGATGTTGCTGCATTGCTGTATCTTAAATGGGATTTCTACAAGCCTCAAATGCAATAAAGCCGATTTGTTTAATTATGTTTAAATGAGACTCTCCTTATCTAAAATTCACATGTAAACACTCTAAGGAGGTTTACTGTATACTGTACAGTAGATGAGAGATGAAAACAAAAAAATAAGAAAAACATGAGGCACTGCTTGGCTTAACTTCACCATCTAAATTAAACAGCCCTGCTGTTTTGTGAGGCTTGGCAAACCAGAAGTGAAGAAATACCACCGTTTATGACATTTGAGTTCATGATTGAATGAAATATTGTTTCATTAGAGAATTAACAATGACCCATTCTGACATTTAGATGGCATTTCTACATGAATACACATGGCCGGCCTGTATGTGAGCAATGTACCCTGGCTTTCCAATACTGAGCCAATCCAATTGTTCCTTTGTGACAGACAAATTAAACAAATCCAATAAAGGTAACCGAATCAGTCTCAAAGAGCCATTCAAACCAGGTCATAGCCTTCTGTGAGCCCTCCACACAGCCCCTACACCAAGATTTACCACTGCAAAACCATTCATGTAGGATGGCAACACAGTGTGTTGTGCAATGATAAACATAAGACATGTAGGCAGGAGTTCTTAAAAACAGGGTAATGGGTCATGTCTCTCTGTTCTGAGTATAATCAACACTAAGAATATCCTTTGAGAGCTGCTGTGTGTACTCTATAGCATTGTTTGTTCTGTAGGTGTTACAGCTCCAGATGCCTGGTGGTGCTGTGCAGCCCTGCTGGCAACACAGCCAGAGGACTGTGAATCTGGGCCAACTAGCACCAGGCTGGTGCTGCCTGATAAAAGCCAAACATACAGGGAAGCAATCAGGGGCAATAGTGCAGCGTTCACTGCCAACCTGGCCGCTAAAGGCATGCACAGCTTCACCCTAAACACAGAACTGAACACACGATACATGATGAATGGCTGCAAGTGATAATACGACTAGGAGTCAGGTTGGGCGTATATCATACATACACACATCAGGTGGCGAAAAATACGACTCTCAATAAATGCTAATGTTGCAGTTTCTACTGAACATGTAAATAAGTATTTGTTTGCAGAGATGTGAGCCGAAACAACTGTTTAAGGTGATAATATGTCTATTATCTTGTTATGTACTTGGTCTGCCCCTAGGTGGCTAAAGAATGCAGCTAACATTTGTGATATCATAATGGAGAACCACTCCAAAAGTAAAAGACCCTGTTTTGTACATTTGGAACCAAATGTCATCACTGTTAAAACTGGTTTCCTTCAGAAAGTTAAATTATTAACGTTAAAATGTTGCATGTGGTCTGGTCACTACATATAACATTAGCTAGTTAAAAAAACAATGCATAATTTAGCTTATATGTTCTGCTTGTAAAACCTTAATTTGTGAGTTACTACTGTAACTACAGCTGTCAGACAGAGGCAGTAGGGTGACAAGTGTGCCGTTTCCCCACAGAAATGCAGTGGAATAAAAATTTAAAGTCACGAAAAATGTCCAGCCTTTGAAGTATATGACTGCTAATTTGTTCCACCTCACTCACTCTTCTATCTATACATTACTGAACTGAAACGGCACCAAACTTTTGATATCTCCCTTTAATTTGTCATATGGCTTTGATTTAAATTAATTTAAGAATGGTCTGATCTCAGCTGAACCTCCATGATAGCACTAATGATACCATACAGTAATACCATACATGAGCATAGCATAGGGCTGGGCAATATGTCAATATTAATTCGATATCGTGATACAAGTGATGTAATTTTCTGAACTTACCAGACCGTTCTAGCTGTTCTAGTATTTGTCTTTACCCACTTAGTCATTCTATCCACTTTACTAAAGATCATTTATCAAAAATCTCATTGTGTGAATATTTTGTGAAAGTCATCTCTACAATATTGTCGCAATATCGATATTGAGATATTTGGTCAAAAATATCATGATATTGGATTTGATCCATATCGCCCAGTCCTAGCACAGCATTATCTGCCAAATTTCTTTTTTAGTTCTTCAAATAAAAAGGTTAAAATCCTTTTCTTAATTTTCCTCCCAGTCACTGCTGTCAAGGGGACTAAGAGGAGAGCCAAAGCATGAAATTTCCTCTGGGGAGAAATTAAAGATATTTTTCTCCACTCTGCAATTTAATTTGGTGACCAGGGATTCTGCAAAGAACAGTAACACCTTTGGCTCTAACAAAAAAATGCAACACGTGATTATGACCTGCTTTACAGTTATTTGTCTCAGTGATTACACTCCTTCATGCCAGTACTATACTGTCATCATTGCTTATTTATGTATGTGCAGACACAAATCTACCTGCAACACTGGGCAGCAACACATGTAAAAACAATACCTTGTAGGCAGAGAAGTGTCACACAGAGGTACGACAAGAGCACCATTTCACACTGACCAGTACAGTATATTTATCACAGCAGTGTACCTCAGCCATACCCTGCCATACACCCTCTCTTGCTGTGCCGCTTGTGCACCCCGGGGCATTCTCCTCTTCCTCTTTAATCCCTGTGCTGAGTGGCAGCTGTGGTGGCACTGTGTGGGAACAAACTGGAACTGCATAACAATAGACTCCCTGCGGACTCCCAAACATCTTGTGCACAGCTCTGTTTGAAGTCCCACAGAGTTGCGGTACATGTGTAGGAAGACATGGGTCAAAGTTAGGCGATTTCAGTCGCTTGTTTACTGACTGCCAGATTCAGCTCTGGCCCTGGAAAAGTCCACGGGGGTAGTTGAAATAATGGCTCGCTGTCACTCAGAAGCACCCGTGGGAGAAGCAGGAACGTTATTATAAAAGACAGTTATAACGGCCCGAGAAATTGAACCACGGATTTCAACGAGTTTCATTTTCTGAAATTGAGACCTTTTTCCACAATGACTAATAGGCGTTCACTGCCAAGCCAAAGCACATCAACATTTCTGCACTGCCACCTAAACTGAATGCTATGTCGCTTATATAAAAAGAACTGAGCTTGAAAGTTAGGCCTCTACCTGCCCTTAGGGAGGGTATAACTGCACCTACAGGATGAGGTGATATATTCGAAGCTGCCAAACCCAATGAACCTACAGGTACCCCACAGTCTCCCTGGGACCAGAATGAGCAATGAGCCATAACCAGACAATGGAAAGAAATGGAAATCTCTTGTATTGCCATGTACCTCTCTAACATCGTTAGTCCAACATCTCTGTGGTGCAGGATCACTCAGTCATTGTGACATAATCAAGATAATTGCAAAATTTATTAAATTCTTCCTGATTTGTTTTTGAGCAAGCCACGGCCAGCACAGGGATAGCGTATTTCACTACACAGTTTTCTGGGACAGCTATCAAAAAGTGTTTGTTCTTGAATGTGTGGTTTCAAATAATCTGTTGTACTTCACGTCTGCGAATTGTGATCATCTTCAGGGTGCAGTCAGTCATACAAATTTGCTACCAAGCCTAGGAAGAGACATACAGTAAAGGAACAATTTGCACAAAACTTTTTCTTAGTTCAATTTACTTCCAAGCCACTTGGCCATTTGGAAAACAGCAGTGGTGCAGACATAACCACAGGAGCATTTCATCATTTTATTCGGAGCTTGGCGTCTATCATTATGCATTGTTTTTGATGACAATAGAATAAAATGCTAACGTTTAGCTATATCCAAGTCTATTAAGACGTGTCACGGAGGAGAAACTGCAACAGTTCTTGAGGTCGAGAGAGTCCCAGAAGAGGACACTGTCGACATGCAAAGAGACAAAGTGGGCTGAAAATTCATTCAGCTTAGTTTTTGCATCCAATTTTGAGCATGTTTTACACCCAAACGTTATTAAATTACAACAGCGTAGCAACACAGCATCTTGGTGTGTGACTTAGCTTGTCCACAATTGCTGTCTGTGTACTGAAAAAATTTATGTTATGGTGGCTATAAGCTAACGTTACTATTAATAACTGCCCTGCTTGTAGAAGAACAACCGAACCTAGTCATTATATATAGAGTAAAGTGACATTTTGCAAGATCCCACTGAAGTAGAACTGTTTTTTCTACTCCCATTGAAAATTCTTTCCTCCATGTCTCCATGTCCCTACTTCATAAGCGCCATTGATGTGCTGGCTGGAATAAATGCAAAAAATTCAGAGATTTCCACGTACACCCTTTACAGCTGAAATATCACGAACTAATTTTAAGTCTGAACTGAGCTGAAGGTGAATGAGAATTTGGATGTGATGAACAAAGCTGCTGCATCTGGGAACAAACAGAAGAGCTACCCAAACATCCAGAAACCACAGAGGCCTTAAAATTTGCATATAGGATTTACAATCATGGAGCAGAGCCTTTGTTGCTTGTTTGCTTGATGACCTAAATTCATGTTGAAAATATTCTGAATAAATCCAATCAAGGTTTCCTCTTTTAGGTCCTCAAAATCACTAAAAGTAACAGCTTGACTCATGCACACCCATCAGCGAAAGAACACAACTTTCCCCATTGTGACCGTCTGAACTTTTTCGACTAATATTTCAATCTTACTTTTTCCCTTCCAAACCCTTTTACCTCCACGTGAGTGATCACCAACATTTCTGATTCTGACACAGCCAAATGATTTGATCTTTTAATCTCCTTAAAGGATTTCAGCAGGCACTCTTCCATATAAATCACACTGAGCTGCTATGACACCCAGATTCCTCCACAGTCTGAAAACTAAACCTATGAAGCCTACAACTAGAGCACAAAATTAACACTCGCCACCAGCTAAATGCTGGTAAAATATGCAAGTGGCTGATAGATTTGCTTCACTCACTAGCCAAAAAAACAATGGTTATCTATTGAGTGGCTGGTAAAATTTGAACATTCATCTGGCTGTTGGGTCA
The DNA here is from genome assembly GCF_910596095.1 of Thunnus maccoyii. NCBI lineage: Eukaryota > Metazoa > Chordata > Actinopteri > Scombriformes > Scombridae > Thunnus > Thunnus maccoyii. The sequence goes on along the minus strand of NC_056547.1, from coordinate 24,803,016 downwards.
GTGGACAAAAAAGTTTATTTCTCACCCTGCCTACAACAAAAAACTGCACAGATGTGGCCAGTTGTGTGATTGTGGTTGAGGTACCTGAGAGGTCATCTCAGGTACCAATTATGATCACAGCCAGTCTTATTTATGATAACAAAGCCTTATACGGACATTCTAGGAAGTTGTATAAAGAGTCAGCTACATTCAGTTTTTCTTTCTCGGTACAAATGTCCAGCTGTTTGATGGAAGTGCCTGGTGTGATAATGACTCTGTGCTGCTATGACAACAAATATGTGCTATGATTAAGGCTTAGAGAACATAAAGGGAACAAAATGAACAACCAGAGAAATGTACAGGTTGAGAATGTGCCCTGCTGATTAAACACCACCCTGGTGAGTCACTGCAGAGAGCTACAATATGAAGCTGTTCCACCTGATGGCTGCACACTGAAACCTGTTTGGTACTTGATGTTATAATGTCAGTGAGCTTTGCAGCATCTCTGATCCTTTATCCATCTCACAGCCCTGACATTGACCAAAGATGCTTTGGGTCTCAGAGTGAAGCTGCGTGTCTAACCAATCCACAGATCCGCTTCGTTTTTTCATTTCTCTACCCGGGTGTTCACACTTTCTTTAACAGTGCACTAAAACATGTTTACCTTTGATATTTCCACTAGCAGATCAATGGGCAGGCTCAGACCAGCAAAGATGCAATCAAAGAACATGGCTTTCTGTCAGTTCTAATGATGCTTAGCAGAGCTCACTGATCGATGAGCATTCATAGAAGTTTGAGCCTCTGGCGCTGTGGAGTCAGCTACGACATGTGGGCACACTGAGCCAGCAGAACCACACCTGGGCACTGAAGACAAGCAAATGTCCTGCTCCACAGACACACCAGACAGATTAATGACAACTGTTTTTCTGCACGTTTTTCTTAAAGTATGAAAATTATTTTTTAAAAAACACTATTATCTAGTGTACATTAATTACACCTAAGAGGAGAATTTTGTATTATTCTGTCCCATTTCACATCACGCAAATATTGTTTTCTACTGCCATCTAGTGTCCATATGGGGGAATGACAGCCCATTCTTCACTAATACTATGTCCAAGTTCTATACCACATATTCATTGTACACAGTATGTAATACGGTATATATTGATCTTTCAAGTATACTGTTTTAGCAGTTAGAATACAAGAAATCAATATACTTCACTTTCATACTAACTTTAGAACACTACTGTCAATTAAACTTCACAAAAAAGCACATTTTAATTATTTTGTGCAGCTGTGAAGTACTGCCTATGTTTCCTTTGCATTGTGGGACAATAGTGTACATAAACAGCACATTCAAAAAAAAATGTTTTTTGCATGCATGCTGTCTTTTTGAGCAAACTTATGTACTTCAGTACTTTGCCAGAGTGAACTCACTACATGCTCCAAACCTGCTTAACATTTAGTCAAGTTTGACATCAAGTATTCTTTCGTCTTAGTTTGGCGTCTGTGCTTTTGGTCATTCAGGTCATGTGATGCCTAGCAGCTGTAAAACAGGAGCAATTAGGTTTAACATGTAGTCTTACAGAGGTTTCATCTTTCTCTACAAGTGACAAAGACTCTCAAATATGGAGACCTAAAGTGTTCAATATTATGTAAATACATAAATAATAGATATAAGGCATTATGAAATAAATAATTATATGAATAAACAGACAAAATATGTAGTATAACCATGGCACTGTGAAATATTCTAATATCTTTTTAAGGATATTATAAGTCACAGACAGTGACTGTGATGGAAAGTGATATAAAACAGTCATTGGGGAAAATAACACTGTAAAATAAAAAAGAAAAGAGAAAAGGGGACATTTTCAAATAAAATCTGCTGGAATAAAAATAAAAAAGAAGGATGAAATAACCTTTCATAATGATGAGCTGAGTTTTAAAAATATATATTGGATCATACAATTTCAAGGTTATATATTTTATACTTATTTATGTGATCATTAAATTTCAAAATGTCTTAATTATTTATCTAATATTGAACACTTTGGGATTCACCAAGATCACAGAGCAAGTCTTTTTACATGATAAAACTTTCCGGAGTGCTGCACTTCAGGCCATACGTCAATGAGCAATGTCATAGCTGATATTTGGTCTTTTACAGCTGCACCTGCTGTGACGTCACTGCAGCCACAGGAGCGTGACAAGATTCACAGTTCGGAACCATAGTGAGCCCGTGTGATTAACTCGTTTACAGTGTGCATGTTGCATTAAATTGTGCGCCAGAAAATGTTATGTTTAAAGCTTATTATACTGTACGTTCTCATTTTTTAACAAAGCGGTGATAATTCCAAGAGGCTCAAAGTATTGATGAACAAAATCTGCCTTCATGCACAGCAACACGCACACCACACATTTCTCAACATATCAACTACAAAAGGGCTGTTACATCGAAACAAAGTGTAGTTCAGAGAACAATTTCAAAAAGCCAGTTAGAAGACAAAAAGTCATTAGCATAATCATTTGCATAAATCAGCCAAAAGCAGCAAGATGCTTAACATTTAGGTACATTTCAGGCCTGTAGAAAAAAACAAGCAGATTAGATGAACATGCACCTCTTTAAAAGTCATTAAACACACACTAAAACACATCTGAAGTGAGAGATAATATCAAATAATTATGTCATCTCAAACTGCAAAAAAACATCAGCATAAAGTTAGAAACAAAGAAAACTACAAGAGGTCAGTAAGTGGCTTAAATTAGACTATCAGGCTAATTAAATAAAGTCAATACAGGTTAGTCTGCTGTAAATCACTATTAACTACTGACTATCATTTCATTTAAATGACAGATTTATGCACAAACACATGCCAAAAAAATTACTTTCACACAAGTTTTTAAATGAAATCTTATCCTTCATCTGTACTAAGGAGGTGCAGTTTAACATGCATTGAAAGCATCAGAGCAGAGGCTACAATGGACGGGACAGTGAATGTGTCCCGTGGATCAAACATGGACGTAACAATAGGATTACATGCGAGTGAAATGGGTTCATGCTTCATCCAAACGTGTTGTGAATGATGTTAGTCGTCTGCACAGGGAGAGAGCCACACTGGGTCATCATCATGCACGAGACACAGACATGGGAGCGGGAGAGGCAGATGAACTACGACTGATGTTTCATGACAGACACATGAAGTTCTGTACATACCCAGAAAGAGCCTCTTAGGGATTCTGACCTCCTCGTCCTTACTGTCTGTTGCTACAGACGAAATAAATAAATTAAAAAAAAAAAAAAGGGGGGGGGAAAGGGGGGCAAAAAAAACAGGGACAGGGAAAGAAAAAAAAAAAGAGCTTGGTTTTGGTTTTCTTAGCCAGAGGTGACCCCTGATCTGTCAGGTTTATGAACTTGGGTGTGACAGATGATTCTGTACCAAATAATTAGTGATACTGTAAAACTACTGATCCCCTTGGTTAGTATTTATCACCGATTACAGAGCATTTGGTGCACAAAGACCGTTAGAGGGTGTTTCCCCTGGCAGAGGTTGTTCAATTATATTGGCACAGCATCTCATTGAGCTTTCACAACACATCTGAGCAACATCCTCAATCTTTATGAGAGTCTATATTAAAACCACTATGTGTACTATGTGTAGGATTTGAATATTTCTGATCAGATCTATCTAATTATTTTTTTCCATCACATCACATAAACTTGACACATAAAGGGTTTTAAAGTCAGTTTCACACAGTTTTGAAATTTCCGTGCATTGCTACTTGATGCTGTAGAGATTCACTCGTGCAGCCGTACAGTACACCAGTTTGTAAAAAGTGAACACAGTTTATGCAGCTGAATATAGTGCTGTTTTTCAGTAGATCTGATATGCGAGCGACTTCATGAAGTAGGGTTTATTTCTACAGCGTGACAAGGTAAATGCATAGCTGATGTGTTGGTGCTGACACACTGCTGCAGAGCCTGAACTAATGAATGTGTCTTGTTGTTTATAGTCTCCTTTTTACTAAATAGCAGCACCGCTAACAAAGCGCCACTAAATCAGCGATAAAGACATTGCATTTCTTATTGCTTCCTCAAATCAACAGCTGAAAACTTTCAACATCAAGACAGCAGCAACAGGAAATGCTCTGATTCGGCTGACAACATGGTTAAACGGCTGTTAGGTACGGCTGTTATCTGGAAATCCAAACAGGAAGACAGGAGTGAAACTATACTCATAAAGTCCGAGTTTCAGTTGCAAGTTACAAAAAAGTGCTGAGAGCTGAGCACAGAAAGAGTTTTTAAAAAACAAGGCCGGTCGCCAGTAAGGCCACACATGACTTTCAGAGTCAGTTTGGCACTAGGCTCAGTTTCCCCTGCTGTGAGGACACAGTGGAAACGCATGTGTTCACAGCTTGATGCAACACGGTGTGGTTAAAGCGAGCTAAACGGGGCTTGTGGAAAAACAGTATTAATACATTCAGAAATTTGTAGAGTACATGAGAGCTGTCTGGAACTTTTTCCTGAGTCACGAGAAGGCTCCGAGTTTGGTTGTTTGCAAATAGAAAGCACTTTATATTCTGTGGTTTATTTAGCTTTAGCTTGTCATTTAACTTTAAGCTGCTGGACATTAGTGCCTATTATTCAAGTGTCCAGCTTTCCCCCTTCTCCTCTCTTCAGACACAGCTCAGCATCCAGTCCTGCAGGAGGATTACGCTGTACGCAAAGACGGGAAACTCCGGCGCTGCACACAACACGTGATGAAGGGTTCAGACGCATGACACACCCTCGTGTTCCTCAATCAGTTGTGTGCATTGAATATAAAAGGTCTAACATTTCAACATGTAGGCTACTGAGTAACTTTATGAGGCTGTAAAGACACAATGGTTTCAGTAACTTCATTGCAAGCGGAATATGTTTTAAACTGAGGAGATGTTTGTTTCTCTCTCAGCTGATTCTTATCTGATAAGCTACACAAGGAGCCACCAGTGAAAGACATTCAGGATCTATTATCAATAGCTATACTGTTTAACAACTCATTGTATATGTTGTGTCATGTTTGGTTTGTTCTCTTGGTTTCCTGTGTTATACTTCTGTTGTTCAGTTCTTTTGGTTGTTTGGTTTTGCTTGCTTACATTATTTGGGTTGTTGGTTTGAAGGACTTTCTTGCATTCTTGGTTAGCTTGTGGTGGTGTGTACTTGGGTTTGCGTTCATGTGTATTCTCGGACAGTTTAATGTAAGCTGAGTTGTATTTTTCCCTCCTATGTTCCTGAACTCCTCCCCAGCCCGTTTTTCCCTCCATACCTGCCCTGAATCATGTTCGTTAGCCCTGCCCTGCTCTCAGTGTTTCCCTCAGCCTATTAGCTCCTAGCCTGCCCTTGTGTCTTGCCACCTGTTCCTTGCTGTTTGATTGGTTCAGTTTGTATTTAAGTCTTGGTTTGCAGTTCAGTTTTGTTGGATCCTTTGTTCTATTATGTCGAGTTTGCTCTGCTCAGCACATTCAGTTGTGTCTTGTGTTCAGTTCTGCTCAGCTTTTGTTTTTTGCCTGCCCAGTCTCAGAAATAGTTTTCTTCAGCCCTGCTTTTTGATCTCTGCGTTCCGGTCCACCTGCTCCGCTACTTATAACTGTATATTTAACCTACTAACCTTAAGACTTCTAGTATTATGATAAGTTTGATGATCAATATTAATAGTGGGCTAATACTTGGCATTTATCATATTAAATATCAGACAGTTAGCTGTCAGCTAATTGAAAATAATTTAACTTTTTTTTTTTTAATAGGGAAAATGTTGATACTTTCAGCCTTCGACTTCAGATGGATATGATCATGTTTTTTCTTTAGAAGACAGAAGTTTACGAGTTCGTTCTGAATGATCTATTAAAAGTCTGCACACGCTGTCACAGACAACAATCTTCAGTGTGGTTAACTGACAAAGCTCCACTTCTGATTATGCTTTACAGTTGTTCAAGCACTGACGCAGGTTTAACTCAAGTGTTTAAACATTGCAAACATAAGGAGTGGCTCTGTCATCACTCGTATTTGCACACACCTTGCTCACACACATTCACACATGCACTGGACCGCCTACACACATTCACTCACACTCCCTTGGATATTTTCATACTCTCATGAACACATCATATCTCTATCATGCACTGTCTGTTGCTCACATACACTCATTCTTTCACACACAGATCTACACTACACTTGAAGCCAACACACACACACACAGTGTTGTAACTAGGCTTTATCTGTAAAGAGGCCCCCGCACAGGGTTTCTGACCTATGAAGGAGCGTCTTTTGGTGTTGAGTTCAGTGGCCATGCGGACGTTGGTGCACAGGTTGAGCATGATCAGCATGGTGGCGATCATGATGATGCTCTGCCACAGCAGCAGCGTCTCGAAGTAGCGGCCAAATCTGACGGAGAAAAACAGAAGAATGCGTGAATTTACTGTGTAACGTGTCACAGTGATGATTTGATGAAATACAGTCACAGCTTTGCCCCCAGGAACACAGCATGCGCTGGCTTTTCCAGTTATCTCACAGCCTCAGTAAAATGATGGTACTTAGCTGTGATGGCTGTCTTGTTTTTTAACCTCTAAGACAATATTACTCTTTGTTTACCCCTGCCAGGATCATCCCAGTAGGATCACCAAGGCCAACATGAGTTCCATTGTGCCTCTGTTCTCTGAAGCACCCACCCGATTGCCAGCAATAGTAAAAATCTTTAAAAACAGCTGAAGGATGCAGCTTGGTTTAAGAGAATCTACACTTCAGCAACAGCTATTCAGACTCCTTTTTTGTCAGGGACTCACGAGCCATTGCATACCTGCTTCATAATCCAATTCACAACAGTAGGCAGCAGCAAGTAATGAGAACCAAATTTGAAGTTTTAATCCTATGGAAGCTCTTAAATGACAGGTTCACCATTTTTCAAATCTGTCTTAAGACAACAGTCAGGTGCCTGAATGAACAACTAAATAGGTTTTTCTTGCTATAATCATTCCTAGTTGATCGGTGATCCCAACGGATCACCCCCCCCCCCACGGTTTGGCACGCATGTGAACTGCGGATTTATTGCGAAATTTAATTCATTGGAGACAAAGTAAACAAACTGCTGTAGCTACAAGTCATGGGCGGACAGCACGTCACTAACAGGGATTTTGAAGAGCAACGACTAAACCAGCATCTAACTGACGTTAGCGGTGCACTTTTCCCTGGTGAATGTTTGTTTGGCTCGTTCAACAAGCTCAGCTGCAGGACAAGACATGTGTTCATGCTTGTAAGTTACCTTCAAGTTTTGATGATGTGGACACAGACTGTTGTTTCATTCACTACCATGTTCAAAGGAAAAAGGTATCATACCTCATATTGCACTTTAATTTAACAATGGAGTATTTAATATTTTATATACAAGATTTTATTAAAACATTGGACATCTTGAATGTTGTTTTCATTTGAGACCATGGGCAAAAGTTCCATGCTGTAAGTGTTTCACAGAATATATGCAAAGAAAAGTCATATTTGTCTCCTTTTTTTTTTTTTTTGCTGATCCAAAAAATGATCCAATCCATGACACAAAAACTGTGAAACGATCCAAATCGTGAGTTTGATGATCTGTTGCACCACCAATGGTCATACTGACCATTAGAAGATCCCTTCGTAATGCATTTACAATGTTAGTGATTGGGGCCAAAATCAACAGTCCTCCTTCTGTGCTGAAATGTATTTAAAAGTTTATCTTAAGCTAATATGAAGCTTCAGTCATCCAAATGAGTCAAATCAAGTAGATATCTTTCAACATTACAGTCTTTTTAGTGCCAAAGTCCCTCTTTTTGTTCCTATACTTCCACCACAGCTCAACCAGGAAACACAAAGAGGGAATTTGATGCTAAAAGACTGTAAACATGGCAGATGTCCACTTGATATGACTAACTCAAGACTGCTGAAGCCTTATAAGGTTCGGATTCACTTTTAAATGACTATGAGGGCACACTGTGGATTTTGGCCTCCATCACTTATTGAAAGCACATTTGAAGATCTTTTAAAAGTCAGTATGAACAGGAGGAATGATTATAGCAAAGAAAACCTCTCACTCTTCATTTGGGCACCTGACTGTTGTTTTAAGACAGACTAGAAAAATTGCGAACCTATCCTTTAAAGAGGTTTGTCATTTCAGCCGAATTTCAGATAATATCCCATTAATTATTTAAACATCCTAGTCTTGTTCTACAAAGTACATACTATGACTGATAAGTGAGAAAAGCATTAAATGAGAAGATTTTTGAACGGAGTTCGGTCACCACACAGCAGAAGCTGATCTAGTGTGAAAGCACAGGCAGGGAATACAGTAGTTTGATACCTGAAGAGTATCCTCAGGATGTTTGCCACCAGGAGGACCAGGCACACATAGGTGGAGAAGCCCTCTGCATTCTGCGAGCGGCGGATGTCTCTGTACTGGGGGATGTAGGGCACCACCCCACCAAACACCATGGCACCAGCAGCCACCCACGACACCAGCGAGTTGACCACGGTCACAATCTGGTCAAACACTTCATCTTCCATGTTGAGCTGTTATACGCTGTTTATCCTCCTCGGTTTCCTTGTGATGACTTTCAGAGTGTGAACAGAGTAACATTTCTTGTAGTAATCACAAACAAAGAGGCAGCAGCTAATGCCACGCCATCACAAGCGACCAGCCAGGGAGATAACGTTACTTTTATAGTTCAGAACAACAGACAACATGAATATATGAGTCACCGTATCGACTGTGCAGCTAAAAGCAGCGGTGGTGTTCGCAACGGAGAAGCCGTCTGTAGCTGATAATCTGTTCATTACCTCCCATTTCTCTGATTCAACACTTCTGTTGATGCTAGCGCGGAGGCTGCACTTATCTCAAAAGCGGAAACTCCCAAGACTCCAGAAGTAACGTTAGAATTAAAAAAAAGCCCTTGAAATTGACAAGAAAAATTAAACAAAAGAGAGAAGCACAAGATCCCTATGTTTTACACTTCCCCCTCCACTAACCGGCCCATATTTGTGTATTTCTACAGTTTAGCTAGCCCTAATTTCCTGAAACGTCAGACGTCACGTGTTAAAACAAAGCTGTTTGACTCAGTCAAGATAGTTCACACACACACACACACACACACACACACACACACACACACACACACACACACACACACACACAAACACACACACACACACACACACACACACATACACACACACACAAACACTACCTAATACGGCCTGTTTAACAGCTCTGCAGCTTCTGTGTCAACAGTTTTGAAGAGTATGCTTAGTTTTTAGCTTTATGTTTGAAGAATAATATATTACCAGCGATACACACTGTATTATTGAATATGTGCATAAATAATGTTCTTGTAATAAGCTAAATGTCTGCATAATAACTTTATATAAGGTTTAAATTCTGTCTTTTATATATATATTTTAAAAAATATTGCTTTTTATATGTTATTATATTTTATATGTGTTTTTATATATATTTATTTGCTGTTTTTATTGCAATGGAGCCTCCCAGCAAAAGCATTTAACACGATTGTACTTGTGTAACCGGAGTGACAATAGCATCTCAGCATCGCCTGAGTGCAGTATCTCCACTGATACGTGATCCTGCCGAAAATATGCCTTTTAATTTGAAGAGATTTTGACATGTAGGAAAAGCACAGGTGTAAATGATTAAATGAATGAAGACTGAATTCCATTTAGCTTCTAGAGTTTCAGGGTCCACTGTCACGCTGTCATTTGTTGCTGGTAACTTGAATACAACAGAGCCATTGTTAATGTTATTCACACTGTGCTTTTCCTACTATGACAAGGCAAAGTGTTTCTGTCTGTGTGGACTAAAACTTTCCAGTGGCTCAAAGTTTAAAATGATAGTGCTTTATTAAAAATAAAAGGTAATGGTAAAGGCTTTGGTAGACCAAAGCTAGATCACCAACTAGGAAAAGTGGGCAACTGACCCAGGCCCTCAGGTGCCCAGAAGGCCCTGGAAATGATTTTGTAGTCATTTGATTAATGACAAAGTAGTTTGGCAATATGCCAAACCTTCCTTTTTCCTTTCCTTGGTTAATTTTATCCGATTCACTGGTAATACACATCAGTATTTTTTGAACCAGGCGTCATAGTGCATTTTGCAGGGCCATCTCTAATGATACACACAGTGCACAAAAGATTCAGCAGGAATGAACGGTGACCGTCACAGTCGCAAAATCCAGATTATAAAGATTTGTAAGGGTTTAATGAAAGTTATATAAGCAGCGTGGCAGACAGCTCCTCATCTGTCATCTGTCACTGTGAAGCAGGATAATCTCTTATATAAAGAGCAGAGCTTCAGTGTGTTCCTGCTCATCTCACTGAACACACAGTGAGCTGTCTGACAGGCTAAACCAGATCACAAAGGGTTAACAACAATGCCCTTCCCATATGCGACCATGCATGCAAATCACTACGGATGTCAACGTCAGGCATGAGACCGGAAATTCAGAAAAATGTGCCTTCATAATAAAAGCGTAGGGAAACGTATGGGCTCAAATGGGTAACTACAGACAATTCTGTCATCATTGCCACTGCCTGGTGGACTGTCTGGTTAAGGGAACTTTACATTTGCATTGTAGACAAACATTTATTAGACAGTTCCAAGACTTAAGGCTGCGAATCAGCTTCAACAAGACACCTAATACATCGATGCTGTATACATTATATCTGTGGCATTTCTGATCTGTATGTAACAATGTTTATCTGTATAGTCACTGATAAATAAACAAATTAAACTACATTTAAAAAAAAGATGAGATTACAAGGGCCTCACATACAAAGTGAAAAATCTTTTTATGTCATGTGAATATATGAATATTAAGTGAGTTTATGTTCAGCAGCAGCCACAACAGTTTTTTTAACTTGGGACTGAATACTTTTCAAAGCTCTATTATTCTCTCTGTGAAAGATGAAATAACATGTAGCAAGTACAGTCACCTTTATTTTGAAATGAAGAATACTACAGGCGGAAGTCGTGCTATTTTTAGTCATTAACTCAACTTACTGCAAAGTTATACTGAAGTCATAGCCAGCTGTCGTGAAGGGAGAAATAGAGTTGGGATTTAGATGAGTTAAAAAGATAACTGACTTTCTCTCTCACTCACCTATAGACGGGTTGTGAGGTGGAGCTTTATATCCCAGACTGACAGACGTCAGAGGTTTGTGTATTGTTGGATAAACGATGTCAAAAACAGACTGCAAGGCAGCTAAAGATATGACAGAGGCGGTAAGTTGGTTTAATGTGAGCTGTGACGTTAAAGTGAACATTAGACTTGATACTTTATGATGTTTTCCTGTCTTTACAGATGGAGGAAACAATGCAGCGACTTCAAGGAAGATTCCAGGAAATCTCTGGACAGCTGGAGACAAAATATATCCTTTTATAACTGTGCTGGTCATGTAACTGTTAAAACCCTGTCCTATGTGGTGATAGGAAATGACACAAGCTTAGTGACAGCATTTTGGTTAAACTAAGATATTTTTGTAGAACAGATATCTGCTTAAACTATCCAGTTAATTCAGTTGGTTGCAAGCTGCAACCAAAAAAGAAAAAAATCAAAAATTGTTTAAAGGGCGAGACTGAATACTACAATACACTTGTTACTGAGGCCCTTGTACATAATGAAATAGTTTAACAGTGCCCTGTCTTTACCAGGGATATGGTAAAACACATACAGCTGTCCATTTGTAGATTCCATATTAAATACCCCCTGCAGACATGTTTTAGGACATGTAAAAATACTTAGTTGGAATAATAACGTGTATGTGATATGGGGGTTTCTACAAAACAGTTGAAGTACCTAGTCAAAAAACCCTTACAATTACCTATATTCCCTCGCCATCATTAAAAAAAATCCAGAAACTATGAATATGAAAATTTCAAAGTAAATAAGTTTAACAGCTGGACACAAGATGTCTCTGACTTCACTGAAAAGTCCATTCTCAGTGTGTATGTGCACTGGAGGTTTTAAGTCTCCACATCACACTTGTGTAAGTTACATTGTGAACCGTGATTGGCGCCTAACAAGCTGTGATGTCATAAATCCTGCTGGTATGTACTTATGTGAAACTCAGAATTAAGGTGAGCACAGAGAAACGTTCTTCCTTCAGGAGATCAATGTGAAAACAGCCTTCTAGTGTCAAACTCTGCACACACATCATTCTGTACAGTCAAACATCCAAGTGAAACAATAATAAGCAAAACGCATTTCTGAGAGGAGGGGGACTTTAAGTCATCACATTGTTGGTCAAAACAGAATAATGCTAGAAATAATTTTGCTTAGATAATACACCCCCCAATTTAAGAATTGTATCTACTACTGAAGTCAGTAAGACAGCTGAAACCTCAGTTAATTAGACTCTGTAGTTCCCTCCTAGCATACATGCTAACTGGTGATATTACTATTGTACTTCTTACAGCTGTGAAAACCACAAAAAAAGCCCACCCAGTTTCTCCAAACAGCTGTAGTGCTATTATTTTCTCAGTTTCTGCATTCTGTTGTTGTCACTGTCTGGCTCTAACTGGACAACATGTGCAGGTTGTTTCCTTCACTTTCACACTAGATGAGATGGGAACACGCATTGATGGCCTCGAGAAGAATGTGGCTGAGCTCATGACACAAGCTGGTATGGAGGAGCAGGCCATTTCAAAGTGACAGCAGGCCAACTGTCAGATGAGCTCTGTCCATGTAATCTCCAAAAACTGTGGCTTGCTGGTGCTTTGCCAGAGTTCCACACTACACTTTCATCAAACATCTTCAAATGGGATTTCTGTGTTGACATCAGTGTACCCGTAAAGTTTATATCGCTTTAAAGTTTTAGCCAAATGTCCGCTTTTTCCAAGGTGCTACCATATGATAACAAACGTGTGGATGCTCTTTCCTTGATGCCTGAATCTCTCTGAGAGGCTTTGGATCACAGTTAACACATTATTTATTTTGATAGAAATATATATATATATGTCTATTTTTTGTCACAGCAAAAAAGAGAACTGTTTGTTTTGGAAGCATGTACAGTCAGATTACAGCTGACCAAGAAGCTTAAAGGTACCTTGTGGAGTTTTTGTTGTAAACAAACGTGGTTTTCTTTACATTCAATGTTTTCTACCAAAACCTATTTGTATCAAAGGCTTAACAAACCTATTGAATGCATTTACTACCTCATATAACATTTTCCAGGCCTTTTTTGAAACCTTGTTTACATGTTGTGGTCTTTTACGTTTACTGTCACATTCCTAATTTTTACCACCACTGACTGTCGATGTGCATGTCCATATGTGCACATCATGTGGCCCTGGTTGAGCAACTGATGCAAATAATACAGGGACCTGCTCGTCAGAACATTGTTGCTCTACAGCGCCACCGGTGGTCAAACACTCCACAGGACACCTTTAAACATGGAAAAAGGGCGATATTAAAATCTTTCCACCAAAGACAAAGTATGGCATATCATGTGGCAGTCAGCAGTTTGAAAATGAAGTATAAAGTGGGGGATTTAAAAGGTTGAAATACTCTTGAGAAAGATGCTAACTAAAGGATTATATTATCTCATTATTTGATTGATGAATTTATTCTGTCTTCATATCTGGGAGAATATTGTTGATAAAATCTATGCAGTTTATTTGTAAGTGTAATACTACTGTATATCATATAATGTACAACTGTATATCATGTATGTCTTCCTTCTTTTTACCTGTGTAACCACTGTCTGCCAGATTATCAGTTTATCACTGTGCACCAAAGTTAAGCCAAATAAAGATTTTTTTAAACAAGTTGAGTTTTCCATGGAGCACAAATTGTACAGTATTTCAGCAAAATGATTACTTTTCCATTACTATTTGCATGGTGACAACATTGTATTCTTGTTTCCCACAATTTTTTGTTGTTTTTACTTACAAAATGAACTTAGTTACTTAAGTTTTATATCAGTTTACCTCATAATGACATAATCTTTGTTTGTCTAAGGTCTTTTGGACAAAGTTTTTAAGTTCAGTGTAACAAAGGTTTGAGATAAATGTAAAGTAAATTGACATTTTATTCAATAAATGTTGTACTTGTGTGCTAGTTTTAGCTGAAAACCTGAGGATATGTCTTCACTCCAGCCTCTGTTGGAGCTCTCTGGTTTTCTTCAGATACTTCTATTTATAATATATGTCTTGTTGTTCATTGAAAATGGGTTTGATTTTTCACAGATGTAGTTTCCTATAATACAGTATGTGATGGAACAGTTCATCTTGACTTTGTTATCACATGTTGGAGTCGGGTGTTTGTTGTTATTGACTGAAACATACTTACACTAACACAAAGATTATATAATTTATGATTTTTGTGAGCTACACATTGCCAAGGTGGTGTCAATATGTGAGATGTTTTTATGGATGTTCGTGTTGCAGGAGGTCTTTTGTTCCTGTGTGAAATGTTTCACAATACAAAGATCAATGGTCAAGGAAAGTTTGATATACAGTAAGTAGCCAAAGAAAAGAGGAGAGCTTTTCTTTAAGACTGGTAGTAAACCCCTCTCATCTAACAGTTGTTTCATGAACCATTAAAATCCATCATCTTGAATTTTTATTTTTCTCAGGATGTTTTTCTTTTATTACATTACCTGATCTGGTATATCATACTACAGCCATGTGTTCAGGCTCGATGGAACAGCTTCAAAAGTTGCTCATAAAATAATGTCTTGATGGGTTTGCATCTCTTGCTGAAAAAAAATCAATATAATTTACATATTTTTGACCATCAGACAAGTCAAAGTCACAAAGAAAATACAAAGACAGTTAAACATGTCCTCCCTCCTTACAAATGTGGTGCATGTTAAGCAGAATGAAAATGAGCACATGTTACTGCAATATGGACTGCAGTGCTAAGTCATATCAAGCTGAGAAAGGAGGCGGTAGGCAAAGGAAACAGAATTATCACTTTCATCATATTAATATTATTAACACAGCCATGTGCCAAAAACTGAAAAGTGTTAGCAGTGACTGGCAAGTTCCCCGATTCTCTCACTTCATCAGGTGGTCAGCCTTCATTTACAGGATCCTTGCTCCTGCAAACATTCGTTTGGCTGATTTAACACTTGGGAAATCTTGAATTGTAATACCTTTTATGGTCAACAAAAGAAACAGACTGTACAAAAACACTGGATTCTACCCAATGTATTTCACAGGTGCAGGCATTAAGAGGGATAAAGAAGACAAAAATAGGCTCAGACTGGCAGCTAGTTAAAACACTTCTCAAGCTCAGTGCTCTGGCAGCATCAACGGTACATGAATCACCCAGTAAGCATACATCACATGACAGAGGACATCAGAAGAGAAGAAATCCAACCAACCTGCCAACTTATTGTGAATTTCACATGAGAAAATGTGGATTTAATTTCTCATTTTTAAGCATTGAGCCTACAGTGTGTTATTGATCACTACTCAGCTCACAAGGGTGCCTGAAACTGAGGCCTGTCACTCATGTATGAGGTGCGTTATGGGAAAATGTAAACATGTATTTGACGATACAGTGACTGAAAGCGTTTTTTTTTTTTTTTTTATTCCTTTCTCATCCCCATCTGACATTTTATTTATCTCCATAGGGAGGCCTAACTGTTGTCAGAGGTCAGAGTCAGCTACAGATGCTATGATACATGAAAATACACAGAAAACATGTCCACTGTGAGGAGACTTCTTGATGGTCATAGTGCTTCTGACATAAAGCTGTATCTCCCTCTAGTGGTGACATATGTTCATTACAGTGAGTGTGCCTGTCGCTGACCATGGTGCTGAATTTTCTTTGCTCTGGGACTGTGTGCATGTACAACTTACACACATCTTCTTTTCATGTGCGTAAATTAAATCATTCATTTTTAATGTAGTATAGATAAAATCAAGAAAAAGTTGCTACAGGCCAAAAGAATTTGGATTTTATGCTCATACTTTTGTGTACTTTTGGTCTGGAGCTGTTTTTCATGGTTTGGGCTACACACCTTATTTCCAATTAAGCTAAATCTTAATGCTACAAAATACAATGATATTTTAGATCAATGGTAGGCAAATAGTGGCCCTTCTATGACCCACGGGTCATAGAAGTTTTCCCTTCTATGGATTAAATTACATCTTTAACAGGTAGATAAACACAAAGCTCATGTAAATCCCTTTGCTCCAACTATAAATGGAAGAGGACACTGTTTCAGTTACATGTCTCATCTCATGTATGTTCATGTTTATGAGTCAAATGAGTATTATTGCCAAATGAGTATTAACATAAGCTGCTGTAACTCTGTTAGCTCTCATTTACTAATGGGAATTATGCCATCTGTTGTCAGATAAAACCCTAAAACTGTTTTATGAAATTGATTTGATCCGTGAATGAATTAAAAGAAATAAAGAAGCAAAACAGATTAACATATTAAAAACATATTTGGCTGTTTGCCCCATGTCTGTACAAGGTCGGCCACTCAATATACAGTGCTGAGAAAAACTGGCCCATCGTAGGACCTAATTGCTGACCCCTGTTTCAGACAATAGTGTGCTTCCAATATTGTGGCAACAGTTTGGAGAAGCTCCTTTCTTTTTCTTCAATATGAAAATGCCTCAATGCACAAAGCGATGTTCATAAAGAAATGTTTTTCTGTGTTTGATGTGGAAGAACTTGACTCGGAATGAGACACTCAATCACATACAGTACTGTGCAAAATGTTTAGGCTGTGGGGGCCAACCATCTGTTGCAGGACTCCTTATTCTTCTTCTTGCTGAAGATAGTTCTGTATGACTCAATGATAGTATTGTATAATTGATAAGAATCTAAACATCTAAAGTGCCTAAAACCTTTGCACAGTATTTCAATGGGTTTACATTCAGGTGTCCACATATTTATGGTCATATAATGCACATGTTAAGAAGTCATTGAGATTGTTGATGCATTTACAGTGTTTGTGCTGTAGATGTCAGTATGTATCAATGGGATATTTTGCACTGCTGGTCTCTCATCATGGTAAAACAATTTACAGCCACCAAATCACCTCTGAGACCACCAGAAATATTATAAGTGAATGACTGAAACTCACACCATCATACATGTCACATGTGCAAGAGAAAACAGTTTTCTTGTATTTGTGTGAGGTGAAACATGCACACTCTGTGAATGTGATTGCACGATTTCATGTGTGTGTGTGTGTGTGTGTGTGTGTCGGGAGGGAATACATGTGTGCATGTGTGAGTGTGTCCTTCAAACACTGACTAGTCTCACTATCATGCTCAGCGAAGCCAAAGAGCAAGAACGCTGCTGACCGTGTTGCTATAGCAACCTGTGCTGGAGCAGATACTTGTCAGCTTGCGTAAGTGTATTTATGTGTGTGCGTGTGTGTGTGTGTGTGTGTGTTTACCCATGTGTGTGTGGCTATGTGTGTGCATACTTGAAAAACAGTCAAGAAGGGGGAAATACAGGGAGGGTGGGGTGATGATGGAGTAGGGGGTGGGGCAAGTGCCAAGCACCTTGTGAGTGTGAGCAACGGGGACACTTTTAGCATTGCATGATACTACTTTAGCAGTTGGGGCAGTAAATGGAGTTCACACACTCTTCTCCCGGCGGTGGAGTGGTGAGTGGGTGTGTGGAGAGCCGTGGCCGACAGTGAGGGGAGGCTGAGAGGTTCAGCCCTGTGGCCCACGCCCGGGCACTCTCCACTGGGAGGGACAGAGGGACTCTAATGGCTGTCTGCATGGTTACCACTCTGCACTGGATAGGGGGAAGCACTTCAGAGAGTGCGTATGAGTGTGTGTGCGTATGTGTGTGTGTGTGATTGCACGTGGGTGTGTACACTTGTCCGCCCTATTTCTCCCTCACCCTAATGCTACTTTTGCACACTTCACTTACTAGGTGAAACACAAAGTAAATGTCAATAGTCTAAAGTGGCTTCCTCTCTTCTGTCATTACCCATGGATCCTTGCACTGTCTATCTATCTATCTATCTATCTATCTATCTATCTATCTATCTATCTGTGTCTGACTGTGTGTTAGAGGTGTCCCCTCCTTCGCACCACATCTCTATCTTGGTGTGAAAACACACATTCACATACTGCAGCAGGAGACGTGTCAGCTCTGTCAGGAGCGAGTGGAGAAAAATACTGATTTGAAACGTGTGTTGTTTAAGGACTCTCTGCCTCTCCTTCATCCTTTCACATTTTTTGCCTCCCTGTATTTATCTTCCCCTCATCTCAAACTCCTTGTAATCTTCTCTGTCTCTCTCTCTCTCTCTATCTCTCTCTTCACCCTCTTTTCATCCAGTAGTAAAGTACATGATGACATAATGGCATCAACGACAAGACATAATGAAAAAAAATATCCTCACTTTGCATCATTTGTGGATGAAAGCAAACCAGTTTTTTTGCGGTTAGACACATTTTTTACAAAGGACATTATTTGAGAATGAAAACATGGAATCTAAATTCATCAGGAAGTATTTTTTATCTCAAATGCATTACTGTAATAACTTGCAGATAAAGCATTTTAAAATATTGCTGTGTTGGTACTTTGACTTAAGTAAAGGATCTTAAGACTTCTTCTACCAGTGGAGTGGGAGTAATAGTACTAGTAGTTGGACTGTGAGCACCAGTAGTGGCAGTAGTTTTTCTTTGTGCACAAAAGGATGCTGCACACTGTAAAGAGTTCTTCAATTGTTGTTCCTCCTGTGGACATCTACAAGGTCAAACACACAAAGAGCCGCTCTCGTCTGTGGGAGATATTCCTTCATCTCAGACGACAACAGCTCCACATTGAAAGTCCTGAATCGCACACAAAGCGAGGAGAGCAAGAACCAACAGAGGTGTTGGGAGAGATAAGTGGTAAAAATAGACAGACTTCTACAACACACAATCATGCACACGCACACAAACACACACACATACATATGGGGGACACCTGTGTGTTGCCTACCACCCGAGGCTCTTTGATTCCTGGTGTGCTTTAATCTGTGCTGCGCTCCTGCCTGCCTTTGAAGTGAAAATCCCTGTCACCTTCGCCTCTCGCTCTCTCTCATTCACTCTCCATCCACACACACACACACACACACACACACATAAACAAACCACAAATGACCACCACCTGTTATCTTTGTCATAGTCAATGCAGACTGGCTGCTCATCCGAGAGCCCCGCTCTCATTCATATATTCTGTTCTATTCTACGGTGCCAGCGGCGATCTGTGCCTAATTTTACCCCAGCAGTTATTTTAGGGCCTTTGTAACATAGATCACCTTCTGTCTGCTGTAATACATTTATATCTACAAGAATAGAAAATGATTTCCAACTTTGTTCTGCCACTGAAGCCGTTTCATGGCTGTAGTAGAAAAGAGCAGACAGACGTTTGGGTAAAGAGGAAATGACTGGAATAGATTTCTTTCACTCTTTGTACGGAATGAATTACTTATAGGAAGTTATACATTTTGTTTAGTTTGCTAGCCAAGCTGTCATGCATGATTATGAGCCAATATTAAGTCAAGTCAATTAATTTAAACATTGTGTCAACATATATTGTAGGTTTCTGCAAATTGACTATTGGCTGATCGCTGAAAACCAAATAAATATGTACTCCTTGAAAATAATAATGTAATGTAATTTAAAAAACATTAATGTAAAATGTGGCGAGTTGCTGAAAACATATCAGATTATTATTAGACCAGGCTTATGAGCTGTGACACAAGAAGGAACACATTTACTTTTTTTAAGAAAATAAAAGAGCAGCTTTTTCTCTGGTTGTTCTAATGTAATGTGTCCAATATGGTGTCCAACCTTTTCTGTAAAATCTGTATATCTCACCGTTTGGAACTCAGTGGAATTATTTTATTGTAAAGTTGCATGAGGCCAGGCGTTGCTGTGGCACTAAAACTGTCTGAATATATATATAACTCAGCAGAGCAGAGACATTGAATTTTATAACGACATATATGAGGAAAGTTTATTGAATACAGATCACTATTGTAAACCTGATGTGCTTAAAAGGATCAATAAAGGATCAATATGTGCGCCTGCACTGATCCGTCCAATCAGATTGGTGAATCCCTATTGAAATCTGCTTTACAGTAAAACTCCAGATGTCATAAATACTTGCACACAGACTTCCCCTGTAACCACACATTTGCTGTTTTCCCACCCAAGATATCTTATATGCAAATGTGTTGAGGTAGATGATAACTAGAGTTAATTGTGGTCACACTGGGTGTTTTTTATGCAAATGTGTGGTGATGTAGGGAGTTTTTAATGCAATTATACTGTTACCTTGGGAGCTTTGGGAGTTCCACCATGCATTTGCACAAAAACAAACAAATTGCCACTTGACATGGGCAATTTTCATGCAAATATATTGAGATGTCAGGAGCTTTTGCATGGTTAGGTTAAGAAGGGAGTTTTATACAAATGTTGGTGACATGGGGAGTTTTAAGGGTGCTTTAGAAACCACTTGTCTAAATAAGTAAAAATTTTTTAGATACAGTTCACTGAAAACACAGGATTTTTACTTTTAATGGTGTACTGCTACTGGGTACTTCTCCCTCCACTCATGAGTGGATGACCTGATTATTTTTCTTCACCACATAAAAACACTTTGATGACTCTCTCTCCATCCCTCATCCTCTCTCCATTTGCCTCTCTCCAACTCTTTCATCGCTCCATTCCTCTGTCTGCACCTTTCTGTCTCACTTCCCATCTCTCTCTCTCTCTCTCTCTCTCTCTCTCTCTCTCTCTCTCTCTCTCTGTGTATTAGTGAAACATGGGTGTGTCCTGGGGATCAGCAGCCAGCAACCAACCCTGACTCTGTCGCCATGGAAACTGGGTCAGCTTCATGGTAGTCATGGCAGTGAAATGTACGTGTTCTCCTGTGACAGGTATGTGTGTGCCAGTGTGCTCACATGCGTTTGAGTATGAGATAGGTTTATATGTGTGTGTGTGTGTGTGTGTGTGTGTGTCAGTGACATGTGTGTGCAGGTTGGGGGCATTCTGGAAATAGACAAGCCAGGGAGATGGAAAGCAAGTGTGTGAACAGGTGTGCGCGCGTTTTGTGTTCATGTGTAAATCCATGAGACAGGAACATGTTGCCTTATAATATAATACTTTTTTAGGATATTGTCATCATATGGCATCACATTACTGTGACTGTAATGGTGATGTGAATAATTTCATTACAATAATATTGCCCTATAAAAACAATGAAAAAATAATCAATATACTGTGTTGACATTGCCATAATCCTGCATTATATTGATAATATTGACATTATAATAATGTTACATTAGTGACCTGAATGAAAGCAGAATCTGTAAATGACTGTTTGCTAAACCCCTCCCCTAAACAGTGATTATCTGTAACTAGGCAAAACATGTCTGTCATGTTTTGGCTTTGTCTACATTCTGAGGCAGTGTGCATGGAGCTGAAGTATGAGAAATGCTCCATATCACAAATGTTTTGAGGGTAATGTCTTTTTTTAGCCTTTCTAAAACCAAAAACACAAGAACATAAATGTGTGCTGTAAGCGGCAGAGACATGCTAACGTGCAATTGTTAGCATGTCCAGATAACTATCTTACTACCTTACAGTTGGCTAATACCCAAGTTTTACTTCCAGGGCCAAGGAGCAGATCATTAAAGATCACGTTTCCACATCACACTTGTTTAAGTTGAATACTGGGCCACAATCAGCTTCCAAACTAGTTGTGATGTCACAAATCCTGCTTGTATGCCTGCCCCTAAAAATCATATTTTCAATATATTCTCAACAGAGAAACTTTCCACTTTCAGTAGCTGAATGTGAAAACAAACTCTGCACATACATCATTCTGCACGGTGAAGCTCAAACATCCAATTGTAGGAACAAGAAGAAAAATGTATTTTTGAGCACAGGGGGGCTTTAACTAACAGTTACAGTTTGCATAAAAACAAACAACATTACAAAAAAAACCCATTATTTCCCCACTGTATGGGAGTCCAATGCTTTACATTCTTTTACACTCTAGCAGCTACAGCCAGCGAGAGTTGAGATAATGTTATTGTACGTGTGCCAAACACATAGTTCAGTTCTAATCCTACTCTCGTAATGTTAAGTGTGAAAACACAGTGTTTGAAAATATGAACAAGTATTTAAGCTCAACAGTGAATCAGGCTTATGTTAGAACAAAACAACAATGTGGTCTTATATTATTCCTTATCACACTTATGACAGTAGGACTAAGTAGCTTTACACTGCAATACAAAAACAATGTTGTTTCTTTATTTCACTGTCTTCTACATGGAGTGTTTGTTAATCAGCTAGCCACCACTGCTAAAATCTGCCAGTGACAGTTACCATTTCAGCTGACAAAATTGACAATTGTTTTTCTAAAAATGAGACGCTTGCTTTGGTCTACCTCTGTCTGAAATCAAGAAGACATTGTTACAAAAATAACACATTTTTGATACCACTGTGATCATTGCAAATTGACAGGTGTAGCGGCTAAGGCGGGCTGGGATTAGTGAATGGTCAGTTATTGCACACATGACCTCTGCTTGAATCATGTATAATGAAGTTTTGCGGATGCAGTAAGATGTTAAGGATCCTACTGTTTCCTCACTTTTTCCCCTCATCTCTTCCCTCCTTCCTCCCTCCCCCTCTCCTCTCTTTCTCATTACCACAGCTAATTAAGGATCTGTCAGACTACCTTCTTCTCCTCTCCCTCCTTTCCTCTTTTTTTCTCTTATCACCCCCTTCTTCCTTTTCCATGTGAAGACACTGGAGTGGAATCATTGTCCAATTCGAGGTGATCGTCATGGTTGCCTAACCCGCCCCCTCCCTGCCTCCCCACACTTTATCTCTTCCCTGTCTGCTCCCTTTTTTTGTCCCCCACATGATTAAGTGGTTCAGTGCCCAAGGTGGTACATCCATTGGTCTGCTTAAAGACAGGGTCATTACCACCAGCAAACTCCATCTACAGAGAGGTGAGAGTCGATAGTTGTCTGGAAAAAAGAAAAGAAGAAAAAAGAAAAAAGTTCAAACTGTAAAATTAATAACCAGCAAAGAAAGTCTATGGTAATATGGCATTTTTAGGTTAGTACTGATGTCAATATGTTTCGACTGAAGCTGCCAATATTCTGTATTTTGTACTCATGACATGTTTAGCTTTGATTTTTATGCAGTGGAGAACTTGCTCATGTTCCATAAAAGTCCAGGGCCTCACCTGACTGCTTTATGCCCTGCCAAAAAACAACCAAACATAACTTATAAACAAAAAGACCACTTATCTGTGTGTGTCAGTAAGCCCCCAGGAAAGATGTAGCAGGTGCAGCGTAGCAGGTTTCATAACAAAGATTAAACACATTTATTCAACAAGGGTAGAGAAATACAAAACTGAAGAAATGCATAAAGTGAACAAGTAGAGGTACTTGCTGCCAGCAGACTGGTGCTGCTTAGTGCAGTAACAGTAGCGCTGCTGCTGCTGCTGCTGCTGCTGATGGGGTGATGATGATGATGATGATGATGATGATGATGATGATGATGATGATGGAAATATCTCTTTAATAATGGTGATGATGATGATGATGATGATGATGATGATGATGATGATGATGATGATGTGACAAAGTGCCTATAACCTTCTCTTCTCACAGTGAGAATATCACACACTACCTAGATGACACCTTTTCAAACAACAAGCAGGTCCTGTTAGCATTTTTGTCAGTGCTGATTGTGACTGTTACAGGTTGTCGAACAGGTTGTTTTGTTGTATGGTTGCAAGCAGTACTCAAAAATTGCTTCTAGTAAAATGGATCCCTGGTCTCACCTTATATGAGCTTGTCAGAGGAATACTGATAATTGTGATGGATAATGAACAATCACCATCATCCCTGAAGTATTTTGATTTAGTTTCTGTCTGCATCTATTTATTGACCTAAATGAACTGAAACCAATGTAGAGCCCGGTGCATGTTGGTGACATGAGAAGAGAACCGGAACAAACAGGTCCAACTGTGGTGTCACATCCAGAGCTCTCAAGGACACACTATGAGCTTTGCATGTTTATGGAGTTAAAGGGGTGCTCCATTGATGGGGTGGGGCTTGGAGACTAAAGGCAGAAAGCCTGTGTTACAAAATGCGGGCATGGAGCTTGAAAGGCATATGAATTTATCTAACAAAATGATGTTATCGGTTGTATTATGGCACACAGTAGAGGACTCAGGGTTAAAAAATGTGAGACCCATAGTTAACACCAGACAAAGACCAGTTGCACAGCTTTTTGTCTATTTTGAATAAAACACACACAAGAAGATTTGAACAAGACTGAACTTCACCCAGAACACTGGTTACTGGTCTTTCACATGCTTTGGGTATAAGAGAGAGTTTTTCCACTCTACATAAATATTACATGTGTTGAACAAAGGGAAGAGCACAAAATTGTCCTCATTATCCTCTTGTGTGTCCCAGGCTTTAGTACATTATGAGTTCCTTTAAGCAGGTTTCACTGCAGATTTTAAAATCTGGCAGACTGAGAAAAACACTTCTACTCAGGAATGGTTTCTCTTATCAGCAAACCAATTATCTATCTCAAGCTTTTCTGTCAGCTAATCTATGTGAAATGACTGCTCCGGTCCCCCTGCCTTTCTGGAACGAGAACATTGAATTCAATCAGAGTAAAATGATCATGAGTAAACACCCATTATGCCCATGACACATGCTTGTCAGTTCATGACGCATATAAACTCTGGATTCTTCTGGTTGGACTCACACTGCCTGACTTCCAGTTTCAATCTGTGCCATCAAACCAAATGGCAGATGTTGACCTGTGATGACAAGGTCATCACAAGACATTTTCCTTAATCTCATTACATCGCTATAGACGGAGGAGAGGAGGAGTAAAAAGAGGAGAGAAGAACAATCATTACAATCAAAAGGAGAGATGAGAGGAATCTGATCAGTCTTCTTTGAAAGGTCACTGCATTTCAGTCAGAGGCAGGATAGAAAGCTGAAAAGGTGACAGTAAAAGTTGTCTTACACTGATTGTGTACAGTAGAGTGATTGAGCCTTATGACCAGATCGATCGACAAAACTGAAACAAACACACACACACACACACACACACACACACACACAGCGTTCACTGTGTTTAGTCATCAGTGCTGTTAATTAGCTGCTAGGACAACATTCCTGTCTCCTAGACACTCACTCATCATTTCTCTCCCTCACACACACTTCACTACCCTTGACAGCCAGTGAGAAGGGAAATGAAGAGAGGAGAAGGAAGGGAGGAGAGGCAGAGAGGAAGAACAGAGAAGAGGAGTAAGGAATATGGACCAAATATGGAGGGAACACAACTACAAGGAACAAAATGCTTGTTTTCCAAAACAGTTCACATTGGATGATTGTGTACCTCCTGATTTATGTCCAATGCCAGATGCAGGACAAAGGGTTCCCTATATGGAGAAAGTGGAAAGATATAGAAGTCAGGATAGTGGGTGGGTGTGTAGTCCATCAAACTTTCACTGCAGTTCACATCCTGTTACAAACTTACAATTAACGTTTTTATATTTATTAACCAATAACCACAACTGTTAACTATTGTTGACCATACTGTAGTTGCTGTGTACAGATATTTTAGAAAACCAGACATTGTGATTGAATGTAATCTGGGGTTTTGTAGAATCATCCAATATGATTTTTTTTGTCTGGCCATAGGTTTGGGATGCAACAGTGACCTTGAGTATCAAAGTCAGATGCTTTGTACACCAACTCTCCACCTCGACTTCCTCCATAAAGATGAAGACTGGAGGCAAACTTTCCTCAAGAATTTCTCCAAGAATCTACATGACTTCCAAGCAACACTTTGGTTTAGTTTTTATCTAGGAAATGGACTTACCAGATATTCTCCTCCACAGAACTTTATCCACATCTGGTAAATACTAAACTCTCACTGCATCACTTTCTTAAGTTAAAATCAGTTTTTTGGCATATCATCAGGAGACATATCGGACAGTTTTACCCTCATTTACAGAAATATACAGATTTTCAACTTTCAAGCATTTTGTCATGTTGCTAGTCAATCTCGCATCACCTGCTATCCAAGAAGTCTTTGAGAGGTAATTTACTCATTTTGTCATGTTCACAAGTTAAATTTTAAAACATTAAAGCCCCTGTGGAGAATTCAAAAATTTCAGACTATGGCGCCACCCAGTGGTAGTTTCAAAAACGGCTTCTGTGGTGGAGTTATCCAAGTTATGACGGTATTGTCTCATGTTTCTGCAAACAAAAAAACGTATGCCATCTGAGAAATTTGAAAGATGCTATAATTATCTACATAATTATGGCTTAGGGGTTAAGATGCTGACTGTGAACTGCAACATCCCTTGTTTGAATCTGGCTCTCTCTCCTTTTTTTCCTGTCATCTCCAGCACTATTTTATGACATTACATAACATAACACGACATGACAACCAAACATGAGCACAAATAATTTAAAAAATAACATTTCTACACATAGTGGCTTTAGAAATGCCACTGAAAACATGACCCTCCAAAGTTGTATTAATATGGACTGATGAACAGAAAAACAAATAAACAAAATATGTAGCCTAGAACCTCTTAAATAAAGACACATGCTTCCCAAAGACGAAGTTACACGCAACATTTCTAAACTTAAGATAAGATCAGTGATGTCAGACATACTGTATGTGATGACAAAGAAATGAATGACAAAGATGGGTAAAAATGAAGAGGAGAAACTGAAGGACAGGGGGAGCGGATGCATCAGGGGAGAAAGAAGGAAAATGAGGATGGAGGAAAGAGGAGAAGGGAGGGAACAGCACCCGGAAGGAGGCGGGCAGAGGAGCCGTCCTTTGTGGAGCGTGGAAAGGTCAATTAGACAGTTTACAGGCCGCCATCGCGCAGAATTACACACCACACGCACAAACACACACACATACACACACGCGCGCGCGCACACACACACACACACAGACATGAATGGGGGTTTGAATTTCATTACCAAGCTGCCAACTTGCCCATCAATTAGCATGAATAAGATTGTATCACTTCTCGCTGAGGGAATAGGCCTGAAATCACAGCTAGGTGTGGTGATCCACACACACAGTCTGCCCTTATTATTATAAGAGTGCACTGTGAAAAAATATCCACATTAACAAGTCTCAAATTATTTCTTTATTCATTCATGTTACAAAAACTAAAGTGAAGTGATGATTGCATTTGTTTTTGGCGCAAAATGAATCAAAACAAAAGTGGAAAAGAGGAAAGTAAAACACAGAACAGCTCCAGAGTGAGGGGATAAATGGTCAGATGGTGACAGAGGACAGGAGAGATGAAAGAGAGAAGAGAGGGATGAGAGGATGAGGGCAGGCTCGATGGGTTGTCTCCCGTGGCAACCCTGTGTTGCCAATGGACGCACACACACACACACACGCACACACACACCCATGAATATTCATAGAAGTAAAAAGGAGAGAGATTCATACTATATTCATGCCATTTTCAATAAAGCATATTTCAATTAGAGGGCGAGGGGTTCATTTTATATCAATTAATGCCGTTTCAATAATACATATTTGAATTAGAAGGAGGAGAGACAGAAAGATGGATTGGAGAGAGGAGGAGGAAGGGATTTTTCTATTATTACTTAAAATGAAAGAATCATTGTATCCTCCATGATTTCAAAACCATTCACTTCTCGTATTGCGGTGTAATTCTATATATTCAGGCTGTTTTATCGGGTTATCGGAGTCTCTTTCAAAGTGAGTAATGCTTCCCTTGGATTGAAGGACACACACACACCATAGACTACAGTAAATGTGTGTTGCAATGGTCCTGCAGGGTGATGGATGTTTACCTTGTGCTAAAGGTTATGTCACTCCCAACGAGAGGCTCTGGCTGACCTTGAATGATCAGACTGTAACACATGTTTCCTCTTTTTATGCCATTTAACACTAAACAAAGGTTATCTTTCTGTTATAACTCAGTATACACTAACATATATTGTATGTCTGACTGCTGCAGAGACAGATAACTCTGAGGGCAGGATTTCTTTTTTTCCTGTCTGATTGAAAAGTGTGAAGACAGGATAAATGCAATGTATGCAATAACTCTACCACCTCTTTGGATTTCTCTGTTTTTACTCTTTAGCAGTTTATTGGTATGAGTAGCCTAAGTATTGACTTGACCATGCATTGTTAAATAAGGACAATAATAAAACTGTCTTTGTTATCTCAGCGTTGTTTAGGAGTGCAAATAGTAGGTTGACAACACGTAAATCAAGTCATATCTGCTTTATTGCTATGATTATAAACTCAGATAATAAAATAATAATTGCTGCTGCAATCAATGGATTCTGCAAATAACACCACTGTAAAACAATGTTAGCAAAAGAAATCAATACATGCACTGCAGCTGAAAACATTACATAACTATGTGGGACATTATTGGAGATGTCTGCCCTCATTTAAGACAAAAAGTACAAAACATTTCTCCCTTATAATGGTACGTGTGCCATTAAGAGACATATTTTGCAGAATAACCGACAATGTTGTTTGTCTCTCGCTAGCACCTGGAGCGGGTATGCTTGACTTCAGTGAATTCACTGTAGGACAGCAGACAGTGAGGCTGAGTCAGTTTAACCTAAGGTGCAAGCAAATATTGATTTTGAAGCTATGGTCATAAAATGTCTAGAGCATTCTTTCTTTTTTTTTTTTATCAAATAATTCCTAACTTCCCTGCAGGTTAACAGTCTTTAATGTGAAGTTGCTAATAACTCATGCAATCAGCATTCATACAACAGTGTATTTGTTCATCCATATAATATATTTTTCACACTCTCTTTTGATAATCCAGAATCAGATAAATCAACGCACTGGAACCAAGTACACATCAGAAAAAGTCAATATGATGTTAACAACAAATATTCATCACTACAGCAAAAATTAATGCATCACTGTATCCGAGGAATTACATTCATATTGGAGGATCCCACACTTAATGAATTATATCCACTGCCAACATTCAGTGTCAATGCAGGAAGTAGTGAGCACTGTATGTATGTACTGTACTGTATGTCCCAATCAAAGTGCTTGTTGGATGGCTGAACAACATCGAAGAACCCCTCCCTAAGCAACTCTCTTTGATTGGAGGTAATTTGCCATAAAAAGTCTCTGACCTTAACCATTCTGTGGCTGATCAAGTTTTAAGATCCTCATTATCTCAGTTTTATTGTTATATGATTCATATTCGAAATGTAGCCTATTTGAAATGTGTAAGGGAGCCCCAAGACCCCCTAGAAGGTTTATCTAGTAATGCTCTTTATAGTTCAGAGCTCTTGCACAAAACTATCTCTCTGTAAAAGTTAAAGTCAATTAAATCAGTTTAGTTCTGTTAAATAAGCTAGTTCTGGCATGTAAATAAGCAAAAGACTGAAGTCATAACATCTCCAGGAGACTATCAAACTACCTTTCATATAAATTAGATGAATTTGAAGGCGGAAGGTCGATGGCACCGAGAAAAAAAGATCTTACATTTGTCAATTATTATATGTATTGTTCAGTTTTTACTGCGGTTGTTATTTTCCTATTTAGCTTTTTACTACACTGACGCCCTCGCGCTCTCTCTCTCTCTCTCTCTCCCACTCTCCCGCTGTCTCTCTCCAGCGCGCGCGGACGGCGGCGCCACAGAGGACGCGAGGGCACAGGCGCGCGCGTTCAGAGCTGGAGCTTTTTATTGACAAGCGGCTCCGTCGAATCAGATGAAGAGGGTCCACCTTTCTACAGTATCCTGGCTAATCGTCGCGCGAGGGGGGCGGTCTTTATGCAAATGTGTTGGCAAGGGAGACGCAGCGGTTCATTCATCTTCTTCCAGAGAGAGGTGAGTTAACGCGAAGGTTATTTTACATGAGGGAGGAACTGTTTTGGACCAAAACACAGCCGTGAGAATAGCTGGAAAGCAAAGAAGAAGCTTCTGTTTTATAGCTGAAAGGAGCTCATTCTTCTACCAAACATTACAAGGTAGGTGGAGGAGAGCTTTGTTTTATTTGCAAATGGACTCTTTCACCATAATGTTAATGTGTACAAGTGTTTGTCACAGTGTGACAAATATTTCCTCACTTATCTTTAATTCATAACTAACTGAAGCAATAAGTAATGAGAGTGAAAGCCAGGGACATTATTTCACTAGTCTGTTGCAAGGTGTTGCACCAAGAAGAGGGAACTGAACCTTTAACCCTGTCAGTAATAGTGTGTTACACCTGTACAAATGAGGCAACGCAAGGTTTCACTTATACCGAGCAGTTGGGGTCTTGCTCAAGGACACTTGGGGCTGTAGAGGCAATTGAAACTGCTACCATGGTTCCCTGTTTAAAGAAAAGAGGCACATTGGTGACCATGTATCTGCCATGGTGTCAGTAAACATAATCCTGCTTGTGTTGTGCTGGTATGTGTTACATTTGGTGAGTCATTTTCAGTGAATGCTCTGAACATCTTGGATGGATTAAGCAGGCGTTAACTGTTTGCTTCCGCATGGATCTGAAAATGCAGCCGGGGGAAGCCAGTGCTAGAATGTCCTTCATGCTCTGGGAGCAATTAACGGTTGAACACAATGAGACTACCTATGTGTCGCACCAATGAAATTACAACTCTGTCTTTTGCACATGCAGAGAACAAATCAGCGTTATTTGAGCATGCAAAGTCAACTGAAGAAATGTGGATATTTATGCATGTTTATTACAAAACACACAAACGTCTGTGTCTTGAAAGCAAATACAGTTGAAAGCTCTGAGTGGCCTCACAAGTGCATATAAATGAAGAGTTTGCAAAAGAAACCTATAGCTGCAACTCTCACTGTTTTACCTTCAAAGTCATTTCAAGTTGACCTGTGTGAGTAAAGAGAGAAGGAGAGACGGACAGAAGAATACAGACTGCAGCCTGAACAAGTGGTTTAGTTCCATCTGCATAATCCAGTCCTCTGTGGATGACACCAGGACCTGCACAATCAATAGGACCAGCTTTGAAATGTGCTGCATGTGTGCTGTGGGCGAGCACATTATTGGTGGCCTTCATGCGACTGTGCATCAAAGGGGTTGTATCAGATGAGTTATTGCGTCAGAGTAATGTACTTGTATGCCTTGCTGGGTCTATATGTGATATACTGTTCATTGATTGTGTTCATATACGGTACAAAGCAGCATAGCAGTCTTCTGTAAAAACATACACTAAACTCACGAATTCAAACGCACACGTCTGATGGGCACATCCATGACAGACAAGCTGGTGACGGCTCAGTTTGGCTCTGTAGCCCTTTGGCTGCCAGGCTTTAACTGAACAGGAGCAGCTCTTTTGTCCATGGAGGCTCTCTGAGCCGAGGGGTAAACATTGGGTATTGTGTCACTTCTTTTTTTTAATCTTTTCGAAGCCAAGTCTGTGTCTTGTGTTCCTGTTATCGATCAAATAGAATTGTAGCAGTATGATGAGCTGCTTTGTCATTCGTAGTTTTGTCTTTTAATCAAGCATTAATCCACAAAAGTTTAGAGTTGTTGCTTCACTTCTACTGCAACCCACTTTTACTCTCTGAGTGTGTACTTCTCAAGAGTCAGCCTGTCAATTTCAATTCGATTTTCAATTCAGTATGGTTTATTGGCATGAATGCAACAAAGACAGTATTGCTAAAGCGTCAAGTAATAATGAGATGAGAAAGAAAAAGGAAAAAGTGTTTCAAGTGGTGCTGAACATCACACAAAGGAACTATTATTACACTGTCAATAAGTAGCATTTAGTACCACCCGCTCTTCCAAAATATCCATCAGAATATAGTATCTTCTGCTATTTTAATATCTTCTATTGTAATACCTTTAAACAGTTGTTTTCAGGAGTTGTCACATACTGTATGTAGTTGGGGTTAACCTAACAGTACAGCATCAAAACATTCTTAACTGAGACTTTCTGTTGTCATTATCTCATAGTTTGAGTCCATATATTAAAAGTCTGTTTGGGAGCGATGTAATGTTTCAATCCTGTGCTTTGAATTTTGGTGGTGGAGAGACGCTTCGTTTACACTTGAATCAGGGATTGTGCCTCTTAAGTGTTGAGAGCGTAGACCGCATAATCATCCCTGATTGTCAGCTCTAGTGCTCTGTTGAATGATAACTGTAAATAAAGAAGACTGCGCTTTCACTGAAATGTTTTAGTGTTTTCTTATTGAGAAAAGTAACTAAGCTTTTACATGAACACACTCTGCCATTGCCATTGTATTATTTCCAATAAATCTCAGCAGCATTTACAAAACTGCTGGACTGTGCTGTCTATTGTTTAGATTAAGAGCTGCTACGGATTGTCATTTTCCCCATTTTGAGTTCGCGCCTGAAGCCAACAATCCACACAAGGCACCTGCAGATATTTCACTTGCAGGATCAGCAACAGGTTATTTCCTAAGGGTGCAATAAGTTGATAGCTTGGTCTCTGCAGTGATGCGAGTGTATCCCTGTTATTTACAATAGGTGGTGGAAAGACACTGTAGTTACACATAACAGCTCACTGACAGATCAGTGGATGGGAGAGCACATGATTATAGTTACTTCCTCTGCTCTGGAAAGACCTATTGATCCATATTCTGTTGAGTACAATAATATCAGCTTGGAACAGCGTGTTGGGCTACAATTTCCTGTCTGTCTCTGTGCATGTGTGTGTGTGCGTGTGTGTTGTTTATTTTTCCGGTTTCTTCTTTTTTCCCTTTTTTTTTCTGTTAGCAGGAATAGACGAATGATGCTATGAGACCGACAACCAGCGCACACTTTTCTATCTCTCCCTTTGTATCACTTCCATTTTGTCTTAAGCCCGTGGCCAGGTGTACTATACATCTGTCTCACGCATCACTGGCTCATTGTGAGCGCGTGCCCACGCGTGCGCGCGCGCGTGTGTGTGTATTTCTGTTTGCAAGAGGGGCGGCTCGCATGAGCGGCTGCATGTGTGTCTCTCTTTGCTGATTGATTCATCCATTCCTGTCACATGCTTTATTTCACAGGGAGACATGTTGGAATATAAAGGTGTGTGTGTGTGTGTGTGGAGCCCTGAGAGTGGTAGAGCAGCAACAAAGGAATGTTGAGTGAAGGAGTTTGGCATCACTGGTGGATAACTAATGAACACCCACAGTTATCAGTAGACGCCATTGACAGAGTGTCTTGATGGATACAATTTTAGTACAATGAGGAGGTAACACACACTAACAGCTGTGGGTGGGTACTGATCTCAGAACTTAGAACTGGGGAAAAAAGTGTTATTTTGGTATTTATTCTGTCTCATATTGGCCAGTTTTATAGGAGAAACCTCTCAAGCCAAATCCTTTTTTTCCCCTTTACAATACAGTGGTTTAGTGGTTAGCACTGTCACCTCACAGCAGGAAGGTCATGGGCTTCAGTTTCCTCCTACACTCCAAAGACGTGCAGGTTAGGCGAACCAGTGACTGTAAAATTGTCCATAGGTGTGAATGTGAGTGTGACCGTGTTGGTCGGTCTATACTATATGTGTCAGCCATGTGATAGACTTGCAACTTATAAGTCTATCACACCTAACCGGTGTACCCTGCATCTCACCCAGTGCATTCTGGGATAGGCTCCAGCTTCCCCTGCGTAGGATAAGTGTTCTTTCCAGAGAATGGGATGAATGTATGATACAGAGAGATTGAGGCAGAGCAAATGGAACAAGGGATGTAGATAATTTGCAATATTTCATTTTTACAGTAATTCAGATATTTATTTGTATACTGGAGTTTCCTTGTTTACCCACCTATTTTGCATGTTATCACTTGATTGAATGGGCGTTATCAGTTGTCATCAGCCTTATAGATATAGATTAGAAAAGGCCTGTTTCACCTACCAGTAGGTGCATATCAACCCACTGGAATAGGACTGTAGCCTGTACCAAGCAACAGTTGTCAAAAAGCACGTGCCTGTAGATGACCATGTTTCCATTGTCTGTATGCTGTTAATGGAAACTCAACCCTTGCTTCACAGCAAAAGCTTTCTAGTAAAGATTGACTGGGAAACAGCTGCAACAAGCTGTGCTTAGTATAGGTATTTAACAGGTTTGAAATGGTTCTAAATCTGGTGTAATTTTTGCCACTTTCTTGTCAGCAGATTTCCACATGAGTGAAGCAGTTTGTTCTATGTGATGGTACAAAAAAGTTGGAACTTTATAATTTTCCTGTGCAATAACATATTTTTTGTCCTTTTGATGGTGCAGTGTGTAGGATTTAGTGGCAGCAATGAGATTGCAGATTACAACCAACTGAATACCCCTCCCCTCACCCTCTCCTCCCAAGCATGTAGGAGAACCTACAGTGGCCACGAAACCTACGAAAAATGTGAAAGGCCCTCTCTAGAACCAGTGTTTGGTTTGTCCATTCTGGGCTACTGTAGAAACATGGTGGTGCAACATGGCAGGCTCCGTGGAAGAGGACCCGCTCCACATGTAAATATAAAGGGCTCATTATAAGGTAACAAAAAAATGATTCTTATTTCTAGGTTATTATATACTAATTAAAACATATTTATGAATATTTTATTCCG
This sequence comes from Thunnus maccoyii, assembly GCF_910596095.1. Classification (NCBI taxonomy): domain Eukaryota; kingdom Metazoa; phylum Chordata; class Actinopteri; order Scombriformes; family Scombridae; genus Thunnus; species Thunnus maccoyii. The sequence goes on along the minus strand of NC_056547.1, from coordinate 24,768,422 downwards.
TTTCTGCTAATATTTCTGGCAATAGATCCCCCTAAATCTTACACACTGGTCCTTTAAGTGCATTAAGCGATTATTGACTAGGAGATAGAAAGACTCCAAAACAAACTTGTATGACTTACGTGGTAGCAAACAATTGCCTTTTTAAACATTAAGCAGTGTTTCAGCGCTCATTCTCAGGCTTGTCTGTATGCTATATGTATGGGGCCAATTTTGTCTTTTGTTCTATGTTTCTTTTGATTTGTTTATGACTGAATATCTTTGGGTTGTGGTCTGTTGGTCGGGATAAAACTAGACATATGAGGATGTCACATTGGGGCTTTGAGAAACAGTGATCGACATTTTTCACCATATTCTGACATTTTATGGACCAAACAACTAATCAATGAATCAAAAAAATAATCAACAGATTAAATGATAATTAAAATAATCGTTAGTTGCAGCCCTAGTTTTTATATTTTCATTCTTTGAAAATATCATGTGCCTCCAGTGTTTTTCCCCATTGCATTTGGCACAAACACCTTTATTCATTACGACCTAAACCATCACAACACACGCGTCTGTAAACCGTAGGCATCCGTTGCATGAGAAGTCAGCTGCAGCAGTTGAAAAGTGTTAAATAGTGTCACATTTCTGTGCTGATCCATTCCTGCCAGTGTTATGCTGAGAAATTTGAAATTACCATTTTTTTAATCAGATAAGTTGAAATCCAATTAAGTCAGGGCCAATATCTGTCAAATCCACATCAGTGTCAAAACCAAATCCAAAACAAGACACACAGCTAAGACTAGCAAAACAGTCCCAACTCAAGGCTGTAGACACCAAAAATGTGAGTTTTTGAATATGAAAATAATGCTTGAAGGGTCTGTAATTTAAAAAAAGCTGTAATCTACCAAGTGCTACAGTTCTATTAACATTCATCCATTTAGTGCACATATAACATGTAGTTTGTCTAGAGTACAGTTTATTAAATAGTGCTTTGTACACATATTCCATACACAGCATCATGCATGTTTTTATGTATTACAGACAGTATTGCAAACATATGGTGGTGTTTATGTCTGAATTATAAATGATTCATTTAACATATTAGTACCTGCCACAAGTCTTTGTTTCAGAACACATTACGTTCATGTCAACAAAGGATGGTGATGAGAGGATAGCTTTCAGTACAGGAACAAGGCTAAGTGCTGCAGGCATTAATCCCATGCTCTGCTTCCCCTTGTTCCCTTACACTCCTTTCAACACCATACATTTGTGTGTGTGTGTGTGTGTGCGCGTGCGTTTACGGGACATGGGTATATTTGTTCTTGAAACTGTTTTTGTCTGGTGCTGAAACACCTGAGCCTTACAACCAAACAACTCTCCACCAGGGCTTATGTAATATAGGAAGGTGTGTTTTTTGTGTGTTTGTACATATGAGCGTGTGTGTGTATGTGCTCATGCTGGCATCTTTCCCCTTCTGCCTGCGTTTAAAGGTGTCACTGGAATATTATTAGCCACATTGTACAAGGCTGTGCAGGTTTGATAGGGCGCAAACGGAAACAATAGCTGACAATTAGAGCAGCACTCAGACATGAGTCAGCCAGACTTCAGTAAATGTGTAACAATTGTGGCAATTAACGAATACTGAGGTGAATGAATCATGTTTTGGAGATATGGGAGATAAAATTTAGCTCCTAAGGGCACATACACACACAGTTTGTCCCCCGTGTTTCTCCCCGGGCTCGACATGCTGCCTGGTCTTAAATTAGAGTTTGAACTGCACCGAGGTGAGCTGCGTTTCTATAGCGATGCATCCTTTCTGTTCCAGTCACTGGAGAGATTTATGTAGATTAGAATAATATGGAGATCACCCTGATAGGAATCAACACCTCAGCACCAACATGTACTGTAAGAACTCAGTAGAGTAAGTATGTACATAAGCATCCTCGTATTAACTCGGCTTTCACTGTATATATACTGACATTTTTGGATTGAAGCTTTGATAAATTACATTTTGTTCTTGTCAAAGAATTTGAGCATTCAGATCATGATCAATACTGCTAATACTGTTTCTGTTAATAGGCTTCTACTACTCAATTAGAACTGTTACAACTACCAACTTACTGCCAGGTGATATGGTTGAAATTGATATCATGATACTAATATTAGAATGTTTTTCTGGTAGCACTGCTCATGATGTGCAGCATTAGACAGAACTGTTGAAGTCTTTTGGGCCAAGTCAATTCTCAAGTCCTTAACAGCATGAATAGGAAAAAAACTGTTCACATAAACATTTTGATTCTTATATTCTAAGACTGTGAATCTGTTCACAGATTCCAAAAATCAATTTTTTCAACAAAGGAACAAAGTACCTGATGATGATGGCTTAATCGAAACATATTTATTTAATATTAATATAATTTACCTTTAGTGCTGACTGTGTGTGAGAGCTGATAGACTACAGAAAGAAAAGGGCAAGTTATTCTTCCAAAAAGACAAGCGGTGGAGCGCAGTTTGGATTTAATAACCTTTAATAAATCTTAATAATGGAAAAAGGACAATAATTCAAGACGTCTACAACGTTGTGAACAGTGATGGTGTTCCCTGAGACTAGTGTTGCTGCAGAAAGGCTCTTACAGTAACAGCACAGCAGAGCGCTGTCTTTTTTTTTCCACAGAGCTAATGCTTTGCAATAGACATTTAGCCAGTGGTGCTGATCAGTAAATTACACTTTAATTTCTTTATTCTGATACATGTAGAAGACTGCAAACATGCTTCCAAATTACTGCTAACTCAACTTTTCTCTTTCTGTTTTTTCTTTCTGTCGGTTTCATGTTGCATTTCATGGACTAACAACATGAGTGAATTGTTCAGTACAAAATTCCCCTAGATCTTGTATCAAGAATCGTTTACGAATCAAATCATGTCTTTCCGGTCGTGCACTATTACACTGACTATTAGAATGAGACAGCATCCTCTCAAGGCTGCGGTAATTGGTTTTAAATAATTGCGACCACTGAGACCTTTTATTGAACAAGTCTAATAGTTAAATATTCCAGCTATAAAATAACGCAATAAAGCAATAAAGCAATAAAGCAATAACATTAAGCATGCTTGTGCTTGTGGAAATTGCATTACCATTGAATTAAATTGCAGGTTTCTAACAGGCAACAAGTGTAATAGTCTACTGTTAAATTCAACAATAAATATCTCATCAAAAACATGGCATCGTGTAGGATGAGAGAGACACTGGCCGATATTTAGATTTCCAATAAAACCCAGACACCAAGCTCATATATCAGTCAGCCAATTGGTCAGGCCCAGTTGGCAGAGGGACTGTTTCGATTGGCTAAAAGCGTCATCCCCTTCCCTATTGCTTTTTGGCAGTGTGCCGGGCAACTGTTGTCAAGACGATGTATTGTTCTATTTCACTTTTGATGGTTTGGTGAGCTGCCATGGAGACCATTCAGGGTTTGGTTTATCATTCATACCTTTCATCAGATTAGTCTACCTTCTTATACTCTGTTTTTTCCCTATCTAACACACAAACACACACACACACACACACTTCACATTGTAGTTCATGGAGAGGGCTGGTATTGGACTGGTATCCTATTGATTGTTCCCCTATTGCTGCTACAGTCCATTGTACTTTTTCCACTCTCACAAAGGTTATTGCCACTGCAAACACACAACACACACTCACGCACACACACACGCACGCACACAGGAAATGACTACTGTATGGGTGGCCCAGCTTCCCATTTTTGCGCTCTTTCCAACTCAATTACAGCTTTTGCCAGCTTATCATTTTCAGTCACGGGGACACCAACACATTTTCCCCTTCAGGCTATGTTCAGTTCAAGCCAGAGTTCCTGAGCCTCATAATAATGACAGTGGAAGCCCACTGCTTTCAGACCTCATTTTCCTCCTTTCACAGTAGCTCTCCATAAAGGAACAATGTATTTTTATGCCAGAAATATGGTACAGGATATGTCTATCCTGAATTCACTGATTGTGTTACATAACTATATTGTTTTACAGTTTTATCATATTATAATGTCCCTTGAATTATCTGTTTAAATATTAGTTTGAGTATGCTTCCAGTAAAGTTGGGGGAGTATACCAATACAATGTCTTATGTATGTAAAGTAGCCAAACTTTAAAGCAGTTGGTACAGAAGATCACTCAATAATGTGGTAATTAATGCAAGCCGTTTAGTCTCTTGCATCTCATTTCTCTCTTTATTCATTTCTAGATGTAATTTATGACAAAAATATTGAAGTATCACAAATCTTCACATTTGAGAAGCCAGAATCAGCAAATGTTTTGCTTTTTTGCAAATAAATGACCAGTAATTAATTGATTCATAAATGTGTTAATAAATGTTTCCAATACAGCCGCCTCTTACTTTTGATTTAGTCTTCAACTATTTATTTTTTACTTTTCTGTGAGTATGAATATAACAACAGTACAGCTGTCACCACCATCAGCAGTGTCCATGATCAGCAGGAAACATTTCACAGTATTACCAAAGAATATATACTGAATGTGACACATTTTAAAGGACTTATATGTACTTTTCCATAACATTCAATATTCATGACTAAATAAAAGTTAAAACTACATCCTTTTATTCATCATGAGTTTAACTATCAAACTCTTAGCCAATCTGCTTCGTCAAGACTGTTTGTTTTGATTGATAGGGACCAGCAACCCACATTAAGCGTCGCCAGATTGCTGAATCTTGATTAGTGCACTGGAGTATGTGCACCACATTACCTTTTTCCAAAGCCCCGCCCACTAAAACCGGTGAGAGGAGCACAGAAAAAAAGCAGTAAAGAAATCCCTAATGTGAACTAATGAATGTAGGAATGTAGGAACCATCAATTATAGTAAGAGGTTGATTGAGAAATTATTGTTTTGAGGGCCTTTAAAGAACAAACAAGTGGTTTCATTTCTCACCTTGTTGCTGTGATGCAGTAGTGTACATGTCATGCATTGTGCCAGCTTGAAGAGAGTAAAATAAGAGTGAAATCAAATTGGTATTTGTTGTTCCTCAGATCCTGTCATTAGAACCACTGCCTTTGATGTGTAACACCCATGCCATCCATCAGCCTAATAACAAGTGCCGTGAGTTTGTGAAATCGGCCATCAAAATGTAAGCTTTATTACAGCTGACTCTGGCATGCAAACATGTTTAATTAGCTTATTCAATCAGCTAGATCAAGCTGGGTTGGCAAACACACACACACGCACATCCACACAGTCTCCCACGCATCCACAACTCAGATTAGACTTTGTGTTTACTATCAGTCTGACAGCTGGAATGAACATGCATTAAGGCCCCTTCAGACTTGGTAAGATACACGTCTTTCTCTATTGAACGCCTGTTGGGGCAATTTTTCTACAAGATCTGCTTATCTGCCCGCCACCTCCCATCTTTCCTCATCCTTCCATCTTCATCGCCTTTTCACTCCCTGTCTGTTTGTCTTCCCCTTCAGACGTGTGAATCCAGATTGAGTCATCCTCCCTCTTATCTTCTTCTTTATTTTCTTCTACACACAGCTTGCTCACCTTGTCCTGCTGCTTTTTCTCCTTTTTAAAAAAAAAATCATTTTCATCTCAGTGTATAAGTGTCTATATGTGTAAGAATGTCAGCCTGTTTGTGATAGGACTAATATGCTGGTTGAAGCCAGCATGTTTGTATGTGTGTCTGAATGTGTGTGCTGAGGCCTCCATCGTGTGTTGACGTGAACGGACTGTCAAAGACGTCATCGTGCACAGCAACAGCATGTTGCCACTGTCAGACCAATTGATCCCTTTGGCGTGATGTTCAGAGCAGGTGTTCACGGCTGTAAATTTGGGAGAAATTGCAGCATTTTGGGAATAAAGCTATTCATATTAGCACCAGAGGGAGTGATTTAAATGTACTGGGATTACAGCACATAAATGGGTGCCTCTTGGGATCTTTGTTAGGCTGTTAAGGGTTTCTGGAAGCCACAACTGATATTTGTATTTGTTGTTTGAATGGTGTGTGTGTGTGTGCGTGTGAAACCATGTGAGTGACACCGTGGCCTCCTTTTCTGAGTTTCTGAAGGTGGAACTATTTTCTTTGTCCATTTTCTTGTCCTGCTCCTGCTAACCTCCAAATTCTTCTTCTCTTCATTCCAAACTCATCACTATCTCTAGAGATCTACATTTATTCAGCCTCACATCGTGCTCATGTTGGCTAATTTCTGTTTGGGAGAAGGGGTCATGTTGTTTTGTTTTGCACTAACAAATCAGTAGCAAGTGACATAAGTCAGAGCGGTTGCTAGGAGCAGTTCACATTTTTTATGACAATTTAAGAAATGCGATTTAAAGCAGCACTTATTGATTTGACGTGGGGCTGTGAAACAAGCTTAAAACACAACACTGATAGATTATCCTTGTGTAAAGTGGCTAATTTGTTAGCAAAAAGTTGTCTTTTTACACAATCGTCAAACACAGAGCAATACACTATATTCAAACCAGTTTCTAACATTGCCTGTCTGTGGTTGGTGCTGGATGCTGATGAGAACTGCAGATTCAGGTAATTCTCTGTATGTTTGCGCATATGAGCGTCTCCCTTCACATTACACATGGTCAATTTATCAATTGTTAATAAGAAATATTGATTAGTGCAGTTTTAGAGTTGCTATTTCTGTTGTAAGTTGACTGGCAACAAGCTGTACAGCTGCGACGATCACATCCACACACTTTTCTATCACTATTTTTCTGGCTTAGGTGCAGGAAGTTGACATCTGTTCACATACATGAGCACATAAATGCACATGTGCATGCACTCAGATAAGCATCACCTTTCTCAAAGGAAACCAAAATGAGAAAATTGCATAGAAGCTGGTTCATCTGTATGACGGTACTGAAACCATCTCATTTATTCCACAGAGATTTGACTTATTAGCTCTGAAAGACATCTTGGAGAGAGAGAAAGAGAAAAGAAACAGCAAGGAGGTTGGAGGTTCTCTACAGATTACCTCCAACATCTGAATATTACAACAGATTTCTGCCTCAGTAAAACGTGCTGGCAGAGACCTGAGCACCTGACTGGAAGACAGCATCCGACCCGGGAACCATTACAATTAACCTACAGGTTGCCCATCTTGCCGGGGTGAGGGGTGTTTATTTTGATTCCTTTAGATGGGATAAGTTTCTGATGTGTTTGCTCGCTTGGCTAGTTGCGCCTCTGACTGTCTTCCACAGGAAACTCCATTATCTGCTAGATTTGCTTCCCTAACAGAGGGATAAAATCTCATCTGCCTCAGTCGGAGGCGGGAAACGTTACAACTCTGTGGAGTTTGTGTTTATGTGTGTGTGTCCAGGAGGGTAGAAGCGGAGGTAAACTCAATGTTTGTGGCACAAGTTGGTGTGTTTGTGGAGTGTTAGTTGATAGAGTCAGGGATTTACAGAGCTCCATGAGTTGACACTGTCAATAATTCAGAGATTAGTTAAACTCTCACTCTAAATGTCTGCTTGCAGTGCAATGCTTTGAGACATATGGATTTGAGAGTAGGAAAATGAAAGAGAGGGGAGATTTATGAGTCTAAAATCTCTGTTTAATGGTGGTCTCTCCAAACTGACCTTCTACCCCTCAGGGGGAAATGGCGCTAGAGGTGTTGCTGCCACGACAAGACTCCCCTTATGTGCTCGTTCTCCACACTGTTGTTCTTAGCATCTGTCTGCATCCATCATGTAGCAGTTAACCTTGTGAGACTGTGTGTGCATGTGCCTAAGCACGTATTTGTGCCTGTGCCAAGACAATTGCTTGTTTGTCTAAATAATGCGTTAGGTTCACCTTTAAAAGGTTTCGAAAAATTGTGGTGTGCCACTCAAAGCACGAGACGCCATTCTAACCTCAAAAACCCTGAGTCACTTCTGAATGGATTCATTTGTGTTGCGGCACAAATACACTTTTGTGGAAATGAAACACGTACAATCGGTCTTTTATGGCTGACACATGCTGGGTTCTATTATAAACATGCTAACGCTATTTTCCGGCAGCAACTGAAAGAAGTTAAATATGTTTGAATTGTGTTGTAACAGGACTGCAGTGAACAGATGAACATCCAGCTGACCCGCTGAGAGTTAAAGCATTGACACTTTGATAGTAGTTGCTTTTATTTTTTTCTATCTTACAAGCACATTTCTTTTCATTTTCTTCCTGAACAGTGCCCTTTCTCTTCTCTGAGAAGGGAAAACATTCATTTTCGTGTTTCAACTTGATAAGATCACTGGTGACCTTTTCAAAGCAAGTTAATGCTAGAATGGCCTGTCTCCTATTGATATCCTTTATTGCTCTTCCTAGCGTTTTCCTCTAAGCTCTTGGGTCTCCTACAGTGCCTTCCCCTTGTCATGGGAATACAAAGTCTAGAATATTTGTGCTGTTTGCAGTGACTTCAGGTTTTGTTGGCTCTTTCTACATGACTCACTCGCCATAAAGCTGGACAGGATGATATTTCAGCTACTAAACTGTCCCCACACTCTCCCTGCAATTCAGAGGAGGATTTGTGGCCGCTTGGCTCAGATGTGTTGGCTGTATCCTGGTGTCAAAGTGCGAAAGCTGTGAGACGGGGCTATGAGTCAGGGATGGCGTCACGAAGGCACTGCAGTGGTCCTCAGCTATGTGAATATGTGTGTGGTGAGGTCACTGGCTTATCAGTCAGGGTAATGGCCCATTTTATGGCCAAAATAGCAGCAAATGCTATCAGGGGTTTTACTTATAGATAGTGATTATGGAGGTAGAATGATATGAGTCATTATGGAAATGGAAAAGTCTTTTATGGTGTGGACATTTTATCTATAATGAATGGACAAAGGTAAAACTATTCATTTCAGCCACTCTTTTAACTCGGAGATCCCACTTGTTCAGTGCTGCTTAACAGCTTTACTCTGTTTAAATATTTTACACTTGTGTCTACACTATTGTGCGTTTGAATTAAGGCATTATTATTTCACCTTACCAGTAAAATAAATCACAGTAAAATAAGTCACACATTGGACCACAACACTGTAGTCAAATTTCTCAAAGTCTCTTTCTGATATTAAAGGTGCAGTATGTAGAATTTAGTGACATCTATTGGAATGGACTTGGCAGAAATGGAATATGATATATGGATTATGTTTTAAATAGTGTATAATCACCTGAAAATAAGAATCGTTGTGTTTTCATTACCTTACAAAAAGAGCGGGTCCTCTTCCACGCACTTGAACTTGCCTCTTAAATTTGATAAGTACTATGATAAATAAAGTTTTGGTGTATGTATAATAGTATCATCTGCATTTAATTGAACACAACAATCAGAAGAAATTAAAGAGAGATCATTAATAAAATAGAAAACAGAAGTGGCCCTAAAGTAGAACCTTGAGGCACACCTTTTTGTTGAGTTAACAAATCTGATTTACACCCATGGGCAACAACACATTGCTTTCTGTTATGAAGGTATACTGGTTGGTTACAGTGTATAATGGGAAAAGCCAACAGCATGTAGCTTATCTAAAAAAAGGGACAGTGATCCAGTAGATTAAATGTTTTAGTGAGATCAATAAATATTGCTTCTGTGAGATTACTATTATCTGATGCAGAGAAGACATCATTACTGAATTGTAAGTGCAGTAGTTGGGGAAAAAATTTGATCCAAAATAAATTTGAAATTAAGATGATAATTAGTGATGATGGAATATAAATAGATTTTTAAAACACTTCAGCAATACCAAAAAAAAATCAAAATATGTCTGTAATTACTGGGATAAAGTATGTCACTACAATTATGAAGAAACATTTGTTTGTTTGTTAATTTAGATCATCATTAGCAGCTACTGTAACAACAACAGTAGCTGTCATTAGTTTACTGTATATTTAGACACTCAAAGTCAATGCAGCTTGCGTCTGTGTGTTTAAATGTGTAGGTAATTCCTTGTTTGCATCGGTCCTCAGAGACCTGTGCTATTTCAACAACACAAGGACATTACCGCTGCTGCTGTTTTTTGTCTAGCACCTCCTCACCTAAGTGTTCACCCTGTCTCTCTCTCTCTCTCTCTCTCTCTCTGTATTGCCCCCCCCCATCGCAGAGAGGTGAAGTATCATGGGGAAACACAACAGCAAGCTGGCCCCAGAGGTCCTGGATGATCTGACCAAGAACACTGAATTCAACGAGGCGGAGCTCAAGCAGTGGTACAAAGGCTTCCTCAAAGACTGTCCCTCAGGCATCCTCAACCTGGAGGAGTTTCAGCAGCTCTATGTTAAGGTGAGGTGGCGCACAGGAGAGGCAGGAGAAAGCGAATGGTAGCTTTAGGTGCAGTGGGCAACTGATTTTGCAGTAGTGAGGAGGAGTAGGGTCTACTGACATGGATAAAATAATCTTTCTCATCTCCATTTCTTGGATTGCCTACAGTTGAAAATGTACTATATAGTTTTCCATAGTTACATAAAATAAAAAGTTACCTCTTTAATGACTCATTCACAACATTATTGAGCTGTTATGTAGAAAGCTTATGTTACTGTGGCTGACTAATAGTCCTATTATTGGGGCACTGAGAGGAGTTGAAGCCTCTAATAATGCCAGCGTCTCTGTTACTGCCGGAAACTCCTTCAGAACATTCAGAGGCCACACAGGTCCAGAGAGAGGCTGACTGAGCTTTGTAAACTTTTATTTTAGTTTTAAAAGTTCCACCTACGTAAATAGTTACTGTTTGTAACACAGATTAAACTGCAAATTAAAATAACATTGTTGTGAACTTTTCAGAACATGGTATTGACACTGATAATCTGATAACACATATTTGCTGTTTGTTTGTTTTTTCAATGCCAAAAAATGTTTTCAGCAATTATTGATGTCTTTCAACAGAGCCCATCATATTTCATGTTTATATACATATTGTATTGTTTTACACACACACAGACTTACTTCTCATTGACTGGTACTAACCAAACAGACATTAGTCAGCACAGTTATCACAAGTATGAGTCACTGTGTTGTGATCACTGCAAGATGGCTGTGTGCGCTGCATGTAGCAGTCCACTGTTTTGCTGTCAAGCTGATGTCCTCTGAGCTAGCACTGTCATAATTATGTGTTATTGTCACCACAGCCTTCCCATATCACAGAATGTTCTTCCTCGCGGTGAAACTGACACAAATTCTGCACCATTATGTTACTGTGACAGAAAATTAACATAAAGAAGCTTCTTCATCCTCGAGTCTGTGTTAATTCATATAATCAGTGATAAAAAATGAGGCAAAAAAAGAAAACACATTATCTGATATTGCTATGCTATGATAACTATGATATACTTTGAGACCCTAAAAACTTATGTAGAAAAACATTAGAAACAGAAAAAGAATCATTTTGACACCGGAAATTTGTGAAATTATTCAAATGACTGAAAATGACCTTTTTTGAGAAATAGAAGAGAGGTATACGTTAAAGGGTTAAAAATGGGAATCAATCTCACACAATTAATACCGAACATTAGCGCTAAACAGTTAATAATTACATTACAATGTAAATGCAAAAATGTATATAAAATTATACAATTATAATACAAAATAGTAGGTAAATGCAGGAAATTAACAACAATTCCACTCTGTACTTTGCAGGTAATTGATTCACTGCTACTGCTGTCATCAAATGTAGACATGATCAACCATCTTGGTCTTTGTCCTCTGTTTACCGACATTTAAAAGAAGGAAGTGATGCAAGATGCAACTGATGCATTGTTTATGCCACCTTATGTTTTAATCTTCCAGTTTTTCCCATATGGTGATGCCTCCAAGTTCGCCCAGCATGCGTTTCGGACATTTGACAAGAATGGTGACGGGACCATCGACTTCAGGGAGTTCATCTGCGCCCTGTCCATCACCTCCAGGGGCAGCTTCGAGCAGAAACTCAACTGGGCCTTCAACATGTATGATCTGGACGGGGATGGCAAGATCACACGCATGGAGATGCTGGAGATCATCGAGGTGTGTTTGTGAGCCGGCAGTGAGTCAGAAAGAGCAGCGTGTGCCCAAGGAGTCATCTTGTGAAAATAGAAATGATTCATGTTAATATACATTTTATAACAAGATCTAACATTTTTTTCCTTTTTCCCCTCTGCAGGCCATCTACAAAATGGTCGGCACCGTGATCATGATGCGTATGAACGAGGACGGGCTGACCCCTCAGCAGCGCGTGGACAAGATCTTCTCCAAGATGGACAAGGACCACAACGACGAGATCACCCTGGAAGAGTTTAAAGAGGCCGCCAAGTCTGACCCCTCCATCGTCCTACTGCTGCAGTGTGACATGCAGAAGTAGAGAGCGGTGGGTGGAGACAGAGGGAGGGAGGGGAGGGATGGGGGAAGAGATGAACTGAAACTAGAGAAGGGAGGAGGATGAGAGAAAAGAAAGGCAGGGGAAGAAAGGGAGGGATGCTGTTAGGAGGAGGAGGAGGAGAAGAGAGGTAGAGAAGCTTTGTCTCTTTTTTTCTCTTTGAGGCAGTGATGACTGGGAATGAGCCATGTTTGGAACACACAGGACCCCTGATTGATGCCATTCTTTTCTTCCAGGCAGCCCTGCTGTACAGTACACTCCTGCAGCACTTCTGCTTCAGCGTAGCAGGGTGTCTTTATAAATCCTGTCTGATCATGTGTAAGAAGTGGAAATCGCTCCACCTCCTTTGGCACAGACCAAAAAAAAAAATTGTGGGGATTTACAGAGGAAATATGAGATGTGTCACTTGCACTTTTACACTGTCAGACTCTGTGCCTAGCATGTGAGATTGTAAAGCCTGCAGGGTACAAACATCTGCTATCTTTCTAGATTGCTTTTACATTCTTCTTACGTGTATCTTACCCAACTTTCTTATTTGCATAATATAGTATAACTTGTTCACATTCTCCATGATCTTGAAATAAGCAGTAATTGCAAAGCAGGTTCTTTCCAATTTATGTAAGTTAACATGGAATCCCTGATTTCAGTGGTTCTTAAAAAATATATAACATGCACAATCACTAGATATCTCCACCACAGAAAGACGATTTCTTAACACACCCAGCAGTAGTTTTCTGTGCACTGTGGGATAGTTTGAAAAAAGGAATGACATCAAACCAACCAAGGGGCTGCTGTGTGGTCCACATGGCCCATTTAGAGAGATGAGAGAGAAGCAAATGTTATGAGACAGAATTATGTAAATGAACAATACCATGACGTGTGTGTGTGTGAGTTTGTGTGGGTATGAATGTGAGAATGTGTGTGTGTGGAAATGGGAAAACACATTTAATACACTGCCCCCTCTGCATGTGTTTGTTTGTGCGTATGTACTGTTGTACTTATTAGTTTATCCTCAGCCAAATCCCCACCCAGTTATACGGCACTTAAAGAGAACATTTCCAATAGATTACAGCCTGATGTCCACATGCTTTACTCTCCAGGTATGAGGCAGGCAGGTGATGAGCGTGTTAGGCGGCGGCATAGTGAAGCATACTGAACCACAGAGGCTGCTCAATGACTCCAGGCTGCGCCTAAAGCTTTTTCCACATATACTAAATCAATAACAAAATCAATATCTCATCAAAATGATTACATGTGTTTTATTAAAAGGACATGTAATTAAGTTAGAACTGAGCCTTGTCCTCCACATAATGTAATCTGGATCTTCTCCAGCAGGTGAATGTGTTCCCTGCATGGCTGTCTTAGTGATTGTATAAAGTAACATTTGCATGCATTCAGTAGTCTGAAGCTACAGATAATGTGGAAATTCAACAGAAAGCATCACATTACTCATAGTATATGACAATAATTTGATAAAGAAGAGTAGCTTAGAATCACTACATCAACTTGGCCACTATCAAAGCCACTGTGTGTATAATTTTATTTGATTATATTATCTTTCAAATGCTTATAATGGCATGAGTGGCAGTGGCAGGCTATGTGTTTTGCATTGCTGTCTGTCAGTATTGCTTTGGTCTGTATGTTTCCTCCTCCCAGGGGGCGCCAAAGATGGTTTTTAAAATCCTACACATGGTGGCTTTAATATATTAGAGATGTTACCTTTGTAATTAATGATCATCATCAATATGACTTGATATTAATGCAACCACTAACAAGTAGTTTTACCATTAGTACTTACTGCATGAAATGAATTTGCTCTAATAGATCACATCTAATGGTTTTAACAAATAGTGGTTACTAAAATTATGCTATTACATATGCTGGGAATTTATTTAATTAACAGCTTAAATTTCAAAGGAAATTTTAACCAAATTTAACCAAAAGTTACTATAATTGTGCCGTTTCACAAGTCAAGTCAAGTCTTGGCTTTGGTAGTATGTGATTTAAGCAGAATCAAAAATAGGGCAAACATACACAATAATATAAAATGTGTTCTGGCTTCTCAAAGACCAGCAATTTGACCAACAGAAGGAGTCACAAGAACAGTGTGGAGTGCGGATATTCAGAACAGTAATGACAGACCATATGACAGAAACGGTATTGCTTGGAAAGGCCAAACCTGCCTCTATGATTCATTGTTGTTTCACATGAAAAGCTGAAATAGCCATCGCTCTTCTTCCTCTCCCACTGTCCTGCTCTCGCCCCTTTTTGTCTTCTTCCTTCCTAAATGTCAGAGAGGAAGCGCTTTGATAATAGGTGGAGGGAGAGGAACTTTGCTGAACTCAGCTCAGATCTAAAAATCAATGCGAAAAAGAGCAAAAGGTTGAAGAGGAAGCCCAGGTGGCATGTGTGCATATACGTGCGCTCACCTGTTGGTGAATGTGAATGAAAGCAGATAACTGGTAAGTGGAAGACCACCTGTACATTACAGTAAAAAAGTCAGAAGTCCCCAACTTTTATATTAGAATCACAACCTCTGTGTGTTTCTGAAGATCAGTATGAACAATCAGGGTGAACAAAATTCAGAAAATATTGCACTGACATTTGTGTCAGTTATAGTTTTCATTAAATGTACGTAAATGTTGCTTGTAAGATGTCATTGCAAATTTAGATATTTAACATTAGCCACAGGTATTTCATAATCATGCAGTGTTTAAAGGAATAATTTGTCATTTTGGGAAATATGTTAATTCACTTATGGTAAGCTTAGCTTAGCACAAAGACAGGAAGCTGTACGGATTAAACAAATCAGATATAACAAGTTAATTAGTGACCTGTAGAGGTACTGGTAGGTGGATTTTTTCCCCCTTTGGACAGAACCAGGCTAGCTGTTTCCAGTCTTTGTGCTAAGCAAACTGTCTCCTAGCTCTAGCTTGATATTAAACTGACAGATATGAGAGTTCAACTCTCAGCAAAAAGGTGAATACATGCCTTTACCACAATGCCGAAACATTCATTTTAATGGAAGTTTCATCCATTTCACTGTAATCATCGTCAGTCTTGAATGTTGCCTTTATTAGCCTGCAAAAAAGTTTCAAATAAACCCAGTGTTTACTGAAAAAATACTTTTTTTCTGCTTGCAGTCATGTTCTGACTATGAGTACAGGAGAAGGTAATGAACAATGGACAGACCTAGTCATCTGACTGGTTTAGAATGTTCAGAAACTGCTTTTTCTTGACCTGGATGGTAGAAATTGATAGGTCAAGGAAAGAAATGATGGAGAATTTACAAGATAACTGCTGTGCAAAGAGAATCTGGCTAAAGTTACAGTACAAGAGGTTGCATAATCATGCACTGTCAGGCGGCAAAGCCTTGACTGTGTATGATGTTTTAGAGTAAGGGATAATGAGATCTCCTTTCTTTTGTGAAGAATGTACTTGTGTACTATAGGTAAAAGGATTTAGGATTTAGAAAAGGAGGCAATGAAGCACCTTTATTTGTCCTTGAGAATTTAGCACCTCATTAGCATTTTAATAAGTTTATAAGTTGCTACATACTTTTAGTTAATTTACCTCAGTGAGGAAAATACTTTTTACTCTATCTCACAAGACTTGCATTAGGAATTCTGACAAATGGAGCCAGACCATTGCATTTTTCACAACAGATCAATTTCTGACTTCAAAGCAGCAGAAAACACGTGGCTTCTCCCCTGTCAGCAAATCAGATTAATATCCTTCTTCTCACTCAGCCAATGAACATGCTCCCTCCCTAAAAGCTACAGAACGAGCCTCCTTTGTGCGATAATGTAACGATAAAACTGTATGTACATTATAATACGACTGTA
This sequence comes from Thunnus maccoyii, assembly GCF_910596095.1. Classification (NCBI taxonomy): domain Eukaryota; kingdom Metazoa; phylum Chordata; class Actinopteri; order Scombriformes; family Scombridae; genus Thunnus; species Thunnus maccoyii. The sequence goes on along the minus strand of NC_056547.1, from coordinate 24,752,244 downwards.
ATCGTATTTATGGATATAAACAAATATATTATGTAAATGTAAATGTACCACTAGCTTAGACCTAATTTCATATGATGACATAGCTAGTGTGTGTGTGTGTGTGTGTGTGTATGTGTGTGTGTGTGTATGTGTGTTTGCGAGAGAGAGAGAGTGGAGCCTGAATAAGTGTGAGTGCTTGTGAAAGGTCAGTGTGTGCTGTATGTCTGGACACTTTTGCTAGTGTTCACATGTGTTTTGTATTTGTATCATTTGTGTAACAGGAGATGCCTCAGTCTAGTTTAACTTTGTAAAATTTGAGTGTAAACCCTCACACCGAAGCACTGAGTGTTATTACCCACACATACACTTGCTTTTGTGGTCCGCTGGTATACGGTATGTACTGTCTCCAATATGGGACGTGTCGTTTCGTTTGCTGTAGCCTACTGTTGCAGTTCTACAAGTAATACTCACATATAGAGGTTAGCTTTCACAAAATGGCAGAGTTGACAGTTCAGTTCAGTAGCCAGCGAGGGGGACTTTTGAAATGGAGGTTGATGTTGAGAGGTTGTTGGCAGGGGAAGTCTGAGGTGTGAGTAGAAGGGTGTCAGTGATGAAAATTATATAAAAAAAAAAAAAAAGAAGAAGAAAAACAGCTGTCCTATGTCACAGTGTCACCCAGTGGATGGAAACATAATGTCACACCTCACGACAACTCAACCACTGCACAGCTCCCTTTTGTTCTTTCTGTAATGAACATGCCTGGAGATCAAAACTGACAACGTTATAGGATGCAAATGACTTGATCAGGACAGTCTTACAGTCTTACGTTTCTCAAAAAAAAAGTGCTAGGATCTGAAAGTGGTGTGAGAAAATGTTCACTTTTTAGAGTACATGAGCTTGTTTCATTGATTTTCTTGAATCAAGTAATATTATGACATCTTGAAGTTACTGGAATAAATGTACAGAAAGCTGAAATAGAGATGTGAAAGCGAAATTAAGGAAGAACAGCATCTGGGAGTAAAAACAAAAGCCTTCAATGTGTTTGACATCTTGGTCACTTTCAACAAACTGTTTTCTGCAGGTTTTGTTATGTTATTAAGTGAACTATTGGAATAAACCAAAATATGTAAAACTGTTTTTTTTTCTTTCTTTTTTTTACAATAATTTATCAAATGACTTTGTTTGACAAACTGAGACAACAGAGCATTATCACCTAATGCTGTTTTCCCCCTCAGCTCTACAGAGCTTTTAGCCTTTTTTCATGCATTGTTTTGGTTTTACGGCCCATAACTCCACTCTGGAAACGGAGCTGCCTGCTCCATTTCCAGCCGCAGCAAGCAGGTGTTATCAATCAGAGAGCTCTGATGAACCCACCAACACCACCTGCTCTGCACCAAACACAAGACAGACAAAGTTAGCCACAAGCTGGTGAACATATTGGCACAATAGCAAGCTAAGAATTTCCCTCAGAAAAGTTTGGAGACCAGAACAGAGCTAAAAGTACACTGAGTATTGGACTTAAATTTGTCATATGGCCACAAATAAGACCTTGTCTGCTAGATGTGTAAATAGGCAACTGTTTGCTAACACATTCACCAGAACAACTTTGAATTGGACTGGGATTGTCTCATTTTTGTCAAAACAAAAACTTACTCCAGAATCAGAGTATTTTCAAAGATGCATATAAACAACAACAAGAAAATCTACACACAGGGGCTTTGGGGTAATTGTCTTTTTGTACAGTACAGTTATCTCACTTCACTAGCAGACATTTTGCTCTTATATTAAGAAAAACTAAGAGATATGATCAAGACTGGGAGTTGAGATCATGTAAATTATCTGCAAACAGTCACATTTTACAGCCCCATGTGTTTTGTTGCCTCTTGTTTTGACTCAATATAATATTGTCATAGGCTTGGTTAATCATAATACTGGGCGGTATGCAGTAAGACAGTTTGATTAGAACAGATTGGCTCACAAAGTGGCTCCACAATGTGTTGATCTCCACACTCCTCTGCTGATTAGATTGTGTCCATCCTAATTAGCGCCGGCTTAGACAAAAGAGCCTCTTTGACTTTGCTCCCCAAGATACCAGACACAAATGGTTTTTGTTTTGTTGTTTGGATTGCTTTGTCATGTGATGTTTTCTTTATACTGTATCCAATTCAAAATTACATAGGCAGAATTTAACATTTACTCTGTAGATTTTATGTGCCAAAGACAGGATTGTGTTACGTGTGGAACCTAAAATGTTTGATTGCTATGGATGTATCAGGTTGAGCTGAACATGAAGTGATGCTGTGTTGATCATGCAGTTCATCAGCCGTCAGTCTTCAGAAAGCTCTGGACAGATGCACTGAGCTGGGTGACATGAATACATGAATATGAACATGGATATTCTGTTTTTTTTTGTTGTTGTTTTTTTTGGGACAGGGAATCATTTGTGCTCGGTTGTGCAATATAATTCTATTCTTCAACATTTCTCTATGATATTCATGTAAATGTCTATTTGTCCCGTCTTATGATTTTGCTTTTTTTTTGTTTGTTTTTTTTGTTTTTTTTGATTTCAATATTGTTAGGCTCTTAGAACAAAGACAATGTAATTATTTTTGTTACATAGAATAAAACACATGGATGTCAGGAGTGACTGTTGTTGTCGTTTTGCTTCTAGTCCCTGTGTTTCCTCTGATAGCGTCTTCACACAGTCAAACCCCACACGCACACACACACACACACACACACACACAGTGAGTGAGCCAAGATTATGAGTCACCGTCTAGCAATGATGTCACATTACTGCAGTGATGTCACCATGCTGTTCTCATGGTAACCATGCTGAGGCCACAAGGCAGGGAGACTCGGACATAAACATATACACACACTTACATAGCTACACACATTTATACATAAGCATGCACACACGCACACACACACACACACAGTCATAATCCACAGGGAAATTTAATGACTGCGGAAATTAATTTTGCCTCTGGTATCTGCGGACTCTCATTTACTCAGCTGGACAATGATGGAGAAATAATTGAACACAATGAAATGACTCATGAAGATTGAGCTTTGACTTTATGGATCAATATGGGCATTCACTTTTAGACAATGCCCTCTCATGAGAGATGGAAACTATCAGACACATTTTGTGCAGAAAAAACATTATTTGTCAAAGGAAAATACCACTCAGTTTAAGCTCTCATATGAGTTGATGTTTTGTTTTTTCTGGTGTGACTCAGCCAATATTTATGAACATCAAAAAGTTGGTACCATAGGACACCCCAGAAACACTGAATACTTCATAGGTTTATTTGAAGGTTTACAACTGACCTTTATCATAAAATCCAGATTTTACACCTCATTTTTGGGTCTTAGCTTCCTGGTTTCCTGTTTAAACTGTGTTCGGCTAAACCCATTTTTTCCCTATGCCCCTTCTCTAGCTGTTCACCACGGATCAATATAAATCTATTCTGAGCCTCGCTGTATCAGGCTTCAGCTCAGTGGAAAACCAAACATCACATTTGCGTGCACAGAGGCTGAAAGAGAGAAAGCTTACAACAGTGAATCACACTGCAGCAATAGAGGTCATTTTAAAGACGTGCAGTTTGCAGAGCTGCCACAGGGTGGGGCTGTATGCTCAGTCTCACTCAGAGGTCCCTGAACTATATCACAACATCATGCTACTGGCCTTTTAACTGTAAAAGCCTTGCAAAGACCAGGTAAGGGTCAGATATAAAGTGCTCTTACAACATTCATGTGGGCATGTAAAAGCAAAATGAAACAACAACTTTAAACTCACTTTAAATTGTTGGGTGAAAATAGTGTGAAGAGTTTAGCATTAGCGTAGAGACACTGGGCAAGGGCATTCAACTACGAAACAACACAACTGACCACACTCAGTCACTATAACACTAACCAATAGCCAGGCAGATAGACATGGCTGCTAAGCAACCCTCCCTCACTGTGTGAATGTCCAGTGGACAAGCACTTAAAGTCTGTGAGGACAAGGAGAGTGTAATGAATGAGCAGAGGAAAGAGGAAAACCCCCACTACTACTACTGCTATGACTACAACTACTGCTACTATTAGCACTAATAATCCTGCTACTAGTACAATTCTTCTTTTATTCCAGTAATCTAATACTACTCCTATTCAACTTTGTAGTTAAATCTAACACAAAAATTCAATAGTAGTAGAGCTGCTGCCTCTACTGGGACAACTGCTCACACACTATATACCACTACTTACAATAAAATACTAATATTTCTATACTAATATTACAATACGACAAATACAAGAATGAAAATAAAAAGAAATGAAAATTGGCTAATCGCATACTAAAAGACAAATGAAAACCATAGTGTTCCACTGTGTAGGAAACTCCATCAGCCTTAAGCCTTGAGTATGAAGAAATCAGACTTGAAGCTATGGTAGTAAGTCCCAAATTGCATTACATTCATTTGACAGAAAATATGATATTTATTTGGATAGATATTCAGTAAAAGTTTGAAATTAGTCTCTAACTGTCTTTAACTCAGTTCAGTCTTTAACTGTAGTGGCATCGGCAGTGAACCGAAGCCAATATTCATCGATGTCACAAAACTTTCTTACTTTGAAAACTTATCAGAGTTGGTGGTTATTGACCCAAGTACTTATTGAGAAATGAGCTCAATGCAATACTGTGATGTCAGCATGCTAACATAATGACAATGCAAACATAATGTTTAGCAAGTGTAATGTTGACCAAGTTCACCATCTTAGTTAGCTTGACTATTTAGCCTACTTAGCTAGTTTAGCATCTTAGTATGATATTTGAAAATGACACAAATAATAGCTGAGGCTGATGTCATTAGTTTTTTAGGTATTTGGTCATAACTCAAAATATTGGAATAAATAAAATGATCATATTGCCAGATAAAAAGTTGAGGGATCAACAAATTTATCACATTTCATTCTTAGGGTGACATTAATGTCTAAACAAAATTTCATGGCAATCCATCCAATTGTTATTGAGATATTTCACAAAGAACCGCAACTTTGAAATTCATGGTGGCTAAACAGGAGAAGTCAGTGGATCATCAAAGTCTCTGTAAGATTTTGTACCAATCCATGTAGCAGATGTTGAGATGTTTCACAGGATAAGTGAAAGCTTTGACCTGGTGGTGGCACTATAGAGAAAAAATCACCAAAGTCATTAGGATTCATCCTCTGGGTACCATGAATGTCAAAATCTCATGACAATACATCTAGTAGGTGTTGAGATATAGCATGGACCAAAGTGCTGCTAGCATGGCTAAAGATACCTTATCAAGCATTTACAACAGTCATTACAACTAAGAGTGAACAATAAATGTACATGCAAATATAATCAAATATTAATGAACAAATGCACTGAATAATTAAAACCGAAGACTAAGGAGCTCCACCAGTTTTTTCAGCCTTGGGTATTGACCGTATTGATTGTGCTGTAAAGATAATAAAGTAAATATGAATCCTTAACTGCACATGTAAGCAGACAAGTGAAGTTAGCATGGGGGGACAGTACCATACATTCTCTTTACTTTTTTGAATCTGGTGGCACCAGTTTAGACAAAGTCAATAGTACATCATAATGAGGTGATCAGGTGACAGTTGCCATCGAGGGATAAAAACATGCATCAGTTTCCTTGTGATTAAAATAGAAATGAATTTGTATAAAACATGGCAACAAACCACAGAGGCCTCTGGTTGTTTTAAGCCCTGACACTCTGCTGAGTTCAGCATGCATGAGGACACTAATGGCACTGTGTTTAACTCGGTGTACAACCTTGGTTTGAGATGGAGGTTACATCCATTATCTGCTACCTTTAGGCTAATTTAACTCCCATAGCCTGATCTCCTCCCTCCCACTCATTCTTTTCCAGAGTTATCAGCTACTATCCTTCCCAACTGACACCTTTTTTTAACTTTCCTCTGCCTGTTATGTTTCCCTTTAGGTATACTTTAATCATTAAAAATTACTAATAACATTATTTGAAAGCGGTATGGGATTAGTGTTAGAATACAGAAAAAATTTGCCAATATGAGGTGAGATCGTTCATGTAGTTTCCAATGAGATTGATTTGTTATAAATTTTATACCAGTACCTTGTATAAGAAACTTTTTTTCCAGATTAGCATTGGCAGAAAAGCAAAATTATCTTGCTTCATCTCACACTAAAAAAAAAAAAAAAAAATGTTTTGATTTAGTTGGAGATTAAATGGTTTAGCATGATGGCTATTTTTTGCTGTGTACTTAGTGTGTGATAGTCCCATGAGCCTCCTGGGCAAATTGCACCGTCAACAAGGCACAGCAGGAGGGGGCGGGGCCACGCTGAATAAGGAAGCAGGGCTGTGATTGGTCAGCGGGAGGACGGAGGGGAATGAAGCCAGGGAGCTGAGAGAGTGATTGAATGGGACAGGGGGGGAGTGCGTTGGGAGAGAGAGACAGAGAGATAGCAGCAGATGGACTAGAGCCTGCAACACATTTACAAGGGATAGACTGTATGTGTGACAGTGTGTGTGTATGCGTGCATAACAGGGACGCTGCATGTAGGATAATGGTTGTGAATGACTGAGGGTGTAACAGCGAGCGTCTTTCATGTCCTCTGGAATTTAGTGCGGTGAGCAGTAATCCTCTTGAGGAAAAGAGGGACACAGAAGAGTGAGCACTTTTACTCTTCACACTTCTGCTGCTTTCACAGGGCAGGTGCAAGCCCTCCAAGCTACTGTAGTGAGCCTGTTATCATGATAGGAGTATCTCGATAAATGCTACAAACTGTAGCAGGACATTTTGTTCATCTGGTTGCAGTGTTTGACCCAAGAAGAGACTTGTGTGTTTATAACAGATAGAGCAGTCAGGGCGGTTCAGAGGGCACCATTGGGAGCACGGAAGGGGGATTCTCTATGGTGAAGATGAGTCTGGACCCCGTACAGGTGATGAGTGGCCAGGTCAAGGAGCTAAAAGTTTCCCCGTCTTCCAACGGGGACAGCAGAGGATCATGGGAAGTAAAAGAAGAGTTTGATCAAGACCACCGGGGCCTCACCGCCAAGCCAAAATCAGTAAGTCTGACCAACCGTTCATAACTTTTTATGTCATGTTGACATCTGCATCCATCTGTCAGCGTGTCTGTGTTTGTTAGATCTGGATTTTTGAATTTCCAGATTATCAGCAAAGCAAAGGCTTCTGAAATAATGTTAAGGGCATCACTGGATACTTAAACTGTGGACGACAACTTTCCTCCCATCATTCCTCTGTCCACTTCTCTCCTCATCTGCCCTGTTGCCACTCTTGCCAGTTTATTACTTAGAGTCGGATGTTTACATCGCTCACGTCACACACAGCTTCAAAGCATAGCTCGTAAATGGGAGGCTGGTCAGGCAAGATGAGACACAGTGCATCTGCTTCTGAGGCCACAGAGTTTGATGACAAACTCCTGTGGCACCCTTCATTCAATCTATGCACATGCATTTTATTAACAGATGCACAAGACCAAAAAATATGACAATGGCATTCATGATTTTGGAGGTTGGGGTAACAATTTAACTTACATAATATTGTCTAGATAACATTTTTGTAGTTATCACTCATCTTTCTCACTGGACTCAGGCATGATTTTGTCAAATTACTGTAAGTATGTTCACTGTATATGACAATAAAGGATAAGACACTATGTGTGACATAGTCTGTATTCCAATATTTGTGTATGAAACTAAGCTCCTAGTTAATTTATACAACAATTTAAATGATACATCAAAAAGACTTGGTAAATATAAATGTAAATGACTAACTGTAAATGAATAACTGCCGCAGTGTTGTATAGAACCAGATGATGTGACAAGGCAGTAATTAGAGCTTCCATTATGTTACTTTTGTTTTTGAGTGAACTGAAAGTACCAGTATTACCAGTAGTAGTGGATATTTTGACAATAGACACAGAAGATTTCATGCTCAATAAAAGTGAATGCTACTTGGTGTAACCAACGTCAACCAGTAGGTCCATAGTTCTGTGCCCAAAGCAACTTTGCATCTCCAAAATGTTCAGAGAAGTGAAACTCCAGTTTGCAAAAGTTTAACATGAATGTGAGCAGACATTTAAAAGAGAACTAGACACACTCACTGGCAGGGTTTAGTGCTGTTTATAGCGTTGCAGGACATGAACATACTGCACAGGACACAGCAGCATTTTCAGAGAATCAGGGGACAGATTCCTGACCCAGAATGACTGACTTTGAAATGGAGAACTTCAGCACAAAATGAAAATATATGGAGTATTTGAGTGGCACAGAAACAAGAAACAAAGAAGAAGAGAGAGGGAGGTACAAACAGAAAACACAACAACAAAGAGAAACACTGGCAAGGAAAGGGAAAGTACACAGGAGCTAAAAGTAGCTAAAAGCCGCATAATCTCTGCTGGTTGAGGATTAGTTCGGCCACAGAGGTGTATTTTCAGACTGTAAGCATCCATTACTATGTAGCAGAAGTGATACTACTCCACTATCAATCCACGTATTACTGCATTGCATTACAAAACTATGAATCTGGCTTAATGGATACACCCCTGCCTTCACTTGACCGACTGTTGCATGCTCCCATGTTCAATCTATAATATTTAGATTTTGAAGACACATAACAGCATTAGTGCACATGTGATTATTCATCATGAGTAATGGACCGCACAGATTATAAAGCTTTCATTTAAACGAATATCTCTTTACATTAGATGGTAGTATTGTAATTGAGTAGAGTTATGTTACGGCAATGATGTCAAGGAGAATAAGAACTACAACCCATCAGGGAATAATTTTTTCAGAAAAAAGTAGAATTATTACAAAAATGTTTGCATGCTTGTTATTAACAAATAATAAATATCACTGTATAAAATGTGAAGTGTCTTTTCATTAAAAGGGAATAATGCATTTTTTACATTCATACTATACCTTTTCATGGATGACATCTCCCTTATGCGTACCTGGTTACCCAAATGAATGAATAGAAAAGAGTACATAATGTATACGGCTCAAAGGTGTGACTTTTTTGTGTAATGGGACCTTTTACTCAACAATGTGAGCCTCATTAATGAAAACGAAATGAGGAACTTATTCAATACTTGTTTCATATAATGTTAGTAATATAATTTTAATTCCAATTAAATGGCGGGGCTAGTGTAATTAAGTAGCATTCATATTAGATTAAAGCCACTTCTCATCTACTTCAATCTGCGGTCAAAGACCAAGAGAGGAAAATGACTTAGGGGCTATTTGAAATAGAGTTTGGGATAATGTATATAAATATTCAGTCTTTGGAGAGAGAGTTTGATTAAAACATACTCTCTTTTTTATCATAAGTTTATAAAAAGAATGATTGGAGCGGGAAAAATAGAAGTGTGTGGTATGGTTATTTGCTCTAACATAAACTGTAAAAGTTAACATGTCAGGCTAACTAGCTTCCTTCAGTACCTAGAGCAGTAAGAAACAATGTTGTAACCCAACGTTACTTCTTGTTCTTGATTAGCAAATCCACTGTGTTGTACTTCTCTACTGTGTGGAAGCTGGTCCTGGATACTATGACTTAGCGGCTCTCTTTTTTCTTGGATGTGGGGAAGTTTACACTCTAGCAACTCCAGCTTAAGTTGCTATTTGAGATAGCTTATCTTTTGCCAAACTAAACAATTAGTCTTCATCCCAACCATTCTAACCCCTGTCTTGATTATCCAAGTATGTAAGCTAATGTTAAGCCGGCAGCCAAACAGGGTTGTGTTAGAATGAAAGAGAGAGAGTGTGATGTTAAATGTTTACGTATCATACTTACTGGGACTTACTAGCTCTACAAGATCAAAACTGTTTATTTACATGTCTTATATATGGATTAATGTTAGCTTGATTAGCTAGCTAGTCTCAACTGAAAAAAATAGCAACAGTTGTCATTACAGCAAAGGGAAAGTTGAAACAGTTGTTTTCATTCTTCAAACAAAACTTGAGCTGTACTGTACAAAATTTGCACATCCACTTCACTGTAATTTAGCCTTAATTCTGTTACTGCTGTCATTAATTAATTAATGATTAATTACATTATTAACACTGTCAATCCTTCATGGAATGACGAGGAAGGGTCAACTGATTTCGGGTCTTTGAATGTTTATACCAATAAATTTGGGCTTTATAAATGCCTCTCTCAGAAACACAATGATGGAAGTATGTCTGAAACAACATTTAGACTCAGAGACACTAATAATAAGTAATTATGTAGACAAATAGCACTTATCAAATATTGTATACACTGAACATATAATCAAACAACATCATATCAGAGGTCTATGTCACTCTCTTGCTCATATGTGATTTTTAACAAAAGGCCAACATTGGCCTGATTTCAGACAAACCAGTATATTAGCATTGCTGTAACTGGGTGTCTGTGCAGTCACACTCTTGTGCTACCATATCTGCCAAGGCCATGCATCATCACTGGCCTTTTACGTATCTATAAATATCAGCCCCCCACTGCTGCTCACCCCCAACCCAGTCACTTTCTGCTCACACTCACACCTCTTTATTTTTCCCACTGCTCCCCCTCTATTCTTTCTGCATCTGTTGTCTGGAAATCCCTTCCACCTCTCCTATTTTCATTCTCAGACGGGTGGAAGGGATGTCTCACAGCTTCAATATGTAAATAACAGATGACTCTTGGATCTGGGTTATGCACAGACACCAGTACTGCTGACCTGGCAGAGCTCTAAAAGGATTAATATATAGTGTTTGGAAGAGGGGGGTGGGGGAGTTTCAGCAACATTTTTGTGCTTTACAGGGCAACAATGGGTGCTGTATTTCCTACAGGACAAGTACAATTTAAATTAAAAGCAAATTAATGTTTAGGTTTCATTCCCAGCAGGTTTAATTATATTCATTTGCCTTTTCCACAGTACACCAATCAATAGGTAGGGGGTGATTACAAATAGTGTGGGGTCCTGTGCTGAGCAACCTTGTGACCAAGGCATTCCCAGTGGATAGGAGGCCTACTGAGAGGGCAAGCTGTTAACACTACCAGTATCAGATCACTGCAAAGAACTGGACTCCTGCATTTGGATTACTTCCAGGCTGTGTGACATTTTGTTCATAGAGTAAACTGACTCTAATGGATAAGCTGCACCAAAGGTCTCGTACATCTTTGAGCAGCATTTGAAAGAGCACCATGTTTTCCACTGTTAACTACAGAGTACATTAAACGTAGTTTGACCTACTGTGTGTATACAACTGTGTCTTCATAGAGCTTAAGGAATGTATGGAAACTTTATGTATGGGCCAGGCATTGCAAACATATCTTAACAGGTTACTTATAGTCTTTAAGGGCATTTTCAAACCTGCAATGTTAAATCTGGCTGAAACAGACTCTGGTTTGCTTTCCCCCTTGTTACAATTCATTTGGGTAGATCTGAACACAGTAATCATATTTGGGTGCGGATCAGAACAACCTCATCAGCACTTATCTTGTGGTCGGAGCATAATTCAACCTCGATCTGACCCAACTACAAGGTGTACTTTACAAGTTTGAGCTAAATAGATCCTGTAACAAGGTGTGCTTTGCATACTGAGATGCGAATAAGTGAAATCATCAGTTGCTAGCAGCTAGCCGGAGAATAAATCATGGTCCGACCTGAACTAGCACAACAAAATATGTTGCTTTGATTGATATTTGGGCAATTTGACCTGCTTCTTCTGGTGTTTATGTTCTCACCCCTGCACCAGAAATATCTGACCAATGAGCAGACTGAATGTTCTCATGTAGCTTTTAGCATTTTGCATTTTGATTCGCTTGAAGTTTTTCTGTGTGAAAACAATCCAAACCAGGGGAAAGCACACAGTTTACCAACTCATCCGGTGATTTGGACCAGAGTAAACAAACTATAGGTTTGAAAACACCCTAAAAATAGTTGAAACCAGATTGCTTCCTTTTACCATCTGTACTAGATTTCTTTCTGATGAATAAAAACAAAATGTCATTCTGCTAAGGTGACAGGAAGACGAGCCCGGAAGGTGGAGGGAGGCGTGTTCTTCGTAAGTATGTCCCTTCATCATGTGAGGTCAAAGGTTGTGTCCATGGCTACGGCCATCACCTCTGCCCTTTCACCTTCTTTTAACCTCCCCCGTGATGGCTGTTGATGTGCCTGCATGATCCTGGACACACCCACTCTACTAATCAACCACCTGACTCAATGCATTGTGCTGTTATGTTGATTCATATTGGATTGGATTTCTGTGCCTGAACTGAGCTGATGAACCTCAGTATACGGTGTTCTAATCACTAAACAGTTAAACTGAGCTGCCCTTTGATATGTTAACTCATGCTTCTGATTTTTGAGTTTTAATGTCACTTGACAGATTACATGGCCTCAGAGGCCCAACTCAAAAATTAAAGTTGAACGAAAGTTTTAATTCTCCTTGCTTTTGTGTGAGGAAAAACTATAATGACATTGCCTCATAGCCCTTTATAGCCTATGAATGTTGATGTCTTCTCCCTGTTTGCCAACAAGCCCACATAGCATTGGCTATATACATCTGTTCTTAGAATAGAATAGAATGCCTTTATTGTTATTGCACATTGTCATAGAACAAAAAACAGTTTAACATTCCACACATGCACACATACACATACATACATATGTGCACCTCCCCATACAGACAAATAATAACAATATAGAGATCACATCAAAAAAGTAATAAAAATAAAAAAAATATATTAATAAAAATAATACTACTGTACATTGTACCAAATGCTATTGCACCTTATAAAAATATTATTGCATGTTTTATACAAATATTTACAGATGTTATTGCACATTTCCTCAATTGTATGGAGTTGTTAGTTCTTTGGTTTGGAGTGTTACAATGATGTTGGGGGGGTTGGTGGTAGGGGGAAAGTGTTTTGTGGAGTTCAGTTCAGTGATGGCTCTGGTGTAAAAGCTGTTTTTGAGCCTGGAAATGCGGGTCTTCATGGCTGATAATAGGGGTGAGTTGCATCCCTCAGAATTCCGCTAGCTCTGCAGAGGCAGTGTAATCGGAAGGTGTCTTCCAGTGAGGGCAGGGGGATTCCAATTATTTTCTGGGCTGTGTTTATAACTCTGGAGAGCTCCCCTGTCCACTGCTGAACAGTTGGCATACCATACTGTAATACAGTAGGTCAGTATACTCTCTATAGAGCAGTGGTAGAAGGACACGAGCAGCTTCACAGACATGTTGCTTTTCCTAAGTGTCATTAGAAAGTAGAGCTGCTGTTGACCTTTTTTGCCAAAGTAGAGGAGGTCGATTGTCCATGTGAGGTCCTCTGTGATGTAGGTTCCTTGAAGATGGAAACCCTCTTCACAGAAGTCCTCACAGTGTCTCCTAAAGTCTATGATGAGTTCTCTTGTTTTTGATGTTCAGTGATAGATTGCTTTCTGTACACCATCCTGTCAGTTTGCAGACTTCATCTCAGTAGGCTATCTTGTCCCTGATTGAGATCAGTCCCACCACTGTTGTGTTATCTGCAAATTTGATGATAGTGTTTGTGGGGCATGTGAGGATGCAGTCTCATGTATATGCACACAGCATGCAGCCTTGTGGTGTCGAGGGTCAGGCTTGGGGAGAGGTGGGGACTGAGTCTGACTGTCTGTTGGCAGTTGGATAGAAAGTCCTTGATCCACATGCACCAAGTGGGTAGCTCCGGTTCTGAAAAGTAAAGCTAATGCGGAAGTGACTTAAACCTGTATTCTCTCTAATGGCCAGCAGGGGGTGACTCCACTGGCTCCAAAAAGAAGTTTGATTATATGGAAGTCTATGAGAAAATGATCTGACTTCTCACTTGATTTATTACCTTACTAAACAGTTTATGGTCTCAATTGCTTCTTAACATTCACAGTGCTGAGAATTTGCATCACCTCCTGTGTCTATATGGTAAGTACGTGATTGGTGGTAACTGGTGGGGGCGTAGCTACATTGTCTAACTCTTTTGTTTAAAATCGGGCAAAGAAGTTTCTCTGCCAGCAAGGCAATGGTGATGTTCTGGATGCCCTGCCACATACATGTTGGATCCTTGTTGGTGAAGTGGTCCTCAATCTTTTTCGTGAATGTGGCCTTGGCACATATGATACCTTTCTTCGGGTTGGGTCTGGCAGTGCTCTACTGTTCTCTGTCACCAGATCTTAAGGCTGCGTTCCGGTCCTTCAAAAGGATCTAGACCTCCTTTGTCAACCATGGTTTCCTGTTTGTTGATGGTAACATTTTCAGCACAGGTCCTGATGTAGAAGACTACTGTTGAGGTATATCCCTCTACATCTTGATCAGAGAACAGGTCTCAGTAGGTGCATTGGAACAGTCCTGCAGTTGTAAAGATGCTCTAAGGTCAAGTTTTAACAGTTCTGGTGGTGGCATAATAGTACTGTAAGGTTGGGGATAGTGATAGGTGATCAGATCGTTGAAGATGTGAGAGGGGTGAGGCTCTGTATCCTTTGGTGATGTTTGAGTAGACAGTCCACCCTAGTTGCACATTTACCATTTTGGTCTAAATTTTCGAAGCACAGATTGGCGTGATTAAAATCTCCAGCAACAATGAAGACCCCTTCGGGGTACACATTCTGTTTGCTGTTAGCACGTAGCCAAGTGCTAGGTTAGCATTGGCATCTGGTGGGACATACACGGCTGTAACAATAACAACAGAGAACTCCCACGGCAGATGGAAGGGTCTGCAGTTTAATGTCAGAAATCCAGCCAGGGCCTTCTAGCCCGATAGCTGCATCTGGGAATCCTAGATTTAGCCAAGTTTCATTAATAATCATCACGCAGCTATCCCGAGTGGATGTCTGCAATGATAAACCTAGTCTCAGCTCATCCATTTTGTTGGAAAGCGACCTGGCATTGGTGATGAAGAGGCTGGATAGTGATGATCTGTGAGGAGCCCTCCTTAGCCTTAATGAACCGGCAACCTCGCTTCTGTCTCTGTTCTCTCCACCGTGCTACCTCCGCTGGTATCTGATGGGAGTGCCGGAAGGCACTCGTGGTGAAAATGAGGAATTCAGGAAAAAAAGGAGTAAAACTACAACAAAACACAGTTACATTTCAGGCAGCACTGAGCCACTACAACTGTGCGCACTGCCATCTTGGATTAATTAATTAATTATATTATTAACACTATAATTATATAATTTACACTGAATATAAAGTGCTATTAAGTTTATTTCACTCTAGTGTAAAAAGCCAGGCTAACTAGCTTCCATTCAGAAAGGTGAAGCTAGCACTGATTCCCACTAGACTTTTTGTTCATAATCATATTTCAACATCTGCTGAGTCACAGCAGCAACATTACCCTGGGTTTCGAATCACAGGGTGATTCGAATGAAACAATGTAACGTACAGGGTAACAAACTAATGTACAGAGTGCTCAAATCACAGATGGGACTAGCAACCGCTAACATCAGCCCTCCAGCTATTGCTGCAGAAATATAAATTAAACTAAAATTTCTTCTTTTTGGCAAGTTGTCAAAACAAACTATCCTGACCATTGATGATTGGATGGTTAGTTACAAAAAGTTCAACAATTTGCCCTTTTTTCAGAATATGTATTAATCTTGTAATGGTGAATGTCATATATGTTAGTTTAATTGTGTCGTGACAAATTGCAACCTTCACACCCTGAGGAGCTTTCCCTCTGGTGACAAAATAAAACCAGTCCACATCAGTGTGCGGTACAAACACCACCTTTACCCACGCCTGTATTTGTGTACATTGCCATACTGCATGTAGGTAAAGCCTGCAGGTGGGTCAAGTATGTTGTGCATTCTTCAAGACTTTTTGTATCACATATATCACATACTGTGTCTCATATGTACGGAGAAAAAGATCACATGTTGTATGGCATGTATCCATGTATCTATATGTGTGAAATTGTACTTCAACTCAATAGACATTTAAAAAAGAGAACTCTGAGTTCTAGAGAAAATTGTTGAGGTTGGATTATATTTTGAATTATTCTTTCAAATTCTCCTTTTAATCTGACTTTGTTGTGGGCAAGGATTAATCCTGACTAGGTGATGTGTGTTTATGTGTGTTTTTGGTAACAGGTAAGTAGGTGACATGTCAGCAGGAAGCGATGTTGTGATGGAACAAAACTAAGCCAAATAGAGAGACAATCGCTCAGAGCTCCTGTCAGCCTGTGGCCTATTTACCAACCCATATCCACTGGGGCTTGGATACAAACATGCATGTGTCCTAATACACAGACTCTTGCCCCCACTGCAAACACACATGAATATAGACTTATATTGACTCGAAAGCATGCATTATTTATTATTATTTTATGCCTTTGCCCTTTTATATCACAAAGATGTTTATTTTTCCAGTAAAGTTGCCTACATTTCCTCTTTGCACTAATATTGTACTAACAGTGATAATGATGATTATTATCTCTACAGTTCAATTTATTAGATTATCATTAGATCTGTTTTATCATCATATTATTACAGACACCATGCATGGAATAGAGTTTCTTTTGAATATATGCTACATATGCAGCACATTCACACACGTACTGTAGGCAAGTTTGTGAGAACAAGCACATTATTGTACTTTAAATTAGTTAGCCTCTTCTGCCCCATCACCCCCTCCTCCCTCCCCCCATATCCCACCACCCAGGCATCATCTGAGCTGCCCACTGTGGGCACTAATGCTGGCTGCCCCAGTCGGAATGCTGCCCTCCCCCTTCAAACACCGGCACCCGACTGTAAACAGACACATTAGGCAACATGAGCCCAACATGAAGCCACACAGTGCCATCTAGTACTAACCATTTGACCCCATAGTGGAAGAGTCTTGAATAAAAATCACACTCAAACAAACACGCACACACACACACACACACACACACACACACACACACACACACACTGAGCTCTAAAAGCATCAGTCTGTCGTCAGGGCTCTGACATTCCTTCTCCATGTCCCCTTGATAAGTCACAGTCCACTGTGCACCACTTGACACACGTGGGGTTGACAAAATAGTGGAATCACATTTCATTAATATGCAATAGTTGCAAAGTAACAGCTTGTGCTTGGCTATGACCAAAACCAAAACCATGTCATGAAGTATTGTAAAAATGGTTTTCTAGATAACTGCCAGAAGTACTTACAAACTTTTGTAAATTGTACTCAGGTAGTTGTAGTTGCAGCTGTACTCTATTATATTCTTCCTGCCTCTATGAGTGAAGCATTGGGAATGCATGGTCATGTGGCTGAACATACGTAGTCTATTTATCTTATGATTAGACATGACACCATTCTACTAATAACAGATCCCCATTTATACTGTATGTTGCAACTGCAAGATAATGTGATGACATCACAGCAGAAAGTAGGCATGAAATGTTTTAAATGTTTTTGCATGTAGCATGAATTGTGATGTGAGAAGACTGTAAATATCAGTTTACTGCATCCAAATAAAGTTTTAACGATGTTGCCTGTGAAGTCTCTTGTAAAAGATGTTACAGCAGCACTTGTATACAGTAGTTACAAGGAAACCTTCTAACAGGTGTAAATCTGGCACCACAGTGTCATCATTCTCTCCTTTCACCTCTTTTCCTTGTATTCATCCTGAGTGGCTCATCACTGTTCATTTCTTCACTTATACTCCCCTCTTTTCTTTTCATGTCTTTTATATCATTCTCTGTTGTCCTTCCCTCCCTGTCCGCAGCCTAAGCCAGAAAATGCAGTGACCATTGCTGTTTCTTCTCGGGTCCTGTTTCGAACTGAGCGGGAGCAGAGGGTATTCGAGCAGCAAGGCGTGGAGGAGTATCTGAGATACCAAATCGAACATGAGAACGAACCCTTTGCCCCTGGACCTGCATTCGCCTTTGTCAAGGTCAAAGTCACCCCATAATGCATGCAAACACAGACTTACAGACAGAGCAAATCCAGTGCAGCACTTGTAGACTTGCATGGTACATGTTTTTACCTAACCCTTTTTATCCTGACAGGCTCTGGAGGCGGTCAACACTCGCCTGCGGGAGCTGTATCCACAAAGTGAAGAACTGTTCGACATTGTTTTGGTGACATACAACCATGCACACGTAGGGATCCGGCTCATCAACACCATCAACCATCACAGTAAGTCTCATCAAGATCTAATTAAAAAGTAGATGAGCTTCAGTTGCTCCCAGTAGAGAAAATGCAGGCTTTGGTTGGGAGTATTGGGAAATACTTGTTAAATCATACTTTAGAACTTCCAACTATGGCACCCCTTATATAAAATAACAAACAAAACAATGCAGTATACAGCAATAGTGACTTTAAATACCTTCTCCTATGGGCCATATCAATGGGACAGTCCATTGATAGGTTAACAAGACTCTAAAGACAAGAGTCTACAGCAATCAAGTGGTATTTTATTGAAAGATAATCCATCCAATGGTTGCCAAGATATTTCACCTAAAACAACAAATGTCAACCACATTGTGGCACTAAAGGAAAGGTCAAGGAATCATTAAAGTTATTAGGATGTATCCTCCAGGAACTGTGAATGTCTCTACAGACTTTCATGGACATTCATATTGTACTTGTTCAGATATGGTCTGTCAGTGGGACCAAAGTGGTGGAATGGAAAACGGAAAACGAACTTGTGACAGCAAGCTCATTTCCAGTGAATCCAGCTTTTTCTTAATGGAGCAGTTCTTCATCGCTGTTTTGTATTGTGAGCTCAGCATTTCCCATGGTCAATTAATGAGGTGTTATGTAATGTGTCCGCATGTAGCTTTAAGGAAAAAAATAGTAGAATAAATAACTTTTTAAGACGCAAGAGTTGATGGGATGAGATAATCCCGGTCGGTCAGGACACTGAAGCTGATGCAAGCTCAGCTGAGACACAAACAACAAAGTGTATGAACAGCTGACTGATAGTATCCCTTCCCAGGAAAATCTGCGACCCTGTGATGACATTTTCATCACAGACCACTTCCTGCTCAGTGCTTCAAACGTTTGTCAAATTCTCAGAGCTTCAAGATTCAAGAGTTCAAGATTACGTCCTGTGGGATGCAAGAATAATCCAAGAAGTCCGAAACAAAAACAAGCCTGAGCGGAGCCACCAAAGCAACACACAGCATGTACATGTTAGATCTCTCTGGTGGCGCTCTGCATGAGGGGCCCAATGCATTCAAACAGTCCCCTGAACTCTGACCTTTCCTACAGAGTTTATCTGATGTCACAGAGATAAGAATTTGTTGAACATCCTACCTGCAGGTCGCCATGGGTAACACAGTTTTAACAAATGATTAAGTCACAAACATTTATTTGTTCCTGAGCATGTAACATTTGAAACTGAATATGGACACCTCATGAAACATTTAAACACTTATTTATGCCTTATCATCTGCTTACACTGGAGCTATTTTGAACAGCTGCAGGATGAAGTATAAAGTTTCACCCCTTGCATTTGGATGACTGGGGACAACTATACAGTTAACACATAGCTGTTAGTGACAAGTATAGGTGCCCGTCAGCAATTTCATGCAACTACTTTGCCTGACAGGACCCAAGGGCATCGTAGGACCCAAGGGCCAAGTTGACTGGCAGATCCTTGTGATCTATATGCAGCAAATTGAGATTTCATATGATGACATTATCATTCTTTATGTAAATGAGAACTGAAGGCATTACAGGACCTCATATATGCATGCAACATGCATAACATATCCTGCATGGACATACACCTTGCCGATATGAGAGTAAAATGTTCAACTGCACAATGAAGCCGCTCATTCTTTGATGTGAAAACAGCATCCTTGCAGTCCCGCTGATTTCCTGCTTTCCTATTACCATGTTTCAGATCTTCTGAACAAGCAAATACATCATACAGAGATAGATTATAAAATAATATTTATGCAAGGGGGCAAAAAAAAAAGACATCAATGGTGAGGACATGTTCCCTCCAGTGACTCCCACTCCTCGGCACCGGTCTTAAAGGCAGGGAAAGCTTGGGAAGTTTGAAATGTTGAGTTACAGCATAGTGCCGGTCGAACTCACCAGGGCCCGACTACAAAGCTAAATAAACCAGTTAGGAAATGTGTTGAGGACAGTTGGTTCTTTGAATGGTGGAGAGATCACTCAGGGGGCTTAAAGCAACACTGCCCCCCTGTTTCATTTAGTTTCTGTCTCCATCTGCCTTCGGCCTGTTTATGAGTATTGTTTCCATGTGTTTCACTGTCTTCTTCTTTAAAACTGCACTACACAGCTACAAGCAAGAGTCAACAGTATGAATTGTTTGACTTCTTGATGGGGCACTAACTCATGCTACTTTGGATAAATCTGAGGGCTCATAAGTTGATTAATGGGACAGGAACACCAATATTATTCTACTTTTCAAATTCAGATTTTTACAGATTTTCTCAAATCTTTGCTTTTTCCTTGTAAAATATTAGGTTGTTTAACTTCTTCAGACCACTAACAGTTATTCAAATGAAACAGTCTGAGAGGTTTGGTTGAACTGCTTACAACTCATAGACATACTCAACATATGACAAGGGATCACAAGTGGATGTTGTGTCATTCTAATAGTTCATCAGCTGAAAGGTTGGGAACCACTGCACATGATCACAGTTATTTTCGTGTGCGTGTGTGGTGAGACTCGCACTCACTGTTCATTGTGTTCATGTTCTCAGAATACTTTCTGACTTGTGTGTGTTTGATGAAGTTTGAGTTTTTGATGATGGCACTCTTTTGTTTTGTCTGTTCCTCCATGGTGACTGTGTTACTCCAAATGATTTGTTAACGGCCGGGGTTTTCTTGCATTTAATTACAGGAAACGTTTGGGAAATACACTTATTTGCTTTCTTGCAAAGAGTCACTCTCATGTCTGTCTGGTAAATATAAGGCTCCCGCTGCAGCCAGTTAGCTTGGATTGGCACAAAGACTGTAAACAGCAAGCCTCTGTCTTACTGTGTGTTCAGACAGAAAGTAAAGAGAATTTTTACCTTGTGTCATTCACACAAATGTGACTGCTGGACTCTTTGTGTTTATTCAAATCAAACAGCCAATGAACCAACTCTGCATTAGCTACAAGCTAGCTACCGTTGGACAAACTGACTTTTTCTGTGGAAATGTTTCTGTGTGTTTGTGTTCAGCTCAGCCTCTGACTGAACTCAGAAACTCCAGATCTTTCTGGTATTTCCCTCCAGTCTCAGATTTTTTCCTCTTGCCTCTCTATGTTTATGTGGCAGATTGATAAAGCTCCAGGATATGCGCAATTTTTTGCTCAAGTTGAAACACCAACTCATGACTCTAACTGTGTCTTTCCATTGACTGTGTATGCTGTTGCACCGCCTCTAATATTCACTTCACATTCTGTCTGAACATAGTTAATGTAACAAAATCCACCTACCAGCACTTTAAAGCTCACTAATTAACATGTATCTATTTTGTTTTATCCAAAACTATTCCTTTATGCTGTTAAGTGGCCAAAACAACAATTAATCATAAGCTAAAGCACTTCTCTGTAGTATCTGCAGAAAAAATGGCAGACTTTTGTGTTGATAAAAATTGCATAAATGATTTTAGACTTTAAATATGAGTTATTATCGACTTTATTATTTTTCTACACATTCCACAAATTTCTCATCTTGTTTAATCACTGACTTCAGAATTTCATTTGGACAGGTGGTGTGAATCTTCAGGGTCTTCTTGTGTGGGAAGAAAACACATTTGTATAATGTCTTCAGTGGCTCTGGTGGAGCTTTGTAAGAAGAAAATAACTATGGTGGTGTCATGGTGATGTCATCAGGGTTACCTCAACTTGGGTGTGGACACAAGAAATTTATAACAGAAAGTTTGCGTTACAAATTGGAAGTGCACAGTTGAGAGGATGCTTACCAGGGAGGGAGGGTCTGATGAAAAGATGCTGTTTTTTTATCACTTATGAGTCACCAAACTGTATAAAAGTAAGAAATTGCTGCAGTGCCACTTTAATGTTGATGTCGCCTGAGACAAGATAAGTTTGTTTTGCCTGGTGCAGCTTTAAATAAATGCCATAACATTGAAGTCTCTCCCCACATTATCACTCTCCCATCCACACTAACCTTCACTTTTACTATATCTCCATCTATCTTGGGTGTCATCCGCCCGTTCTCATTGTACTATAACCTTCAATTCAAACTCATTTTATCACATCTCCTCCCAACATTCGTCTATTACATTACTCGTGTGCCCTTTCTAACGCTCCCTCGCCTCCTCTTTTCTCTCTTCCCTCATAATATCAGCTATTTTACCTGAAGGAACAGATATGATCCACAGCTCTGTAATCATGGATCTAATTACCTTATATCAGCCTCCTTTCGTTCTCCATTTAGCATCTCTCCTCTGCTCTTCGGATCAGGCCAGAGCCTCCCTCAGCCAAAATGCAAACAGAAACTTTCCCACCAGTCTTAATTCATTCTCTGTCTCATCCTCCCTACTTCCCCTGGCCTCCTGTGTCTCCCTTCTATAATCCCCTCTTTGGAACCCTCTCCATCTTTTAAGCATTTGTAAGTTTATCCTCTCACCCCGTTCCTACCCCCATGTCCCCTCCACTTCACCTCCCATGACTCCCCACATTTCTAATCATAAGCCCCATGACAGATTCAAAGCCACAGCACCACCGTGAGCATGAAAAATGTATGCTCATAACATTACTGCAATGGATCTGTAACGCGGCTAAAGTGCTGTATGTTGATGTTCAACACTGAAACTAAATCTCTTGTTGCTGTTTGTTCCCTTTGCCCCCAGACTTGTTCATCGAGAGGTTTTGTATGACAGGGGGAAGCAGTCCTATCGGCTACCTGAAGGCCTGGCTCACTGACCTCTACCTGTCTGCTGACGCCGAAAAGGTCAGGGAGGCGCTGTCTGAAGGTGCGCAAATACACACACACACACACACACACACTAGGGTAAAGAGTAGTTTTGGATATCTTTTGCCACAGAATGAAAGATGTATAGTATGGAACAAGAAAGCCACATCATCAGACAGTATAAATGCAAAAAAAACGAACCCAGAATCATGATGTTTTTTTATCATATATAAGATACAACATTTATATGGAACACAAGATACATGTCATTCATCTCGTCATTTGGCTCATATTTATCAGACTTCTAAGAATTACACTTGAGAATACCTGAAAGAGCCAATTTAGGAGTAAAAACGTTCTTTGCTAAAAGTGAAGAAAATGTTGACATATTTATGAATCAACTTACTGCTTACAGCAAAGTGTTGGAGGAACCTCTAAGATGATCATATGATTGATCACATACTGTATATGATACCAATCAGACACAGGCAGTATGTCGCGATATTGAGCCAATGGTTATCAGAGATCACTGGGAGATGCTCGATTAATGAGGCTATGCAAATACATGGCTCAGTCGAGCTCAGATGTTTTATTTAATTTCCACATAATGAACAAATAAGTAGGATCAATCATGCAGTGTTACAGTTACATTTAGGTTACAGTAAAAGACAGACAGGAGCCAAGAGGGTAGATAATTCATGATTTACATTTTGAGTGGTTTATGTCTGGTAACATTTTTAAGGAAGAAATGTATGAAGGGATATGTTATTTAATATTTAAGTTGGCAATATATGATATTATTTTTATCAGTGTCATTAAGAAGAATAAATCCAACATGTCATGAATTTAATCTTCTTAATGTCTGTTGATTATTGTCAGTCACAAAACTAGCCTAGATGTGCATTACTGCAAACAACACTGTGACACAGTACATCTCTGAATACAAATTCACTGCAGGAGAAGTGAGCATGTTTATTTTATCTTTAATATCATGCAATTAACACACAGACACAACCATAAATAAACAACTATATATTTACAACATATATAGTAATGGTATATGAATAGAGGTGAAATAATAAGAAGTTAAATTAAATGGAAACTGTAGCAGAGAGGAAAATCTGCTTCTACATCTGAACATATAATAAGGGGAATTTAGTATCACAATGACAAGTGCAGACAATGAAGAAGCTTCTATCTAAAGAAAGATCTATTGTACAGTGATGCCAAAAATGTCTGAGAAGGTGTGTGTTTGCCTCTTTCTCTGTACTTCATCCATCTACAGTGAGACCCTGACAGGCTGCTTTTAACCAAACAAGAAACCTCTTTTTATTCTTATGTCAAGAGAATTTTGATAAATAGCTTTTATTATTAGGTTTGCAAATAAGAGCACCTCACTCTTACTTTAATATGTCACTTAAGTCAAAAATTTCTTAACAGTTTGATACATACATGGGTTTCTGAATATCTGTGGTGGTGCAGGTGTGTGTTTGACACAAACCTAAATATAACCATTGTATTAGTGTGCATCTAAACATACAGTGTTTTACATGCTTTGGTCCATTTACTACATGTACACTTGACATTACTACTGGCCAGTTTTAAATGTCTTTTCTACCTTCCAGGCACACATGGATTTTGACTCCTTTTATCATAGCAAAAAAATCTATCTGCAGAGACTCGAAACATAGTGCATATTTGGTTTTTATTGTTGTCATTGTACTTATGAGTGCAGCTGTGCAGAATGATTTCTTGGGATGTGAGTTCTAATAAATGGAATTAAACTTGCAAAAACTTAGTTCTGCCTTTAAAGTTCAATTTAAATGAAAAATTAATGAAGCTACTGAAATTCTTACACGCTTACACACACATACAGAGAATGCTGAGTTGCGAGAATATGTTCAGATTTTTTTCTGTGCCGTTTGCATAATGAGTAGCAATGACTGACATCTTCTCCAGTGCTGTAGTGACATTACCATAAATCAGCATATTGATTATTTCCTCTCTTTGTATTTCCTTCATGGATTCCTGCGTGTCATAGCATATCAAGACTTACACTGAAGGGATTACCGGCAGGCGGCAACCGCGTGGCTCTGAATAAATATCAGTATTTGAAAATACACACCAGTCTCTGCCAAATAAATATAAATTGGTACAGTAATATGCTGTGCTGACAAGGAGCTGAAAACGGAACATATTGATGTGAAATTTGTGGGACCCGAGGTGATAACCCCCTCTGAAGGTTTAAATTTGTTCAGCGCAGCACATGTCATGCTGTGTTATCATTGCTGTCAAAGGGGAGAACACATACGAAAATAGAGCAGACCAATCCGAGACAGAGAGGGGTGAACCTAAACTCATCCAGAGCCATATGTATGAAAACATGATGGAAGGTAAAACTAGTTTCAAACTGCTTTTAAGACAAGATTTGAATTAACTTACTTGATGCAGAATGTTTGAGATTCCCTCAATCTTCATTTTCAAGTGATCAGAAGCAGAAAACAATGCCGTGACTGTCTCACCATCTCTGTGGGTAGAGGTCTGAGGGAAAATTAACTGCAATGCTGACTGATCGCAGCCACATACCTCTCAACGTGACCCCTGGGACAGTCCTCATGTGACTTACAGGCTTAATGTCACTAATGCAGTGACGCTATTGGAAGCCCACACACACCAACAATCCCACTCCCACACACACACACGCACACACACACACACACACGCAACACAAGTGTCCTTGACATTTTACTTGAAGGGTTTTAATTAGCCATTTATAGCCATTTGTTAATACTTCTTGTAAGCTGAGACAAGTGTCTTGTCTGAGAGTGTTTCTATTAGCACTACAGCTGTAACATTTTTGATCAAAACCTTCTTGATTGGTTATTTTTCTGTTTCTTCAAGATGAAAGCAAATTAAGTGGTAAACTGGTAAAAAAAAAAAAAAAGAAAAAGAAAAAAGAGAAAGTAATATCTTTGTATTCTTGATTCTGCGGGTATCAAAGTATCAGTTAGTTTAAGTGAAGTGAAATGAAATGAATGAAGTCAAGTCAAATGAAGTGAATGAAGCTGAGTCAAATAAAGTGAAGTAAAGTGAAGTGAAATAAAGTAAAGAAGAGTCAAAGTTGAATAAAGTGAAGTCAAATGAAGTGAAGTGAAAGTGAAATGAATGAAGTTAAGCGAAGTAAAGTAAAATAGTGAGTGAAGTACAGTAAAATTAAGTGAAATGAAGTGAAGTGAAGTCAAATGAAATAAAACGAAGTGAAGAGAAGTGAAGCACAATTAAATTAGGTTTCCTTTGGAGTTCTTGGGGTTGTGCAACCACATACTGTCTTTAACTGCCTTGGACTCATGCATTAATGAACCAATTATTATTGGTTTCTCTGTCTGTGTTTGTGTTCAGGCATTGCAGCAGCCACGATGTTCATGCCAGAGAAGATGACGGAGGTATCAGAGTCTCAGCTGAGGGTGGCGTTCGATGGTGATGCTGTTCTCTTCTCTGATGAGTCCGAGCGCATCTTCAAGGCCCATGGGCTGGACAAGTTCTTTGAACATGAGAGGGAACATGAGGACACACTACTGGATCATGTATGTAGTTTTCACAAAATCTGTACATTTTCACTTTAGCAACAAACCGTCGTCGTCCAGTGAAAACCATGTATCTCCAATTTTTGTGATTTTGACATTTTCAGATAAACTGAAGGAATTACTCGACTTCTTCACCTAAATAAGACATTTAAAACTCATTGGATCATCTGAAAAATGTATTGTACATCAGTGCTGTTTTTCTTGACATATTGGAGATACG
The DNA here is from genome assembly GCF_910596095.1 of Thunnus maccoyii. Taxonomy (NCBI): domain Eukaryota; kingdom Metazoa; phylum Chordata; class Actinopteri; order Scombriformes; family Scombridae; genus Thunnus; species Thunnus maccoyii. The sequence goes on along the minus strand of NC_056547.1, from coordinate 24,725,606 downwards.
TGGTTTTCAAAGGAAAGCACAGAAATGTGTGGTTGGATGTCTCATATCCTCTTAATATCTCATATTTTAATACCCAAGGCTAAAGGATGGAATCAGTGCATTTCAGTGCATCACAGAATGGGTAAGGTTTGGTTTTTGTGTCATTTGTAAATAAACAGAAAAAAGCCTGCCTATAACAGAAACTGAGGCAACAAAATTTACCCTCATATCCTTTTGTAACATTATGCTGCCATTTCCATCATTTCCATGCAGCCCTAATCACCTGTAAATTATTATGCAGATGTTCTCGATATTAAATGCATTTGATTAAGTGATTATTCTATGAATAAATTATGCAAAATGATGTGATTAATGGTTTCAAAAGGCACCAGGATTCAGACTATCAATTGGTGCATTATTTCAGACAGCCGACAATTTATAAAAATTAGCGGTAAGCTGTGCAGGCTTCTAACTGTGCTACATTAAAGTAAAATGGTGCTACTTCAATAATGTGTGTTTCTGCATACACATTAAGATGTGGCATGACAAGGCAACAACAATTGATAATTCAAGGCATAATATACACAAGACAAAACAATGAAGCCCATGAAAACACAGTCTCACCTTTTCTGCCTCCTCGTTCTATCACAATCTCTCCTCTTCCTGTCTTGCAGGGTCCCCTGAAGGGCTTCCTGGAGGCACTTGGGAAGCTCCAGAAAAAGTTCTATGCTAAAGGCCAGCGCCTGAATTGTCCAATCCGGACCTACTTGGTTACAGCTCGTAGCGCAGCCAGCTCCGGGATTCGGGCACTGAAGACACTTAGGGCCTGGGGTTTGGAGATCGACGAGGCCTTGTTCCTAGCAGGGGCAGCAAAGGGCCCCATGCTTGAGAAGATAAGACCTCACATCTACTTTGACGATCAGATGTTTCATGTGGAGGGAGCGGCAGAGATGGGTACCATTGCTGCCCATGTGCCCTACGGCATTGCACAGAAACATAACCCCAAACAGAGTACTAGTGTGGGGAAGTAGACGGAAGGACTTCAGATGCTAATGGCACAGACATCCAGAAAGAAACACAGCAGGAGAAGAGGGATGGAGAAACATCTTGGAGAGGAACAAGTTGTGCAAAGAGGGGTTTCAGGAAGCGAGGAAAGATGAACTTGTACTGTAAAGTATGTGGAAATGCATCATTTCCATATTGTAGCAATTCTATTATTTGTTTTTAAGTTTGTTTTATCACAATGTAAACTGTCTCAGCTTAATGCTATCATGTTAGGAGTTAGATACAGGTCTGGGTAGAGGTCAAGTAGAGGTCTGGAACCCAAGATGACCTGGATGCCACAATCTACTGAATACTAAAGTGTTTTTATCAAATTTCGCTTTGTATGGGACTTTAAAGGTGCTTGGTTTCCATGGTGACCTGACTCTATAACTCTCACCACTACTCGTGTTGATTAAGAAGACACCTCTTTAGCGAATGCTTGAGGATACCGAATGAATGGTCTCACTGATTTCTGTTTTAAGTAAAGCACAGAGACTACACTGTATGTCGTCAATAAATGAGCCATAAGCACAATATAGAGACATAATAAGGTAAAAGTTATAGTGATGTATTGTAGAGAGTTATAATTGAAATTATGTGTCAATCAGTTTGACTTCACAGGAATGTAAAACTGTTTGTTTGCTAGTATACTAAATGTATTTCATATTACTGAAGAAAACAACATAATATTATTTTATTATTCTGTTAGTCCAAAACAAATAATAGAAAGCTATAAGTTTCAGTTTGTGCCTTAGTTTCAATGAATACACTGTTTTAGCCGTGATAGCAGTGTGGTTGCCCCAACTCTTTGTCCAGAGTGAAATATTTTGGCAATTATTGGATAAATTACCATAAAATTCAATACAGAGAATGAAACCTAATGCATTTCTGTGCTCCCTCACTTTTCATGTAGCTTCACATCTCTAAAGCTAAAGTTAATGGCCAAACCCCCCCTAGCCTCAGCTGTACACAATACCATTAATATGCTACATATTCTTCTGTTAGCATGTTAAATGTATTTCATATTTATGAAGATAGCATCTTATTTTACTCTTATGTCAGTCCAAAACAAATATAGACAGCCAAACATTTCAGTGGGTGCCTTTAGTTTCAATGAATACATTATTTATGGCCATGCTGCTAGCATGGCCGTAAATAGTGTATTCATTGAAACTATCTCAATATGTTGATAATTTGGAATTTGGTGTCCATTACTTTTCATGTACCACCAGGAACAGGTCAAAATTGTACAAAACTTAGGTTCAACACTTAGGTTCATGGCAGTGAAGGTGGAATTGGCATGAAAGCTAAGTCTCACATGTTGGTCTGAGATTACGTAAAATGGCTGTTTGATGTACAGTAAAAAAACATGGCTGTGCCTCAATGAGGTCAAATGTTAGGCTACATGTTTTGCCGCATTAGTGGTATGAATATAAAAACTGTCATGTTTTAGCTCTTTTTTTAGCTATTTTTAATCCATCCAACAATTAAGCTTTCTAAATGATTATAGTCTCACAGGGCTGCTAGCTAGCATGGCTAGTTTGTAAGTCAACCTGCTGGCTAAAGGTGTTGTGGCTCCTGAAGTGAAGTCACATAAACTGATGTGCAATAAGCAGCTATCTTGATTTTACTGCCATCTCCTGTACATCAAGGCTAGTACAAATGCTAGGTGGCACTGATTGATATTTTAAAATGTTACCAATTTAACTGTCTGGCAATCAATACCTAATTGGCACTGAATACCTTATTTAAGTTATGAATTATGTTTGATTGAAAAACCTGAATTTGTCTTTCACTGACAAAAAGGCCGCAGTGGCCTTTTGAAAATGCCAATCCACTTCACATCACTTTGTCTCCACCGGCAAGTCTTCAGATATCTTCCACCTATATTTAGCGATGGTTCATTACAGCTCATCAGCCTTCTGAGGGCCTCAAAGATGACAAGCAATCCCCCAATAATTTCACAGAACACATAATTAAACAGATGTTTCTTTTGGCAGACATTAGCCCTAAAATGATGGTTGAGTTATAAGACAAAAAAGTTTAAACAGGATGAGCTAATCTGCAAGGTGCCATTCAGGGAAGGTTGGACTATTTTAATTTCATCTGTTCATGATGACTTTATTGATCTTTGATTTTAATGGCTTTGCAAAGAAAATGTACATGAACAATAAATAAAGATGTAAATTATCATACTTGTCTTAGTCATTAAATACATTACTGCAGTGAAACCAGCCATAGACTAACATACAGTGAGAAGAAGACCTGCAAAACCACCACATATTGTAACTCTTACACAGTCAATGATGCACTCCTTCAGTCAACCATGGAGTGGCAGCACTGGAATGATAAATGATCTTCTGCAGCATGTGGTCTTCATTCATCACATTTTGTTTTGTATTTGGGATGAAAAAAATATCACTTGACACTGATTTAAAAACTCAGAGTAAATTAAACTTTGATGTTGCAAAGGTTTAGCTTAGCATCTTCTCTTCTCTCCTGCCCTCCTAATGTCTCTCTATTTCCTTCTTGTGTCACACATCTTCTCATCTTAATCCCCCCTTTACTCTAATTTGTCACTCTTCAGAATGAGCAATATCATATTACTACCTACACTTCAGCCCTCCTCACCCCCTTCACATTTCTTTGATAAATGTGTTAATATTCCCAATCATTCCCAGCTGAATTGGATCTTCCCAGCAGAGTCTGTGTGATAAAAGCCAGAAAGCGCAAACATCCAGCACTGGTCTATCTGGCGCCATATTGCTAATAACACCACAGGGACGGCCCTGCTGGTAAATGCTGATGGATTGACATTCATGTAGATTTGCTAGCAACATAGAGAGCAAAGGCTAGATAGATAAGATATGGCCAGCTGGTGAACTCTACAAACCCTGTGCACATAATGGCACACATACGCAGGCTGCCAGCTGTATCCATAAACAGACAATAACTATCAGTATGAATGGAGAAGAGTGCAACACGATGGCTCTGTGCTTCACTATGCCAAAATGAGATGGTGCCTAGGGACAGAAATGACCACAATATCCCACCATCCTGCTTAATAGATAAATGCTTGAAGGCGTGAAGTGTGAAGTAGAGAAAAAATAAATTGTGGATCAAGTTGATTTTTGTTGTGATAGATTCTCATTTCAAGTGTTATAGCTGGGGATTTTCTTTGAAAATTAGGGTGGCAGAGATCATAGTTTGGTTGAGCACTCCTGTGATAGGAGGACAATGACACAAGTGCAAAGAAAAGAAATAGAACATGGTGGGAAGGGGAGTTATTCTATAGATTAGTTATACATTCCACTGAGTGCAATTGATGACCAAACGCGGGACATTACATAGCAGACCATAAGCTGTTTCACTGCCAGATGTGACCTACAGAGGAGAGTCTGAGCTGGGTGGTGGGGTGGTGAAGTGGGGGGGGGGTTGCAGTCTGCCTTTATCGGCACCGGATAACAACACAATACACTGCAAGAAAGACAGCGAGAAAAAAAGATCAGGATAAAGAGAGAGACAGATGGAGAGATGAAAGCAGCACTTGCCCCAAAGACACAGATGTGAAGAGCGTTGTTTTCCTTCTGCTAGGTCACAAAGCAGAGTGGCACCCATGGAGGGAAAAGATGGGTGACTCACTCTGTCTTGGCAGAGATTGCTGGTCAGACTTACAGGGAGTCTGCAACCCTGCAGTGGGAGGCCAATCCACAAAATGTTTTCGATCTGTTCCAGCACACTTTTTATCTGCTACACTTTGTAGTCTTTTGACTTCTTAAAGTCGACACACTCTGCTCCTTGCAAAGAATTTAATTAGGAACTGAGCTTAGGACAGCTTTTAGAAAGGTCTCTTTGTACAGTGTCACTTTATCAAAATAAAAAGGAGGTCAGTGGAGTTAATAATCTGGCTCGTGGATGTTGAGCTAATTTGCTGAACTCTCTATCAGATTTGTAATGTGCAGTATCCTCTGTGAAATCAATACACAGCTGCTTCAAAACGTGCGACTGTGTGTGTAGAAGTATTTGGCCTCAGTAAGTGAGTATCCATGAATTCATCACAGGCAGTTTTACGGAGATTCTGCAGTTGCCTGGTTGAGAAGCAGCTGGGATTGGGAATATAACCTGTGTGTGAGAGTTCATCAAGCATAGCATTGTACAGTTGAGATGAGTAAAAATACCAATTTCATCTCACAAACAAGTGTGTATCTGTGTCTGTGTTTGTTTGTGTGTGCATGTTTTGTGTTGGATTCTATGTCAGTGGTGTCTGGATTGTTATCTTATCATCCTATACCTGACAGAAACATAACTGGCGTTATCACAAGCAAGAAATACATTTCCATTATCGTATCAAGCGAAAAATAACAGCTGCAGTTGATGAAAGCTCTGGTGATATATCTAATTTTTTATCACTCATTTTTTTATTGAACTTCGTAACTTCATAACTTTATTACAGAAGAACATCATAATAAGTCATCAATGAGCTAATGTAAAGCAGGGTCCATTGGAAAGTGCATGTTTGTCAGTTGGGAGACAGTACTGACCACTTTTGTCCAAAATGTACTCCTGAAAACCTCCAAACAGAATCCAAAAATTATCCCAATGTTCCATGGGTGCAGATGGTTCAATATTGGTTGAGTATTAGTCTCATCTGATGTCTCATCACAGGAGTCAGGTAAGCTCTACCACAAAATTTCATATTGGTGGTTTGGGTTCTTGGAGGCACCAGACATATTAAGCCAAATTGTATCCAGTCCAATTCTCTCCTTGGTAGAGACGATTCTCTGTCTCGCGCTTTCATTCTTGCAGTTTAAGATGTTTTATGTGATGAAAGCTGGTCATAAAGATAGATATATTCCTTTAGGGGAACCCTAAATCAGTTCATTATTAGACGTTTTTCACAGCTGACCTCCAAGGAAGATTATGGGCCTAATAAACTGACCTCAATCTGAAGTGAAAGAAAAACAATATTGTATTGTGAAATAAATTCTTGGAACGCAAATATTGTATTTCATTTATATCTTCCAGGACTCTGTCTGATGATATTCTATATTTTCCTTCTTGTCAATAAATGCTATTAAATGACCAAAAGTATTTCCTGTTTATCCAAAGCCTGATCGCTTATTTCTCTGTGCACATAGAGCTCCATCATTGTCCAAAAACTACTAATAACATAATAAGTGAGCCAAACCGTTGCACTCTGTCATTATGATGAACATGGGCACTGTGGTTTCTTTTTAGACTCCACCAAATGCATATTTAGTCGTAACAAAAAACAAAAAAACAACAACACGTGTCCATCCAGTTTTTTTAAGTAATTACTCAGCGTCCTTTCAAAATCAAAGTATACTGTATATTTATAACTGGATTTTAAGGATTTTTTCTTCAGTAGGAACCAAAGGGCTTGAGGCTTAGTGCCACAGACAGGGTGGGAAGATGAAAAGAATTGAGAGACAAACTGACATATATAGTTGGTTTTGATCCTTTCATAGGAGTTGTTGACAAATCCCATTGCCAGGCTTTTCCTTTACACAAAGCTCATGATATGTTTTAATGTTTTGGGAGGATTTTTAAGATTATTTTTGTTTTTATCTGACAGCTGTAAGTGCAGACAGACAGGAAACAAGGGTAGAGAAAGAGGTTTGACATTCAACAAAGTCGGTTAGAACTGAACTGCAGACTTGCAGTATTTTCTTCTATCTTTTTCTTTTTTGTCATTACTTAAGATAATATTCATAAATGAAACTGCTACACCGACAAAATAAATTGATAAACTGAGTTGTGATTGCAGCTGGATTCAGTATCATTAAATTGAAAACAATGGAATGATAGGATTTATTGACAAAACCCACCAGAGGATAGAGCATTTTCTAAAACAGTGTGCCATTAACTGTTTTTTTTTCTTTATTAAGGCACATAAAAACTCTAGAAACCAACTTCAGACTTTATTTTAGGCATTTTAATCAAATCCCTACTGTTAAACTGAGGGAACACCTGGCTCTATAGACTAATCATGAAGATAGAAACATACACACATCCAGGCAAAAAAAACCAAAACAACCCATAATCCCTAATTTGTAAATGCCTCCTGTCCCATTTTAAAAATCATAGTATACCACCTGGTACCAAACAACACCTATCTCCATATATAATACTTATATGGCTGCAGTTGTGTATTGACCTTTTCACATTCAGCACTGTCAAGGTGGAACTGCTTTTGATATGATTGCTGCTGCCATGCCTCAGGCTTTGTACAGTAACCTTAGCAAATCTACAGCATGTCTTTTAAAACAACTGGGTCTGTTGGTCAGTGCAGCAGTATGTCTCTGAATTGTGTGTATTGGATTGTTACACAAACCTGCAGTAATGCATGCAGGAGCTCCTCAGTCTGACAGTAAATACTAATAGTGATAGGTTAACTGAATGAACGGGTACAGGACAATTTCCTATAAATGTTCACTCTGTCATACTTATCTTCCTTTAAGTGCTTCATAGTTGATTCTAGAAGGATTTAGCCCTTATGCCGGTATCCATAGCAACAGATTAAGGTTATCCTTCGAGAGAGATAAGAGGAGAGCTGGAAGCTCAAAAGTTCTAGTTTGTGTGTGTCTCAGGTAGGTAAGTAATCCATGGATTGGCCTTTTCAAAATCTATTTTGTCACCAACACACTTCAACTGTGTTTCCATGGCTACCTTTTCCAGGATGTGGAGAAAGGAGGGAAAGAGGATGAATGTATACATGGAGGTGAAAAGGGGAAAGGAAGAAGACAGAGGAGGGTAGAGGAAAGCAAGAAAAGGGGAAAGGGTACAGAGGAGAGAAAATATCAAGAGGAGTAGAATAAGAAGACAAAAGGAAGGAAAAAGTACAAATTAAGAAGAAGCATTGATTTACAGTACAATAAATGTAGATTTAAAGCATTCGCAAGACTGCCTGCACCCACTTGAGGCGATTCAAACATACAACACAATGCATACAACAGAAGTGTGACATGAAGTGTGTGTGCCCTTACACACACACACACACACACACACATATCCAGTAGGGAACACGTCACTAAGAGAGTGGTGAGGCATGTTGCTAAGCACGGGAAGATCCTCAGAGATAAAGGAGATCGAAGTGTGGGCAAAAAGAGGGACTGAAGAGATGAAGGAAAGAAAGACAGTTGGAAAGTGAGATAGTGAGCAGACGGCTGGCAGAGCTGTTTTACTTCACAGGGCTTCATCAGATGGATTGATTTTCTCTAACTCAACATATGAAGAGAGTTTAGCTAAACCAGCTTAAACAATATCCATATAACTCCACTAGATCAGCTCTGTATTGTAGTCTGAATTGGACTGGGTAAGACTGCGTAAATGCCATTCGCAAAAACTCACATTCAAGGTTTCAGAAAGCTATTTCAACATTTGCTGGATGTAAATTTTATACCAACTTATTAACACAAATAAAGAGCACAACCATTCTACAAATGACCAAAAAAAACATAAAAATTATTCATGGAATGTAGTTTGGCATTTTGGTAAATAAGCATGTTCACTGTTTTGTTGAGAGTTATCAATGCCACTTATGTCTGTGGATTAAGGAGCTAGTGGTGAAAACTAGCCTTGCTTAGCACAAAGACTGGAAGCAGAGGGAGACAGCTAGCTTGACTAAAGGTTTAAAAAATGCACTCACCAGCACCTCTAAAGCTCTCTTATTTCGTATCTTGATTGTTTAATCTTGTTTGTTTAATCTGTACACAAGCAAAAATGTAAAAATGACAAGTTGTGGTTTTACAAGCCTACTTCTCGCACACACTTCCTGAAACCAAAAATCACAAATTGCAGTTTTAATAAATGAGATACAACATCTCATTTAGTGAGCTTTAGAGGTACTGTGGTTGTCTTATTTTTTTACCTTTGGAGTGAGCCAGGCTAGCTGTTTTCCTGTTTCAACTTTATGCTAAGCTAAGCTAATCATCTGCCTGGTCCAGCTCCATTATTTCACGTACAGAGAAAGAGAGTTGTTTCTGTCTTGTCATATAACCATCAGCAAAGAAGCAAATATGCCTATTTTCTATTCCTTGAAACTATAAATAGGCCGACAAGGTGAACAAAGAGGCTACAATGACATTAACTGTATATGGAACAAACAGTAATGACCAGTTATAATTAAATAAGCGGATGTCATGAATACAAAGACATATTAACAATACGGTTCTTTATTATTCCTCTCTGATGCACACAAAGCAAATTAAATGTGACCACCTGGAAGTGAAAATAGTGTCATTTGTATATGCATTATAATTATTGCTTTACTCTCCAACTGTGCATGCATTATGCATAGCAGAATTGAAAAAGGAATGTGTCCTCTTATTAATGTGTGCTCTGAGTAAAGCTGAATCACAGAGGTGCTGGTAACAGCAGAAAAAGTCCACTCAAAGAAAGGAGCAGTGTTCCACATGCACAGTATCAGACCGCAATTTCTTCAGTTATAATAGCTATATTTGTCAGACTTCAAAGGCGTTGGAGTAGAACACGAGTGAGCCAAGCAGAGCTAGATATTCATGATTCAATGTCTTTGATAAATGAATGAAATATGAATAAATTACAGTGTGATGTATGTGTGCAGCACAGCAGTCACTTTCCTAATTACTATACATTACATGACTTTATATGGCTGTGACGGCAGCAGTTGTACTGTAGCTGTGTTGGGAAACTTTGACTCAAGTTGTAGTAACAGGCAAACATTGCACAGGGAAAAAGAAATCCAAGATTCCAATTTTCAGTAGTAACTACTAACCATGTTTGGCCTCTGTTTCAGTACATTCTTGCAGAAGAAGTTGTAGAGAAGTGTGGATTATACTTAATGGTTAAATTTGAAGCATTGACAATATGAGAGACTGGAGGTTTTCCAGATGAACAGTATGTCCAGAGCCACAGTGGAGGCAGCAGGGGGTGATAATGGTAATGTGTGAACTGACTCACAGTAATAGAAAGTTTTTTTTTAACCAGAGCCTTCACTGAGACTCAGTGAAGAAAAGTGATTGGAAAAAGTGACAAACTCTGGTCTATCTTTAGACACCTCTCCGCTATACCAGCAGCCAAAGCCATAGCTGATGACAGATTTGAAGAATATTCATTGAAATGTAAGGAAGAAAGGCCTCTGGCTGTCTCAGCGTAAGAATTTCATCAACCACTGTAAGATGGAATGTGCACCACACTTTCAGGTGTGTGATTGTTATGTTTCATTTTCTTCTATCAGGATGTATAAAGACCATAGGCCTTGACAAGTACAAGTTTTTGAAAGCAATTTGGAGTATAACACTGAATAGCTGATAGTTTGAGGCAATTGTGAGTCATACATCAGAATCAAGTATCGTTTTTCCCTGCGCCTTTGTTTCATGCCAGGATGTTGCATCAAAACCTCTGATGCAACATGTGACTTCAGGACATAAATAGAAGGCTTTTTGCACCCAACAGCTACAGTAATTAGCCAGACAGAGATAAGCTTGACAATTGAACTTGAAAGCAGTTCACTAGCAGTAAGCAATATTTTCTTTGGATGTCCCCTTTAACATCAGTTTTAACCTATCATGCAAATTCAAATGAGTTTTAGCATGGTGTTTAAAGCAGTGCGTTCAGTTAAAGCATGTTTTTGTCACACAGAGTGAATATAGGAACAACAAGCATCTCAAATACTACTAATCTACAACTAATAATCCTCTGTGTTTTGCTTATTGTTATTTCAGTTAGATGTTTGAGCTTCACTGTGCAGATTGATGTATGTGCAGAGTTTGTCACCAAAAGGCTGTTTTCACATTCACCTACCGAAGAAGGAAAGTCTGTGTTTACCGAAAGGGGTGTACCAACGAGTATGATTTGTGACATCAGTAGATGTTATTTTCAGGATTTCAACAAGGGAATTGAACTTGTTTTGTGGAAAAAACACATGAGACACAAATTATTCAAAGCAAAGTATTTTCATAGGTCTGGGGGAGTACCTGTGAATCAACACTAATCTTTTTTTCTCCATCATTTGCATGTAATTTGTGTTGGAAAACAAATAGAAAGAGCAGTTAATTACAATCTTTCTGCCACAACTGAAATACTAAGAAAGACTAAAAGCTAAAAGAAAAATCTAAGGTTGGGTTTTCATTACAAAGCACCAAACTGGACATACAAAAATAATTTTAAAACATTCCTTGTATTCTTATATCATAAAGGAGATACATGTGATACTTTTAATCTCAAAGGTTTTGCCTGGAAAAAGGAAATAGGTAAATACAGACCCAGACCTCCTCTAATACATAGATTTACCACCTTTTAGACCCACAGCAAGCAAAGGAGCTCAATCCATCACCTTTTTGCTACCAGCATGATTGATATGCGAAGAAATGCATTTCTAAACAAAAAGCCTCTGTGGTGTGTTTCTGTCTGGGTCCACTCTCTACCTCTCTCATTAATTTTACCCCAGCCTTATGACAACATGGCCAAATAATGCTGCTATTACCATTTAAATGTAGACTTTTGACTTTATCTGTAATACCATGAGTATCACTGATGTACCTCAATGTCACAGTATGTGTTATATTTTATACATGCTGTAATTAGGTTTTTATGGAAGAGGCTACAGTTTGTGTTTGCATTCTTCCTCTGACTTGTCAGTGGAGAGAAAATGATTGCTTCCATACTGTACATTTTGTTATGTCATACACATATTAATTTGTTTATACCTACTGTACAGTTCACTCTGACATTTTGGTTAATCACTTTGTGCACTGAAATTCTCCTCCGAATTGCCATAGCAACCCCACAAATTAATCTGGTTAAATGGGATGAACCTAAAGTGGCTCAAGTAAATCCTTGTTCATTGCAGCCATATTTGTAATTTAAGCTACAAATTCTAAAATATAGCCACAAGTGGCGATTCCAGGGTCTCAAGCCAACACAAACTGTTGGCTGAAAGACTGAAAGATTCTACAGCTTAATTAAAAATACCCACTGAGTTTGGTGATGTTTGGACAAACTGTCATTGATTTATGGCCAAATTTGCACCAGGCCCATGCCTGTGTTTCTAACTGGTGGCGCCCCCTATTGAGCAATTTCAAAATAGTTTTACACACGTGGTTCAACATTGTTATGAAACATATCCTGCCAGTTTTGTAATGATTGGACAAACAATTTCTGATTTATAGTCTAATTTGTGTAATGCCACGTGCATTTTTTGCATTTCTAGTGTCCCTAGTGGTTGATTTGAATTAAACGTTCAGGGTATGTTTATGTGGACATATCCTCCAAGTTTTGTGATGATTGGCCCGACAGTTGTTGACTTTGGTCTATTTATGTGCTGAACCATGCCCTTTTGAAGTTCATTGGTCAATGTCTTATAAAAAAAAAAAATATATCAACAAGCTTTATGTAAGTTTTAAAAAGCTTGGTCCAATAATGATGGAAATGACCATGGCTTACATGGATAGATTCGTCTGGACCAACAGAATCCAGGGGGGAAAAAAATTGTTTGTGAGACTTACATTTCAAAAGTTATGGGCCAGAGTGTAAAGCTTGCTGTTATAGTGCCACCATCTAGCTGCTTCTTGGGCAGCACTTGCGCACAATTTCCAATCAATGGGCAAAATCTCATGTCTCCACCATTTACCATCTCACTGGAATTTGCACAAACATTTCTGAAGAAAAATAATAATAAACCATCACAAAAACAAAAGGGTTTCAGCCCTCTGGGTTTGAACCTCCAAAAGTTGGATATAAGAAATTATAGCAATGTAGAAAAAATGCTCAGTGTTAAGGGCTGAGAACCCTTTGGAGAAATGAGTAGGATAACATGGTATGGAGTCAATCAACACCTTCAACTGTGTGAAAAAAAAAAGAAATTTACCATCTGGTGTTGTCTGCTGAAACGTTGCCATATAAGTCGGGCTAATTAAGCTTAAGTGGGTAGTGCGACTTTGCTTTTCACTGTCTGTGCTGGGTTTTAGAGAGCAATGGATTTCCTTGCTCATTCAGTGTATTGTCAGTTAAATCAAAACTTTTCCTCTAATGGTTGTGAAAAAGGTCAGCTGCCCTCAGATGATGTAAAGCACTCTGAATTTGTAAAAGGCCTCACCACAGCTCTGGTATATGGCTGCTATCATCACTGATCAAAGAGATGATGTTGCTTCTAATGGCCTTAATGTGCACAAATTAGCCAAAGAGATCTATATGTGTGTGTGTGTGTGTGTGTGTGTGTGTGTGTGTGTGTGTGTGTGTACACAGGGGCACACAACAGTATTGTAGATGTGTCTGTTTTTTACATGGCAATTTACGCAGTTTTGTAAGCCTGTACTCCGTGTGTGTCTGTGTGTGTGTGTGTGTGTGAAGCCTGACAATTAGGGAGACTGCCAGAATGGATTTCCTGTTTTAGCAATAAGACGACACAGCCATTCAGCACTGTGTGACACATGCATACACCCATAGACACACTGACACACGTTTGTTTTTCTATCATTGTGAGGACTGACAATTTCAGGTCAATCAATCTTCCCTCAATTTTACAATTTTTACATTTCTTTATGTAGATTGTGACCACACCATTTGTCCCGGTTACACTCTAATGTATTTCTTACCATACTTGTCATTTGTTTGCTTAGCCATTGCTTTCACACACTACCCTGGGTTTTGTTTGTGATATTACTTTTGATACTGAGGCTCTGAAGCGTGTGTTCAGTGCGTCTGACAGTTTCCGCTGATGCCTCATACCGAGGCTTGTTTAATTTTCAGAGAATCATGTGACTTATGACGAACGAGGCCTTGGTTTCGGCAGATGCAGGTGAAGTTTCAGTTTGAGATTTGATTTTTTGATATAAGGATTGTGAAACCTGAATCTTTCGTGGGTGTATGTCCCATGAGGTGGTTGCTTTGTGGAAAGTGCCAAGAGCTTGACAGTGAGCTGAATTTAAATATTGAGTAGTTGGTGGAGGTGGAGGTTTTTTTACATCATGTTCTGTTTCTAAATAAAAATCAATGAAAGTTTCCCTTTCCTCTTTGTTACACAAGCACTCTCAATCCCCAGTCACATAAGCACTTTCCCAAATTAACTATTTCAATCTCCTGTTGTCCCCCAAACCTACAACATAGTCATTCAAATACACATAACTTTATATTCCATCCATCCATCCATCCATCATAGTGAAAAATATGAAGCCAAAAACTGCTATTCTAGTAGTAATACCAAGTAATAACAAAGTATAAAGAGATGTAAGAATCCTTACTGGATAGCACGAAGTGCAGCAACAACTATTTATAATTTGGCTGCTCTTAATTAATTTTAACCAGTAGATGTCACTAGTGAACACTGTTAAATGAGACTTAAAGCAATGAATCTTTTGGTGATACAACTGGCTGCAAGGCTTCATTGCTTCAGGAAAGCCATGTTTGGCAATCACTAGTGTTTAGTATTGTTTTGTTGTACATCTACATTCCAGACAAGTATTGTTTAAGTTCAGTTATTTATTGATTTTATGTGCAGAGTTTCTTGAGTTATATATTAGTTTGTTCTGTTACTTACCATATCCACCATGCTTCCCAGTAGATAAAAGGGGGAGTCACCCAGCCACTTCCTGCTTTTAAGCTCTTGCTGACGTCACTCGTGATGTCATGGGTTGGACCAAGTATGGAGGGGATTTATTGTGTTGAGTTAAATATTTGATTTAGTATTATGTAATTTGTACTTATTTTGGCTTATGGTGAGGAGTATGCTGTGGATGATGAGAGAAATATGGTTCTGCTTACACAGATTGGAGGGCCTATTTAAGGGGAGAGCTGTTAGTTTGGGAGATTGGGAGAGGAGAAACAAGGGGATGTCTCTCTGTGGCTTTATGCATGTGAGTACGCCTACGTTTGTTGAGTTTTCCTGAGTTAAGATAAGTTTGGTTTGTTTTCTTTTTTTTTTTTTGGAGAAATGTGTTTGTGTGGATACACAGGTTTGAATAAATCGCTTTTCTTTAAGCCATTCAACAAGTCTCTGAGTCTGCCTCCTATCACCTTCTGTGATGCTCTGGCTAAGCTCCCTCACATAGATGTTAACTGAAAAGCCAGACATAAAAGTTGTAAATAGGACATATGTGCAAATCTTAGAAATGTATTTTTTCATTTTTTCAAAGCTTTGCTAACAGTTTCCCCCTGCTTCCAATCTTTGTGCTTTGCTAGGCAAATCACATCCCAGACCTACAGTATCTCTAGGCGCACAGGGATCAAATTGACATTGCATTTCTCATCTTTTCTTTTGTGTACTCATCACATTTGAGTGTTTCCCAAAATGTTGGACTGTTCCTTTCATCCCTGAACTAAATCCTGGACCTGCTGTATTTCTTTAGAGACTCAAAGACTGGAGATGAGATAGGATGCCAGTCATTGTGAATTGAATCTTACTACTGCACACTTAATGACACTGGCTGTCCAGACTCCGAGACTCAAAAGGTACACTCTTTAAATGCAGATCATTTACCATTTACCATGGCCTCTGATGCACAAGAACAGCAACTAATAGCGTGATTTTGATTTGCTAGTGACAGTGTTCCTACCCAGCTGCAGCTGCTGCTCCTGCTGAAAGTACTCTACAAATCTTTCATGAATCTGCAGAATAAGATGTGTCCAGACTAACCGATGCCAAGACTAGGACCAGCTCAACCACAGTGCCGATAAATCTTGCCAGCTTGTGGATCATTGTTGCATTATTCTTGCATGTGACAACAGCACATTGCAGGGTAAAGACACTGCGACGCTAGGAGCTATTCTGTTAAACCCCATCTGGAAATGAACTACTTTGTAGTTGTGCCAGTGGTTGCAATGTCAGAAAACACCTGTTCAATTGGAGCTGTTTATGTAAATGACATGCTCAGTGCTAAACATGTAATACTATATTGAAGGATAAGGCTTGCAATATTCTCTGCTTGTGTTACTATCAACAGATCCCATGAAAAGACCAAAACCGACAAAACCCTGTCAGTCGCTCTCATTTGTTTCTACTGAAGAGGTAAATGTTGTAGTGAGAAAGTCAAATGGATGCTGGGATGTAGTTTAATTTGCAGTGACTTTATTCTTGCACTTTACAACGAAAACAAGCCAGTGTATGATTGCTATATTGTCCACCAGCCTGTTTAAAATTAAAAATAAAAATACTAGCTTCTACCACCAATTGCAATACACAGTAATAGAAGGAGAGTTGCTCTTCTTCTACTACTTCTGTTTCAAAACTCGCTTGACTCCCTCTAAGGCACCACCTGGTGGTGGAAGCTGTGCAGCACATTCACAAACATCAATGCTGCATAAAATACGAAATTATAAACACTGCAGTCTAGATAAACATTGCCTGCATATAAAGGACTAAGAACGCAATTGCAAGTTAACTTTTTAACTGAATTAAATTGTGGGTACCTTATTAAATAGTAAACAATTAGCCTCTCACATAAACCTTTAAAACTACAATTTATATTTTAGTTTATGGAAAAGGCTAAATAATTTTCTTAAATAGCTGGGAAATGTAGTTTGTTTTTTGTTTTTTTGTTTTTTTTTGCTTTTTTTTACAAATGTTAGTCAAACCGGGTTAAACACTGTACTTGATTGAACTGATTTGGTGCACTAGTATTCCAAACAATGCACATGAATGACACTAAATAAACTAATTGATGTTTTTTTAATTGTTTTTGGACAGCAATGTTGCTGTACAGCACAGAGGAATAAGATACATCAGGCTTTGGCTACACAGGCGATACTTGTTCAAAGGATCAATTGATTGTGTACACTTTGGAGTGCTTCCCTAATCTTTACTATTACTGTAAGAAATATTTGCTCTTCACACAGATAAAGTACAAGATCATACACACGCAGACGCACACACACAGTCAGTGGTATGAGTCACAGAGCAGCTGGATAACACACAGCACAGATGACAGATATAAAGAGGGAAATGGAAGGGCACAGAGATGTAGACTGTAAATTTGCAGAAAAGAGGGGAGGTTTAGAGATTTGGAGAGATAAGGAGGCCAAAAATAAAAGAGGGCAGAGGAGGTGGATTATTAAAGCTGTGTTTCCTCTGCCCTGTGGAACCGGGCAGCGTTTTATCCCAGCAGAGCAGATGAAGCAGCCAGCTGTCACTCAAACAACAACCAGTACAACCCACCAGCTACAGTATGCACATTCATTCATTTACATGCACATTCACACACAAGTTGTACACACATACACACACACACACACACAAGCAGGAGTACACTTCACTCCATCGCTGCCATAGTGCGTCTTTCTCTCCCAGAGGGCCACCTGGCAGCGACCGCTCTCACCCGCCGCGGTACAGGGATTCAGTCATGACTGATGGCCTGTCACACACATGACAACACACACAGCAAATGAGCAGATGCACGGCTGTGCTGTGAGCACACACACATACACGCAAACACACTCACTCACTACCTTATTGGGGTCAGCGGGGTCTCGGCAGAATGTGTGTTTGTTGAGCTGGAAATGCTGGTGTGCACTGGTGCTCAGGTTGTAGAGGCAGTTTAATTCTGCAATTTCCTACAAACACTCCATTGTTTACACAGGAGTCCTAATACTTGGTGTTGACTCCAACATGTACTTTTGACTTGCTGTCAGGTTATTGAAAGATCAAAACCATAGCACAAAAAGTAACAATCAATCACAAGCCAATCACCACAGTGATGCACCCTTCAGGCAGGATTTTATGTTTGCTGTTCAGAACACTGTCTTGTTGGTGTTTACTTCAGTTAATGTATGAGTACACATGATGTAATGTGTTTAAATTTGCAGGTTTAGAATAAATAGAAGAACTGGGTAGTTGCTATGAGCAGTGATAGTCACTACTGAACAAAAATCAACAGAAATCAAATGTCTGTCCACCAATTTGGTCCTGACTGAAATATCTCAACAACTACAGGATGGATTGGCATGAAATTTGGTACACACATTGATTGTGAGCACCAAACTACCTGTGATCTGTACCAAAAGTAGTGCCATTATCAGGTCAAAATTTTAATCTGCCAAAAGTGTTTGGCATTTGGGCATAAATACCTGCAAAATACCTGCAAAAATATATTCCCATATATATATATATAGTATATACAGTATAAACAGTATATTGTATATATAAAATGCAAATAAAATAACTTCAGGATATTAGCATGCCTCACAGAGTTGCTAGCATGCCTGTAGACTCTTAGTCCCCACCTATGTGTGTCTCCTTTTCAACATCCATTCAAATGTCAGACTATATGCACTATATGCACAACATCACAGTTCCTGCACTGAAAAAAAACATATGGCTGTTAAAGTAATTAATTTAGCTAGTTTATAAATGTAATTAATAGAGGTTTAAATGGTATCTACATTTATCTCTATCTGTGTTGTTCTGTGTATATCTGTGTTGGTAAGAATTAACAACAACTAAAAGTGATGACAACATGCTGGTATGTGAGATGAAGTTGTTGAACAATGCTTCATGCAGCAAAGGCAGAAAAACTAGATTTCACTGGAGATCCAACAAGAGAGTGAATAGTGTGAGTATTCTTTTGTCAAGATTTAAACTGTTGCAAAATAAGAAGCATCTATGGCCACCATAAAGCTCATTTCTTCCATCTCCTTGTTGCCTTGTGTGAAATCCAACAGGATGCGACAGTGATGAACTGCAGTGCCTCCCTCGCCTCTTGTGACAGGCAGGGAATGAGTGTATGTTCGTGTTTGGCTTGTATCCATTAGCTAGCCAGCCCTGCTGCTCATTCCACCTGGGTGGTTGAACACACACTGTAGCACACCTTGATAATCACTGGCACTCACTCCGGGCCCATGTGTACATTGATGAGTGGAGTGTTCAATATGTGGTGCGTGCAATGCACAGGCTTGTAGAATCAGTACACAGTATGCATGGAGGCGGGAGTGGAGAGGGGGCAGGAGGAAGGAGAGGGTGGAGGAGGGAAAATGGATGGTTTATTAGTGAGAGGAAGCAATGAGGTGTTTGTGAAATGAACTTTGACTCAAATTAGAAAACTGATTAAGTGGAAGGGCAAACTGCAAAGTGATTTAATCAGTTTTTCTTGATTTTGGCAACAACTCTCACACATTCAAAATTTCACAGCAGAGTTAAATCAATGCAAAAAAATATATGGATGTAAACTGGTCATTTAGCCCATTGTGTGTTAAGGCTAGGGTTAGGTTCAGGGTAAGTGACTCTTGTTTCTTGAAAAGTCACAAGCTAAACTGCATTTGCAGTCTGCATTGCATTAGTGACTCCTAATTTTTTGAAACGTAATCTTTTAATCTGTCCCAATATTCATTACTGTTGCACTCTACTCTCCAAGCTCTGATTTGACAGAAAATCTGTGAAGCAGCTTTTGCGGTCCACCTCACCCCCACATTTAATCAGCCACCACCACCGGCCAGATGTGCACGGACTAAATTGACTTCGCGTGCCAATTTCCACGAAGGACTCTGCCAAAAATCTTCACTGTGAATATGCATATATCTCCATGCTCTAACACTTCTCGGTGAGCTGAGGTGAATGTAACGAGACAGAGGAATATGAGTCTTTTAGGAGCTTTAATCTTTCTCCACAATACAGAAAAAATTTTGTTTAATGGCATTTGTAGATTTATGTGTTTTGTCCCCTTTACTGCTAGCAGGATTTTTATTTTAGGGCAACTGAAAAGCTTTACATACACACAGCACTGCTGTAAAAATGTTCATCAGTCTGATTAGAGCTACACATGCATAGTGAATGAGTCGTGGCTCCATAAGGGGTGTGTACTGTAATGATTGTGTATAATGATTTCAAAATAAAATTCAAGAGACAACAAAATGGATTATATGGCCCTTCATGATGATTGTCTGACCGGGTTAAACAGGGGTTTGTTCCAAATTGTGTAAGTGGGCTTGAGCACTTGAACGCAGTTGAGCTTGATTTATGAAATGCAATCATGTATGAACCATAAACCATAATGAAAACTTAGGGTAACTGAGGGAAATGAGACATAGATGACTCATGTACCAAAGTCCAGATTTGGTTTACAAAGCCTTAATCATACAAGAGAAGCTCACAGTCCCCCAGGAGAACATATCAGACCTGTTGTTTGAAACCTACCTGGCAACAGCCGGGATCACTCAGGCTCCTCTCCTCCCAGCGGCAAATCTAGCAACAGATTACACCAACCACAGTGGAAACCTCGCTCATCCCACCGCCTGTGGGAATGATTCTCTCAATGGCCCTTGAAGCGGAGAGAAGTGCCTCTCTCGACCGCATGCCAGAGATTATTTTTCGCTGTACAATTGGTGGCCATCATAGCTTGTTTGGAGGAGCTTGTTTTGTCAGGTATCGAAAAGAAATGTCTGTGTCAATTGTATCTGTACACAGTAAGCAGAATGTCACCTTACATCAGCACTCAAAATTACTGTTTGTCACGCACTCTTCAAAACACTCGCTGGCAGCAGACTATGATTTATTGATGGCTTAGTCTTTGAGTCAGTTACTCAGTTACATATATATATTTTTACGTATGGTCATTTGGATTTTTCTAGTCTGTCTAAATACAACACTCACATCCCATATGTTTGTTGGAAGATGTAAGAAATACTGTAAGAAAGAGTTACTCCAAAGTTAGATGGTCCAAAAACTGTTAATCTATCTTTGACAGTGACACTCCACTCAACATTTAGTGAGGATGAAAGAGTCTGATGCTGCTATTAATGAAGTACAACCTGTAACACCATTCACATCCCGATTGAAGGATAGATCTGCCCTTGCATTATAAACTCACACCTCACTGAAGTGTTTTTTGACATCATTTTCTGTATGTATATTAATTTATTATTAATGACATGAGCACTTTTCTGCATCTTCCTTAAGCAGACGTGATTTATTACTAAAACATTGCTTCTTTAAAGATCCTCCTCAGATAATGTTGTTTTTGTTGTTGTTGTGTCTGTTATGGTTTTTACTCAAAAAAAATTGTAGTTTCCAAGTTTTAACTGCTGTACACAAGGTGTCCCCTCAAAAGTCAACATAATACTTCTGTAACTGTATATTGAACCACAATTGGCCTCCAAACTAGCTGTGATGCTACAATATCATGCTTGTATGTACAGTACATGTTTTAAATTCAGATTTAAGTTGTGCACAGAGAAACTTCCAGTGTCAAACATCCAACTGAAGGAACAAGAAGAAAAACATATTTTTCAGATTTGATCATAAATTATTACACTTATTACTTTACTAAGCGATACAGAAATGTATTTGGAGTTACATGCTGTAACTAGTTCTTGGCACCCTGCAGCTGGGCACAGTAAAAGAAAAATTTGTAACTCCCAATAAAACATACATTTTGATGTTTTATCTTAAATGTACAGATTAAACAGGAAACAGGACACGATATGTGTTAACAAGTGCACTTTTGAGTTGCAGGTAGGCATATTTTTTTTAACTTTGGGGTGAACCATGCTAGCTGTTTCCAGTCTTCATGCTAAGCTAAGCTAAGCACCGCCTGGCTCTAGCTTCATATTGTACTTAGCTCTGAGTGGTATTGATCTTTTTCCATCAAAGTGGATCTCCCAAAACATCAAAATATTCTGTTAATGATTATTAAGTGGAGGCTGATGTGATTGTGTAAGATTTGCTTGCAGCCTGAATATAGTCACAATGAAAATTTAATTTCCTCCTCCTCTCAGCGAGAGACACAAGAGTGTGTTTTACTAATCAGCGCTGAATTAATGTATGTAGCTGTGTGAATGTAAAGTACAGCGTTATCTGCATAAATGTTAAAAAGCTGTCTTTTCCCTGCTGTTAAATCAATGATGACCACATGCCTTCATCACCATCCTCCCAGCAGCCCGGCCCTTCCCCAGCGCAACAGCGCAGCTATATTTAGATCCAGGACCCAGAATACAGTAGCCAAGTAATCACCCCCATCCTGTGTGAGTGATGAACTGCTCCCAGCCTCCCCCCCAAGGCTCTACAGGGGGCTGAGGAGCCTCTGCCAAACAGCACTGTGCTCTGTATCAGCTGGTATGTTACACAAACCTTCACCTCAGCGTCTGCAATCAGATGCACGCACCCACACACACACACACACAAACACACACAGGTCCAGAGAGCTGTGAATGTAACAATCTGAAACATGCACATAGTGAGCGTGTAAACACACACACACTCACACACTCACATGCAATGTGTACACACAGAGAGAATTCTACATATAATATTCTCTGCGATTGAGATCATATCTTTCTGCTAGATAGTCTGTAAAATTAAGTGGAAAATCAAGACTGACTTCTAATTTTTAAAACTTCCTTTTGATGAATAAATATTAATATTAATGTAAAAATAAAGCTGATATCTCAATAAAACAGATTAGATTAGATCTTAAGTGATGTATAACAGTAAGGGCATGTGGAATATGCAGTATGGTACAGCCCTCTCCTCCTTTAACATGACTTAAGATCTCAATCTACCCAAACTTGGTTTCCATAGTAACAGTCCCCTCCTCTTTACCTCTCTCTCTCTCTCTCTCTCTCTCTCTCTCTCTCTCTCTCTCTCTCTCTTTCTCTATCTCCAATCTGTTTTAATTAAAGTGTGTTAGATGCCAAAGGCCAGTCAGCCAGTCTAGTCGTTGCCTCCCTGACTCTATCCTGTCATGTTTGCTTTGACTCATGCAGACATTTCCCTTCCGTCACTCCATCCCCACCTCCTGTATATGTAAACAGTATTCCCACTGTTTACTTTCTCTATGTCCTCCCTCCCCCGTTCTCTAAATCATCCATTTTTTAATAGTACCTGCCTCCGTCACAGGTTACTGCAGATAAAACAACTCAGGCTGGTATTGTTGCAGTCGATTTGTTGTCGACAAATAAAAGCTTCTGAAGATGGATGATGGAATGGAGATGGATAATAAAAGTTACATTTTCCTAACTTTTACATTCTTTTATTTTTACTTCAGCTTAACGCTAAAAAGTCAAAGTTGATGATGCTTGTGCACTCTCTCCTTATATCTGCTCTGCCAGATAAAATAATAAAATAAAAGAGAGGATATATACAAAGATGTCACATTGTGGTGTCTTGGAAAAAATATGTAAAGGCAAGTTGCAATAATTATAGCCTAACATTTGTGAAAAATATCCATAACAACTTCCCAAGGTGTTGTCTTTGAAATTAGGGAAGGAATGTAATTAAATACATTTACTCAACTACTGTACACTGCAATATTGATATACTTGAGTATTTCAATTTTATGCTACTTTACACTTTAACTCCTTTAACTAATATTGCACCCTTTACTCCATCAGCCATGGTTACTAGTTACTTTATAGATTAAGACTGTATACAAATTATATGCATTTTTTTTAAAGATTAACTATAGTATGTAAAGTATAGTTAAATTATCTGCACTTTGACCAAATACAACATTAAAAGGCTGTTTACATGTGAATATTTATAATAGTGATACAATAATATAGCATACATTATATTCAATAATATAATAATAAATAATTTAAAAATGCTCAGGAAGGCATCATTCTGCATGTGAGGTCAGCTTGTACTTGCCACTAATACTTACATGTACTATGTAATAAAATGTTGAATAAGGGGCTTTTATTGTAAAATTGTAATATTTCTACCTGAGTAAAAAAAATTCACTATTGCCTACTTCTTTTACCACTGTCCAAAATGCTTGTTTTGCTTGACCAACATTCTCCAAGCTTCAAAGTTACAATTTAAGTTACAATGTTATTGTTATTGTTATTATTATAGAGAGAAAAGCAGCAAATCATCACATTAGCTAAGGTGGAACAAAAGGTTTTGCTTGATAAATGACCTAAAGTTGCATTTAAAAAATTTTTTTTGACACTTTGGAAGAGCAAAACTAGCTAAAAAAAAAAACTACATCTTTCTTATAACCATATAAAGTTATTATAGCAAAGCTAACAATGGTGTATTTATTCATGCAGCAGATGCAGTGCTACATTTATTTGGAATCATGTTTCCAGCTACATGACAAATATAAGTCCAACTTTCTCTCTACTTTTAGTTTTGTTTAAGTCTCCAACAACTCTTGAAAAAAAACAGTGTGTGTCTTTAGCTGCTAAATGCTCCGGAGCTAACTTTGTCTGTCTGCCATTTGGTGCTGAGCAGGTAGTGTTCAGTGGATTAATTAAAGCTTTTCAGGAAAAAGATGTTGTTTGTTTTTTTGTCAAAAAATTAAAAAATGGTTGATGGGATTAAAGTTCGAGGGCTAGGAAACCAAAAAAATTAGCTAAAAGATGCTAAAATAATAATTCTCTATGTGTTCATCACTGCGAGTGGCCCCTCTCACCGATTTGTGAAGCTTATAGAATAGTTTTGTTTTGATTTTCTGTCAATTCATCTAATCCACTGTTAATTTAATTGATTCAGTATTAGCTTAGAATATATATCTAAACAATTTACACCTTGAAGCACTCTTATTTCTTTCCTTTTGTCCCACACAGCAACATTCACTTCACTCCATTCTTTCCCCAATCTTGTTCAAAAAAAGCTAAAGCACAACTTCAAGAAGGAAAACAAAAAACCTTAATTGACACCCAGAGCATGGATATAAGCTGTTTATGATCATCACATGGTCGAAGCAAACTGTGTTTTGCTTTCTAACAACATGCCGTCCCCTCCCCCACATCCCCGGAGGCGAAATCGGAGGAATTAGATATCAGACCACTCATCTGTCACATCATATTCTTAACGCAAGCGAATTCCAGCTAATTAATGTGCAGAGAGAACAAATCAGAAACATTTGACCTCCTCCAGCTTAAAAATAAGTCCCAAAATCCTTTGGGTTTCTAGAACTGCGCAATGGGATGTCCCGATTTCCAGCGCATAAATGTGTGCACATGTGTGTGCGGCGGTGATAATTATTGCAGTGCAGAGGCTAATTGGGCCAATGTATATTAATTCATTAAAATGTCTCCCTACTGGTATCCACTTCAAATCTGGGCCTCATCTATGGAAGGGTAGGTGTCCTAGCAGGTTCCTGAGAGAAATACAGAAGAATTATTCTCAGGTAATATCCAGAGATATCGAGATGTCTGTCTGAGTAGAGCAGATATTCAAAGCTGCCTTCTACTGTACAACTTCTGATTTCCTCTCAAGTGTGCTTGAAATAGAAAATCCTCTGAAGATGTCCGATCTTCAAAAAGAACATCTCAACTTTATGACACCATTCATCCTCTCCGTTTCTTCCTGCAATTAAGACGTCTTTGAAAACTGATGTCCACAAGGTCCTTAAGCTTTGTCGTGATCAGTGTATGGATGTGCGTGTGCATGTGTGTAAGACAAACACAACTAAAGGCTTGTGGAGCCCATAGGGGCTGTTGCCGGGGCCTCGGTTGAGAACGGTTGCCATAGCAAACTGCTTAGTATTGACTTCTTTCAACGGCTGAGATCCTTTGGTTTTTGTCTGATCCCTATCCTGTGCGTGCGTGTGTGTGCATATGAGTGTGTATTTTTAAGCTGCTCATCTGAGAAAGCCTTTTATTACATGTTAAATGAACCAAATGAGCAGATAGCAATCAGCTAAAGGGCAAAATGAGCTTCTGCACAGCCACACTGAATACAATAGAGACAGGCGGTGACCTTAAGCCATAGTGCATGTGTGTGTGTGTGTGTGTGTGTGTGTGTGTGAGTAAGTGTGTGTGCAGCCTACCTGAGGCCATTTTATGCCTATATGCACCAAGGGATAGACACAGAATATAGAACGCCATAACCATTCATCCGCTCAACTATAAAACCAGAAGAATATGAGTCACAATATGTCTTGTCTATGTTCTTTATGATTTTTTTTTTTTAGTCATTTGAAGAATACATAATTGAAGCTGTAGGCAAAAAGGCTATTTACTTGAATGGAAGAGGATGGTGGAAAAAAATCTAATTATGGCTAATCAATGGCCTAATAGAGCATTTGAAAAGCAGCTGAAAAGGAAGAGAGGAAATGTAAATAAAGGGGGAGATAGCCAGAGTGAAAGGGTGAGGGAGAGACATATGACAGAGTCGTGACAGAGAAAACAGGGGAAAAATGTCCAACTGAGTGGTTTATGACAGTGGGAGAACCAGATGATGATGAGGGGAGGAGACAAACCAAGTTGGAGAGAGGGAGGAGGATGAAGAGGAAGAGTAGGAAGAGGGAGGGAGCACTGGGAGGCTCAGCAGGGGCATTAGAGGGAGTAAAGCTGATGAGCTAAAAAGCAGAACTGCCTCGACCCATTATTATCTACAAGTCTACACTGGGAACTGAAAGAAGAAGCGAGCAAAAAACTGCTTTTACACATATGATTCAGGAACATTTTACTGTACACAGACTTGAGTGTGTTATGATTTAACCCCTTAACATCCAGTTTACTCCTTTTATTTCTCATTAAAGCTGCTCTAATCAATATGTCACACTAACAATGGATCAAATGACTGTGTAATCTGAAAGGTGTTGGTCATAATGACGAACCCAGAGAGAATAATCAACCTGCTCTGCACTTCATCTCCGTTCTATGAGGCCTTTCAATGTCTTCCAGCTCGTGGTTTTGGTTCACTGTTTTGTTTCACTCTTCACCGCTTTCATCAACTTTGTTTCCAGCAGCAGCAGGCACCTGTTTTTTTCTTTTTAATCTCTGTGATGAAGGCACTGTGCTACCTGTCCAATACCAAACAGATGACGTTAGCAGTTAAAGACACAGATATTTCCCTCAGGAATTGGTGGAGACCATATAGAGCTAAAGGAGAGTGAGTCTTGGCCACAGCTCCAAATTAATGATAATGTTGCTCCGTGTCTACTTGTGATAACAAGTAAATGTTGTGTTTACAGCTTTTTGCACTACCCTTAAGTGGTCAAAAAATGAATTAAGGCAGCTTTAAATAGTGTTAAGGTTGGAAAAAAACATCTTTTCCCACCCTGTCAGTGTGTTTCATAGATATTCATGTTAGCTGGACTGGTTGTTGTTGTTGGCTAGAATGTTTTTAGGTGATGGTACTAGCTGGTGATGTTATAGACAGAAGTGTATGCTTTATTGCTTGCTAAGGTGATGTAGCTGAGCAATATTTTGAGTCACGCTGCCTGCTGACAGTAACAGCAAAATGCTAAGAAGCTTAAAGATCCCCCCCAGAAATGTTTTATGTATATAAAACACTCTGCTTTGCATAATAATTTGTGAAAAAGTTCAACCATCTCATTAAAATTCTTAAAATTCCATCTACTCCTATTCCCTCCAGAATACAGAAAAAAAAAAAATCCAGAGTCTATGAATATGCAAATGTTTTTCATTTCAAAAGTTGAATTGATGGACACAAGATGTCTTCTCCTTCACTGAAAATTCTGTTCTCAGTGTATGTGCAGTGGAGGCCTCATGTTTCCAAGTTGCACACTGGACCATAATTAGCTCCAAACTGATTGTCAAGTCACAAATCCTGTTTATAGGCCCGCCCCTTAAAATCTGATTTTCAATGAGCTCAGAGAAACTTTCCACTTTCAGCAGATGAATGTGAAAACAGCTTTCTAGTGTCAAACTCTGCACATACAATATTCTGCACAGTGAAGCTCAAACATCCAACTGTAAGAACAAGACAAAAAACACATTTTTGAGTGGAGGGGGACTTTAACATGTTGCGTGCATGCTGTTTTGGATAACTTCATTTATAGGATCCGTAGACTGAATCTGCTAACAGTTCTGCTAAGATACACGTACATATCTGGGGATCTGCACTGAGAAGGCTTGCAGAGGATCCCATGCACACACCTCCCAAATCTCAACAATGTGTCACATGGTCTGGCGTGTCACTCCAGTGCTCAAACTCTCTGTCAGGAGGATGGTTTCTGCAAATTAAATACAACATAATGGCTGCTACAGGCAGCTAGTTTCTCTGTCAGACTCAGAAACAAACTTTTGAAGCGATTCATGTAAAAATCATGTTCATTTGAAATAATGTAGGAGGCTCAGCAGCTTGCCCCGATGCTCGTTGCTTTGTGCATTTATAACTCAATCTCTATAATGGAGCTGGAGAGAGCAACAACAGCATGACACATGGAGCCACAATGGCCACATGTATGGGAAATACATTAGATTGAAATAAACTGGAATTCCCCTTTCATGTTCGTACACCTGCTTATGTGCAGGAAGGAAAGAGATCAGAAATGAGGACAGAGAGGATCTGCGATCAGATTAGCTACAGGTGAAGCAGGTGTTCACTCTCTCCTTAGATCTTGCAGTTACTCAGTGTGAAGACAGCAGAGGAATCAATAATCAATAAACTCTCTCCAGCTTTCAGCTCAGCCCTCATGTTCCCACTAACATATTCTGGTCAGTCTTCTTAATAGCACTCCTTATAACTCTAGCAACTGAAGAGACTGAAACTTTGAGGAGAGGTATCCAGGAACGTCACAGTAATTAATTGATGTTGCAGTCAGCGCAGCCCAGAATATTTTCATCTTTAATGGTGCCACTCGGGTATGCACTCAAGCAAAGTGTGCATTACTGCTTATCTATAATTGATGTGTCACGTTCACCACACAGAGCCTTGGCTGTGAGAACTGTAAAGGGATATGCCACACACTCCAGATTGAAATGAGACACACACACACATACATAAGAGAGACACATATGTTGACATGACCATATTTCTTCATTCACCACCTTTATTTCCCAACGTTAACTCTCTCTTCCTCATTCATAAATGTTATCCTAATTCTTAACCAAACCTCATTGCAAATTTTGGCCATTTTAAATGTTAAGCCCCTTTTGACTGTGAACATATACACCAATTAATCAACGTTTACTGAGGAGTTTAGCTTTTGAAACTCACTTTCTGCATATTCTGTTGGGTGAACAGCAATGTAAAATATTTCAGGCAGGAAATGCTGAGATGAGAGAAGAAAGGATGAAAGGGTCCCAGCTGGTTTTGAAGTTTACCCCTCAGTTCAGACAGGAGGAAGTTTCCTGTGCCTACCGTAGACTAACACTAAATACCAATGTAATTACTGTATCAGCCTTTCAGACTCACAAAGTGATGGTTTCATTTTGAGTATTAGGAATATTTATTACATTTATTTGAGTTCAGGTGTCGAGAACGGTGGGCTGTCCTAGTCAGTTTCAGGAGACAGTTGGCTGATGGTGAAGGTTTGTCACCTGGGATCTCAGCTATAAAAGCTGGCACATGAGCTACTTCTGTCTTTCTGTCTTCTTTTCATCTTGCTCCATCCCACACCTCCACAGTACATTCATAAATTGCTAACATTGTTGATCTCCACACTTTTTTTTTGCTTTATTTAAATTCAGCTTAAGTAAGTGATGGTAGTTGAATACTGTATATATTACTGTGTGGACTCTTCCTTTGTCACATTTCCCTGAGCCAGTTTGTGACAATTCCAATTTTCCAATTCAATATATCTTCATTGTGTTTTAGAGTTTGTACAGAATACTCAGAATGTGACAGGAGGTTTGAAAGTCCAGCTGATATACAGTATAAGCAGAAGCCAAAGGTGACTGGATTTATTGTTTAAACCCAGTAACAGTACCTTTGTTGCTTCCATATATCCAGTTCATGAATTTCAAATAAAATGAGAATCTCGTTGTCTAGAACTTGAACTTAATATTTTTACACCCATTTCCACAATTTCATAACTGCTCTTTTTGCAGTGTCACAGACAAAAGACTATTTGAAATCACTAGAGCTCAACAAATGTGTTTCTAGGCACTGACAGGTGCACTGCAAATGAAAAACAAATTCACCAAGATTAATTAAAGTTAAGTAAAAACCTACCTGTGGAGTTCAATCTACCAAACAGTGAGTGGTGTGGGGATGAAAGAAATCTATTGAAGCTTTAATGATGCAGTGACAATGCTTACTGACATGAAGGCGACTGACTGTGCGTTTTGCTTGAAAAATAAATGAGTTGGGGTAAGAAATGTGAGTCTATCATTAAGGTCAAATAATGCAGGTACAATGTCCTAATTTCCACTTAACGCGTAAAAATTGTAGCTGCTAGTCACAGTTCAGCTCTGCCTGATAACATTACCTGGCTCGGACCCTAATTTAACCCCTTGTCATCTTTGTGCCATGTGATGATTCCTAGAACCCTAGAAATAAATATAAATGACTACACACACACACATATTAACCCAAGTATTCTAGGAAGATTTAATCCCAGAATGTGTGAGTAAAGCCATTTCACTGCCTGGGCTGGCTGCCACTGTTAGTACATGCATACTTTGTCAGGGGCTTATGGGTGAGGCCAAACATCGTCGAGGCAACAGACAACTGCATCCACCCAGCAACACACACACTTTCTAAATGAGGAAAACTCATCAAGGGATGTGCACTTGTACATTTGCACACACGCACAAATACACACTAATACAACAACACTAAGTAATCCCTTCATCCTAGCGCATTCATAAATACACACATACACATACATGCTGACATCACTTAAGAGTCTGATGTGTGATCAATTGCCCACAACAAGGTTAATGAGTTGCTATTGTAAGACGCAGCTGGGTGACCCGTCCCTGACGCCATGCGACGCAGCTACAGTCGCTTTATGCTAATGCACGCACTTCAAACAAGAGTATGACAATAGTGAATTATTTTAGCATGTTGTGTTGCATTACAGGAAGCATTTGTCAAACCTAGAAAGTTATTGCTCTTGTGCTGGATGAGGTTGGCTATATTGCCTTAGTCTCTTATCTCTCTTACTGTTGGCAAAATTGCTTGATGTGTTGGTTGCTGATATGGGTATAGTTTTATTGAGTTGGTAAAAACATGAAATTAAGATAGAGAAAGGCAGAGGGAACAGTAACAGAGAGATACTGTGTCATGATATAGGCTTGAGAGTATCTGTTTGTGTGTAATGTGTGTGTGCGTGTGTATTTGTGCTGATCCTGATATCCTCTCAAGGGCAGTGAGGTGAGAAAATTGGTTTGGGTTTAAGGTTGGAATTAGAAATATTATCAGGTTTATTTTGGAGTTAAGTTTCACTGTAGGGAAGGTTAGGATTAGAGTTTGGAAAATTATGTGGTCAATATGAGGTTCTCATAAGCGCTGTACTAAAAATGTGTGTGTGGAGGGCATGGGATTGAGCCCATCCACTAATAAAATCACTTGCCTCTGGTTGGTTTGCCTGCATTCTGTTTTTTGAACCACCCACCCTGAAATCCAAGGACTCATCACTCACTCGGTATTTGATCAAACTTGTGCTGAAGAAACGCCCTCCATCCATTTTAATGAAGAACTGGGCAAAATGCACATATGGATTACACATGGCTTTCATCATCACGCTTCTCCTTATTTCCATTACAGTTAGGCTGGCAGGTATGATTTAGTAGAATAATCAGCACTACAGTAATCAACCTCACCCAAAGTCAAAACCTGTCAAATTTGTCAAATGTGTAGTAAACTACTGCCACTACCAATCAGAAAACCCTCTATAAATTCCAACAAACTGTAAATGTATACGTTGAGTTATGTCTAAAGGGCAGGTAGGGGTGGCTGTTAGGTCTTGAGGATCACGGTTTACCTATTTTTAACCCCTGCACACAGGTCACACACTTCACATTTAAAAGTCATAATCCTTAAGATTTGCAGTATATCAAATCCCATTTTTGATTATATTAATAGTCAGCATTTTACAGTCATTCAGTTTATTTGCTTTGTAATTCCCTCTCTATGAAGTAGTTTTATGTAACTAATACTGGCAAAGTCTGTGTGGGATTCAAATCAAGTACCATCACACAGGAATTTAAATCAAATCAGTCTTTATTTGTCACATATGTTGTTATACAAGAACAATGTGTAGTGAAAGGCTACAAAGCAATTTACAAAATATTAGTTATATGATGTGGGTATATTAGGTATATTAGGTATATTATTGGCTAAGCATTCAGTCATCAAGCAAGGTCCATGTTTAAGAAAGAAACCCCTTGCAGGTCTTCAGGCTGTGTCAGCACCACCCTGATAGCAGCGAGGAGAAGAGACCATTGTTGGAGTGGCTGGTGTCCCTAACAATTTGCCTTGTTTTCGTCCTGCAGTGTTTGGGTAATGCACCACCAATGGTGCACTCTGACTGCACCACCCTCTGTGCTGCTCCCAAACCAAATCTCTGGCGTGCCTTCTTAACTGGGGTGTCAATAATATATGTTGTCGAGCAAGTGAGGTGCTCAGTGATGTGAAGCTGCAAGTATTTACAGCTTTTCAC
Organism: Thunnus maccoyii; assembly: GCF_910596095.1. Lineage (NCBI taxonomy): Eukaryota > Metazoa > Chordata > Actinopteri > Scombriformes > Scombridae > Thunnus > Thunnus maccoyii. Next base: position 24,693,348 of record NC_056547.1, on the reverse strand, counting down.
CCTCTCCACTGAGTCACTGTTGATCCAAATGTGGTGGTAGATCCTGTCCTGCTACCTGGTGAAGTCTACAGTCAGCTCCTTTATCTTGCTGACATTCAGGAGCAGGCTATTGTATATGGTGTTGGAGTTGTGACTCTGTATTTGTGTACAGAGAGTACAGCAGGGGACTCAGGACACATCCTTGAGGGTAGCCAATATTAATGGTTGGGGTGGATGAGTTGTGATTGCCCACACATAGTGCCTGGGGTCTGCCTGTGAGAAAATCCATGGATTCATGGATGTATGAACATACTGGACATGATGCAGAAAACAAAAGTTGATGCTGGACGACACTGTTGACCCTCTTCTTCAGCCCGTTCACATTCCCAGGGTGTCTAACTTTGTCACGCCCCTCGGTGATACAGACGCACAAGGCATCCTTTAGCGTCTCTGTATGAGACGCCAATGTAAACCCATCTGTGCCATAATTAGATGCCATGAGACCAGATGGCTAGATAGTCAGATGGCAAAAAGTGGACTTTTGCAGACCACTTCCAACTGTGAGTGTCACATTTCCAACCGCGATCCAGGAGATTTTTGTTGTGGTGTTTACTGCTGCCATGACGACATATCAAGAGATTTTAACCCAAACCATGATCTTTCCCTAAACCTAAACAATTGTTTTTTCTGCCTAAACCTAAACAGACCACACCAGTTGCTCTGAGCATGTAATATTGCCGCGAATGGGTTTACATTGGATGTAGTTGAAAGCCTTTGTGCATCTGCAGGGGCATGAAAAGTGTCGGTCACTTGCAATGTGTACAGTCCGCACAAACACAAATTTTGGGCTGCACACAGACGTCTGCAGAGGAGTCCATGCAGATATGGGCAGATCACGATATTTACGTCACACAGACCAATGCAGACCCTCGTGGCCATGCAGACGCGGAAAGCATGAATTGGCCTTAAGTTAATTGTGGCACAAGATGACACAGCTAGGGAACAACTGTGGTCATGGTTAAAAAAATCTACATTGACTTATGTGCTGCAAACCTTTGACAAATGGACCATTACCCGCTCTGTGTGAAGGGGTTCCTATAAATTATACAAACGTACACATAGTGTGATATCTATGCATCATAATGTATCAGGATGATCTACTTCAGTGAACTCAAATATCATCTACTCTCTGTTAATTTATTTGCACTAGTGCCCAAAGTACTTACAGTAACCTTCATGAGAGTATGTCTGTCTATTTCAAGTATGAAGTTAATGCAAAGTAGTGAAACAGCTCGAGGAAGAAAAAGCCCAAACCATAAAATCAGAATTGTTAGGATGATTACCATCACACATCCAACTTGTCAACATCCATTTGTCTTCTGTCATTTCCTGTTGGTTCTCATGCAGCACTTATGTCCTGGGGCGGGTTACAAAATGGCTGCTGTGCTGTAGCATGCTAATGAGGTGAGAATCCAATATTTCAGGATCCATAGTTGAGGCCTCCTGAGGTTGCAGTTCGTTAACTTGGGCTGCGAAGAGAGGTATGTGTATAGAATGACGGAATATGAAGACTTATTGTAGGCTAGTATACAAAGATTAACACATATGCACATGTGAATAGTTAATTCAGTAAAGGTATGGGTTTACATTAGGTATTTTATCAAATTCTTCAGATTTCTTTGTTTCACTCAAAAGTGAGTATGGTTTAGCAAATACAGAGCCACACCCACATTGTTGGATCAGATACAAATGACTTAGACCTTAAAGGGAAACTTGTGTATTTTTCAACCTGGACCTTATTTTCCCATCATTTTGGGTCTAAGTAACTAATGGGGACAAAAATTTTTGAAATTGGTTCAGTATTGAGCAAGAGCGCGTCAGCCTGCAACCATGTAACGGGCTGCAATGTAATCCTTGGGGGCAATCATGCCCGTCAAAGTATGTCCACTTAAAGTGATTATTTTTGCCACTGACAGGCTCATATTGTTATTATAAGTGTCTGACAATTAATGTAAACACGAGAACTAGCCGCTTGTAGCAGCATTGTGACTAATTTTTTTTAGTTTCCTTACAGTCCAACCACAGTGAAAGTCAGCTTCATAAAGGTAAACTGACCGGCGAGCACAGATGAATATGTGGGTGACTCACACACTGTAATTCCTCACACAGTTGCATGTTGAAATCGCATATTTCTTACCGTGTGGGGCTGAATGTTTGGTCCAGCCGGCCTCACTCTTTTCATCCAGTTGATTTTGTGGAGATGAAACAGTCTCCAGGACGACAATTTTGATAAATGCTGTAAATCAATGTTTAGTAGTTACACAGCTGGGATTACTCATCTGTGGACACTTCTAGATTATCCAACTCTGGCAGCAACAGGTCCCACTCTTTCCTCCTCACTCTTCAGGACAGCAGTGACTGCATGAAAACCAGCAGTCAGAAAACCATCAGTTACTTTGACAGGCACAATCGCCCCCATCAGATTACTTGGCAGTCTGTTTCGTGTTTGCTAACTGAAGCACTCTTGCTCAGTACTGAACAATTCCAAAATCTTTTGTCCCCATTAGTCACTTAGACCCAAAATGATGGGAAAATAGGGTCCAGATTTAAAAGTATTGAAGTTTCCCTTTAACCATATTCCTTGAAATGTAAACAATGTTTTTGCCAAATACTGAAACTTTTACTAAAAATGCCATACTGCTTTGCTAACTACTACAACTCACAAGCTAATGGTCAAGTGCTAAGGGGCGGGGTTAGCTAGTCGCAACAAATCACATTTGATTGGATAAATGACATACCAATAAGAGATAACTGAACAATAGACACTTGACCATAGAAATAGAACTTGGAAAATAAATGTTTTATTGCACCATCTTTAAAAGGGAAATATGCAAATTTTCAGGTCTGTATTTATATATTATGGGGCTCTACTGATATATCTTTGCATGGTTCAAAAAACTCTTTATTTATCTTATACCAGCCCACACTGTTCTGATTGGCCAGCTCTCAGGAAGCAGCCCCTAAGCAGACTTCTGGCAGCCCAAGAGGCTACATAAACAGACAATATTAGTAAAATTAATTTTTTTTTTAACTTGAAATGGAAACCTCTTAAATACATGCCTATATTCAAGTCCAAATCCAGTCTGAAATATGGGAACGCAAACAACCAATGGAACAACCTTCGCAACATAGGCTTACGGAACAGATGGCCATTTGTAGGCATGCACAAACAATCTGACGTTATCACGGGGAGGAAGTAGAAGTATACATTTTTTATGGTCCTGCTTAGCCAACTGAACACAGTTTGATAAGGTTAGGGGAACATTGTGGTCTGGGTTAAATACTGAAGTCATCATGACCCGTCATCAAGTCAGCATTGGCATTTTCAGTATTCAACCAAGATCTTTCCCAAACCTGAACCAAGTGTTTTAGCCTAAACCCAACAACACGTGGGACACAGAACACAAAGCAATTGGAAATTGAATTGGAAAAAAGAAAGTTGACAGTGAACATAGTCCAGGAAGCAATTACATGTTCTCCAAAATGTTTCATTAGAAGTAAGAGTTGTATTATATAAACATATTTGTATATAAATATATTTTAGGAGATGGGGTTGACAGGAAAAACAAGTGAGTCATATAGGCATTAAGTGTGCTGTGTGGTTATTGAAAAATAATACACAACACAGAGGTTCATTACTTTTTAACATTTTATGATAGCCACTCTGCATTATATCAAAATATTTTTTTTCATATTTCGGGTCAGTACACCCTTTGGATATAAACTTTGTGTTGGCTCTATCTACTCCAACATGCTGTAGGAGAAGCTGTAGCCTAGTAACAGCTGAAACCATTAGTCTGAGTATTAATTTAGAACAGTGATGAGGCCACTACGTCAGAGCAGATAATGCCCGTCATCTGTCCAATCGAGTCTTTTCTCTGGTCATAGCGGGGGCCAAAATCATGTCCTCAAGGCAGCAACATCATCATTAATTATCTTCAACAGTTTGTGTTTAGTGCTCAATTTGGAGCTATGTGTGATAGTATTTTCTATTAGTAACTCCCCAGGCTTGGACAGTTTAACAAACAGTTCCAGTAGCAGATTTATAGCATGACTCACAGGCAGTCTCATTAGCTCAGTGATACAGTATGTATGATGCTAATTTCTGACATCCACAAAACCCTAACCCTCCAAACATTTTTGTCATCTTCATTTGAGATTTAGATATTGATCCTTTTTGTGAGGACTGTTAAACAGGGCCTGCAGCTGCTGGAAAAGCAATTTAAACATGATGATTTTAAGGTCACCAGTTTTCCCATTAAGTCTCCTGATCTCTGCAGAGGACTATTGCTAGTAGGATTTCCCCTTTTCAGCAAATATGTTTTCTTCTAAGGGACATGAAGAATCAACTTGCTATTTCCTAGTTCATTTTCAAAGAACATAATCAAAAACTCATTTTGCACACATGCATTATATTGTACATAAGAGTTATGAGTTAGTGGCATAAATCTGCAATCTGTTAGATGTGTATGACCACGTCATTGTGTTAATAGCTTTGTGAATCTTGTGCTCTCAGACATGTGTTGAGCTTAGTTTGGTAAAATAATATTTCAACGTTAACTGTTGCTTTGACCAGCTGGGATTTCAGTGCTCATTCATGACATTACTCTATGTTGTGATTTTGACAGTCTGGTCATTCACTACAACTTGACCCATTAAAGAAAGAAAGCTAAACCTAGCTTGACCCCCCTCCTTTGTATTATGTTGGACAAGCACAACACTGAGTATGTGGGAACTGGTTGAGTGTCAGAGCTGCCGAGGATTCAGCAAGTGTTGAAATAACATGAAAGAAAATTAACATCTAGTGGGAATCAGTGCTCTTTTTAGCATGCTAGGCTAGCTTTGCATTTTCCAAGTGAAAGCTAGCTAGCCTAGCTTTCTAAGCAGGTAACAAACTTAACAGCAGGTCCTCCCAAGTGGTGAATTGTGTAAAGAGACAGACGGTACAAAACCAACACCATGAGGGCTTGAATAAGAATTCCTAGGATATGCAGTCTGCAGTCAGTAGTGCTCCACAGAATGTACAGTATGTCTACTAACCACACCGGCTGTCAAATGTCAGTCAACCACTGCAAAGCGTAACACCCACCCAGAGCCCAGAGTTTTATCTTGAAAAATGGAATATGCACAACAGCATATTTTATATTTCCTTACACAAAAAGCAAGGAGAATTCCAATTCTAGTTCAACTTTAAAGAGTAATTTAGCAACACCTGAAAACTGTGTCTTTTTCTTGGTGTATCTACTGAGGTCAAGTGGTTTAACTTATCAACTTGCTGCAATGATGTACAGGTGTACTCAAGGACGCCACAACATCACTGTTGGGTGTTCTTTCAGCCAGAGAGGGCAGCAAAACACTGCTTTTCAGCCTGGTGTTAAATTACTCTTTTAACACTGTACTGCAAATTGTATAAAAAGGTTCTGACAAGCCACAGACATTTATAAAGTGTTTTGTCTGTGAAATGATTTGGAGATTTGAGGTAAAAAAAAATAAAGTCATGACTTGTACTGTTGGTTTTATGCTCTCCTTCATCCCCAGCTCCAGATGAGTCATTCCTGCTGCACTCAACTCATCAATATTACAAAACCCTCCCTCCTCATGCCAGCGGGCCCAGGCCGCATTACTAATTTAACTTTTATTTTTCAGTTTTCACTCCCTGCCTTACCTCTGTCTGCGGAGAAGAGTCTAGGAGGTTAGAAGGAGCATAGTGATGAGCTGGGAGCTGCAGGAGATCAAACCTTGCTGTCGAGTCATTGATTCAGTGTACCAATCTTACGTATCCCTGGTGAAAAAAAGCGTGCTCACATGCAAGCCAGTTATGTGAGATATTTTAATGCAAGATTTAGCTTGAAAAGATCACAGAAAACATGTACTGTGATCTATTTTTCAGAATTGCAGAACTGCATTACTTATGTTTTTAGTTTTATATTTCTAACCAGGAGTATTAGTGTGCATGCTGGCATTGTACTGTATTGTTAATTAGCATCCTCAGTGCTGTGGGATTTATTCCTCTAAAAACCACAAAGGTCACTCTCAGCCTCACCTCATTGGTCTCCTCTGGCTTTGACAGTTAGGGTGTTATTGGACATCGATCCTGCATTATGCATCCTTGAATTGGCGAGAGGTCAAGCTTCAGGCCTTGGCTTGTTTTTCAAGGCTGCCCCTTGACAGTTATGACAGTTATTCACAGTTACAGTCCAATGGTCAGATGTTATTGTAATATTGATCACTTCAACTAGTTTGTATTGATTCGATGGGTTGTGGGATTTTTTTTCTTTAGATACAAAGCCAGCAAATGCAATACTTTTGACAAATTTGTGTGCTTAGAAATAGGCGCGCGTGTGTACTGTATTTGTTACATAACCACAGTGTAGCCTTGGTGTATTCTCCACTAGATGCTATTAACTAGCCCTGGGCATTTAGCCAAGTCTAATCCTCTCATACAATTGGTGGTACTGTCATAGCTTGCTGGTGAGCAACAGTTGTATCAAGTGCTACTCATCACATCACAGTTTGCCATTATACATTATAAATGGTCTGCCCTTGTTCTACTATAGCTCTGTCTTTGGACGCTGAAAAGGCTTTTGACAAGGTGAAGTGGAGCTTTCTGTTTAAGATTCTGGACCGATATGACTCTCCTCCTTTTTTATTTATTAGTTGTACCTTAAGTTTATATTCAGGGGATAATGCTTTAATTATCAGAAAAGGCAAGCATCCCCCAGTTTTATTGTCATTTCCATTGGGGTATCAATCAAGGGTGCCTTCTTTTCCCGATGCTGTTTGTTCTGGCCCTTCAACCCCTTGCCATTGCTGTGAGAGGGGATGGAAATGCATGGGAGATTAAAGGCTAAAAGAGGGTTTAACCAACCGAATATTCAGCTGTGTCACTGGGCGTTAACTATGTATACATATCTGAAAATGTAGTCATCAAATCATACATGTATTTAGGCATGGTGAAGTAGGACAGTGTATGTTCATTATTTCAACACTGTTATTGTCATCCATATTTGAAATTAAAACTAGAGGAACTGGAAACGATGAGCCAAGTGTTGTCATCTACAGTATGAGGAGAGTGCTTTCAAAGCCAGAATGCCAAAGACATACACAGTGAAAAGCCTCATTATAACAGGAAACTTTCATCACGATGGGGACGATGCTCTCGCAAATGAACACTTGCTATCTCATTTGCGGCTTTATGCATAGTCACTCGGCTTCATCTGAGAGATGACACTCTTCATCTCTGCACCAAAGTCTCTGCTTCTCTGCTTCATTAGCGGAAAGCAAAAACAGAGTATCTTTTCACCTTGGTCTAGAAGCCCTTGGACCATCTGCCAATTTCATGATTAGGTTATGATGCACAGAGTACTGTGGGGATGGAAAACACTTGTGTATGGAGTAGCTTTGTTCTATAGGAATATAACTCCTGGAAAAATATGAAGAAAATAAGCCTGCAGAATATAAAATATGCACAGTTTTATTCAGCACAGTGCATATTGACCTGTAAAATGTGACTGGGAGATCCACAATCGACTGAGATAATGTACTCCTGTTCTTGAGGTTAAATATCTCAAAATGGTTTATTAGAAGTGGAGTTATCTCATGTCTGTCAAATGTTTAGAGGTACAAATTTAATATCTGCGTAGCTGTAACAGTCATTCATCATAATCGGTCCAATCACAGCTCCCTCCCCTCTGTTACACATTCATTAAGTCCTCCTTCGTTGATCTTACAGGTGAGAACATCCTCTACTCACAGCCAAATGAGATTAAATGGAAGCATTACAGTGTGCAGTCAAAGCATTAGTGAGAGTTGCTAGGTGCATTAAAACTAGCCATCTCTGTCTGGCTGGACTGGCTGAGTGTTTAAGTCTGTGAAACCAGAAGAATAATGCATCACTGAAACAGCAACAGATTACAATTCTGACTCACTCTCTGGTTCTCTTAATTGGTTGTAATGTTTTTTTTTTCTTTTTACAGCGGTAATGTGTTCCATGTTTGAAACAAGTTGTTTCAAACATGGAACACAGTTGCATGTTTAAAACAAGTTGTGTGAAATAGTTTCCAGGTATGATTTTCACTGGGATTACAAAAAGAAAGTCCATCTTCCTCTCTCAGAAATAGCTCTGGTATAATCCCTCTATCTGAGCACAGGTGATATCAGCTGCTGCAGGATTAACTGTCACACAGTGGACAGGTGTTGAAGGAAACCTGGCTCCCCCCTGATAAATAATCTGGTCCATGAATTTTGAAATCAGCATTGTCATTACTAAAACCACATTCTTTGGTAAAAACACAAACTAAAAAGAAACCACCACTCTAAAGCTCACAAACTTGAACTTAGTCTCCACATGTTCAAATTATTGTAACTACCTTAGGAATCTTGAATGTGTTTATAAAACTGTATTTTCAATATAGGAAGATCAAGTATATTAACATACAGTTCATGTTCCACTAAATTTGAAAATAAAATATTAAAATCTAATAAAATATTGCAGAATATGCTCTTTATTTGTTTAGGGAAAGTTTATATTCCATCAACTCCAGCCAAACTTAAACTTGAATTATGTAGCATTGTGTATGCCAAATTAATGAACTGTTCTTCATCCTCAAGTTTAAGTTTAAGTAAGCAAGTCAGCTACAGCTGAAAAAATCTGCTATCAACAGCTGCCATTTCAGCCAACAAAATCCACAGTCGTTGGCCAGAAATGAGAGGTCTGATTGTGGTTACCTCTGTGTGAAATCGACCTGTTGTTTTAAAAGGTCTGCAAATTTTGAGTCGCACATCTTCCACCACTATCATGAACTGCATGTTCAAGAATAAAAACCTTGACAGACATAGCAACAATGACTAAGGGGGGCTGGGCTTAGTGAATGGTCAATTGTAGATGTTCAAATTGCATCTTTTTCTTTTAAAGTCTTCCTATCCATGTTGGCTTAAAAGTTGAGTTATTATGGAATTGTAAATGTTCACTTTTACATTTCCAAAAATGTAAGTAATTCCATATATTCAAATGTTTTTTTTATATCTTACATTTTTCAGTGTTAGTGTAATTATTTCCCCCCAAACCTTTCTGCTGCCACTCACAATAAGTACTGACAGGTTTGTATGTTTTAGGAAACTATTTTTTCAGTTGAGTTAAATTTATATTGCCAGTAACCTTCAGGTGGATTCATTCTTGGCATACTATCAGTCTGGACACCCTCCTCTGCACATCTCCACCCATAACCCCAGTGAACCACACAGATTTATTTCTGCAGTTGCATCAGCGTGTCATACAGCAAGCCAGACACATTTCAAGTAACACACCAACTGGACAAAGTTGAGCTTCAGCAGAAGGTCTTGTAGATCTAAATTAACACTGCAGCTATAACAAAGTGTCATCTGAAATACACCTCGGCAGAGGTGATTTCTTACCAGATCACCTTGAAACCTTGGAACTTTTGCTTGAAATCTGAACACATAATATATTCTGTAGACCTCAAACATGATATATAGTCAAGTTTGTGCCGCTTCATCAGAACAGGCAGAATAACCAAAGTCTCATCAAGTTCAGATGCTAAAGGGAAGCTTTTTAGCCACACTAGCTTTGTGGCTCTACAGATGGCAATGTCGGTCAGTCAGTTGGTCGGTCTACCACTTGGTCCAGACTGAAATATCTCGACAGCTTTAGGATGGATTGCCATGGAATTCTGTACAGACATTCATGGTCCCCAGAGGATGGATGTTAGTGATCCCCTGACTTTTCCTCTAGGTTCAATACTTAAGTTTATGAACAAATATCGCCAAAACTAATGACATTCCCATCAGCCTCAGCTGTACTTTGTTTTTAGTGCCAAATGTTAGCATGTTTACGTGCTAAACTAAGATGGTGACCATAAACATTACATAGTAAACATCAGCAAGTTAACATTGTCATTGTGAGCATGCTAGCATGTTGACATTAGCATTGTGCTCAAAACACTGCTCAGAACAGCCTTGTAGCTGGTTTTTAATATATCTAAAGTCCCCGTCTACTCAAAATTGTGCTTTTCTTCCTGTTCCTATAGTTGGGTGTTTGAGCTTCATTGTGCAGAATGATGTATGATTTTGACACTAGAAGGCTGTGTTAACATTCGTCTGCTGAAGATAGAAAGTTTCTCTGTGCCCATTGAAAATCAGATTTTAGGGGTGGGCCTACAAGCATGACTTGTGACATCACAACTAGTTTTGAAGCCAATCCTGGTCCAATAAGGATCATATGTGACCCAAAAGAGAAAACATGCATATGATGAATATGTAAAAGAAGGGCTTATTGTAACATATTTGGTCCAGTCAAGCTACTGTATAACACATTGAGCAAGTGTTTGATTCACAGATTTAGGATTGAAGTTCAGATCAGGTGGCGGGGTGAGTAAGAAACGCATACAGGGTCATAGAAGTATGGCTATTTGTGACTAACCATCTCTCTCTTGAAATGATATCTGCTCTTTGTTGAATGCTTAATTCTTGGAGGCAGAGCTCCCCCGCAGAGCTAGTATCTACACTGGAGATGTGAGGTTCAGGGCAATGCTGCTGCCATTGTATATCCTGAAAAGACAAATATCCAGTTACATGTCCAGCTCTATTCATGGATTTTCCACATGTCATGGAGCTTGGGTCGAATGAAGCAGTGGAAAAAATACACTGACAGGCACCATTAATGATTTTTTTACTATCACCACCTGTCATGAGATAATAGGCTCTCATAGCTTCTCCCAATAACTGCACTATTGAGGCTTCTTCCCCCCATCTCAGCACTGAGGAACTCACTTCCTTATTTAATACCACCTGCTCTTCTATTCTGAATACTGTTGCTCCCCTTAAATTGAAAAAGCCTAAGCCTAAATGCCTGCTTTGGCTTAAAGACACCACCAGAGCCCTGAGGAGGGAGTGCAGAATATCCGAACGGAAGTGGAATAGTGATAAGCTTCAAATTTCCTTTGAAATTTTGAGAAACAATCTTCACAAATATCAAGAGGCAGTTAAGACCGTGAGAGCAAAATACTTTTCTGACCTAATTTCCAACAGCTCTTATAATCCCAAGGTCTTATTCAGTACCATAAATTCTGACATCTGCCTTGCCCCCAGTACCAGTTTAGATGTGTCCTTTGCTAAGTAGGAAGAATTTTTAAATTTTTTCATTAGCAAAGTTGAGGACATTAGAATGAACATTCCCCGCCCCCTGTGACCTAGCTGTCTCACTGATCTGTTCCTCTAAATTGGACCGCTTCCAACTCATCATGCCACCCTCCCTTACAAAGACTGTTTCTATCATGAAACCTGCAACTTGCCCCCTTGGCATTGTCCCCACTGCCCTCCTGAGGGATGTCTTTGACATAGCTTTGACATCCTCTATTATCAACAGCTCCCTGGCCACTGGTACCATTCCAACCTGTTTGAAGCATGCAGTGGTCCAGCGCCTCCTGAAAAACCCAACTTAGACCCTACCTTGCATAGTAACTACAGAACTATTTCTAAACTTCCATTCCTGTCAAAGGTTCTCGAAAAGGTTATTCTCAGTCAATTGCTGCCCTACCTACACCAAAACATCTTGGAAAGATTTCAGTCAGGTTTTAAGGCTTATGATAGCACAGAGTCTGCCTTGTTCAAAATGTACAATGACCTGCTCCTCTCTATCAACTTCAGTGACTGTGCCATCCCAATTCTTCTTGACCTCAGCACAGCTGAATGAAGGCAAGTCTAATTTTTTCCTGTTTGGCCCCCCTGACTGCGTCAAAGTGATTAACCAAAAGTCTTGGCAGTTGCAACCCCTAGACTATGAAACAGCTTTCCCCTCCCTATCAGATCTGTACCCTTCATCGACTCTTTTAAGTCCAGGCTCAAAACTTACTTTTATTCGCTAATTTTAAATCCTCCTGATGGGGCTGATTTTTGGCTTGTGCCTATGCCCATGTGTGCCTATGAGCTTTGTGCCTTGTTGTTAATGTCGGTGTTTCTTGTATTTGTATTTTTAGCTATCTGTTCTGGGGTCTTATTTATAAAACAGTGCTTAGGATCCATACTAAAAGTGTATGTGTGCACAAAAGTTGAAAATGGCATGTGCCAAAAATAATCAGATTTATAAAACCGTGCGTACACACAAATTCATGTATATTTCCCATTATAAATCACAGTCCACCTGGAAATGTGCACACATGGACCTGTCTCATATCCGGCCCTCTACACGACCACATTCAACCATAAATGGTTGATGCAAAAGTATTCATGAATATTTATGTACATGTGTTTCTTTCGCCATACCAATCAGACTCTCTGTCTTTAGATGCCTGACCAATCAGTATCGAGAGCTGTAGGTGCCCTTTCACTCGTCACTTGTACTGGGGCAGCTACAGAGGATCAATAAACATTTCTGTGGATCGTAACATCAGACATTTCTTGTTAAGTTCTTACCAGACACCCTGTAGTGGGCCACTTCCCACTCAACCTGTTTTCAGTACTTTTCACACCACTCACTCAATATCTAAAGTACAATAAACATTATATTCATTTATATTTACTCCCAGCATACAGGTGCTTCTCTAGTTAACACAGTGTATATATGATTAGCTAGTGAGGGTGCGCCAGTGAGGTGATTGGAGAACGCAGAGTGTGTGGCAGCCACTGCAGTGTCTCCAATGCACTCTGTACACCTGGCAGCCCATTTGTGCTCACTGCAGCAATTTTACACACATAAACTAAATGGAAACTGAAATCATACCTGGTGATATATGCACAGTATTAGAAGATATTATTAAAAATCTATTAGCGCTCTGTTCTGCTTAAGTTACTTTTGTTTAAGTTATTTGATGTTATCTTGGATTTCTACAACCAATGATGATATTTTCATCGGTTAGTTAACATGGTTGAGGTGAAAAGGAATCAGTATATTCATGCTTAATATCGGGGAAAGGCAAGCCAGACTTTCCAGAGCCCTGTCACATCCTGACATCATTCATTTCAGCTGCTGCTGTGCTTCTCCTCAACTGACCCTCTTGTCTGCACTCCAGGTGAGACAGCACTGATGAATTGTTGAGTGGACTTCAATTGAAGATTTGAGTTGGCTTATATCTTTTCAAATTGAAAGGTGCTTATGGAACAGTTATGGCTCACTACTTAAGCCAATTTCAGCTGTCTCCAAAATATTCATAGGCTTGGGTCAGAGTTTATGTACAGGCGTGCACATTCTCCCATCAAGTTTGTTTTTATAGATCACAACTTTTGTGTAGCGTACATCTCGTCTCATTCAGGCCCCGTTTTGTGCATATGCAACGGTTATAAATGAGACCCCTGGTTTGTACAGCACTTTGGTCAATGTTTATTGTTTTTAAATGTGCTTTATAAATAAATTTGACTTTGACTTTGAATAGTTGCAGTGCTGCCAAGTCATCTTGAAATCAAAAGTTCATAATTTGCACCACAAACAAACTAAATTGGTCCAAGTTTATTTCCGGTTGCATTGTTTTTCTGTGTGAATAGCTGGCAGGAATAAGCATGAACCCAAACTGTTTACTAGCAACATAATTGCAGTGCAACCATCTGTAAACTGGTTGCAGGTCTTTAAACGCACCATAGCTGTGTTTGTTTGGCATTTGACTTACTGGCTTACTGACTGCAGCAGCGCTCTGGGAAGTGGAAAACAGACCCTGAGCACTTCAGCTTGATAATAAAACTTTACTCTGATAGATGCCTGCAGGACTGAAGATGTAAATGCTTAAGAACCTGGCTGTAATTCACAGGAGAAATATCTTGTTTTGACAAAATGTAGAATTCTTCTAGACATGAACCTGCAGTCTAAAGTGTTGTTACGATGTATGCAGAGAGTGTAGGGAGCTGTAGAAAGCAGCAACACATTACTCAAATTCACTCCTCTTGTGGAAATAACATCCTTCAGCTAATTTAGCAGATCTTCTGAATTGGCACCGCAAGCAACTCATAATGTTTAAAGCAATACGACTCTTGTGTTGGCAAAACCTCACCTAAACAGCATATTAAAAATATTACTTTCTGGTAGTTTTTTATTGTTTGTTTTGTTTTTATTGTTTTGCCTTTGTTATGTGGCCTTAGCTCCTGGCTCATCTACAGTTTGACAGTACATTACTTTTTCTCCTCACCTTGGACTACCTACTTATTTCATTAGGACTACTGCTGGTCTCATTACTTTGGTTTTCTGTTTGGCAGCAAAATCAACTTTTCACAATAACAGCTCTAAAATTGTGAGATGCCTATGGTTTTTTGGCCTGTTCTGTTGCATCCACATCATGTGACTGTCAAGTTTGTCTGTGAAAACAACAACAACAAAAAAAAGGCTGCCATTCCTTTTATTCTCTGTAGAAAATGCAATATAGTTATAGTAGATTGTTTTGCATTAAAATGCATTTTGATAACATTTCTAGTGAGAAATTTGCTATGATGTTTAGTTTGTTAGTTATTACAGAGATTCTTGCAGGCTTTCTATTGTCGCTATGGTGGTTGCTATGAATGCTGCTAAAACCACGTAGTTGCATGTTGTTTGAATCAGTGTCTTTGCGTTGTGTAGTTATCTGAGCTGTTATGTTATTTGTGTTACTTTATGTAACTGTTTGATGATGTTCTTTCAATAAAAACTTAGATTTTTGAGCGCCCCAGGCATGAACTGAGTTTGAAATTCAGATTTTGAAGCTTTTTGATTGGCTGACTGGAGTACCCGCCCAGAAGTATTTTCCTCACTGTCTCCATGTTAAGGTTTTCTTTTAATGATTTCTTTAACATTTCTCAACACAAAAACATGAAAGTATCCTTGATAACTCAACAGGACGATAGATTAATGTTAAGACCATAACTTTTAGTTATTTCTCCGTCGATTCTGAGAAATAAGGTTTACTTGCCAGTTTTTGACAGTGGAAGAGCATTATGTTGTGGGCAGACTTGATGCGTTCGACTATTGTTTTGGGTTTCTTCCATTGGTGGGCTTCATTCCATTTCAAATTGCTTCCGGTTGGCTGCATCCTGAATCCAAACACCACTATCTCTGTTAAGAAAAGGCGTTTTATAACCTGAGATTGTAAAAGGTGATGCATTTTGTTCTGTGGACCAACATAGTTATTACACATTTTGATGTAAGAATAGGTTGGTAAAATTCATCAGTTTATATCTGTTTACTTTTGATATTTGATGGAAAAAATCTGTAATACAAAAATCTGGTAAAAATGTAAAACACAAACATCTCGTTTTACTTACTTCACTTGGACTCTGTCCAATAAGCATCTTCTGTGACATTTCTCACCATCTTTCTTGTCCGTTTTCATAACCACAAAAGGACTTTGTTTACTATGAACTATGGTGATCTGTAGTGTACTACATAACAAATTTTGGGTGCATGGTTCGTTCATTTGGTGCGGATCTTTTTTGAGGGAAAGAATGATCCATCATTGCCTTTTAGTTCTGGTCTGGTTCATGACCACTCTACTTTGCAAATGAATCAAGATGAGTAAATATTAAGTCACATGGACTCACTCACTAATCAGTTTTGGTGATGTCATCCTGCATCATCAGTGCTACATAGATCCATGAGGGGAAATCAAATCTCAGAGACACTGATAGCAAGTCACTTACTAAACTTAACCTGATGTGTTTATTTATATTCTCTGGTGTCACAAAGAATTCTATTGGAGAACTGCTACATACAGAGTAGGACGCAAGCTTAACACACCTCTGGTTAAACTCTTACGTGCTCTAAGAGTGCTGTCATACTTCACTTTCTTCACACAATCACATTCAACTGATTCAAAATCACATATCTACTGCATCCTGTGGTTGGTCTACTTTGTATTCACACTGCAAACAAACTGCACCAGAAGTCACTGACTGCTTTGATCCTTCATCCTTGACTGAATCACAACAAGCAGGTTAGGTGTGAAAGCAGTTAAATTGATCTGCTCCTTTTAAAAAGATCTGGGTATTTTTTTGGAAACTCTTGAAAAACCATGAAATAAAAGATAAACTTTATAAAAACACTCAAAACACACTACAACTAAATCAAACTGACTGTGGCACCTTTACTGTATGTTTAATCTTTGGTAAGGTGTTCCTTATGCTGACATAATTACACAAGTCATGATCTGGATGATTTGATTTAACGTCTTGGCGCCGACAGGTCAGCTTCTCTTACAGCAATTTCTCCCACCAATTAGTTTCATCCTCTCTGCTCACCTCGTGTGATAACATGGTGAATGATATTAATAAATAACTATTCGTATTTTGGCTCCAGTCAAACTTTTAAAGGTCACCTCCAAGCGGAGATGCCTATAGAATATTAATGAAACCAGGAGACAGGAGGAACTGTAGATTGGCTGATAAAAGTGAAGAAAAGCAAGAGTTCATGCACACTTTAACAGTTTGACAAACACCTTCCTACTGGCAATGAAGCCATTAAAAATTACAATGGCTCACTTAATGGCCCACACTCACATCAATCCCATTTCCAGTTATGGACAGTCTTATCAACTGTGATGAAATATCACCCAAAGAAAAACCACCTTAACCCTTCAGTCCTTAGAAAATTTATGCTACTTACTCTCTTACTTACTTACTCTCTCTTATCTTTAATTTCCCATGTTACCACTAATGCAAAAAAATTATTAAAATGCACCTTTTGAGTTTTACCTTTAGTTAAGTCCTATAGACTTGCCTTCTTCAATGACTTATTTTGTTTGCAAAATACCTGTCATCTTACCAGCAGATTTGATGTTTCTGGTGTGGCGGTACTGATTCTCCAGACCTCAGCTGATCAGAAAGAAGCCTGAGAACCAGTTCCTAACCACATAAAAGATACAAAAATAATATTTACTCAGAGAAACAACCTCACAAGTTTCTGCACAATGAAATATGTCCCCTTAATAAACAAATGCCCCTTCAATAATAATGAACAAATGCCTCTGATAATAAACAAATGCCTCTTCAATATTAATGTATAACCAATAAACGAAATAACAAAATAAAGCCTGCAGGCGTTAGGCTATCGTTAGGCAAGCAAAACCTCTTGCACGAATAGAACTAAGATCTACCCTAATGCAGGTAACTTGGCTGAAAGGTTTATTTTTTCAGTATTCCCTCAACCTGGGCTACAGAATGCTCAAAGTCACCCTCGATCAGAAGTGCAAAAGACAGCAAAGAAGACTCAACATGGTCTGAACAGACCAGAGTTCTGGCTGACAATCTGTAACAAATGAGGGCTGCAGAAAGTCAAGGAAAGATCAGAGTGACCTGGGTGTGCAGTTCCTCTCCTCTTTTAAATCCCAGACAAAGGGCGTTGTCACACCCTGATTGGCCAAGAGGGAAATGTACCCAGCTGCTTTCAATTACTATTTGGGAGCCAATCCCCACACTCTGCACAATAAGTTAAGTCTGAGTTGATTCGAATAACTCTCCAATCAACTCAGAGGGATTTCAACATTTATATACACAAATTCGGAACAGGGATATGACAGCAAGTCTCAAGAATGGGTGACTGCCACACTGATATCAGCTGTTTCATTCAAACTTCACGATCCCTACACTTTTTCAGCTGACTAGTAACATCCAATCATGTTAATGCAGGTGTACAGCGTGGCCATTACAGCCCAACACTTTTCACTATCACTCTGCTGCTGTGCCAACTCTGTTTGCTGCAGCTCCCTCTCCCACCCCCAACCACCTCCAAATGTGGTATTTTTGGTATTGTTGACTTGACTTAGATTTCATGTTCATGTGTGTTTACTGAGGCAGCGATTTGTTCTATCAGCAGAATCCTCGTTGCTGCTCGGATTCTTTGACAACTCCTTGAAACAGCAGAGCCTTTCTGACAAATCTAACTGTACAACCATTCACTATGGTCCATTCCTTCTTTTTAAAATAACTTTTGATGGTCTTTAAATTACAGGTAGTTAAATTATAATGTATTCAGTTCCAGTCATATTACTGATGAGTAAAGAACATTTCATTTACTTTGTTTCCTACAAATTATATGTTGTAATAAACCCCTACTGTGTTGTTTTTCTTGAGTTCCTTATTTTTACTTCAATTGCAGAGAACATGCTGCATGGGAATACCTGTATTTAAACACCTGTGTGTCCCTTGTGGTGAGTGACATTGAGAACAGCAGAAAGCTGAAACATTCCCATCAATAAATCATGAAATAAACCAATTGTGTCTTCTGTCATTTAAGAGTGCGAGTCTTTGTCTAAAGCATCTCCCTATGCCTTATCCTACTTCAACTAAGGTCAAACAGGTCTAATGACGCGCTCCTTTGGGGAGGCGAGCTCAGTGCGCAGGGAAGGAAGTCTTTCTAGAATACTGAAATGAAGGTCAGCTTTCTGGGCCGCTGTTTCCCACAGTGACCATTCCGCCTGGGGAAGAAGAGATGGAGGATGCAAAGCAACACGACCGCTGCACGGTTACGCAAGACCAGAGAAAGTGCAACAACAGCATTGAACCCTGGCTCAGAGGAGGGAAAGTGCCAACAGTACACAAAAGACAAAGGAGAGCGGGAGGGAAAAGAGAGGGAACAAGAGGAGGAGGGGGTAATTCAATCACATCAGCGTCCTCATTCACAGGACAGAGAGACAGAGAGAGAGAGTTATGAACAACTAATGAAATAAGCAAAAGCTGAGTCAGATATTTGTCCCCATCTCGCTTTCAGTGAAAGTGTGGGTGGAGGAAACACCAGGAGCAAAGCTGGACAGAGCCCACGCTTTGCTACAGTAACTCCTCCATTCCTTCAGGTCAAAAGGTCGTGAGTACAAGCAAGAGAAAAATTCCGCCATGTAACTTCCCATCCACCCTAATCCCTCTTCCCATCCACTCTAATCTCCAGTGTGAGGCCTCTGGACTCCTCCAGCGACTCTGATGGTCACCAAACAGACCTCTGATGATTCAAATCAACCCTATGGTCAGAAAGAACACAAACACGGAAAGAATTGAATGATTCCACAACACTTTTGCATGTCTAATGACACTTCTTTATGCAATATCTGTGCATATATACAGTACAGTAATGGTTAAGATTAGGGGATGATTGTGGTTGTGGTTAAAAACAGCAAACACTGACTGCAGGTCTGTGAGAGGATGCACGAAAGGCATACACATTACCTTCACACCTTTACTTTCCACTTGGCTACATAAGGGCAACACTACTTCCTGCATTGACACAGATGTAAATCATGCATTACAGATTCATCTGATAAGAATTCCCAAGGATACTGGGCTGCTTTATATAAATGCAGAGGAGTCTCACCACTAAGATTTCACCAAGACACAAACAACAAGTCAGAAGATTCATATCTGATACTGATGGTTTACGTCGGTCATATCAAATCATGTGATTTAGAGAGGTATATTCCAAACAGAATACATCAGAAAAACAAGTACATTTAAGAAATTCTTGGGGAAAACATAAAATACTTCATTATATTTAAGAAAAACATATTTACATAATGGAAACCCTGCTGCTTCTTTATGGAAAGTCATGGAAAAGACTGTCTTGAAGACTTAGAGAAGTCCTCACATCACATCCAGTCTAGCCTCTGTTTCACTTATTTCTGTAACTCAATGGGGAATTTCTTTTGTAATCATTTTTTCTGAAAAATGAAAACACTTTACTATACATGTGCAAAAATAAATGAGCATCTGCTGAAGCACTTGCTGTTACACTTTGAACCCTTTATGATTTGAAGAATGATGAATTTGTTAGCGGTCAAAAAACTACAGCTCCCATGACATTTTTTGGCAGTGTGCATATTATGTTTGTTATTATCTTATGCATGATATCCAATTTTCTCTTCTAATGTTATCTTTTCAGCTTTTTATCTGCAGCTCTGCTGTTTAAAAAATCTCCTCACCATTCAGCTTATCTCAACTGACCCTTGGTCTGCCAGCCTGGTTTGTTTTTGTGGGAGTGAACTGCATGAGTAAAGTTATGGTCAGGCTGGATTTTTCATAATTTTCATTATTACAAATGTCAGTGTGATTTTTAAATGACATTCACTTATTTTGGAACAGATCACAGAATTTCCAGTTTCACTTTAGCACTCTATCTTGAAACCTGAAGGTTTCAAAGTGGTTTCAAATACCTCCTGTTCACAAATAAGGTCAGCAAGAAGTGGCAAAAAAACAAAAAAGGTTCAAGGATGCTCTCTCAGTGTGTTTCAGTCTAAAGTTTAACCTTTCCATGTCTTTCATTTATACTTGCAACAGTGTCTTTTCACTGGACACCCCTGCATGCATAAATATAACATCATCCTACAGACATCTGAACAGAGAGTTTGAATGCAGGAGACTACACCTCCCCTCTGTGCACGCTATGAAACCCATGCTGCGCACGGAAATTGTAATTCCACTCCTGCCATCCTCCAGTTGTATCTCATTCTGCGTTTGATTTGTCCAACCCTGCTGCGACTCCTTCTCCTATCCTTGATGTATATGCCAGTGTGTATTATATCTTAGCAATTACATTCATCTATAAATTATTCCTTTTAATCAGAAACATAACTTTGTATCTGCAGCAGCCTCCAGCTTGTGTCATTCTTGCACTCTTTGAAGAGGTGGAAAATTGACTGTGATTTTCTGATCCACATTGTGAAATGATAACTATGACTGGAAAGAATCTGTGGCTTAACTGCCAGAGGGATTCATCACACAGCAGAAGTGAATGTGGTGAGCGGAGAGGGCGCACACGGGCCGTGTCAATATGTGTTGCCTAAATGACTGAGGGCTAATGAGACATGATCATCGCTCGTTACAGCAGGTGATTAAGAAGCTGACCATCCTTGAAACCCCTCTGCCTCTTTCCTCATCTAAAATCCATCTTGGCATAGACTGGCTCAGAAAGAAATTGTTGACTGGTGCTGCTCTGAGCGCTTAGGTGCTCCCTTTAGGAGAGTGTCGTTTTTGATTTTTTTCTGTTGGGGTAGCAATGGATACGCAGGCCAGCTGTCCCTTCAATGAGCAGCCAAACGAAGACCGGAGAGACCACCAACTGTGAGTCATCCCCAACCTTTGGAGTTAATAAAAACTGTCCCACCACTCTCTCAAGTTCTGTGAGGTGTGACAAAGTATGGCTGATGTCTGGCTCACATGGTGGACCTCAGGGCTGGTGTTCGGCCTGTCCCATCAACACCGATATCCACTGACTGTCTAATGTATGTCTGGAGCCTCTATTTTCTGAGGTATGTGTGTGTGGTTGCCCTGTAAGATGAAGAGCATACATTCCATTTAAACAAAAAAGCAGACTTTTATGTCTTATTGAACTATATGTTTTTCCACTTCTGTGCGAATGAATGCTTTTGTGAAGGCAGAAGATAATTAAGATAACTGAATCATTTTTCACCAAAGACAATGTAGTCTATAGGATGAAATATCACAACATAACCAACATGAGAGAAGAGAGTATTTTTCTTCTTTTCACATTACAGTGATATGTATATGATATATAGGCTATTAGTACACGTGCATGTGTGTGACCCCTATGGAAACCTTGTCCCAGCTTCTCTAATCACTACCATAAAAATGTGGAGCAGTGAGTTATATTATTAAACACGCAGCATGGCGCGCCATCATTCTA
This sequence comes from Thunnus maccoyii, assembly GCF_910596095.1. NCBI lineage: Eukaryota > Metazoa > Chordata > Actinopteri > Scombriformes > Scombridae > Thunnus > Thunnus maccoyii. The sequence continues at coordinate 24,671,717 of NC_056547.1, read as the reverse complement.
TGTTGTGACACACATCTGTTTTACTGGAAGAGAGAGGGAGGTGATAGAGAGGGGAGGAAAGTAGGAGGAGGGCTGTGCGCAACGTCGGTGCCAATAGGCGCAGCGCTATCTAATTAAACCCCTGCCACGTAATCTCAACGACACCATCCCCCCGTTTAAATCCACTCCACCGGCGCACACCATTTAAACACACTGTCCTCCGCCGCTATCCCGTCCCATCCCGGCCCCTGGAGGAGAGGAAACGCCAGCAGCACCGCGCCGCACCGCAGCACCGTCACTGCTGCCTCTCGCCTGCACGGTGACATGGTTTGCAGGGCTCGGCTGCTTTAGCCAAGGGCCACTTAGTCAATCACTCAGCCACTCGGTGCGTGTGGATGTGTGTGAGTGTACAGTAAGGAGCAGCAGTAGTAGTAACCAGCCGGAGATCTCGATCGGTCCTGCAACGCTATTCATTAGGAGCTCCGGAGGGAAGCGTCCAGAGCGAGCCGAGCATCCCTGCATCTCTCCCCGGCTGTCCTGCACACCGGCCCCGCTGAATCGGAGCAGGGACACCCTCCTCCTCCACCGACACTACCTCGGCTTTATCGGGTAAGGACAACATTTAGTCGACATTCGTATACCTTACACATGTCTTCCAGATATATTAAACCTGCATGTTTGCAGTAATGTTATCACTGCAATGAGGTTCGTGGAAAAGCGACGCAGCCGCTTTTGTTTACCCGTGGAAGCGGTGCGTATTTCGGATGTGTGGTGACAATAAACCGCGGAGTATTGAGCAGAATAGCCAGTGTGGGCTGAAAACATTCCCGTGAACCCCCTGCAGTTCGTTTCGTTCCTTTCAGACAGATGTTTCGTATTACTGTACGTTCTTCGAGCTATTCACTACAGTAATCATGAAAAGGGTACTTTGTTCAGCCAATAGGATGATAGCGATATAGGCCTGCCATATTTATGAATGATCTCAACGCGGGACAAGAGGCGGAGGACGGATGCGCGTGGTGGTGCTCTGGATCCTCACCTCTTCTCCTCAATGAGCTGCATACTCACCTCCCTGAATGCATCATCTTCTCTGCTGGCGAATTTCCACACAGTTTATAATTACTTGTAATATTCCCGTTGAGGCTTATTGTGTGACACAATTAATTACACAGCGCAGTAACATTGTTATGGTAATATTCCTATAGACGTTTGAATTGTGTCTATTGTGTTTCAGTAGTAAGTTTATGGTGATTTTATTAAATATCTCTATCTTGTTACACAGGGTTTTCTGTATAATTTAGAATGTAAATAATGTATAACTGTAACATAAGTTAAATGATCAAAGGTGTTAGCTTCTTTTCAGTAAGACTGAGGTTGGGGACTTTGCAAACGAGGCTGTCTCACTTCTTTGTAACAGGATGATAACAGCCAGTGCGGTTATAAAGCAGTTTACGAGCTGCTCAGTCAGCCTACACCCTGTGAAAGTGGCGATTTCTGCATCTAATCATGGAAATTTTATCATTTTATCCATATTGGACATAGAAAATTGAAGCTGTCTCGCAGATTGACAGTGGTTAGGGACTAAATAAATGAAATAAGAGACAGGGGCCCAGTGGCCCTCAGGGTATTGAATATGTCATCTTTAATTATCATCTGTCACATAGATATTTAGGATCTCTGCTCCTCTTTTCCACCTGCCTTCCCCAGAGTTCAGGTCTTGCTGTGCCATGCACTGATATGATCCACTTGCCTCCACATTTCCTCCTAAATGCCACCCAGTTGTTTTATTCCTTCAGTCTAATCCTTTCAGAATTAACTGGTTCCTGTCAGGCTTGGCATTAGGCACAAAGATGTGGAATTTGTGCAGGAAGTCACCTGTCATCCATTTAGGAATATTCAAAAGAGTCGTTCGCACATGAGTGGCAGTTATAGGGTGGAAAGACATTCTCTAGTTGTCATTTAGGGACCCTATAATGAAAAGAATGATGAGAGGTACGATAATTTGGCTGTTATTGGGTGTGACCTCAGGTTAATAGGAATGTGGTGCACAGTGGAGGCACGACCCTAACAAATGGATTTGTATTTGGGGATCATGCCCTAAGGAAACCCGCTCACCTCTATCTGCTTAGGTCGTGAAATGGGCAGAGTCCCGCCTGCTGCTAATGTGTGTTTGGGTAGAGGCAGCGCTTAGCTTGCATGTGCTAATGCTAGTCTAGTTGTTACATAAGAAGATAAATGTGTCCTGGAGCACTACTCTCTCAGTCACTCAGGCTCATAAACACACGCGCATACACACACACACACACACGCTCATAACTTGTATATATACACATCAGCAGAGGCTTTAACCCTCAGGCAATAGCTAGCAAATGATGGATGTTGTAGTCAAGGTGTTTTGCAATGAGGCAGGTGATTCGCAGTGCAGAGAAAGAGGTAAAGCAAGAAGGACTTTTTGCAAAAGGTTTCCATATCTTCTCTTACTCTTACTTTAATGGCTATTTCATGCATGCCTCCTCTGTGTACAATGCATTTCTTTCTATATTCTAGACTGCAGGCTTTCACAGGAACAGGAACAATCCAGTGTTGCTCATATATTGTAGGTGACCTTGGTTTCATACTGTATGACGCTGCTAGAAATATTTTACAAGATGCCCCTGACTGCTTGTATGCATGGAATACATAAGCACAAGGCCTGAAAGTCACTTTGAGTTAACGTTTCTGTCTCATCACATGAAGGCAGGTCAGGAGTGGATCATGAGATACAAACACTCAGCTCTGTGGCTTGTTGCTCTTTCTTCCAAGGAGACAAGCGAGAGCTTTCAATCTGATGCTCCGAGACCTTGGTTGAGCTGCGGGTCAGCTTAACTCCCCCCACAGAGGCCTGCTGTTTGTACATCTTCCAGCAACATGATGGATGTGGAAGGCCAATGGAATTATCTCGGAGGACAACTGTAAGGGCTTTATGGAAAAAAAGAGAGCATAATCATTTAGAGAATATTTAATGAGGTGGACATAAAGGCTCCATGTAGAATGGCTCTGTGGTCTGGTGGTATAGCACAGTAATGGGGAGGAAATGGTCCTGTTTATCCTTTTCTGAGTTATGTTACATTTTGTCTTTAGTGTTTTTTTAGTAATTAGCAAGTACTGAGCTGCCACTTTGCAGCAGTATCACCATTACTGTAATGATGTTGAGTACCATTAGGTTTTGAGGCACTCAATACAAAAGACTGTCCTCAACACAAATACAACAGCATTGGCCATTTGTTTGAACGTATAACCTTTTTTTTAAACATTTTTATGACATGCAACCTGTAGTTGCGCAAAAGATGACAGTCCTCACTCAGAAGCCAAGGTGGAAGTAGTGTAATGTTGATATTTTGCTGAAAGTTTCTGATTTTGACAATAGAGACTTTCATGGAAAAATAATCAATAATTAAAGTTAAAGAGCTAAAGCATTAAAAAAACTCAATTAATCTGTATATTAGGCCCACAACTTCCATCAGATGTTGGTTTAAATGTTGATAAAATGCATGACATAACCTTTTTTCAAATGAGCCCCACCCACTTCAAACCAGTGAGACGAGCGAGGTTAAAGACACAAATACAGGAAAATCTCATGTGAAATAACAAAAACTGTGGCAGACAGTTTTGTACCCATGAAGGAACCCATCGCTCGTTTATAGGCAGTTAATTGAGAAAACCAGGTTGTCAGGGTTTTTATCCATGAACATGAACTTTCCCTGAATGTTACAAAGTCATTTTAGTAGCCTAAATATAACAAGAGAGGCGACAGATCAGAAAACACACACTTTGTTTTTTGTAACGGACATATAGTATGTTTTGTTTAGGAAGGCAATGACAACCAATTTAATCATTTAGGAGTGATGACTTGTTACAGTGCAAGCAGGTATGGGTGTCTATGCCTTTTTGATTTAAATGTACTTACTCCACTGTTTCCTATGTCATCTTTATATTCTGTCCATTATATTCTGCACACAAATCGTTCAAACTTTGGCAGACAGTTTTGTGTTCATGTAGGACCCCTAATTGTTGGAGGCTGGTTGAGAAAATAGGTTTTCAGGGCCTTTAACCATGAATAGGATCTTTTCCTGACCTGAACTAAATAGTTTTACTTGTCTAAACTTAATGATAGAGGTGGTAGATCAGAAAACACTCATATGCTCAATGTACTTACTTCACTATTTCCTATGTAATTATTATATTCTGCCCAACTAAAACAACAGCCACCTGTGTAAGTGGTAGTTTTATTTATTTTGAACACCATGCATTACACCAATGTTTGAAGCTGCCTGACTAATAGTGTTTTCAAGAAACTGGAAAGAACTGAAAACATATTAAAGGGGTACTCAATTGATTTTGTATTGCACTTCCAGAAAGTTGGGGGACTCACAAGTGACAGATTAAAAAAAGAATGGTCAAAATTGAGGCAGCAGAGGCCAAGATATTCTATCTTTTAATCCTTAGTACATGTCAAACCCCTTAAATGCTGACTCATACAATTCCCATAATGCAACTGAAAAGCATCTTTCATTAGACCCTCCCTGCTTCCTAAATGCCCACTTCTTTCAAACCCCACATCTAGTTTTTAACACAGGCTTTCTGTTAAAAATGTTATATCTCAAGACCAAGCAAAGATAACCCCGATGACATCACTATGACATCATCAGGGTTATTGCTAAAGCTTGGCAGAGCTCCTCCAGAGCTGCAGAGGATATTACACAACTGTTTTCACATGCTGAGTAGTGCTCCTCATGACGAATATACTGAACTTCATGTTCAGTGCAGTGCTCCTTTAACGAACTACAGTAACCATAATTCATTGTACTTGGGAAGCGGTGCAGAAGAAAGAAAATTAAACTTCACACATGCGCATGCACGCGCATCCAATACAACAGCTCTGCCATAAATTCTACTTTTACGAAGCTTGTACATTTTCAGTTTTTGTTGACATTGTCAGTAAGATGATAATTCTACTTTATGTTTATTATTGAGGTCATAGTGTGTGGTGGTGGTGTACTGAGGTGCATTATATTGAAATGTGTTGCTAATATTTTGCGTCCCTCATGTATGTTAATGGAGTGGACTAAATATTAGGAACACCATTCAATATAATGCACTCCAGTACACCTCCTGAGAAGGTTTGCTAGTAGCTGCATGCTACATCCTTCACTGAAGTGAAGAGTCATGTTTTCATGCTTTGTAATTCCTCTCTGGGTGACTGTTTTCATATGTAGGGGAATGGGATGAGTGGGATGTGGCCTGCATGGGTTGACATGAGGTCTGTGTTTCCCATGCGCGCTGCCGGCCCTATAATCTGCTCTGATCCTACTGGGAGGGGCATCTCCTGCCCGTCAGACATCCAGTCTGATAAAGCCTGCAACGAGACTGAGAGAGCAGCTGCTCTGCTGGAGGCAAAGGGCTTGAAGGAAAACACAGTACGGCCCTAAACCAAAGATTTTCCAATTGCTCCAGGGTGGCACTGGATATAGCTTAGAGCTCAGAGTCTGTAGTAAACGTTAAGGCGTCCTTCGTGTGTGGTTTAACCTGGGAATTGTGGTTATTATTGTTTGGATCTGTTGCTTTTCTTTTATGAATGGACCGGACTGACTGCACCTATGTAGTATGAGCAAATCAGACATGAAGCTTGAGCACAAATCCCTTGTTATAGGAAGGTCTAGCTGCTCAGCCACGAGTGAATCCAATCAAAAGACACTGTGTGGAATAATTTGACAGAACTGGTATGTGATTCCTCCTCTTCTCTTCTAATAAAAGCATGAAAACAAATTAGGGAAGTACAAGAAGATGCTACAAAAGAGCAAGCAGGAATACAAGCAGTGGTTTAAAACAACAGAGCAGCTCACATGAAGGATAAAAAAAATCACATTTAAGCAATCGTGAAAATAAGTTTTCGAGCGGAGATTTTTAATAAATGACAGCAATTCTACTATTTCACCTCCTGTTCTCTCCTCTAGCCATTAGGAGGCTGAAAGGGCAGCCAATTACTCCCAGAGCTCGGCATGTGGTTAGGCTAATGAAGTCAGGGGAGGGAGAAAAGTGTGGGAGTGTGTACAGTATGTGTGTGTGTGTTCCTTAGCATAAAAGGGCCAACAGCTCTCAACTGATAAGGCGTGGTGGAGAACACACACTCGCCGCACACTCCAATACCTCTGTTGAGATGATATCTCAACGCAGCCTCTTCCTCTTTCCCTCTATCTATCTGCCTCTTCTGCCATCCATCACTTCTCTTCCTGACCACAGCACTATTTCTCTCCCTCCCTTGCGTTTTTGGATGCGATTCTTCCCTCCATCTCTCCCACTCAATCATTAGATCTCCTCTAGTCCCGGTTTAATTTTCCATGTTTTGCCTTTCATCTTCTTTCAGTACATTTTTTTTGAAGTTCTGTCCATTTCAAAAGGCTCCCTGAGAAAAACAAAAATAGTTTAATTAGTCCCTTCACACTGAAAAGCTCTACAGTAGGCATAATGAAAAAAATATTTTCTGTTCTCGTGGCTCTCCCCTGACTCTTGACTCCTCGAGGGTTTCTCTCTCGATTTAGATGCCTCCTTTACGCCTGAGCAGAATGTCAGGAATTTTATGGAAGAATTATCACCAGCTGTGTCTCCACCTTCACAATATAAAATATAAACAGAGTGGTAGATGTTGTGTCTGTATTTTTTTTTTTTTTTTATGAGAGGAGAACAGTAGTGCCACAGTGAGTAGAGTGAATTACAATGTTCTGGTTGAAAAATTATAACCTGTTTCATACCGTGACAGCATCAATTAAACTCAGCGTTTTCACCCGCCTGCCTCTCGCAGGACTCTCTGGGCAATAACAGAGGGCCAATCAGAAATAGAAAAATCGATCTGGCGCCGGCTGGCTTGGATGCATTTACAAGCAGCCATAATGACTGCAGACTCATTTCTCCAGCTGCTGGTGCAATCACATAGCAACCTTTTTCTGCGGAGCTGTGAGCAAAAGAGCAGCATTATTCTGTTGACTCTGTTCAATTAAATATGCCGTCTGCCTCTCAGGACGCAGCATGATACTCTTAACATATAAGATCCTATAATGCTGTTTTCTCCCTTTTGTCTTATTTGACAAGCAGTTCTTTGTTTATGAAGATACTTTCATTTATTTTGTATAAAGTGTAAAATTTAATTTGCATACAGCTCTATTGCCATCTGCCATCTTCAATCAATCACGAGTGATTAGACTGACTGATTTAGGGGAGGCAAGGCTTGACCCTGAATATAAGCATTCCTGTTTTAGGGAGGACTGTAATTTCTAGCAGAACTTACGATGGTAGTGATGAAGCAGTCTCACCAAGCCCCCATGAGCAGCGCCAGGCTTTTAAGCCAATTTGTCACAGTGGCCAAACTGTGTAATTACAACTTCCGCGTCCATCACGTGATGCACACTGGCCCAAAAAGACTATCAGAATTGGATCCATTCAGTCTTATAACATTTGGCAAGTCTAGAAGAACCGCACAATTGAATTAATTTAATTCCAGTCAAAGTAACCCAGTCAATCATTCCTGTGTAGCCGTGGAGTAGATTAACCATAATGTAAAAAAAAGAAAAAGACTGTTTTCTTTCCCAAAAACGTGACATCACAACTTGATGTCAATTCAATTACAATGATATCACAAAACGTATTCGTACCCACCTTGAAAATCTCCTCTATCTATTCATATATGTATATTTGTGTTGAATCTTCTGGACATAGGAGACACAGTTTACATTTTTAGCTTTTTTCCATAAAAAGTCTCCTAGAACTGTATAGTGCTACTCACATGCTAAATGATGGCATTTCTAACTAGTCGGACTTGTCCTGAGTGACATATATAATGACTTTGCCTATAAATGAAGGAAATTGAAAATGAGCAAAAACACCCCAGGGTTCAAAGGATCAAATACTTTAAATGACAACCAACCAGCAATATAAACAAAAATTGGAAGACTTACTGCAAAACCATTCTGCATCTTTCCTGTCAAGACGATTACTTCGGCAAAGCAGGGTTTTATAAAAATTGGATGGTAAAACACAACTAATACGATTGTTTCTTCTATTTTAAAAGTCCATTCCCTCAAAGGTCAGCACTGTCGAGACAATTTACAAATTGGTCAATGACACAAATTTATATGTCAAAGTCCACCAAAGTTGAACTTTCTCTTACTGAAATGATTTTGGTCCAAAACTAAAATAACAACCCAATCACCAGAATAAAACATTGGCATTGTATGTTTCTGCACACCACAGATATGTTTAATCTCTACGTTTCATGTGTGTCATTTAAAATCACATTAAATGGCCTTTATCAGTTGAATAATTATTTTTTATGTTGTGACAACATTGTGGTTAAGGTCTGGTTAGGTTTAGGCACAAAAACCACTTGGTTAGAGTCAGGTAAAGATTGTGGTTTGGGTTAAAATTCACGGTTTTGTCCCCAGAAAAATGGCTGCAAATGTCCCAACATCTTGCTAAAAATACCTGGTTATGTCAGTTTAAACAGGAAGCAAGCAGTGGTCTCTGCTGTATTGATGCTTTTGCAACTTTGTGCCATGTAACCAACCTCCTAGCCAGCCGCCCAACTCGCCTCCTCCTAACATGAACATCAGCTCATATAGATGTCATCTGAACTACATTACTCTCCCTTTGATGCGTATTATAGAAATGTTATGCTACGCATTAAACATATTGAAACAGAGATTCAGCGTATCCGTGGTTTGCAGAAATGTACCATGCCAACATTTTATCAACATTTTTCTGGCGACCGGGCTGAAAATAAATGCAAGAGGAAATAATCTCATGTTGCAAATCACAACTTGCATGTTACAAATTTGGTGAATCAGACCCCTGGTCTCTATGTAACCATGATTAAACAAATAAGAATTCTCATATTACATGTATGCATGAATTTAAAGAAGTAAACTACTTAAAAGAGCACAGAAAAATCTGGATCCTAGCTGCGTGTGGGTTTTTTATACTTTGCTCCAATGTCCTTTCAAATAAAATGACATTCCAAGTCTTTTTTATCATGCACTCAGTTTCAAATAATACTTTCTTTCATGATTGCAGTCAGAGAATACAGTTCAATTTCATTCTTCCCCCTGGTGTGGGAGGACTTTGACAACACATGGTTTCTGGACCAAATAACCATGATAAAATGTAAAACCACCCTCACGCAGACCACAAAAGCCAGCATTTAATAGGATAACATGTTTGCATGTGTCATAATTATGCATTATACATTTTCAGAGGATCCCAAATATGTTTTCATGTTTCTCAGAGCAGGGATAAGCAGGTTGGCTGTCAGTTATAAATAGAACCATGTCTGTCTATTTAATACATATAGCAGAATATGTACAGTGCCTCGCAACTTACCAGGCTGTCACTGATTGGGGTGCTGTGCTGCTGTACAAGCTGTGACTGTCTGCGGTGGAGATGTGAGATGTGTCGTTGCTCAACCAGAGAAAGAGAAAAAACAGATGGAGAGAAAAAGAAGGATGGAGAAATGAAGGAAGGAAGGAAACAAAGTCAAGAAAGTGAGAAAGGACTTATGTAGGATTTTCATACAGAAATTAGTGGCGTACTAACAGCTATCAAGGAAATTCAAGCTAACATGAGTGAATGCAATGGTCGCATCGCACAGGCTGAAGATCATGTATTCACCACTGAGGACACAATCAACGGTCTACAATCAAAAGTCGACGTGCTGGAAGGAAAGGTAGAGTTCTTTGCAACCAAGACAGAAGATTTGGAAAACAGAAGCTGACGCTACGACATGAGAATAATGGGCATACCAGAGAAGGAAGAGGGGATCCTTGTATTTTTATGTAAGAATAGTTATAGAAACCCTTAATGTGCAACCCCCAGTGGTACTGGAGAGAGCACATTGTATCACTGGACAAATGCACAATTCTCCCTCTCCGCGAACTTTCATTGTGAAATTTTTAAACTATCAAGACAAGGAACGCTTGTGGAAAGTATTAAGAGCAAAAGGCCAGCTGTTCTACAAAAAACAACAAAATCAGGTTCCATCTGGACCTATCGGCTGAAACATACAAACAATAATGAGAATTCTATGCAGCACAACAAAAACTACGGGAGAAGAGGATCGTCAAACACCGTATTCTTTTCCCAGCAAAGCTACTCATGACTGCACTCACACTGAAGAAATGGTGGATATATTTGATGGTCATAGACAAACTGTACGCTCTGAACATTGCCCCTCTTTACTTTCCTTTCTCGATGCTATGAATGGCCCATTTTTTGTTTGTTCCTCTCTTCTCTCCCAGAAAGAGAGAGAGAATGCAAATGATAACTAATGGCTCACTACTTGACTATGGAGGTAAGCTATTAACATTTTGCTTGGTTAATGAGAGGCCTTTTTTATTTAATATTATACTTTTATAAAAAAAATTCCCATTTTTTATTATTGTATAGGCTGTTTATTATTAAAATTATTAGAAGCCCTTTCTCTATAGACCAGACGAGGTATTGGAACTTTTTGCTGTTTTTCATAAAAAAGCTGTACTCAAATACTGATGCACAGGCTCTGAAAAATGAGATGGCTATATAGAAAATATAAAACTACCAAAGTTGTCTGATGAGGCATCACAAGCTATAGATGGTCTCATAACAAGAGAGGAAATAGTGGAGGAAATTAAGGGGTTGAAAAACGGTTTCCGATGGGTATTCTAATGAATTCTATAAGGTTTTTATAGATAGAGATGATTACCTCAGTGATACATAAGGAGGGTAAAGACCCTATGGAGTGTAGCAGTTATAGACCCATTGTACTCCAAAATTCTGACTGTAAAATATTGACCACCATACTTGCAAAGAAACTTAAATCAGTTATCACAACTCTTGTAGATCCAGATCAGGCAGGCTTCACTGTTGGTCGCCAACTGTCTGATAATATTTGCAGGATAGTAAACGTTATGTCTCATGCCAAATCAATGCCAATAGCATGTATGGTGCTGGCTTTGGACACCGAAAAGTCATTTGACAGTATCTCCAGGCCTTTTCTTTTTAAAATATAGAGGAGATATGGTCTAGGGAATGGCTTTGTTAAACGGTTCAGCTTTTATGCTCATCCTCACAGGTTTTAGTGAGGGCAAATGGGCAAATGTTTCTTGCAGAAGTTCCATCTGGGGAGGGGTTTTAGTCAGGGAGATCCTCTTTGGTCTCCTCTATTTGCCCTCAGTATAGAACTGGTCACACAGCTAATAAGGAGTAACACATTTGTAATTGCTATTGAGGTGAATGGAGAGGAGCACAGGCTGTGGCTATATGCAGGTGATGTAATTGTATATATCTCTGACCCTGCAAAGTCTATCCCAAATTTAATGAAGTGTCTTGAGACTTTTGGACTTTACTCAGGTTACAAAATAAATGTGACCAAAACAGAAGCACTCCCCATAAACAGTTTGATCTCCCCTCATTTGAAATCCTTATTCTAATAGCCCAGGGAAGGCAACAGGTATTTGGGAAATACCCCCTGACCTCAGTCTGTATCAGACCAATTATACAAAATTGGTAAAAAAAAAAAAAAAGGAAGAGACATTTAAGTCACTGTCCTGCACTTCCCCTTACTTTAATAGGCAGGGTAGAGGCTAATAGAATGAATATACTCCCAAGACCTCTTTTTCTTTTACAGACTTTACTAATTGCCCCTCTTAAATCTATGTTTGACCTTATAGACTTATAGTCTCATCTCTAGATTTATATGGCAGGGTAAAAGGCCCAGGGTCAGATACAAAGTATTACAAAGTAATACAAAGTAAAACAACTGGCAAAGCCTGAAACATTACTGGTTAGCGTCGCAAATATGAGCAATGATGATGTGGTTATCAGATGATACAAGTAGAAGATGGCTTAATATGGAAAAAAGTTATAGTACTAATATGCCTATCGGTGGTCCCCTTTACTGGGATTAAATCAGTCTCCTCAATCAGAAATCTCCTGGGAGAATGGTCAAAGACCGCATATGGAGCTTGAAAAGAAGAACAGCAAATATTTAAGTTGCTATGTGATCTCTCTATCTTGAGCTCAATTATTAATATTAAAGACTTTTGCCTTTAAAACTTGATGCAGGATTTAAAAATTGGACACACTTGAATAATTAAGAGCAGATTTCAATTGATCAAGAACATTGTTTTTAAGATATCTACAGTTAAGAAACTATATTCAAACACCCAAACTGGAACATGTTGATAGAACCCTCCCTCTTAGAACAGTATTTCTAAGAGGAAAATTCAGGATGGAAAACATGGGGATAAGCCAATAACTTACTAATATAGAATCTTAGCTTTAATGACAAAGAACAATACTTATCATGTGAAAGAAAAGTGGTACAGAGAGCTACAACAGGAAATAAGGGAGGAAGATTAGCTGAAGATCTGTTCTCAGGCCCATACAGTCACTTACGCCAATTTGTGGAGAGAATTTCAATGGAAGATAATAGATAACAGATTATTCAGAACACTGCAAGTTGTGGCAAAGATGAACCCAAACCAGTTAAGGAGGGACATAGAGAGACCATGGTTTCCATTTGCATATATTTTGGCAATGCCCATTGTTACATAACTTTTGGAAATCAATTTTTATCACTGTGAACAAAGTATTAGATGTTAAATTGGCAAGAGACCCTCTGATAGCAATTCTTGGGATGAATCCAGATATAATTGACAGTAGGAAAAGGATGTATCTCTTACAAATATTATTAATAGCAGCAAAGAAAGCAATTACAATAAGATGGCTTAATGCTGAGTGGTTAACAATCCTAAGAAGTATTTATACAATGGGAAAAATCACATATATGCTAAGATTGCAGAGGGATTTTTTCATAGAAAGATGGACACCACTAATGGAGGTCATGGGGGAAAATGGGGATTGATAATTGAATGATCATAAGGAATTGGACTGCAGGTGGTACCCTGATAAATAATATGGATATTTTCCTGTGTATATTGGACTGAATATGTATGTCTGTGTTAAGTGAACTTATATATAACCCATGTTTAGTTTTACTTTGAGAAGTTTGTATTATTTATGTTAGTTATTCTCAGTATTGTTATTATTATTATTTCAAACCTATGCTGGCATATGTTTGATGTAAAGGGGGATGGGAGAAGAAAAAGTCTCAAAAAGAAAAGAAAGTGAGAAAGAGGGAGAGAGTGAAGGATAGAGTAAGTGAGAGAGCTACAGCTGGAAATACAGAATGTGCATATCCTCAGATTGAAGCAATAACTGTCATTGATCTCTTCTGTGGAAAATACAGTAATGTTGGGCTTATTGATTGCTTATACAGCAGCTTGGTTCTTATAGACTTTTGGTCTACAAGTATCCTATTTCATGTCATTTACAGTAGCTGTACTTTGCAATATAACTGTATCTCAGCTGTAAATGTAGTCAAATATACAAAGAAGTGCAAGAAAGTTGTCTTGTTGTGTGATGTTGTCAAAGGTAAAATTTTTGTAAAAATGTGAATAATTTGTGTGTTTTTAATATTTTAATATTGGATTTAATATTAAATTTTAAAAAATGCCTCACTGTATAGTACATATTTAAACTGTTTTTATACTATGATATACTTTACACTGTTGTGTTACTCATTTCAATCCCAAGCACGTTAAAGCAGGTTGTCCAATCTTTGGTTTTGTCACAGCTGGACTATTGTAACCCAGCCAACAATGATCTAGATTAGCTTTCGATCTAACTGAGCAGCTGTATAGTCTGGGTCTGAACTGTTCATTTAGACTAGAGGTTGAGAGAAAGCATGTTAGTCATTTCCGGCTGAAAGTGGACAAGAGTTTGATTTATAGTCATTTTCTGGGGTGTATGTGTTTTTAAAAAGCCAAACGGTGTTTACTCAAGGATAGCCCCGTCCACGGAAAAGCACAATAATAAAACTGAAAAAAGTGATGACAGATGCAGTCTCTTTCACATCCCATAAGTAATGCCCTAAAGACTTTGAGCTCATTTGATTAATTTACCATGCATTATCATCAAAGGCCAGGATAAAATTTCCTTTCTAAAAACAGTTTAAGAGTGAATGAGTCATTGTTAGAAAAAGTTCAAACAACTAAAACTAAAATGCATACATATTCAAATTTATTAGAACACAATCCAGGTAGCCTAAACCTAAACTACACTGTAAAAAGTGTGTGATGCACAATAACACATAGATGAAGTTTATGATGCTTACCTTTGTGAAATATTATAACTGAATGACACCTTGTTTTTATGAATCCAACACTCTTTATGTCTTGTGCGTGATTTGATACACATTTTCAGGTTCAATATGCAGCGCTAATTTAAGGAGCAGAGTTGATTTTCATCACGTGATGACAGGTTTTCTTATCACTCAGGTGTAGTAAAGAGCCACACTTCCAGCAGTTGTAATCCACACTTGAGTGGTAAAAAATCAGAATGAGAATTAGATGTGATTCTTTTCTCGGTAGTAGCAGAGTGATGTGTGAACTTCACAGTCAAGCCTGCGGGAGATGAGGAGGGAGGATCTAGAGCGGCAGCATAAGAGAGTCTGCAAGCAAGACAAGGAGTTGTCTGAACGTGTGATCTTTCCATCTGAGCCCACAGCGAGCCCTGCACACCAGTACTGTACAAGTCACGGCACTGCATTGTGGGATATCTCCATCACGCAGCTTGCGGGCCTCTATCAGTGTGACATGATCTCTTGTGAAGGGGAAATTCTCGCTGAGTTGGCTGTTTGCCTTCCTGACAAAAGAAGGGGCTTGCTGGTATTTTTAGATACCTTTTCTCTCGTTGTCACCAGCGCAGGAAATGGTAAAGTGAGACTGTTATAATGTGGAGAGGTGGTATGGCGTCGTCCCCCCTCACTGCAGCATCAGATTTAGGTTAGCTTTCTCCATCTCCCTGCATATCGTACACTGCATACCTCTGCCTTGTTTGGGCGTTTTGAGTCACATATGTGTGCTCTAGACATTGAGTTTGCTGATGTATTATTCTCCTAGCACTGTTAAAATACTATCAAGGCATTTGATTTTGCTTTTTGAAAAAAAACCTGCTGCGTATGCGGAAATGTGTAATCAACTATATTTGATCAAATCATCATTGGATAAAGAGAAGTTGGTGAGGAGCATGAAATAAACAAGACTGAGTAAGAGTTAGATTATGGTTGTGAGAACGAAAAGTGGAGGCTAAATCCTCTTTATGTAAGTATATTAGAGAGCGATGTCCTTTGCCTTATATTAATGTGATGACTTTTAGGCAAGAGCTTCCAGGCCTCCCCCCCCCCACTCCTTACTAGAGGGAGACACTTCAGAGCCCCAATCAACGTAATCGCCAAGTGTAGCACACCAAGGGGATTTTGTCTTCGTAACATTTGCAGATCTACTCTGGAGAACTTTGCATTATGTAAAGATAAGATATACAGAGCGCGAAGAGCAGCACAAGACACGCCATGAACAGCAGATATCTTCATTCAACATTCATTACTCTGTGGCTGTGTGAAGATGAAGCAATATGGCAAACACTCACAGTTCATCTATACATACACACACACACACATATATATGTATATATATAGACACACACAGTCTGTAAACACAAACAAAATTGTAGTTATTTTTATAGATTAATTCATTCCGTGTATGATATGAGTCATATGTTTCCAGCGATATGTGATCAGCATGTGTCGGATGCGAGGGGGAATGTCAGCCGAGGAGTAATTGGGGGGGATGGGATCGACAACGGCCTGTGCTGGTGTCTTTCACTGGGTGATTAGAAAATGTCATACATTAGATGTGCCTGCGCTAGGAGAGATGTGATAAGTGGAAAGAGTAAGATAAAGAGAGAGAAGGTGTTAGAAGATGAAGTGGAAGACAAAAAGTGAAAGCCAGAGGGGTCACAACCTTGTCGTCAGTATGTGTGCCAGCAAGCAGCTGGAAAAGACTGATGCTCCTGCCTCCCCCATCTGCCTTTCTCACTCCCGCCTCTCCTCAACTCCACATGATCAGAGCTTCCTCTTTTTTCCACCATAAACTCACCTTCTTTGTGTCTCTGTAAAAAAACAACAACAAAAAAAAAAACAAGTATTATTTGAATTTTCAGTTTCCACCTTGTCTTATGCATTGCTCCCCCTCACTACTGACACTCTCTGGGCTTGTGTTGTGCCTCAAAAACCCCAAATGATCTGACACTTGTCCAGTGTCAGATCATTAAGCTCTGGCAAAGTCCCTGCATGTAATTACATTTACTGTAAAATCGTCCAAATCCACTTACACTGACTAAATTTCTGGGAACAATGTAGAGGAATGAATGATGAGATATGATTTGGTCTACGTCTGATGAAATATCAAACCTACGTCACCACAGCTTAGAGGGTACACTCATCCTGGATTGGATCACACCATCAATTCTTAAATCCAGTTTGTGTTTAAAGTCCTTCTTAGGTCTTTAGCAACAAGTATAGCTTCTAACTATTGATTTACGGAATTGTGTTGCACTATTTAAAATTAAGACCTTCATAATATGTACATTGTGGCTATGAAACAAAGTGTAGAGCTGTCCAATCAAAAGCAATCAACTATGTAAACAGATACATGTGTGTTACAAGTGTTAGATTGACTACATGGGAAGTCTTGTTATGCTAAGCTAACCAAGGTTATTCAATCATTTAATAGAAAGTATTGGCACAACTTTTGGAATTTGAGATATATTGTGTTATTTTTGTTAAATGTAACTTAAAATCTTCTCAGTACTTCCCAATGTTACCCGTTTTACTCTTCAAGCTAACTGGCTAACGTTAGTTTTGTTAGTTCAGTTAGCTACACAACAGTTACACCTGGCAGTTTGTAAAAACTAGTTTGTGTCGTGTAACCCAGTTTAATTTAGTGATGCCTATTCTCCTGTAGTAAACACTCACATTATCTCTGGGCTAAGTGTGAACTTCCAAACAGCTTGTGCAACCACCCTCAATGTTCCCCTGAGGTCCAGATTTCCAACAGTTTCTGCAAATGCTTTTGATTGTAATGAACAGAAATCAAACTGGACTCAATTAAGCTAAACCATGGGAAGTGCCACATCTTGCCAAACCCAACTGATGCCCATGTAACAATAGGTGTATCTTTTTTATTACTCATTTCTCAACGCCGGAGCAATCCTTGACCTGAATAAGTGAATAATTGCCTCCAGCTACAAAGGAAGGAAGTTGATGCTGGGAGAATAATTACCATCTTCATCTGGGGAAGTGTGTGTCCCTGCAGTGTGTGTCTTTTTGTGACAGACGAGTGCATGTGATTCCTGCATGTGGCCGTAAGTGTGTCTTTTGGGCTCTATTGCTGCTGTGCCGGTGCAGCATGCTGCTCTGGGACATGAGCTAAAATACACTGCGGTGCCTCGAAAGCCCTTCACCCTGGAGGCCTCTCACAGTGAGGGATGTCCCCTTTTTCAGAGCCTGTAGAGAGCTCAAAAAGCAGCGCAGTAACCCTTTAAGGGCTTTTGCATGTGGGACAATGCACTTCCCAGGCAACTTGATACTGTTGGCAAGTTGAAAGGAGAGAGGTTTGATTCAGTGTCCTGTTTGCCCTTACAATATCATTTACACTGGAGCTACAACTAACCGCAAGCTTCAGTATGCTGGACGGACATGAGAAGAATACAGTCTCTCTCCTGATGCATGCAGGTTTGTACTTACACAAACTTTTTGAATAATTGCATAGTAGTGAATGGGCATGCATGCAGAGAACCGAGCCATCTCATTAAACCTGAGTGCTGGTCAGGTGTACAAGGTTTAGAGTCTGACTGTTCTCAGCCTCCATGACTCCTCTAGTGTCTTTTCCAAGCAGCCAGGCAGCTAAACCAGGACACTGCGACAGCGCTAATGAATCCTAGCACAATACAGCGCATCTGAACCCAATTTTCGGTAGTCTAGTAAGGAGGAGAAAGGCCAGAGGGCTGGGTTCTAGCGGTCCTCTTGCCAGTTTGCGTTGGCAGGATCAGGACAGAAAGATCTAGAGCAACGATACCAGGGGAGCTCAGGCAGCAGCAAGCTAGGCCCAAGGCATTTAGCAACGATCAGGGGCTGTTAAGAAACGACAAACTGACATTGGAGACGGTTTAGAGGAGAAGGGAAATGGATGGAGGAGGGAGGAAAAGAAAAAGGAGAGACTAAATGAGAGGATAGGGAAGACGAGTGTTGTATGTCAGCAGATCGATTGCAGCTAAGGATAGAACTATATCAGGATTCTCCTTCACCTCAACAGCAGGAATAGCTACACTTCTGACCCCTGAGGGGAATGTGTGGATGCTATAGATTTGTGTAGGGGTCAGTTTCACAGACAGTGTCAATTATATCTTCGATGGGAATCTTGGAATATTATTTTGGTCTAGGAATACACTAAATGGATATTTCTCAAACTAGGAATTGTCCCCCATTGACTTTGTTGTGGAAATATAAACTATTGTGAGGTTGATTCTGAGATTTTTGAGTTTCTGGCCTCTGTTACTTCATCTTAAAGGTGTTCAGTACGTGAATGACCAAATCTTTAACATCAAATCCTGAAGAGTCTGCTGACACATCAGTATCACTTACCAATTTAGTAGTATTTAGCACCGAAGCCTACCTCACAGCTGACAGAAAACACTACCGTCAGCTCTTCCTGGCTATTGAAAGAGTTTTAAGATTCACAGAAACAATCGTAATGTGATAACTCTGTTGAAGATATTTGATTACTGAGCTATAAACGTTATAAACAAAGCTTAAATTGGCCTTTTGACTGAGCTGAATGAACAGACTGAACATACAAATGGTTTCAAACAGAATCTACGAGTTGTTTACGATGATACAATCACTTAGCATGAGAAAAAACAAACCGCATGGTCAGTGACTGTTAATCTTTTAACTGAGCAAACCTATTCGAACCAGCAAAGTGGTTCATAATTTCCACCTCTATTTCATATCCAGAAGGTGCTTGTGCATAAAGTCTGTGCATGCATATCATTGGTGAGAACTGCTCCAATAATCTGCCTATAATCCTTAGTTTATCCACAGGATTACCCTGATAGCTGTAATGTGTTGTTGCTATACCTTAGCACGGATGTTAGCATGAGACTAAATTAACTTGCATTAGGGTTCAAATAATGGTTTGGCTCGAATGAAGGACGGATGTGTGTTTAGTGTGATTGTTTACTATTGGAAATGTACTTATTTAAGAGGCAGATTTTGAAGAAGTCCTTGCTTTGTTCAATGCATTTTGCCCAACAATTTGTACATGTTCTTTTTTGAAAAACAATGTGATCAATCTTTAGTTCCTCACTACAGTCAAAGGACAAAGATAATTAAAGGTTTCAGTGCTTTTTGGAAGACATTTATCTTTAAAAGCTTCCTCCTTTGACTGGATTCATGGATTTTTAAGTTAGTTTGTATTAAAGCATGAATATCTGCCAAAGATTCCTGACAATGCGTAGGATTAACTTGGAGGAGAGAACAGTAGAGGTGTCTTAGATTGCATCTAAAAATATCAGTGTGCACTTGAAGTACTGTACCCATGTCTCCTGAAGTGTGACTAGCTCAACTGATGAGGTCAAGTTGTTTCCAAGAGGAAGACGAGCTAACTTGTGGCCACATCTCGCCCCACGGGAGCGAGGCTGCTGCTGAAATAATAGGCTGTCTGGGTGGAGGGCCACGATTTGGCCTGTCAGCAGCCGAGCCTCCAGTCTTCACTTCACTCAGTGTGCTGCAGACTCTATGGATTTTCATATATTATTATGCTTAGGCTCCATGCTAGAATTACATACTCGTTAAAGGTCAAAGCGCTGCATGGAGCAGATACCGAGACAAAAACAGAGGGAGAGGGGGGAGGAAGAGAAAAAGAGGCATTAATTATCCATCAGTGTTCCTCTTGTCTTCTTTAATCTTTTCATTTTGATCTGCTCTCCTTTTCCTTTCTCTCTTTATCTCCACGCTCACTTCGCTCGGTCCTCCACCTCTACTAAATACACTACACCAATACCCCGAATTATAGTCTTACATAATGTGTAATCAACAAATGCAAAAGCTCGACTCCCTTTGATGTCCCAACTGTGCAGGCACTCGGCTCGCCTTCTCCCCGAACCTGCCCATTCCCACAAACACATGGCGCGCTACAGTCAAGAAGCTAGCTCGAGCATAGACAGATGCAGCGCTGACCTAAGCCGTATGCTGGTGAACACGAGTCTTTCTCAAAGCAACAGCTCAGAGTGTTTACAGCGCCGAACCAAATGCTTGATTTCCCGTGTGTTTTAACACATAAAGCTGTTGTAAACAAAAAAACAAGACTATAATAACTGCCCACACTTTTCTCTTTGTGAATGCTCACCTTGCTCTATTACTGTGTACTTTAATCATTTGCATGCATAAAATTGATGGCGTAAACAGAAGAAAGTGCATTTGAAGGATTGCTTGTGCAGTGTGTGTGCGTGCTTCTGTTTATTGTTCACCTCCCAAGAGGGTACAAAATTAAAATTGCATAGTTACAGCACAAAGTCTTGAATGAATATTGCTTTTGTCTGTGACTCAGCGGGACAAATTTCATTCATATCATGGTGTGCATTTGCTTATTATATGCAAATGTCCGGTATAATTCAGCATTTATATGCAATACTGTCTCTTACATGTAGAGAGGGAACAGTGTAGCAGATACAAGACTGAACTGGTTAATAAATGTGTTCCGGCTACACGGTGAATTTTGTGATGCCGACTGTGGAGATGAGCTTCCCAGTGTAAATATTTCATAAGGAACGGCTGAGAGGAGGCTCTCTATGAGTCCCACTCCTTGAAAAATATTATATAAATGGAATATAAAAATACCTCTTGTTCCTCTTGTTATCAGCTGGTTGATATGTTGACCCTGCAAGAAAAGAGTAAAGAATATTTGTGTGTACATTCCCGTATGCTGACATATTTGTTCATGTGCATATTTGAATTTTTTTCTTTCTTTCTGATTAAAAATTAAGCAGCCAAAGTGGATTTTTGTGGTGAAGGATATCAATGGAAAAAGACACTCAGAAGTAAGTTGTTTGCTGGGGATGATTGGAAAACAGCGATAAAGTGAGATGTCTCGTGATTTAAAGCTACCAGTTGGGCAAGAAAGAAACATGGCTCCTTGTTTAACAGGAACAGGAACGAAGGTGCTTCTGTCTCGGGGAAATGAAATCCCTGTCCGGTGCCAAGAAAGCTATTATCACAAACTGCCTTATTCTCCACTGAGGTGTTTCTGGGAATAGATTTACCTACGTGACTTAAGGGCCCTTAAATAGTCCCAGATTTCATGGCAGAGAATTGATCTGTATTTACTTGCTTGGGATACGTGGTGGCACTCTGCTGCTTGAAGTTTTCGGTCACGTAATCGAGATTGTTACTTCTTGATGGAGGACATTATTTCTTGTCTTTGTGACCCAGATGGAAATAGCATTGCCCTCCAATGGACATGATATAAATGGGGTCAGTCTCCTCCAAGATGGAGTTCTTGAGAAGAAAAAAAGAGGTCTAGTACTGTGTACCCTCTTTCTTCTCCACGATGAAGTGTTTGTTAAAGCGACATTAAGACATTACACATGCTCGAAATCCCACAGAGTGGCAAATATACAGTCCAGTGTTGCAAAATATGTCTGAAAGGTAATGCTTTTAGTAATTTCTATGACATTAAAAATCCCCTATGTAAGGGAAATTTAATAATTTTTTTCACATTCATCATTTGAAAGCAACCAGCAGATGGCTCAAACTGACTCTTTCCTTCCTTCACAATTATTCAAGTCTGTCTTAAAACAACAGTCAGGTGTCAGGTGTATATGAACACTGAAAGAGGTTTTCCTCACTGAAATCATTCCTCCTGTTGATACTGGCTATTAAAAGATCCCCATCAAATGTGCTTGTGATGGGGACCAAAAGCATTTTGTGCAAAAATGCATTTAAAAGTTTATCTGGAGCTTATATGAAGCTTCAGCAGTCTGAGCTAGTCATATCAAGTGGATATCTGCCACATTTAGTCTTTTTAGCATCAGATTCCCTCTTCGTGTTTCCCTGTTAAAATACGATAGAAGTATAGTAACAAAAAGAGGGAGTTCGGCACTACTTGGTTTGACTCATTTGGACGACTGAAGCTTCATATTAGCTTCAGTTCAATCAGGAGTTGTTTATTATACAAATGATATTTTAGATTAAGTGTTGACAAAAGTCTTTGGCACTTGCAGCAGCAAGATAGATCCCCCCATGGAGTCCAGACACTGGTGGTGGTGGTGGCTGATGACTTCTGCTGAGGCTGATGAGGCTGATGAGGTTGATGAAGACTGGGCGATGATGGGGAGGTGGCGGGGTGTGTAAAATGGCGGAAAAACAGAGAAGGAAAAACGTATTTAAAAAGACAGCCGCATTATGATAGGCTGACAAATGACGGTGTGTCACCATGCTGTTAGTTAGATGTGATCAGCTGATGTGAACAGCTGATGTTTTAATTGACACTCAGTGGAATGACAGCAAGGAAATTATAAGTGAGCGTGCGTTAGGGATGCGAATCACAGATGGTTTGAGAAATAATACTAACGACCCGAGCGTGCAAAAGATAGTCTTCCTGACTGAACATTCACTAAGCTTCATATAAATTTTTAAATACATTTTTGCACTGTGGACTGTGGATTTTGGCCCCAATCACTTACATTGTAAGTGCATTACGAAGGCCATTCCAATGGCCAGTATGAACAGGAATGATTATGGCAAGAAAAACCTATTTCAATGTCCATTTGTTTTAAGACAGACTTGAAAAATTGTGAACCTTTATGTTGGTGAGTTAAATGTCTGGCTGGTGGGTGGAAGTAGCAAAGATGTTCAGCTATGATGGAATATTCCAGTTTTCTCAACACAGAGTGCTTGCTGCTTCCCGTGAGACAAACTGTATCTTGGTCTTGATATTCATTCTTCACATTTATACCCAAAACCAAACCCCAAATCAGATTATTTTATGTGGACAAATAGTGCAAGTCTTTGCAGTCTTAACTGGTGGGAATGGGATTCTCCTCTTTGTTTTGGCCTCATTTTATTACAAGATATAAAGTAATTATCTCTTGCATTGCAACTTCTCACATTCCTCTTAAAATAAATGAGACCAACATGTAAAGAGTGACACAGAGTGCATGCATCCAGTGTTCAGCATGGAGAATTCATATTCAGGTTAACAAGAGAGAGTAAATCCTTTTTGCAGAATATGATTTTTCCATCAGTAGTTATTTCACCATGAGTCCCATCAAAAAAAAAAAAAAAGACATCTCTGATTTACCCCAACTCTCCCTCTCTGTCTGTCTGTTTCTCTGTCCGTCTCCCGTCCTCTCTCACCAAAGTGAATACCACGTTAAGCCTTTTTTTTAAGCCTTTGCCTTTGACCTTCATCATATGCTCCTCTTTCCTGCTCACTCTTAACCCCTCACCAAATCATCAGCGGCTATATGTTTTATACAGCAGTGATTCTAAAATAAAAAAGAAGCGAGACTTGAGATCATTCCGTGCTACAGTATAAGGTGTGTGTGTGTGCATACATGTGTGAGTGCACGTATATGCATGTACTCTCTTTTTGACACAGAGTTATTATCTGGATTTGGACATGCTCTGAAAACTCTCTGAGTGCAGCAGGAGAGAGCTCCACACTGAGGACCAGGCCTCATTCTTATTTTTAACCACTCCATTAACGTCTTTTCCTTCAATAACTTCCCTGTGTTCTCATCCTTCCTCTATCTCTCCTCCCTCCTCTCCCCGTGCTTCTCGTTGCCTCTTAAGATGGAAACACGGTTAACGTGAATTATGAGACATTAGCATTTTTACCACAATTACATGAATTGATCAGCAGTGTTTATCAGATTAGCAGTGGCTATAAAGGAAGTCTGGAAGCATCCGATTTATGGGAAAAGTAGTGTTTAAAGTCCCCCTCCACTCAAAAAGTACGTTTTGCTTGTTGTTACTTGACTTGACTTCACTGTGCAGAATGATGTATGTGCGGAGTTTAACACTTGAAGGCTGTTTTCACATTCATCTGCTTAAAGGGGAAAGTTTCTCTGTGCTCACCAAAAATCTGAGTTTAAGGCGTGTACTTATGAGCATGATTTGTGACATCACAACTAGTTTGGAGCCAATCATGGGCCAGTATTCAACTTATACAAGTGTGATGTGGAAACGTGAAACCTCCCGTGCACATACACTGAGAATGGACTTTTTCGTGAAGACACCTTGTGTCAGCAGTTAAACTTGAAATGAACTATATTTGCATATTCATTTTAATGAATTTTAATGAGGGAAAAGGAGGAGATATAATCTTAACGATAGAAGTGATAATTGAAATAATTGAGATCATTGACCTTTTTTGCAGAAAAACTATACTAGATTATATGTAGAGTATATTATATACATCTTCAAACATGTCTGAAGGGGATCTTAAAACCATGTTTTAGCACACTTTTACAAGCTTTTAAACAGAGTTTTAGGTTGATTTTAAGTTTAAACTTTTAACAACTTTCCTGGTCCCTGGATGGTAGGGAGAAGAGGTTGGTGTTGGTGTAACGGAGGCTGCGGTAAGAAGTGTGGTGGTGCAGAAGGTGAGAGAGGTAGGAGGGAACCTGGTTATGGAGGGCTTTGTGGGTAAAGAGAAGAAGTTTGAATAGAATCCGTGGGACAGGGAGCCAGCGGAGGTGCTTTAGGACCTTTAGGAGTGATGCGATCACAGGAGTGGGTGTGAGTGAGCGGGCGAGCAGTAGAGTTTTGTATTGGAGTTGAAGGAGTTGGAGGACTTTGGAGGATGTTAAAACGCTATCGCAGTAGTCGACTCTGGATGTGATGAAGGCGTGTATCGGAGTTTCAGCAGCAGAGAAGAAGACACATGACTGGAGACAAGATAGAGTGTGACTTTCAAGTGGAAAAAGGCAGTTTTGGTAATGAGATTTGTATTGTGGTTCGAATGAGAGGTTTTTACTCCAAGGCTGTGGATGTGCGTGTTGGGGGACCATGATATCACAGAAGGGAAGAATGTAGAGGATGAACACGAGAGGACCAAATAACGATCCTTAAAAAGATCTCTTCAGCCGACACTCAAGTTGACAATGGCAGAGTTTCCTGCTAGTCCCTGAATACACCAACAAAGAGGAGTTTTCAAAACCATCACTTCTCAGAACATCATTGCCACATTTACCACATTGCTATATTTTAACTTGTCAACTACACAATACACCTCACACTGCATTTACAACTCATAGTCACCATCAAAAGTGACAAAAAGAGGAAGAAATAAGACTACGAGCCGTCAGCGAGAACCATTTGAGAAAAGAAAGTCAGATAATGCAGGGCTATCACTTCTCTCTCTAGTATGACACAGAGAAAAGATAGGATGGAAGTTCCATGAAAAGAAAAGCAAAATCACTAGGCATAAATTATGGGAAATTGCGAGCGGGATAAAAAACATGAAAAGCAGGAGGGGGAGAAACAGAAAGAAAAGAAATATGGATGAAAGGTGTAAGCTGCCCGCCGTCTCAGGTGGCCTCTCAGATTGCAGCGCTTTGAGAAGAAGCAACGGGAGACGGGAGGCAGAAAAGTGAAGAAGAAAAAAAAAATCAATGGTGCCTGTCAGTTTTTTTTGATCTGTCGCTTTTCTCACATGGCACCAGCTCTGTCTGCTTTATTCTAGTGCTGCATACCACTTCAGCAACCCCCCACCCCTTTGTTGTCTATTTTCCCTTCCCTCTCCAGTCCTCTTGCTTTCTTTTCTCTCTCTCTCTCTCCATCCCTCTCCTCTAATGACTGAGCTGTTGGCAGGCGATATGAAGGCGGCATTTTCTCGTCTTAAAAGCACATTAAACAGTTGAGAAAAAGACTGGATCTCTAAAATGTTAAATTGGACTTTGGACTTATCTCTTCTCTAACTCTCTCTTACTTTCTCTTTTTCTAGTTCACATTCCTCCTGCCTCTCCTCCCGTTTCCCTCTCTCCATCTCAATCTGCTCTCCACTGCTCACTTTCTCCTTCTATTTATCGGAGCTGAAGTTAGGCTGACGCACTGTAACAGCCCCTTTATTGAAAACCTGATATTGGCCAGCCGGTGCCATCTACTTCTGTGATGATGATGGTTTTTTCCCTGACCACAGCTAGTCAATATGCTTTTAATATTTTTTATTTCACATGGCTGCCCAGAGAAATCATTTCAGTCTGGCGTGGGAGGATTTTACTCAACAGTCTGTAAAACCTGCAATGAAACCTCCTTCAGTCCTCCTTAAGGAGCAGCTAACCCAACTCAAGGAATTAAATTAGTTTTAGTGTCCACTGATGTGCTATATGGTGCTGCTGAGGGGTTCTGGTCAATAAAATTGCCATATTAAAAAAAAAATCCAATTATGCTGTTGGCACAGACTCATCAGCTGTTGGCAGCTTCGATAAAATAAACATCAGAATCTGCTTCAAATGCTTTATCTTTATATTTTCAGTTTAGCTCCAGTTTGTGCCTCTTATGTATTACCGTTACATTCAAGTCACAGACCTAAGTATTCGTCTCTGAAAGATAACTTTTACCCCATTTTTGAAGATGTCATATTCTCTAACCATCGAAGAGTCCATCTGGAGGAGAAAATATTCCTTCTGCTTCATGACAATAAAAATATAATTTGACTATTTCTTAATCTAAACATGCTAGTATATTTCTCATGTCACATAAAAAGCAAAGTTATGCTAGCCAGTGTTGTTAAAAATGTCATCACTGAAAGAATAATTACTCTACTAATTTCTTAACAACAGAATTAGTATAAAATTAGTCATGTTACTTATACTTTAACGTTAGCTTAACTTTAGCCCCGTTTTACTGCACTTTCCAATATCAAACAAAACAGGTTGAATCCTGAATGCATAAGGCTAATGTTAGCAAGGCAGCTAAGAGCACACAACATGTAAATGAGACAAATCTGGAGTTACTGGGAGTGGCATTTCTCCTCTTTCTGTAGAGGTTAACTGCTCAAAGCTAATACATACTGGACCAGTCTATCTACTGAACGCAGAGAGACGGAATTGATATCACTCTTCATCAAACTGCCAGTAATACAGCAAACAGTTGCCAATCGTGAAGTAGTAACGTAGCGTTATTGCAGTTAGAAACTGATATAATTACTGAATTTCAAATTCTAATGCCTTACACGCTGCGTTATAGTTGCCACTTTGGAAACAGGTTTTTAAAAAAGTGTTGTTACTGGCATGCCACATAACGTCCGCAGCTCGAATCCGGCAGCGGACCCTTGTTGCATGTCACCTCCCATCTCTCTCTCCCTTCATTTCATGTCATATCTGCACTGTCCCTGTAATAAAGGCATAAAATTCCCCAAAAATATATTTAAAAAGTGTTGTTAATGACCTGGGTTTATGAAAAATTGCCAGGGATTTCTCTTTTATAAAAATGATTACTTACAGTAGCTGTGTCATTTAATGATAATACATGAGAGGCAAAAACTGGGCCAAGTAGATATTCTGTTATCAGGCAAAGATGTTCATCATATAAGAGTCTTGGCTTTACTTTCTCTGATAGACTTTCTACCACCTGATAACACCCTTTTTGCCTTGCAGTACCTCTTGTCCTTGGACCTGATTTTCTTTCACCTCGACTCCCTTTCTCTTTCTGATCCTGGTCTTGCATCATTTTTCTGCATGCATTGTCTCTCTCCTTTCTCCGTCTTTCTCTCCTTCCCCCACTGTGCAAGGATCATCAGCGCAGAGGTTGGTGACCCGCTTAGTAGTTCTGGAACAGCTGTTCAAGGGGCAGAGACTGCGTATGTGTGTATGCGCGTCGACTCAGACGCACACACACACACAGATGAGGCTGAACAACAACTAACAAGCACTGGGCACTTAGACTGGAGAGATGGATTAGTGCTTTTTGCCTCAGGATGGAGGGATGAACAATAAAAGGATAGTACGAACGGATTGCAAGTAGGGTTTGGGTTTTGGGGGCGGCGGGGGGATTAAAACTACTGAGGCTGGTAAGGATGGAAACATGGCAATTGTACTATTCTGCAATTCTCAGACCAACAGGGAGGCGTACAGTGAGCTTTTACAGGTCACAGCTAGGTTACAGAATGAAAAAAAAAACTACAGGGATGGGGAGAGAGTAGTGAGTGTAGTGAAAAGGTCATTGTGTTAGAATAGGATTTGTTGTGTGGTTAAAGAGTGCTGACAGCCTTCCTGTCAGTTTACACTCAGCCACTTTCTGTAATTTGGTCTCCAAGGGATTTTTCAAACCTGTAGAGGGCTGTCAGATGATCGAACAACTGTGGCCACCATGTTGGATGCCCATAGGATAAAGAAGCAAAATTGTGTTTCTAATAACAGCACTTTCAACTTAACAGGCATGGTTAATTTCTGTGATACTGAACAAGGGTTGATGAATTTTCTAGATCTTATCTAAACAATTTTGTGTCTTAATCATGCTAAACACCGGATGTGTCCTAGATCTGTACTACATGCTAATTTAAAGCATGGTTTTAGTATGTAGTGTATGAAAAAATTGAGTACACTCAAAGCAGTTGGTATGCATACTAAAAAACCCTTGATGTGTAAGCATGCTGTCAATGGACACTATTTTACCACAATGCAATTCACAAAGGAAAAAAAAATTAATAATTGTGTTTCAGAAAACAAAAAATAACTTAATTAAAAAAGAACATTTTGCTGTAACTTTAAGTTTAATTGGTCATTGCATTGTAAAATTGCAGTGCAAGTATTGAATAGTTTTCTGTACATTCTGTTGTTGATTTAAAGTATACTAACAAAAACACTACATTATTAAGATTAGTACAGTATACTGTACATAACATACATATACATACATAATTAGCACAGTATGTAGGATGGAACTGGGACACAGCATGTGTGTGGCTAAGTAGCTACAGGCTAATTAAGTTTTAATGGTTGTTAGTTCACATCAAAAGTGGTTAGTCAGCCAAATTAGCCTGCTGGGCTAGTTAACAAACCCAAAACCAATAGTTATAGTAATGTTACAATACAATGATATGGAAATAATATACATTACTAAACAATTTCATTGTTCTGCATTGCACTCACCATATATCTTAGAATTGCGTCAGAACATACTGAATCATACTGTGAATAGTAAAATCTGCTATGATGGCGTTGGCCATAGTTGAAATACTCAATACTTACATCTTTATTCACTTACTTCATTCACTTTTTCTACAAGCCAATTAGGCTGAATGTTTGCTCTGGGTGTCATCAGGAAGCATTACTTGCTGTAATGAGGGTGTAGAGAATCTTTGTCTCTCCAATTAAATTGCATTCTTCTCTTCCATGCTTTTCTCTTGATACAACCCCCCCTACCCCAACACGCTGCCAACACACCCACACACACATACACACAAAGGCGCAGACTGTTTGTTTTGTGGCTTGTGTTCTCTAGATGACAATTGGACCACGTAGGCGGCTATTATTAATTTCTGCAGGTAATAAAAAGTGTGTGCGTCAATGCGTGTATGACAGGTGTGCGTTTTCCAAACACTCGGTGCTCTCAGTCCTTTTTATGCCCGCTCAACAAAAACGCACAATTTACAGGTTTATGGTGAGACCCACTGATTTCACATATGCGCAGCTTTCAGTGCTGCAGACACAACTCAGTTACTCCTTGAGGAGAAAGTCATTTGTGGCTGCCTTTGTCCTTAGACTGTGTATTGGGCTAAGGACTTACTGACCTGTGCTGCGCAGTAGAGCAAAAAAGGAGAAAATGTGTTCACTTAAACCACTTATTAGTGACATTAACTGTAAATGTTAGGATAATATGTCACCATTTCACATGTAGACACTAGAGAAGAAAGGAAAAAAATCACAAAAAGGACACACTGTATCTGTCAAATGTGGATCATGAAATTACTCAACAAATGAAATGAGATGTGTGCTGTCAGTTTAATAGGACAGAAATATAAAGAAAGATGTTCTTCTTTTGATGTGTTTTTTGGAAAGATGTGAACAATTGAGCATTTTAACAACAATGCAGTTCAGCAAATCATACCTAGACACAGTCTAGGTCTAAGCTTTTTTTATGCCAGGTTTCCTAATCCTCAGAGTGTGCAGTATTCACTACTCACCAAGCAGAGAGAAGGAAATCATAATTGATGGCTATAGTTCTCCCTTCAGTAGCTCGGGAATTGGCTGCAAACATTGCTGTCAGTGTACAAGCATTTACTCTAATGCCTTCAGGATAAGGGACTTAATATTAGTCTAATTGTATTAGCTGAGTTAAGAGACAATCAGGTATGTGGGTTTTGTTTTGCCAGGCAGAGATAAAGACCTGCAACACCAACACCGTCCATCTTATGTGTATCACACATACAGTATGACTTTCTCAAGTTCATACAACACAAACAGTGCTTCTTCTCACTTTCTCACACACATGCATAAAGTTGTTGGTGTAATTACCCAGCATGACTGAGGAGAGGTTGGAGTTCGGAAAGGTCGGCCAAGACACATCAGATGTGTTCAAGCCCTGGTGATACTGTAATTTATATCACCATTCACACACACTTACACTCAAGCAACCACTTTGATGGTGGATGAACACAAGCTAATTAATTGTCTAGTATATGGTAGAAAACTAACAAGCACAAGTTTGTTGCTTTTTTTTTGCACAGAATATTAACAGTGTCATATCAGTAGTAACATTAATTAATAAATGAGGGCACAAGTTTTCTCTACATGCACTATGAATACCAAGAATTTATCCTGAATTTACCCTGAAAACACACCAAAGACCTAAATAATTTACACAAAGGCCTGAAGTGTTTTCAAATGTAAATTATGATATTTTAAGGGGACTGTATTCGAAACAGTATTCAAATATTTTCGCCTCAAATTCAGGGTTAATTAATGGGTAAATTAACAGACTATTACATATTAAAATTTTTTTAAAGGATTATATGCACAGATTAAAGTGAGTATATCATTTTGGAAAAAAACAAATGACACAAACATTCTTTCTCTTGCAAAGTAAAAGTTGAGTCATAAGGCAATAAAACACTCTTACTCCATTCAGTACACTTGGGTTTTGCTGTTACAACCTTACTTGGTCTGGTATGACCAGTAGCTTATGGTGGCTAATGTTAGCTAACGTTAGCAAACTTAAACTAGATTTTATTGTGTAACTAACATTAATGAGTCAGTTTGTGGACTTTTTGAATCAAAACTTTACTTGTGGTTGCGCTCTTATTGCTTGTTACACTACAATTTGGCATGTAACAGATGAACATTTCACTGGTTTTATCATAAAAGTAAAACTTCACCATTTTTTAAAGGAGAAAAACCCTTTAAAATGTACAAAATAACATTACAGGTACTACTTAATTTGCACCTTTTAAAAGACCTTAATTTCTCAATTCAGGTGCAACTTCATGGGTCACCAAACATGGAAATCATAAGCGGATGAGTACATAGTAAGATTTTTTAATGGATTATATGCACTATTTAAGGGTTTTAAGGGGGATAAAAAAAAAAAAAACATTTTAAAAATTGGCCCCAAAACTCAAGAAAAACCATTTCTGATTTTCACCTTGATTGAAAAATTAGAAACTTTTTCAAGTACAAATAAATGCAAATAAAGGAACACTTTTATGATTTTTGTCCATTTAAAAAGGTAAACCAAGTCTAGAATCAATAAAATACCTGAGTATATTATAATCCATTAATTCATTCATTAATTATACCCTTAAACCCCATCACAAATACCCTAATTACATCATTAGTAATGGGTAAATGAATAGGATTTTAAAGTAATAACTTAAGGGATTCTGTTTCATAATGATGGTTGCACTACATGGTTGCATCACTGAAATCGTGTTTTGTTACTGTAGGCATGTGGAGTTGAGATGAAGATTAGGAGATCTGAACACACACAGACACACACGTACACAGACACACACACCACACAGCTGATTTGACACACAAACACACAGCTGGCCAGATAAACCCATAAATGTGATCAGTGGGCTAGACGTCACAGGGGTGCGTTCAGGATTATTTAATGTTTTGCGAATGTGATGCAGCAGTTTAAAGACTTGCTGTGTTGCATAACATCCCGTGTCAAGGGGATTGGGACACAATACTGTGACAGTATGTAATACAAGGCTCACTTTGATTTTATTTGAAAATGCAGAAAGTCATTGTGTGACTGGTCAAAGTCATGTGGTCAATTTGTCAACGTCTTGCAGGAAACTGCTTTATGTTACTTATCTATTGTTTGCTTTGTGATTAGATTTGCACGAACTCAATTTCTGTCTATTGCAGCTGTCTGGTAATGGTACCATCTATTTAACCAACTCGGTTTTTAAGTGCTTTTTCTTCTACTTCCAACTGTGGCTGACAGTCAGTTGTGCCTAGTGTTGCTTTATGATTTCTACCCTCCAATTGTTCTTTTCTATTGTGGTGTGACTCTAGGGACGTGCCAGTGTTTGCTTACCAAAACCTTTTTGATTCTCGTTTGTCACCAGAGTTCATTCTCTTCTCTCAGGGTTCGTACAGATGCTGGAAATCCTTGAAAACGCTTGAATTTTAATGTGATATTTTCAAGGTATGAAAAGTGCTTGGATTTTGAATAAAGAGCTTGACACTGCTTGAAATTGTAATTGCAATTTCATAATAAATCACTGGGCCGGTGTCACGTTTTGAAACTTAAAACTGTGTTTTCCTTATTAATTCGTCTCTCTTCTGTAGCATGTTCTCACTAAATATAATTTTGGTTGTTTATAGCACAATAACATCTGATTTAATGTGATAAGGAAGTGAAATAATCATTTTACCACAGCCGTAAGGTGTTGGAAAATCTTGAAAATGCACCTTGAAAATGCTTGAAAAGTGCTTGAATTGGATTATTAGAAAAGGTGTATGAAACCTGTTCTCAGTTGAATTGTTGCTGACCTTCTGTTTCTTTATCTCTGATTGACAGGTGTGAAAAGCGGCCTGGCTAGTGCTATAGTCACTGCTGTTGTCAAGGAAACCCAGAGCCCTGTCCCGTTGCCATGGGGAAACAAAACAGCAAGCTGCGGCCAGAGATGCTGCAGGACCTCCGGGAGAATACAGAGTTTTCTGACCACGAGCTGCAGGAGTGGTACAAGGTAGACAGACACACTGCAAACAGAGTTTCCAGACTTTGTTTGAATTTGTTGTACAAACCACTTGTATTACAAATTCAGAAATGGAAAGGAATTAAGTAGTGTACTTTACTTGAGTCTTTCCCCTTTTATGCTACCTCATATCCCAATATTTCAGATGGAAATATTGTACTATTTACTTCACTACATTTATTTGACAGCTATAGTTAACAGTCACTTTGCATATTAAGATTATACATACAAAATATGCAATCATCCCATGTATGTATACATGAACTGTTATGAATAACAAGAAGTCTATAAAGTAGTTCAAATCGAACAGCTACAACATAAAAATGCTGCTTACATTTTAATAAGATAAACTTTATTAATACAACACAGGGAAATTCAAGCGTCACAGCATCAGAAGTACAAGAACAGATGCATATTATAGTTATGTAACTAAAATAGAATACTGTATACATTATGAACATCTATCATTTACCAATGAAGCATGATAGCATAGTAACTATAAAGGTTGGAGACAAAGAAGTTGTAATAAAAAATGAAATACTTAGAATTGCACTTGAGTGAATGAAACGCAGTAGTGGTTGTATTGTGTCTGCAGATAGCAGTTAGCAAACTTAGCTGGTGAACATAGTGGAGCATTTAGAAGCTAGTGTCAGATATTTCCCTCAGGAGTTGGTGGAGACCAAACAGAGTTAAAACAGAGTGAATATTGGACTTAGATTTATCAGGTGGCCAAAAAGCATGACTCCAAATGAATGGTAATGGGAATGCTCTGTGGATGTGTAAATAAGCAAATATTAGCTAACATTAATGCTTGCTAATGTTGTGTTCACAGCTTGTTTCTGCTACCCCCAAGTGACCAAAAAAAAGGTTTAAGTACAATTCTGAACACGGGCTTTTATATTGTTGGATTGCTACTTTTAGTTAAGTAAAAAAAAGGGGGGGGATCTGAATACCTATTACAGCACTGCATGAATTGAAATTAAATGCAGCAATTAAATTTTTTTCTTTTATCTTCACCTTCTGAAAGTATCATATCGAATTTGAGTTTTTTCAAAACTTTAATTACATCAGTCCTCCCAAACCAGAATGTCTGAATAAATTGTCATTATCTTCCTTCACTGCTCAGGTTTATTTAAGAGATGTCAGGGGAAAAAAATCTCAATCCTTTGATTGTATTAAGATGAAAATCTGCTCTATTGCATTCCACTGATCACTCATAGGACAGGAAACTGTTGTTTAGAGGATAATGTCAAAGTGTGTGTGTTAACTCTGAGTTTAAAAGTCACCAGTACAGTATAATAGTGTTGTTTAACTTGTACATCCATTAGAGGTATTTTAACACTTCAGTCACTGCCAAACAAGGACAAATAACACTTGTTAGCACTTGTCAACACAGATGAACACCAAGTACAATAGATCGATTAGAACAGATGAAGTTACATATTTGAGCAATAAGCTTAGTTCAGCGGTCCTATACAAAAATGAATCCTTCAGAATACTTCCTTCTTCTGTACAGTCATGTTTCAACAGTAATGAGTAACACTGACAGCAGCCCGCAATCTGACTATTTGTCTCCATCTGAGGCCGAGCACCATCCGCCATCAGTCTGTTAATCCACTGGGGAGACCAGATTAGATCTGGGCATGATGAAGTGCCGCAGTGACCTGACCGCAGGAATTATCTCATCTTGTGTGCATGAATGTGTGTTTGTGTAATGGCTATATGGCTTTATGTGTGGATTAGACCTATGGAACAGCTGTGTGAGCTGTCCTGAATAAGAGCTATTCATGTTAAACTGCCACCTCCCTGACCTGTGACTTAAGCCTCACTGACCCTGGGTTCCCTCACACTGACATTGGTCATGATGGTGTTCACTCTCAGCAGATTAACAGCTCCTGGATGCTGGAGATGTCATATAAACTGTTATTATATTCCACAGAATGCAGTCTCTTTGAATTTATCCAGCACTTTTTTGGGGGTATTTTTCAGCAATAAATCTGTTTCTTTGAGTCAGCAAGCCTCTTCTAAAAGTGACGCACTCTCACAGACAATGTCAGACACTGGCAATGAAATTTTATTAGGGGCAGGGCCATGTTCACTTTCCACCTTCACTTATGAGAATATTTGATAAGATGATCAAAAAGTAATTCCAGCCTTCAACTCAGAACAATGACTTTGCCACCTCGCTGCCCCTATCTTAAGGCCTTTGTAAAAAAAGAGCTTTATTTCTGCTGAACAAAGACCAAGACTGACATGACTTTTACCTACCTTTTCTTCTCAAGCACAATGCGGCTTTATCAATTGTGACTCCCTGAAAAGTAGATAGAACTGCCTTCAACCATCCAAGACTAAATTTCTCTTCCACAAGACTATATGGCTGGACTGTGTATGGTAAATGTGCATAATTGTGGTCAATTTGTTATAGAGCAATCAGTGATATTTTCTATAATGTCAATTCCTGGATATTAAATGCATTCATCTGCAATTTTCTGTAGTGGTCGTAGTAATATTTGTTGTTAAAGTGTGCTGAAGTATCATATTACCTGACATGGTTAAGCATCGTAGGATTAGCATGCTAGGCTAACAGTCTGTCAGCTGTGTGACTTTATATCTGTTCTGCGCCGTGACATCTTTCAGTGCACACAAACACCGTAAACACACCTGTCATCTGCCCAACACGGTGCTGTTAAACCAGAAACACCACGGCTACACCTTATTTTTATACAGTCTATAGGCTACACACAGCATGGCACAGCTATGCTAACAATGCTAGCCATGCTCACTAGCTGCTAGCCGTCGTGCAGGCTGGTAACATGGATCCGTTGCGTCTCATTGTGGGTGGGGTTCCTGTCAGTGTTGGAGCCTCCGTGTGAGACGCTTCGGTCGGTAATGTGTTTTTTTAAAACTTATTTCAGGGCTGCACTCACTCACTCAGGGTCTTTGCTGTAAATGCCCCATGAGGATGTAATTGAAACTGTCTAATGGGAAACACTGGGCCGGCCGACCAATGTTGTAACTTCTTCACTCAGTGAGTCAGTCAGTCAGTCAATCAGTGACAGACATTCAGGGTTATAGGGCTGGTCCGTGGCTGGTCCAGGCAGAAAGTACTTCTTCATTCTGTCCAGAATAAAGTGTTGCATGAATGAAACATTTACTGGTATAAGTTTTGTTATAGAGATCCAATTCCTGGTTGTTCTGAAGTGATTTTAAAAAGGTTTGATTTGGGTCAATTATGACAGGATGTATCACAGGGTGTAACTTAACATGATATGTATCGATATGTATCATAGACATGTATCATATTGTCCTGGAGACTGAAAGAGAGAGTGAAAAGGACTCCACCCTTGTCTCATCTTATCTCATGATGTCTTTTTTCTCTTCTCCAGGGTTTCTTGAAGGATTGCCCCAGTGGAACCCTGAATGTGGAGGAGTTCAAGAAGATCTACGCCAATTTCTTCCCCTATGGTGACGCCTCCAAGTTCGCTGAGCACGTCTTCCGAACGTTTGACACCAACGGTGACGGGACGATAGACTTCCGGGAGTTCATCATCGCCTTGAGTGTGACATCACGGGGCAAGCTGGAGCAGAAGCTGAAATGGGCCTTCAGCATGTATGACCTGGACGGAAACGGGTACATCAGCCGTGAGGAGATGCTGGAGATTGTACAGGTGAGCAAAGGACACTGGGTAGTGAAGTTTGGTTGGGGGCAATGGATGCAGGAATATAAATTATGATGTTTTTAATTTTGAAAATAATCTTCTTTTTGTTGTTTGTTTGTAGTAGCTGGCCATCCTCAGGCCTCAGGTGTTATTTAGTACTGTTATATAGTGCTGTAAATTACTCCATACCAGCTGTTTCACATTGGAACAGCAGTGGAAACATTTACTGAATGGAAACATTTAGGAAACATTTTATTGATGTACTCCAGCAATTTAGTAATCTACCATCATAAAAGTGGGGAACAGATTTTAAACAAGACCACAGTATACAGCTATGCTAGCACCTTTGTGAGGTTGTATTTTGGCCCGGTGGTGCTTTGACCTAAATGCTAACATTAGCATGCTAACTTCCACACAGTGCCAATCCTAACGTGCTGATATTGAGTAGTTATAATGTTTACCATGGTCACCATCTTAGTTTAGCGTGTTAGCATGCTATCACTTGTTAATTAGCACCAAACATAATGTGAGAGAATGTCATTACTTTTACAGGTATTTAGTCATAGACCAAAGTATTGCACTCTGACCTGATGATGGCGCCAGATGAAAAGTTAAGGGATCACCGATGTTACTACACCCATCTGTTAGTGACAAATGTCAACCTCATGGTGGCACTACAGGAAAAGTCAGGGGATCACCACAGGATTTATTTCATAGGAACCATTGAGTGTCAGTACAAAATTTTGTGCCAATCCATCCAGTAGATGTTGAAACATTTTACCAAAATCCAAAATTGTTAACGTCATGGTGGTGCTAGGAACAGTCAAATGATAATGCACTCCCTAGAACCACAGCACTAGTGTGGCCAATAAAAGAGTTGTTAACTGACTTTTAGTGTTTAGTATCGATCAAGCTCCAAAAATGCTGGATTCTACACTTCCCATAATGCAACTAATAGCATCTGTTTGTCAGCCTCTCTTTCTACAGTAATTACTCATGCCTTTCAAACTCTATGCCCCCAGTCTGTAATGCAGACCTTCTGTTTTTTAGCAACCCAAAATATTAGTCACATGGGGACTGAACATGAATCATATGTGTGATGACAGAAGACCCCAAAATAATGTCATAAATCTCTTTGTCATTACACCTTCAAATTTCCCAGAATCCCACTGCTGTACATTTCACTTGCACCAGTCAATCATATAGACTTTTGCATAGACAGAGAGATATGATATGATAATTGCTCTCTTCAAATATGTAACTTAATATATTTGTTTAACTGCATACAGGGAGGCTTGAGCTAATATGTAAAGACTTTAATAGACATACTTAATATTGGCACAGGCAACAGTTTGTATGGACACTGTTAAGTACAGCACTACATTAGTGCTGCTTGTAATCCTTTCACTATTGAAGAGAAGAAAATATAGATGCTCATATGCTGAGATATTGGGCTGGGGATAGCGCAGTATATTCTGCGTGTTTGTGTGTGTGTGTGTGTGTGTGTGTGTGTGGTGTGTGCGCCTCTGGGTTGTCATGGATTAGCGAGTTAAATTTAACCAGAGTTTATCCCTGAGTGTGCAGAATACTGGGATTATCCTCAAGCTCATTGAGGTTACGCACCACTGGATGAGAGGAGGGGCCCATTGTGTCATTGTATACTGAGAGAGAGACAGAGAGAGAGAGAGATTGTCATGATAGAGGAAGTCAGATTTGTTTTAAACCAAATTATCGAACAACAGACCATCTTCACCCTTCACACCCTGATCAGTAGATATATAACTTCTATCTGCTTTGTAGATTCTTGATATGTTTTTTTTACTTAATCTGGTATGTGTCTGTTCTTTAAAAATTGAAAAAGGTTGAGGGAGAGAGAAATGTATGACATAATTAAAATAATCTGTAAAATCATATGTTGTCATGTTCTGTAAATACTGGCAATATTGAGAGATTTGGCCCAAAACAGAGGTGTAAGACAGGGCTGCAGTATTACTCCAGCCATGTTTAATAAATATATATATGAATAACAAAATCATTGGAGCAATAAGATACCCCACTGTTAGATATTCAAATTAAATGTGTTCTTTGATAAAAAAAAATATCTTTTTACACATTCACAGGATTTTACATATCAAAGTCTGTTTACAGGTCTTGGGGAGTACTACTGCAAATGTAAAACAGTAGTATAAAGCCTTTTGTGGTTCCAGAGGGAGCTGCAGCAAGTCTAATAAATTGCTTCAAGTGATGAGGCTTGAGTCAGCATCGGTTGGGGCTGAGGACTACAAATTTGAAAATGAAAAAAACAAAAAATCTGGGGGCTGTGGAGTTAGAAAGAAGTGAGGATACCAGATATCTATAGCTCCTCATGTCTGTTTGAGGTTTGCTGCTCAAGGCTACATTAGCCGCTACTAGCACAACACACCTGAATCTCTTATGGAACTGTTGGTGGTCGTGTTGCATTGTGGGTAATATAGGCACCAGGTTTTGACAAGGAAGAAGATTCAATCTCACGTCTGTATGTCATGTATGCAGTCCAAGCCCCTCAGAAGAGCACCGGGGTTTGAAGCCAATTTGACATAGTGGCAAAACTGTGGGTGCCCATTTTTCCCGCACACAATCATGGGAAAAGGAGCAGAGTATGTTTTCATGCGGGTAATTTCTTTACAGCGGGAAGTGGCATTTTGTCTTCGTGCGCCACTGAGCAACCTTCGGGGGCTCGCCTCTGACGCTGTATCCAGTTTTCTTAATACATCCATGACACAAACCTGAAATCAGAAAGTGGTTAGCCTAGCTTAGCATAAAGACTGGCTGCATGGGGAAACAGCTATCCTGGTTCACTCAAGATTTCAAGTGAGCATGTTGTATCTCAGTTTGTTCAATCCGCATGCAAACGGAAATGGAAAAAAGTCCAGGAAATGTGAAAGTCAGAACTGTTCATTCAGTTATCACCCTTTTATGGAGGAAAATATTAACTCTCGCTTTTATAGTCCAAGAAATAAAATTTTAAAGCTGCTCCGATGTACCGAAAAACACAGCGGGCTTATTTCGTACGAGCTACCTTCCCTTCTGAGGTTGCTGCTGTGACACTGATGTACAGTCTGTTTTACACCCTATATTCCCTATGGAGAGGATTTATTGGGCACCTCAGCTAATTGTAGATCTGTACCTGAGGCTGGCTGATACTCCAAGCTTTTCCGTGCTCAGAAATTAGTTTAATGCTATCAGGGGACAGGAGGCAGTCGTATCAGTCAACAGATAAAGATGTATCAGATCAATACAGTAAGCTATACTTGTAAGCCCCCCTGCCCTGCTGGCACATGCAAGCTGTCTCTGTGGTACAGTATGGTGGTTTGGCCTGCTACAGCCGTACAGATCCTGCGTGGGTATTTGTGGGAAAGCTGCCCAAGGAGCAGCTCTTGGCATCGGGGAGTAACAAATGTGAGTGAATCAAGTGGACTTTAGAAAGCGTGTTTATCAGCATCTTGAAAGCTACAGTGACTTTATTTTTCAGTTCAGTTGTGGTTTAGTTCTCTCCTGCTGAGTCTTCTTAATGGGTCCC
Organism: Thunnus maccoyii; assembly: GCF_910596095.1. Classification (NCBI taxonomy): domain Eukaryota; kingdom Metazoa; phylum Chordata; class Actinopteri; order Scombriformes; family Scombridae; genus Thunnus; species Thunnus maccoyii. The sequence goes on along the minus strand of NC_056547.1, from coordinate 24,631,338 downwards.
AGTGCTGGCGTGAATTCACTTGTCTTTCTCCCCCCCTTCCTACCCCCACCCCCACCCAAACACCAACCCTGTCTCTCTCCTTCTTTCTCTCCCTCTCTCACGCTCTGTCTCTCAGGCCATCTACAAGATGGTGTCATCTGTGATGAAGATGCCAGAGGATGAATCCACGCCGGAGAAGAGGACAGATAAGATCTTCAGACAAATGGACCTCAATAATGATGGTGAGGGGAGGAAATGGTAAAATGGCATGATGAATACGCTGTGGAGAGGGGAGGGGAGGATGAAGAATGGATGATGAATATGACAGTTTATAGAAGATGATCTTTGAAATGTGCTCATTTTGTGTTGGAAACGAGATTTCTTGAAAGAATATGTTAGTTTTTATTCCCGTGTCAGGTCAAACATTTGACACATCACACTTACTGTAGAGAAAAGACACCGTTATATAACATCAAAACACATGATCCAGTCGCACATATACACAATCAAAAGAAAAGAAAACATCATTTACAACATAAGTCCCCCTTAAGTCCAAAAATATGTTTATCTTATTGTTACTTCACTGTGATGTTTGAGCTTCACTGTGCAGAGTTTGACACTAGAAGACTGTTTTCAACTTCATCTGCTGAAGGAGGAAAGTTTCTCTGTGCTCACCTTAAATCTGAGTTTAAGGCATGTACCTACGAACAGGATTTGTGACATCACAACTAGTTTTGAGCCAGTCATGGACCAGTATGCAACTTGTGTGCACAAGTGTGATGTGGAAACTCCAGTGAAGCCTCCAGTGCACAAACACTGAGAATTGACTTAATAGTGAAGTAGTAGACATCTTGTGTCCAGTATATTGATATTGATAGATTCTGGATTTTTCAATGAGGGAGAATTTTGTAATGAGGTAATTGAACTTTTTTGTGGAACAACCATATCAGACACTAATTACTATTCAAAGCAGAGTATTTCTATATGTCTTAAAACACACATCTGGAAGGGATCTTAATAAATAAATGTTAACCTTTTCACTCTTTTTATATATATATAAAATATGTATTTATATATATAGAATATGTGGGTTGTTTATCCTGAATAAATATCTTTCTGGTTAGCCTGCTTTCTTTCATATCAACTAGCCATTTCAATAACTGAGCTAGGAATGTTACTTTAAATATATATATATGTTATTTGTTACATAAATAAAGGTAATTGCATCACTTTACTAAGATGTTTTGGTTCAACAAGCTGCATCTTCATTTTGTAGGTATTTACTGACCATCAACAGCTAGCGTGTGTTATACTGTAATGTAATTACAAAATTTCAAATTATAATCCTCTATGCTACTCATCACTGAAAAAAAAATCCCATTTCTGTAACAAGGGAAGAACATTTCATGCACCGTCCTTCGAACTAATAGCTTCTTTTCTTGTTTTCTCTCTCCATCTACCTTGCAGGCAAATTATCCCTGGAGGAGTTTATCAAAGGTGCCAAAAGCGACCCCTCCATTGTTCGGCTACTCCAGTGCGACCCCAGCTCGGCCTCCCAGTTCTGAACCCACCGCCCCCCACCCCGCCCCCCCGCCGCGACTGCTTCTTCCTCACCCTCTCCGTTGCTATCGAAACAGTCACTCAAATCAATGCATGATGGTTCTCGTCTCTCATATCATCTTCATTTTTTTGTGTCTGTGTGTGTGTTTGTGCGAGGATGGAGGTATTTTAAGGAGGATTAAGAAGAGTCATCACTTTCATTTTACTTTCATTTTTATATTTTGGAAAAACGAAGGGACACGCATACATTTAATGATCAGTCGACAGAGGGGTCCGCTAATGTTCCTGAATATCTCTCTCTCTCTGGAACATCGGATTTCCAAGGAGCTGGTGACAAAGTGTGAATGTTTGTTGTTTTTTTTGTTTTGTTTTTTTTTTTGCAGGATGTGATGATCTTGAGAAGCGTCTCGCTCAGTTTCTCCTCCACCACACATGTATATCATGTATATACTGTATGTCTATGTATATCATAAGATGAAGTACATTTGTCTTCATGTATGGTGCACACTCTCTGGCATTGAAAGGCAGTATTATGTAGCGTAGCCTCCTGGTCTGATCTGAATAAGTGGGTTGGGGTGGACGTGGGTGGGGGTCGGGTTTTGGGGGATTATTGGGATTTTACTGCTATATGATCTTTCGCTGAGAAAAAGAAGGCCTAAGATCCCATTGGATTTTTATTGATATCTACTGGCATTTTGTTGATTTTTACATTTTAAATGGTTTCATTTGTACATAATATTGTTTTCCTCCTTCATGTTGTTTTATTTATTCATTTTTATTCTTATTATCGTGCTTTCACTTTGATATGTTTAAGATGACCATAATCTAGTTTACAGTGACAGAAAGAGAGAGAGAGAGAGAGAGAAAATGTGAGTTAAAGTTGATCTCTTTGGGATTTGTTAACGTAGGAGAATATCAAATTGTATTGTTGATAAGTATAAGGAAATCCCATAATGCATTTGATCAATGACACCAGTAGCACATATCGTTTGAGCCGCCATGTGTTTATAAAGTATGGCTGTGCATTTGATCTGAATGCGTGTGTGTATGTGTGTGTGCATGTGAATATGCACTGTATGCTCGAGGCTGACTTTTACAGTATTATCATGTTGTGTTGTTTCTTAATTTGTAAGTATTTTATCAACGAGCAGTAAACTTAAGATAGTCGTAACCTGTCACTATACTGCATGATCCTACCGACCAGACAGCGTAAAAAAAACAAAAACGACAAAATCCACAAAAACAGTAACGCACATCGGTATCTTTTTGTAGCTCTGCAGCCTCCTCAGCACTGTACCAGAAACACGTCGACATGATTGAACATTTGTCTTGCTTTGGGACAAACCCTCCCTTCTCTCTTTTCCTCTGACAGACAGAGAACTCACTAAGGGCTTGTTCATCACTCTAGCTGAATGCTTTTATAACCTCCTGGATTAGTCTGCTTACTGAGCAGTTAGATGAAGGGATATGTCTCATGAGAAAAGGAACGAGTTTAGATACTTGGTCTGATTTGAATTCTTAGGGTTTCCGGACATACAGTATGTAGTAACCTGACAGAAATCAGTGGCTGTGTTTACATGTACAGTGGTGTAAATCTTAATTCATATATTTATTCTAATTGATGCGATTTATTATTGTAACACCGAGAAAGTGAATCGTTTTGAGACGAAGCATCAAATTAGCCTCTGAAATAAAATGAAATATAAGATTTTAAACTATTTATAGTCTGTGTGCTATTGGAGTTTTAAACACTAAATAAAACACGCTCCAGAATACAAGCCTCTATCTGCAATACTGTGCACATGTAAACATAGCAACTTGTTGTAGCACCACTCTCATGCAACCATTCGAGGCCCTCATTGCCAGATCACTACTGCCATCCTGCAGGTTAAATACACAGCAAATTCAGTTTGTGAAGTAGCTAAGCATCGGGCAAACTGGAAAAAACAAGCAGACACTCAGATGCATCTTCATCCAAGAGAGCAACCGTTTCTTCAGTGTTCTCACTGGAGACACAGTATGGGACAAAAACACAGTTTTCAGTTTAATAAGTTTAAAGCATTTAAGGATCTCTGTGTTCTCATTAAATTATTATTGTTATGCTCGCATTTCTTTGGTGTTGTGTTTTTGGTATCTAGCAGGGGTGGAATGTAACAATTTCAGGGTACTTGTACCAAAGTATTTTCATTTTAAGCTACTTCATACTTTGAAATGTTGTACTATTTACTCCACTACGTTTATTTAACAGCTGTAGTTACAAGTTACTTTTCAGGTTAAGATTTTACATGCAAAACATATCTTCGATTTATAGTATATGATAATTTTTTATAGATAAAACTACCCCTAAGTACATAAAGCAGTTCAAATGTAGCTCCACTAAAACTTGCTGCATATAAGTGCTGCTTATATGTTAATGCATTAATACTCATCCAGTATTACCATAATACATCAGCTGGGCCATTCTGCAATAATGAGCACTACTACTTTTGATTCTTTAAGTACATTTTGCTGCCAATACTTCTGTATTTTAAGTAAAATTTTGAATGCAGCACCTTTATTTGTGATGGAGTATATTCATATTATGGTATTGCTACTTTTACCAAAGTAAATAGTTTCTGTACTTCTTCCACCACATTTATCAAAGCTGATATTCAACATTCTGTGCTCTTATCTTACCCCTGCTCAGTGAAAAGGAATGAGGATTCGTGATCTTTATTATATAATTATTCCATAAATTTATGATGTTAAAAAGGCCTTTTGAAACACTCCATTGAAACCCAGACTAATGTAATTACTTCAGGTGGGTTAGCAGCTCCATAAAGCAGGTTCATGCAGGCTTCACTTTACACACTGTGGGAGTTGAGGAACACTTATATCACACTTGGATGATTGCTCTGTCTGCCATGTGAGATAAAAATAACTTTGCTGTAGCTGGTCAGAGAAGAAACTCAATCATACCAGATATGTCAGATTTTTTTAAAGCCCAATACAGGCCCAGTGTATCAGACGTTTCACTACCTCACAAACTGAATTTCTTTGTGTAATGGTGGCAGAGTGAACTAGCAGTGAGAGCCTAATAAGAGCTGTGCTGGTCCAGCTGTAGCCAGATGACATCAGGTCCGATTTAACTTGTACAAAACATTTGCACAGGAGCTTCCTAACCAGCCGCACCTCTGCTTTGGGATCCTATAGTGTCACTGCCATCTGCTGGTAGGATAAGGAACAACAGTTGCTAGACCCCGAACTACAGTTTAATCCTTTTCTATTCTCACTGCCTCTGATGATCTGGTACCTTGTGTTGGATAAATACACCCCCTTCTTTCTTCCTCCTTAACCCCCCTTTCCTTCCTCCCAATTTTCTGTTGCATGAAAACCTCACATGAGGATGTCATGTTTGTTCTGTTGGGCCTGAAATCGAAATATACCTATGTGTTTCAAAGCTGCATGTGTGGGCTGTTTCTTCATTTCTGGTTATTTAGGATATGTGAGGAATGCATTAAAGAGAAGCGTATTTCACAAGGCTAATGTATGGTCATGACAGCTGAACTACTGTGACTGTTGCAGCCTGTCAATGTTCTCCATAGGTCCTTATTAACACACCCCTGACACAGGTGAATGGTGGATGTGTTTGTACCAGCCTGTCAGGATGTCTACATGTTTGTCTGACTATAACCAGTCATTCCTGTCAGACCACTAGCTGCTGGCATTACCAGTTATTTAAAATGAATTGTTTTCCGTTAGAGAGACACAAAGCACAAAACACACAAACTAGCTGCAACATTATGAATAAAAACTTTATTTTCTTAATAAATACAAAAACTTGAAGAACTAGTTTCACATGTAACCGGTTTCTCTTGACCTAACAGCAGAAAAAATGCACACACACCTGATTCCAAATTACTCAAACAGGCAACAAATACCAAGGACTTCATTCTCAACAAAAACAGGTAGAAGGTGAAGGCACACCCACGCACTCTCTGTACACCGGATTACTTCCCTGTACTGTACCTGCCTCCACTATGTGTAACACAAAAATTAAAGGAATAGTTAGACACTTTGAGAAATTTGTTCATTTCACTTTCTAGCCAAGAGTGAATAAGCCTATTTTCCAAAATGTTGAACTATTTCTTGAATTCTGAACTAATTCCTCCTACAAGAGTGGCATCATACTTTGGAGATTGCCTCATCTTTCTATCCTGTCATGAATAATTTTGCCCTCATAAGTATAAAAATACAAGAACAGACACACATACTGTACAGTAACTGGGATTCTGCACACTATGAAAACAGTCTCGGAACTGTAGAAAATTCACATCAGGTTTTAGCTCAAGTCCATTGCTAAAAAACATTTCCAGCCTCTGAGCCCACAGTTTTGAAACACTGACAGGAAAAGAGGTTTGTGAGTATGATGTTCAAATCTAAAATATTACAGCTAGAACTACAGCATATACCTTCACGGCACCTTGTTTTCATTCATCAAGCAGCTCCAGCATCTCAAATGCAGCAGTTAAATCCAGAAGCTGGATCTTTCCAGCGTACCTCTCTCCAGCAGTTGGTGTTGCTCTGGTGCCCTTTGCTGGCTGCCAACCCTCGATACCGGCCTTTCTCGGTCTGACCTTTCTCTGTGTGGCTGGCGAAGAGGCTGCCTCTCCGAGTGAGGAAAACTTCCGTGCTGACTGGGAAGACGCTGTGGAGGAGGAGGTTGGCGCTGCTGTCTCGGAGGTTCAGTGTTTCGTCTCAAAGGTTCACTGGAGCTTCTTGAGGCTTCAGAATAGCGTGTCGGAGTTTCAGTGTATCTTCTTGGAGGTTCAGTATAGCAAGACAGAGCAGCTTCCTCCATTGGCCTTACCACATTGATCTACACAAATGCAGAGAAATGATTAATGACGGTTTGTAAATTTGATTTTAAAATACTACTCAATTGAAAATGGTCTTATGCACCGTCTAAAGGACTCAATTTTGGAAACAGCACAATGAATAACTGAGCTTATAGTGTCTTAGTCCAAATCTCACCGCTCTGCCATAGTCTCTGGGTCTCTTCCTGTGAGGGCAGCAAGGCAGACCAAGGAATGAAATGCAGACAGAAAAGCATCGGGAGGAAAACACCAGCTGGATAACACAAGTTACGATCAGAGGCATCCACAGGATCAGAGTTGTACTCTGGGGAGGGATGGAGAAGGGAGAGCAGTCAGCTGTTAGTGGCAACCACCAGCTGGACCATACGGAGCACAATTTTAGGCAAGAGCACCTTCACATAAATGGGGATACAGTGTATAATGGATAATGATGTGGTACAGAACTCAGTTTCTCTCAGGCAGCTGCGGAGCACTGCAACACAACAGCAGCAAGTCTGGGAGTTTATGTTCGCACAGGAGAGTCAGCATTGTGAATAAAATATGCAGAGCAGAATGTATCAAAGTAAAAGTGTAGGGGGAATTCAAAGAAAAAGAGCTGCCTTTTGCATGCTGACTTGCAGACTACAAAGAGAATAAAAGTTTAAAGTTTGGAGATTTCTTTGAAATTCAGGATAAAATACGCACAAAGCACAAAAAAATAAACCTTGCATAACCATCATTACTGCCTCTAAGTGATGTCTATCAGAACCAGAAGTTCAAAACACATCAGGTGATGTAATCCACCCTCTGGCAGCCATACTGGAGGTCCCTAGCCATTAGACAACTCTGACTGAACACCACAGTTTGCAGTCTCAGTAGACAACAACGAAGGGGGTTACTTCTCTGCTGATTTAGAGTTGAAACTTAGTTTCTGACTATGGGATAAATTTGGTTTATTATAACTTTTATCTCATTGGTTATGATAAGATTGTACTCATCAGATCAACTAATGAGATCTGAAAACACAGCAACACCACTTCATTACAGTCCAGCAGGGGAAGAAACAAGCAGCTAGATGATAAGATGAGTTTTAATCAAGTTTAATCAACAATTTAGCCAGATTATCTAAACAACTTTTATTTGGAGATAAAAATCAAATGTGAGCGCCTCCGAAATGTCAGCCCCTAATTGCACAGGAAAATTCTGTGCATGTACAACTACGGTAAATTGAAGTTGAACCACAAAATCTATAAACTGATGGATGTTAACACCAGTGTGGGTAATAATTTAACCATTCACCTTCATTCTTTCTTCTATAATAGTTTGTTAGCTTATAGCAGCTAACCTAGGGGTTTGTTTAAAAGCTTTTTGCTCGTCTGACTGGTCGTGTTTCTTTCTCCTTTTTTTTTTAGCGATGTCCCCACGTCCCCAGATCTTAAGTATTCCTCACCGCTAGATGCCACTTAATCCTACACACTGCACCTTTAACTGGAGTAAACTGTAACATGATATTTTTGTACACTTTTGCTACAGTGAAATGCATGTGGGTACAAACCAAACTGGGATCTACTAGCTCCATAGCGTTGCTAGTGGTCAAAAACTCTACAGGGTACCTTTAACCTAGAAACCCAAACTACATCAGCTGCATGTTATGCACTGATGTGTATTTTATAACTCTGAGGTCACTACAAGCAACTTGGGGTTCACTGTACTTTTGCCAGCTGTAGTGGACAATATGTGCAACTGAACAATTCAGTTACATCAAGAGAAAGGTCACTTAACTGACAAATTGTAGACTACTGGGTTTGCTAAAGTGCCCAGGTCGTACTGATGTGTGGATGCAGCTGTGAGGCTGAGCAGGCCTGACAGGCCATCTGTAAGACACTGGAACAGGACTGGAGCCTGAAGTGGACCGACAGGGTCAGGTCAGCATTTCTGCCACCAGCCCAGCGGCTCCAGAGTGTGACTGACTGAGTGACAGAAAAGACACCCAGCATCCAACACCCTACACACATACACACACACACACACAAAAGGGAAACAGTAACCATGATGCGCAGCCTCACTGCTCTGTTCTGTTTGTGCCGCAGTGACAATGGGCAGCTGTTCAAAGAGCCAGCTGCTGCAGAAAAAGTCAGAGTTCATGCTTTGATGTAAGCGTTTGTCGTACACACTAATACACTCACATAGATGCGTGTGGGGTCAAAAGGACACTCGTTGGTGATGCTGGAGTAGCCAATGGCATCAGGGAAGCGGCAGTGAGTCAGGAGGCTCCGCCCACCGTGAATGATGGCCCTCACCACAGATACAAGGAGTCCGATGGCTGAAGCTGCTGCCATGAGTGCTGAAACCAAACTGACAGAGAAAAGTGCCAAAGTCTGGGGAAAGGACAGAAGCACACAAGTCATATAATTAGGAAAGAAAAACTTGATGATTGATAAGATCAAATAAAGCTTTAATGCACCCAGTGGAGCAGAGCAAAGAATAAACATTCATAAAAAGAGAGCAAATTCAGCAGATTTAAGGCAAGAAGTATTTATTTGGAGCATGATTTTGATTTGGCCTTAAGTTCACTGTTTATCAGTCCAGACTTCATTATTTTGTTTCCTGTCATTTATCATATAATCGCATAACTTCCCCAAAAGCTTCACTTTTGAGGAACTCACTCCTCTTCTGCAGCTTCTCACTGGGCTTTAACATGTCTAAAGGAGCCTTAAAGGGGCACTCCACTGATTTTATAGATGAATTTTAGTTTGCTCATCACAAGGAGGACTATTCAGCCTGTGAAAATTGTTGTATAATGTCTTCTGTGGCTCTGAGGGGTGCTTTCAAAAGTTTGAAAAAGGTTATATTGGTTTTAGGCTTAAGACTCAAAGTTTTTAAGGGAAAACCTTCCCTTTTTAACATTGACTTACAACACATAGGAAGGCCTGACTGTAAAAACTCATAGTTCACAGTCTGTGTGAAAGCCAACGTCTAAAGTCAGAACTTCGAAACATTATACACAGTATATAGAAGTAGACATTTCTATAGGTTAAAGTTAGAATATTTTATCGACTACACCCAAACAGGATCCAAGAATTTAGGCAAAATAAAAAAAATGCTTGGGGACAATTTTTTGGAATATTTAAAAATGTCAGAATTTACTGTGAGCTTTGCAGTTTTTTGAAGAATTTTTCATGGCTTTTGAAGGGCTAAACAATTAACCCATACTGTGTTGAAAAGATAAACCTGGTGATAGTCTATGGTTTCCTAATTGTCGACAAATCCAAAGAAAAGACCCAAATCAACAATGTATTGATCATACTAACAAGTATTTCCATTGCACCCATTTATCTTATTCCTCTGCACCATAGAGCTCCACAAAAACTATCAAAGACATGTGAATGAGCCTCACTGTTGCACTGGGTGAAATGTTCACAACTCGTCTAATTTTGAGTCAATCTACATTAACTGTCTTGGTGCCATATATATATATATATATATATATATATATATATATTCACTCGTGCACCACATTTGCTGTTGAAAATAGTCCACAACAAATCCACAATTGACCCCCTTTTCACATAACTTTGTAAGAAACTACAGTGTCCAGCTGTTTTGTGACCCGTCTTAAAGGATTTTTGTCTTCAGAAGTAACCAGCAGGCTTGGGGTCACACAGTGCCACAGACAGGGTAGGGTTGTTGTACGTACTGAGAAACACTATGCTGGTTTCTAAGTGATTTCTTGATGATAAGAAAGATATAGAACAATGCTAGGCCTTATCTTTTAATCCCAGTAAGAAGCTGCAGCATTAGAAACTAAATCTATCAGTTACACACGATAATAAATGATGTTCTGAATACTAAAACAGTGGGCCTAACCTTAAATAAGTTTACAGAAGGTGCGACATACAGTAGGTACAGAAAGTCTCGAGACTTAATATCGCTTTGTGAAGACGACATGAGTTGTTCAGTCAAAACTTGATAAGAACATTAGAAAATAGTGCAGTTCATCAGGAGATTAGAAGTTGCAGTAGCCAGAAAATGTGACTAAAGGACTGTGTTAACATGAAAAGAGGGAGTGTTGAGATTACATGTTACTCATGCTTTATGATGCCTGGATGACTGAATAAGATAAGATGAGTTGAGCTGCTGCTCGTCAGCGCTGCCTTGCCCAGTTCACGGTTACATCGACTAACAATGGAAGCTGGGAGTGGTTTATCACGGCAGGTTTGCCCATGTTTACTCATTCTGTTCAACTCACTGCCTCGTCGGTCCCGTCTGAGCAGCCCGACAGCTGATTGAATAAACAGAGAGAAACCGTTGTGCACGACTGGAGGCAGAGGTGGAGAACAGAAAGTCTGCTAGCTCTGCAGGGCTGGATCTTAACACCTGAAGCAACATGCAGCATGTAGGAGCTCAAAAGGGGTTTTTTTTTATGTCCTCCTGACTAGACAGAGACAAGAGCTGAGAATAAAGTATGAGAAAACAGGAGAATACAAAAGTGAAAGCAAGTGTACGTGCAGAGCAGTGAGACGGAGATCAAAATTGGTACATAGTGCGCCATGAAAATACTGATGTGGTAGGAGGGATCAATGAAAAGAAAGCTGGAAAGAAATCATCACTTAACATCAGGGGTCATGATTGACAGCAGCATTGCCAGAATGCACAGTAGATAGTTTCCTGTCTGCATTTTTAATGGGTTTATCTTTTTTTCAAGAGCATTTAAATAAAACAAAAACTGAATTAGAAACTAAAAGTGATACTAACCAGGCTTCTGCTCTTCTTGTTTTTGGACAGGACAATAGCCAGAATGCCAACAACAATCCCCTGCAGTGAGAAGAGAGAAAAGATCTAAGAAAATGTCCGTTTTGTTTAAATTAACATCTTCTGCTACTACTCATTTTTGACAGGGAACAGCAACGATGGATGATATCCAAAATTACCATAGAGCTAAAAAGGAAATGATTTCCTTTGATATACTTCCAGATACATATGTAAGTGTATTTGGAAGTATATCCCAGTCTCTGTTTACTGAAGTTAGCAACATGAGGAAAGTCAAACCGTCATTTCTGTCACCACCTCAGCACTTCTGTGTATTTAAGTGCCTATGTGGGTTTTGAAAGTTGTTTTTGTTGGGCCGGAAAAAAAAAAGACAATTAGCATCAAATTCATCAATTAGAATTATCACATATAACCATATAAGACCAATGCAGCCACTGTTTTAAACAACTATTTACTGCATTTTTTTAGTAGAAATTAAATTTATTACAAGAATATGTGCATAAAAAAATGAGGCTTTTTCAAGGGGTCTTTGTTTAGAGAGGTAGTTTTACAAGTAACCCTAATGACTGATCAAAGGATCCAATGATTTGTTTGACTGAGAATCCAAATCATTTGCAGAATTTAACACTTTCCTACATTATTTTAAAAGAGTTATGTGAAGCTATTTTAACAAACACTCGGGTTACTTTTACCAAATGGTTCCTTATAGCAGCGAAAAAAAAGATCCTCTATGGTACAAGCCCAAAGAACTTTTTATTAAGAAGGTCTCTACAGTATATTATGATTAATTCTAGTACATTTCTTGAAGGAGTAGGCACATTTGTAACTGTTGTAGGGAGGCACTAATGGTAAAGCCCATGGCTCTTAATAACAAAGTCTCAGCAGTGAGCCCTGAACTGAAAATACTGCCCTGATATGGTTTGTTGGCATTTTTTTAATAAAATGGAAACGTGTAAAACAAGTTCCCTTATACTCCATAATGCCCGCAGAGATGAATTCACTCCTTGATATTGCAGAAATGCCACAGTGCAGCCTGTGTATAAGCACTCACCACCAGGCCAGATGTGAGAGCCACCACATTAGAGATGGCGTACTCCATGGCCCTGGCCTGCTGGTGGAGGTTGATGTGTCTGAGCACCACACCGTGAACCAGCGCTCCCAGCAAGAAGTTAACATGACCAATTAGGACCATGCTCAACCCCATCTTCATCAGGGCCTGAGGCTGCTCCAAGCTGGCACAACACACTCCTGAAGAGAGGAAGGAAGGAAGGAGGACGGGGGATAAGAGAAGAAGAGACGCTCCAGGCAGTGAAATACAAAGACGCGTGATACAAAACAGAGAGAGTTGCAGTGGTTTTGGATAATGTTACATCATCCATGTTGCCCAGGTTCAATGTCCCAGTGCTATAATCCCTGTTGTATTGATCAGAGACAAATGCCAGGTCAAAACCACAGCAGGGATGTCACTTGTATTAATGATTAGCTGCTGAGCACATAACTACAGTACAGGCAGTACAGACTGACATGTCCCTAACAAGGGTATTAGAGTGGACTGAAAATTACATTTACAGTAACTGAAAAAAGTCAGAGCTGGAGTGAAGATGAAAATATAGCAAATAAATCCAGTACGTTCTTATACAGTGCACATGAAAAGCAATGTTGGACACACTGTGCTTGTTCATGGAGTGAAAATATCAAATTTTAAACTAAATCTAGACCTAACTTTTTAGAATTATAGAAACCAAGCAATGAAGACAACATGATGCATTTTCTATCCTGATGCGTAATAAATCCGAACAATTTGTTAAATTTGGTTCATGAAGTTGATCTGTAAGTTTTGCATGTCATCCAACAGCCCATTCTACATTTGGTGATGCTTTCATATAATGTTGCAGGTGATTAATATTCCATATGGAATAATGAAAACTGCCTCACTTTAGACATCAAATATTAAGTGCTCCGTTAGAGTTAGACTTAATAAAAAAGACAATTTTTGGTTGTCCTACACCTCTATATTTATTTGTTTGTGTGTGTGTAACATTGGATATTTCCATCATAACTCCTATTTTGACAAGATAAGTCCATTTCTCCACAAAATACATCCCTGCACTGTTTGAGACAACCCACCTGCATATGAGTCTATTTGCATTTCACATGAAGACTGTTCAACCTCTGACATTAAAACACGTCAAAGGATGTGGGCTCAAAACAGTTTTTATGACATTTTGGTATAAGGGGTGTTATATTTCTAGTGTTAATATCAGGATTATCAACACTATTTGATGCAAGCATTGTTGTTAAAATTGTTTCAATGTGCTGAAATCATACACACAAAAGATTCTTAGAAGTGGTTTAGACAAATTATAAAATATATTAGTATGATAGTACAATTTCAAAGGTTTTTTCCACGAGACACTGCAGAGTTCATCATCTCCAGACTGGTGTGTCACGCCACTACCGCACCCAAACAAACACCGAAACTTTTTTAACAAACACTGTCTGCACCTTACATATATTTAAATCATCTTCACAGGTGATGTTTTACCTGAACCGGCCATCTCGGCCTGGTCACCATTCCTTAAAATTGACGGTGAGTCTCGTGTGTTGATGTTACCAGCGTGTCCTTTTCCCCTCTTCAAATTAAACACCACACATCAAAGTGTCACTCAGCAAAGCACGCAGACAGTGACGCTTCTGCTAAATCATTTCAAAATAAAATTTGACCTCAGAATGTATGTATGAAGCGTGATGAGCATGGCATGATTTTTGAAGATTGAATTTGATATGCTAACAAATAATATTTTATGCAGCTTTGGTGTGAAAGTTAGAAAATGACACGAAAAAGTCAAAACTATATAGCCCAATTTAATTTTTTTAAGCAAGTGAATGAAATTAACTAATGTGAAGGTTATGTTTAAGACATAATTTGCGGTAAATTAATACTTTAAACACGTTTTTATCTTTCAAAATGTTCCTTCACTCCAGCTTTCAATTGTCCTTTACGGGTTGCATTTTATGCTTTTATTTTGAAGCCAAAGTTGGCATGACATGTAGATAGTGAGTCCGCAGATACACCTATTGCAAACGAGCGCAGGTGCACCTATTAGCACCTCCCTCTTTATTTTGTGATAGGTAAAAAAAAAAACACTACACTAAAGTTAACTTACTTTATTCAACAAGTTTTTTTTACACTAAAGTGCACTTTGGTTAAATGTGGTGCGTTAACCTTCAATGCTAGTTCTGATGTCAACACCTGGATCAAAGCCTGGAAAAACATGACAAATGGCCTTACCATTTGATTATTCTGTGATACATTTTAGAATATTAAGATTCCTTTTAATTAAGTTACTAAAGAGTACCACAGAAGCTATAGTGTATGAATCTTGTCGAAATTGCAAAGTTGCCTTTTTAGCAACTTATATACAAAACAATTGATCTATGGGATTTTGTTTTCTGAAGGCTTCACAGCCCTCACATGATAATGTAGTAGGCCTTTAGTGCCACCAGGTGGAGAAATGGTGCTATGAAAGAAGAAGAAAACAGATCTTTCCCATGAATGTGCATTTTCTCTGGTTTCCAAGTTCAAGAAACTTTATTCTCAGTGCTTTGATAAACTTTGTAAGAGAATACAATAAACAAATAATGCCATTGTCATCAATGACAATGGTCACAAATATGAACATTCCTTTAGTCCTTCATTTAACATTGATCAATTGGTTCACGATGTACAGTAGACTAAATCATTCAAATCTCTTCTAGTGAAGAAATATTTATTACACTATAATATCATTATATATCATATAAAATTGTATATAAAATTACTTTGAAAATTAAAATACCCTCAATGAAGAAAAAATATGGCCCTATAGTTGAACAGTTACTCCATCTATGATGTAAGAGACTTGCGGCCATCCATGTCAGCATGGACCATTCTAGATGAGGTGTGAACGGTGCCTCTGTGTTTGAGATTAACCACCCGGGCAGCGATTAGATAGAAAATCTCGCAGATGTTGAGCACCACACACATGAGGGATGCCCCCACCATGAAGTAGGTGAAAATGGTCTTCTCAGTGGGCCGGGATACATAGCAGTCCACTAAATTGGGACAGGGCGAGATATCACATTGGACCTTCCTGGGCAGCTTGAAGCTGTCATAGATGTAGTGGAGCAAGTAGAGGAACGTGATCTCAAAGGCAGTCTTCATGAAGAGACTTATCAGATAAGTCCACCACAGACCGCCATGCTTTTGGCCTGGGTTGTCATACAGCCGAGCGTTCTCACCGTGCTTTGCTCGGTACTTGCGTTCCCGCTCTTCTCGGTAGGCCACGTGCAGCACCACCATGAAGGAAGGGCAAGTGACGAAGATGAGCTGGAGGGCCCACAAGCGAATGTGGGAAATGGGGAAAAAGTAATCATAGCAGATGTTGGTGCAACCTGGTTGGCGGATGTTGCAGTCAAAGTGTCCCTGGTCATCGCTCCAGACACGCTCAGCAGCCACCACATAGACCAACACCCTGAAGACGAAAACCACTGACAGCCAAATGCGTCCGAAGGCAGTGGAGTACTTGTTGACTCCACTAAGAAGACCCTGGAGAAACTTCCAATCCATGAGTTCAGCTTTGATTCACTTCTTTTGACTTGTGTCTCTTTAGAAGTCTGCTTCGAATGTTGCAGAAAGTAAACTTTTTCAAGAGTGAGCTAGAACACGATAAAAAGACAAACACAAAGGCAGAGTTACGCAATTATCCAGAGAATTACAAGAAACTTAAGGAGCAAAATGAGATAAAATCAATCTTTGATTTGCCAAAATATCATACTGTAACTCTGTTATCTGTTCCAAATATTTCATTGCCTATTTTAGACAAATGTTCCCTTTTCTGATCAAACCTTTTTTTGGTAGCTCTGACAGCTGAATCCCATCTCCCATTTCTCACAGTTAAAAGTGCTTTCACTCACAAAGTTTAGCACTTTGAAGAAATGTTCCTTGAATAATTAATGAAATACTTGGTTGTTCAACACATAAAACCCTCCACAGTGTAGAGGAATATTTGTATACGTATAGGAAAGTTTAGGCTGAAGCTCGACGGTAGAGCTCTCTTACACTCTCTCTGAATAAATTAGTCCACACTGAATTCTACCCTTAAATCTCATGTATTTTGTTTTGCAATGAGTCTTAAAACTGAATACAACTGACTCAAAATATCCAGTTACAAAATAAATACTAAAATTTCATATAGCTTACCTTAAGAGTACAGGTTGTCTACACAGTCCATAGTGTTCCCCTGTCTGAGAAATAGACCGACTATAGTAATAAGTTCAACAGGTAGCTTTGTGCAACCTCCCTCCTACAGTGGGTCTCTGATATTGACTGGGTTGAAGAATCAACTCTTGGCCATAGTTTGGAGGTGTGGCCACTTTTGGCATCCACCCAGAACATCCCTTTAAAAATCCAACTCATGACGTACCCCTTTCCTGCTCCTCATCAGCATCAATTTATCAATTTAACTGACTTTCAGGTAAGACAAGAGCTCCAAGAACAATGAACCTTAAACTCACTGGGGACAGGGTACCTTTACCGAAATTGGTCAAAGAAAACAGCAAAATGTACACATCAGTGGTTTGACCGAACTAGGACTTTGGTTGCAGAGTGTGATTTTGTGCAAATTACTTAAGGTGATACCATATAATACACAACAAACAGACCTTAGTAAAACCCATTTAGGTGTGTCACTGTACTCTAATGGTGACTGATCCCCACGTTTCTTAACAGGTGATTTGGTATCAGTTCCATTAGGCAACTGGAATTTGAAGATATGCCTTTTGTAGCTTTTGATTAAGCAGGATTAAAAAGGGCCACCACCTAACATTTGTTTGAGCAAGCACTCTGGAAGAACAGGCACTCACATACACCTGAGATATGGAGAGCCAATATCGCAAAACCAGATATAGCCAACGTTTGCTTGTTCATTTTCTCAGGCGATAATGTACCACAGTCTCTGCCTTATTAGTACACTCAGTTTTACGATACCGTCCTACACATGTGTACTCTCTGTCTGTTGTTTTGTTATGGAGGAATGAAGGATGTGGTTAATTGTCAAAGAAGTGGTCTGAAACTTAGGAGTGGTGGTTTTATCAACTTTTGTCAATAATGCTCCTCCCATCACCAACCACATGTAGATCATAATCTAACCAAGTTTTCTTAAATCACATTGTGATTTTTCAGATTTCTTTTGCACATGTTTTAATCCACAATCTGGATCTCTATTGGTTCAATTTCCTTTGCAACCATTTTATCTGCCCCGCATGTTGCAGAGTCACTACAGGTTCCAGAAAAGACATTTTACAGATTTGAAAAATCACCTGAATGATGCAAAGGTTATCAATTAATAAGTAAGGTTTCCAAAATGTTTCCTACGGAAATAAAAGAAAGATATGTACAAAAGTAGATTTGACAGGATGTTTTATTTTTCTTTTAGAAAATATAATTTCCATCTCTCTTTGATAATGGGACAGGTTCAGGACATTATATGTGCTCATATACAGCTCTGCATAATTTCCAGTCTGATTTATGTTCACACAAATCGAACAATTTTGTTTTGTGGCTATGATATTCAAGAAACAGGCAACAAAAAATGTAACAAATAATAACATAAATAGTCAAAGTACAGCAAATAATCTTCTGCACATCAGGCATTGCATGTCAGATCAGAAGCTTACAAAAAGCATTACATACATGTTCAGCTTAACAAAATTAAGGGATAAAAACATTACATGGTTTTAATGTAAAATTGTTTTTAAAAATGACCTTTGTAAACAAAATTTCCTTTAAACTGCTAACCTTTTACAGATAATTCTGGCTGACAGTAGAAAAGCTACCAAAGAGTTTATTTTGTTCTCTCATGTCTCATCATGTCTCTCAGGAGACTGCTATGCTGTACACTGGGGCTGGACCGTCTTTGCCTGTGTCTCCATTGCTGTTGTCCATCATCTTGGCCTTCTCCGGGACAGGCTCCTTGTATGCTGAATTCTCCTTCCCAGTCAGAGGAGTTCTGGTCATCATGAAGGAATTTTCTCTCACGGAACGGGGTCCTCCTCCACAGCGCTCCACGACCCTCTTCCCGCACAGATAGAGGATCTCGCAGAAGGTGAGGAAGATGCACACGAAGCTGGTCACCACCATGAAGATGGTGAATAGTTTCTTCTCTGTGGGCCTGAGGAACACATAATCAAAGATGAGAGATAGTACCTTATTAAGATTTATTGATTCCTTTAGAAAATGTGGTTTGCTAGTGCAGGCCAGAGGCCAAGTTTAGCCATTGAGGACCTCAAGTAAATTAGAGTCTTACTTGAGGACACATGTTTTTTGACAGATAGATAGATAGATTTCATTTAAGACTAAGAGGTACCCTTACCTAGCAATGTAGCAGTTCACCACATTGGGACATGGCAGCTCGCTGCATTTCACCAAAGGTGGGAAGAAGGTGGCCTCATAAATGTAGAAAAGAAGGAAGACAAACACAGCGTCCACCGTTATCTTGAAAATCAAGCTAAGGAAGTAGGTCCACCAAAGCCCCCCTCGCTTCTTTCCAGTGTTTCCATCGTAGAGAGGGGTGCAACCCTTGCCGTACTTCAGCTGGTGTTTGCGCTCCCGTTCTTCTCGGTAGCCCACATGGAGTGTCACAAGAAGGGACGGGCAGGTGACAAAGATCAGCTGGAGAGCCCAGAGTCGGGTGTAGGCGATGGGGAAGTAGTGGTCATAGCAGACATTTTGACAACCGGGCTGGCGGGTGTCGCAGTCAAAGTTCTTCTGCTCGTCACCCCAGACCTTCTCACAGGCCACCAGGAAGACCAGGAGCCTGAAAATGAAAACGATGGCGAGCCAGATGCGACCAAACGCTGTGGAGTACTTGTTCACCCCATTCAGGAGGCCCTCAAGGAAGGCCCAGTTCATGGTGCTGTTTCAGAGGATGCAAAAAAACAAGCACCAAACACCCCAAAGATGTGGCACACAATCTGCTGAGTGCTCGAATACAGATGGCTTGGACACAAAGTGAACTGAGCACGTCAAGCACAAAGGTTCTTTAATATAGTGCTTATTACTACTGCTGTTTTGGCACAGGCTGAAGGGGAGGGAAGAATATCAGGAAAAGCAAACATAGACTCATTCTTCTGCTACAGTCACTGTTGGACTTGATGATAGCAAACGCCTTGACTAACAGGCTGGAAAGGGAGAGAGAGAGAGAGAGAGAGAGAGAGAGAGAGAGGGAGGGAGGGAGGCAGAGAGATTGCTATAAACACTAATTCACAAGTCCATTGCTGTTCAGGGTACTACAGGTTATTTAAGGATTAAAATAGACATTTAAGGGTGTTGTAATGCCACTTCAAATACAATTATCTCCAAAAAAAAAAAACTAATAAGAAAACCAATAACTGCTTCATAATATGAAAATTCCTAAGGGACAGAAAATGCACTAGTAGTTAAATATAATCATTTAAAAGAGCTTTTGCAATCAGAAAATACATTTTCAAGATGGGGTGAAGCAGAACACCATTACATTATCTTCAAGCTTCCGGGCAGGTTTGATCCCTGGCTCTTCCTGTCCATGTGTCGGAGTGTCTTTGAGCAAGAAGTTGCTGCCAGTGGTCAGGCCAGCACCTTGCATGGCAGCTCTGCCACCATCAGTGTGTGAGTGTGTGTTTGAATGGATGAATGAGAGGCAAAAACTGTAAAGCACTTTGTCCATTAAGGTAGAAAAGCGCTATATAAGTGCAGTCCATTTACTATTTAGCATATATTATTAGATTACTCATCAGTTCATATTCAGTCTTTCCAGCAAATACGTAGGCTGTCAGCAAGGTATAAAAATGCAAGGATGCAGCTGAGGCCCCTTCATATCTAGGGCTGAGGGGAGTGGTAGCCAAGCACTACCACATTACTTAGCAGAAACACAAGGCTGCAAACACAAGTTCAGGTTGACCACTGAACCCACCTTTTAGAAAGAGGCTGAATGCCTATCTCACTGAAGACTTCAGTGGCAAAATCAATTTATTTCACCTTGAAGGGCTAACAGGGAGGGTTAAACAACCGTGATATTGTCCAGCTTGATATCAGAATGCAGGAGCTTAATATTCAGGGCTGGTACATAATAGTGCAGAAACTTTTTTGTTTGGAATTCAAATTATCACGATGCTAAAATGCACTGTCAGTCTGACCCCTTGCTTGAAAACACCCTACAATAATCGGAGGTAACTGGGATCAAGCCCCAGCAGCATTCAGCTCAGCTCTATTAAACACAATTCTGTCTATGTGCACTGCAGCACTGTGTTATAAGAGGAATGTTTTGTTTAAAGGTGAATATAAATGATTAAGTTGGGTTGCACAGATGCACTTTTGGTTCAAATGGTAAAGGTACAAATAAAAACCTTGCCAAGAATGGCTGTGAGCTGTTTTTCTCCAAAATGTACAATTCTTGTGTCTTTTTTTGAAAGTGTAGCCACTTGGCTACTTCACCATCAACCTTCAAATTGGCTCTGCACAGGTAGTATAAACTAGTTTGTGTGAGCTACATCAGCAAAATTCACCCCGAGGAAAGGTATGATGGGACAAGTGAACCAAACAATATGTTCAAAGCAGCTGAAAGCAATACAGAGCTGTTAATGTTGATTCTTAGCAGTACTAACAACCTTTCCACACTGCAAGGTATCAGCCGCTAATATTTCAATGATTTATGATGAGAATTTCTGGTTTTAGACAGTTACCTTCACTTGGCTTCATCAGTGATGATTGGCTATGTTACATACAAATAGCGACTGAATCCATTACAGGACAGGTTAAATATTTTTTCCTTGTGACAAGTGCAAGGAAACCTTGAGCAATAGCCTATAAATCCTTACCAGTGTGTATGGGATTTGGAAAGTTGTTAGGACTAAACTGAATTTTGGCATATTGTTATTATCATCATTATCATGCATTATTATTATTATTGTTATGAGCATTATTATTATTATTATATTACTGAAGTTGTTTACTTCCCTTTCATATAACTACTTGCTCAATCAATGCTTGCAGATGAGAAAACCAGTTTATATGTGTTGGGTGGTGCTGCGTCAAGACAATCAGATTTAGTGCAAATGTTTCCTTTAGCAACAGTCAAAATAAAAGGGTAAATGTAACTGTTGAAAAGTAGAAAAACGCTACTGAATAGTCTGTTTACTGTAAATGTACTGTATGCGCATTGTTTTCATTCTTTTATTATTTCGAAATCATGTCACTAAAATGTAGCCTTTTCTTTTATTCTGGCACCATGTGGTGGACAAAAATGTTTCAGTAGCTGGATCACAACCGGAAGTCATGAACATAATTCTTGCCGCCTTGACAGTGGTGTCGGTGAGGGGTCATAAATTGAGACAGACTCCTCACATTTGCATACACTGTTTCCCCACTGCATAGCTGAAAGACAATATGACCCTGCACCGTCCCCCCTTTGCTCGTTAGTGAGCATCCAGCCCCGGACCGAGGAGTTACTTTCCGTAGCGGGATTTGGCGGACACCCACTTTCTTTACAGTTCTTTTACGGTCCCCTCCTCTCCGTCCAGCCGGCTGCAGCTGTCTCTCCACGGCTACGGGAGGTAAGAGAGAGCTGCTCCGCGGTGGGACACTCCGCTGCTAGCTATCAGCTAACGAAGCTAGCTAGCGAGCTAACTCTCAAGCAGCTGGCTGTAACCCACCTTCTCGACGAAATATCCATAATGTTTAACTGCAGTCACGTATAACCGTATATGTTTCGTACATAGTGGCCAATTTGAAGTACTGTCACTGTAGCCTCCAAGGTGCAAGTTTTAGTTAAGTTGTTAGCTGATACAAGATAGACAGCGTCAACGTAGTCAGACCGAACGGCAGAGCTTCCTGTGTCCTTCAAAATAAGTGTGTCATTTCTGTCCCCAAACATTTCGTTCATTGATCATATTTAATGGCCAATAACTGATGAGTCAATTGATAGAAACATTTTCTACAATTTTGATCATTCACTATTGAAATCATTCACCAAGGACAAATGTGAAAGCTGCTTTTCTCTGTTCTGTATCATCTTAGGATGTGGACTGGTAAAGGATCAGTGTGTAAGATTTAGGGGGATATATTGGCAGAAATTCAATACAATATTCATAAGTAAGTTTTAACTATTGTATAATCACCTAAAAACAAGAATCATTTTGTTTTTGTTACTTTAAAATGAGCCCTTTATATCTACAAAGGGAGCGGGCGCTCTTCCATGGAGCCCGCCATGTTGCATCACGTTTCTACAGTAGCCTAGAATGGACAAACCAAACTCTGACTCTAGAGAGGGCCTGTCACATTTTTCCCAAGTTTCTCTGCCAAAGTAGGTTCTCCTACACACTTGAAAGGGGAGGGTGAGAGGAGGTTTAGTCAGTTGGTTGCAATCTGCAACCTCACTGCTAGATGCTACTAAATCTTACACACTGGTCCTTCAATTGTCATGTAGTTGGTGTAAGCAATTTAACAGCACCTCCAGGGATGCTGTGAACTTCTGAATGGGATATTGCACTTTTATCCATTTTACACAGTAAAGATAGAGTGATTAGATAAATGTTAGGTTAAAAAGTAATGAAAATAATAGTTAATTTGTGCTCCTATAGCATGCTTATATATATGTTAACTGACAGTGCCAGGACAGACTTTGTCATTCAGGTGAATGGGAAAGTTTGGCCAGACTTTTGACTGGTAATGTATTTATTTATTACTTATTCTTTGTTTTAAGTGAAAGCTCCTGAGAATATAATTTGAGGGAAATAGTTGTTCTAGTTTATTATGTTTTTCTGGTAAACTTTCAAGAAACTTTCAAAAACTTGCTTACACAAAGATGCCACAAACGTGCTTTTATTCTGAATATAAAGGTTGTTTCCGTGTGTGTAGTACTGTCTGACTTGACACAACGTTATGGCAGCCAGCAGCTATCCAGGCTGGTGCTCAGGGGAACCAACCAGAGTTGACTGTGATAGCTTAGCCAAGATAGCCTGCTAGCGAGTCATCTGCTGTTGTAGGTTTGCCAGCATGCTGATAGAGGCAGCTTAAACCGCAACCCACTGCAGCAGGTCTCCTGTCTCCGTAGAGGTCCAGCCGAGCCGAGCTCCGCTGAGCCATGCGACAGTGGTGTGTCCCCGCTGCGACCCCACGCACTGAACCACTCCCGGGGTGCCTGTCCGTGTCGCCCCCTCCATCAGGTAAGGTGACGGGACACCGGTTTACTTTTTTTTAAGTCAAAGCCAGCTTGCTGCTTAGTTGCTTAATCTTCTTGTTTTGCACAGAAAGAACTCCCAATGTGATTAAACTGGCTGACTGTTTCTTCAAGTTATCCCTGATAGGTGCCAAGATATGACCTGTAAACACACAAAGGTGAAACTGAGATCTTTATAAAAAAAAATCTGGCAAGTTAACTTTTTCTTGCTTATTAACAAAGATACACATGTGACAGTACTGGATCTGAAGCATCTTTTAAATCCTTGTATCATTCTGGTAAATCCGGCATACATCCTCAAAACAAGATCAACTTTTTAAAGACAGTTGAATCTGTTATTGTAGCTCACCGCTCTTTGTTTTAGTGGACATGTGGGTGTGTAAAAACATGAAATCACACTATGCTGAGCTAAAGACCGGTTTCAACACATTTGTATTATAAGTTATGTTGTTCCAGATGTGTACCTTTTCAAGTAAGCAAGGTCGTGTCCAATTGCCAGGTTTTTCTGAATGATCCCTCAGTAAAACAAACAGAGAATATCAGGGCTGACCCCCCCCCCCCCCCCCCCCCGCAACCCTGCACAGGGTAGACAGGTACAGAAAATGGATGGATGGATGGATATGACTAGGCCGACTGGACTTGAAGTTAGGTTATGTATGCCAAGGTGATCTTACTTTAATTCCACCCTGGACAAATGGAGCAAGGTTAGCCCCAAGAGTCTGTGCCAAGTGTTTGAAAGGGTGCCAAAATTTTGAATGACCCAAGGGTTCTTGAGAGGAGAGAATGCAGTCTGTTTTTGTCCTAAGTTCAGTTTTATTAACCACTCTGGTACGTGCATAGCTCTGAAGTTTTTGTTTTTTTTTATTGTAATGATACAATCAAAAACGGTTGTCACATTGCATTCAATGTGTATTCACCCTGACAAAGGAAGTGTAGTGTTTGAATTCAGCCTTACATGTCCTTTTTTATTTGCGTTTTTTAATCTATTAATAATCCTTTCATCATTTATCAGTGTGTGTGCGGGTTCTGAAAAAGTCAAAATACTGTATTATCCAAATTCCAGGTCTATAAAAGGAGCTGAATAGAGATAAATATAGCAGTATATGTCTTGGTAACACTTTGTGAAGTCTTGGCGTGCTGTTTATCTGGTGAGAAATCAACTCAGCCAATCAGAACCTTTGGTGTATTAATAGGGCTACAGTTGGTTCATATTCACTTACAAAATTGGTGTTGTATTTCATTCTAATCAGCACTCAAAAGGCCAGTCTCATATTCACTTTGACAAAACTTACACCCCCCCCCCCCCCCACATTATGTTTGCAGATGCCAGAATGGAGTGTTATGAGGTGGAGCCACGCTACACCATCGAACAGATTGACCTCCTGCAGCGCCTGCGCCTATCAGGTATGACCAAACCTCAGATCATCCACGCTCTGGAGTCCCTGGAGAGGCTGGACCCGGACCACCGCCCGTCGCACTGTGACTCTCACCCGGCCCCATCCAACAACACGCCCACCACAGCCGCCCCGGCCCCGTCCTCATCTTCTTCATCCTCCTCCTCCTCGCTGTCCCTCGCCTCTGCCACCACGCAGACCTCCGGCCTGGACGGCGCCGCGCTGTCCCCCAGCCATAGCTACGAGGCCTCCCCTCCTCCCCTCTACCCTCCCAGCGTGGCTGTCCAGCGGTCGTTCAGCTACGACATGATGGGAGAAGAGGAGTGGGACCTGGAGGAGAAGGTGGAGGAGTACATGAGGTGAGCGGGGAGAGAGCTAGAGATGAATTAGTGCTGGGTGAGGACGAGTTGGAAAGACTAAAAGAATAGTACAGACAAAGAGAGACTGTTATAACATCAGATAATGACAGCTACTGTCCCTGGAGCTGCAGGCTTCTTCTCCAGAATTTAGTTGAGTTAATTCAGGTCAGGTGTTTGGGGATAGCTGAAAAAAGAGAGGCTTCAGTGAATAAGGTTAGTCAGAGCAAAGGCTGGTGTTTTTAACCACCGTGTAATGATGGGATTTTTGTTGCTTTTTACAGGAGAGACAGCAACCTGGTGAAAGAAGAGATCAAAACTTTCCTCAACAATCGCAGGATCTCTCAGGCAATCGTAGGACAAGTCACAGGTACTCTGCTTTTACAAAGTCTGAACACCTTACTGGACAGCTGCAAGGATACATGTCAAATATCTCTAGTGGCTAGTTAGAACTAGCGCTGAAATGACCAGTAGATTAACAGATAGACAATTAATCATCACTGGTTCCAGCTTCTCAAATGTGAGGATTTGATTGTTGTAACTTGTAAAATTCTGCGGTTTGTTGGCTCACATCGGACTCACCAAATAATGAGTAGATTGACTGATAATGAAAATAATTATTAGGTGTAATTTTAGCTTAAATTATGACATTATAGATGGTACAGCAATCCTTTATTAATTAAATAGAAAAAATGTGATAAAATACACAATAATTATAATATTACATAATAATAATAATAATAATAATAGGATAAAGGTTGTTGATAATTCATATTTTTCATATTGTCAACAAATCCCTTGAACTACTCTGCATTTTCTTCTCCTGTCTGTGACACTAAGCCCATTGGTACCTACTGAAAATGTAAATCTTCAAAAATGGCTCACAAATGTACACTCTCTTCTTCTTCTTTTTTTAAAAGGTTAAATAATTTCCTAAAACAGGCGGGCGCTGTAGTTCTAGCAAACGTTACTTAAACAGGAATAAGTCGTGCGTTTGTGGAGGACTGTTTTCAACTGCGGATACGCTGGTCTAACAAATATTTATGGCTCCATGACGATGAACGTTGGATCAACTTGAAATAAACTACAGTACCCATGTTGATCATTATGAAGGAACATGTCAGTGTGACAGTGGGGCTCATTGATGGGGGTTTTTAAATAACATTTGGACAACAATGAGGCTCTATGATACAGAGCAGTAAGCTACACGTCACCAGACTCCTTTAAATCCCCTCTGGTGTGTTTTGGCATTTTTAAGATGTTTCATATTTTTTCTGAGCTGTTTCCGGACAATTTTGATCAGCCGCACTGTTCAGCAAATATTTTTTGACAAAGCTGCTGTTGTTGTTGTTAAAGCTGTTGCTAAAACAAAACTATGATGTATGACTGTAGCAGAACACTGCAGTCATACAACATCCTTATAAAATCTCAGCCACCCGTGTCTCAAACTATATACTCACCGCAGACGCTCTGCAACAACAGATTAATGCTTGAAATATAATTAGTTTCAATTAAACACTCAGCACAGAAGTTTAGTGTGGTCAAAGCAGGAAAGTCAGTCTGCATTGATCTATAAATGAATGCTCAGTACAGTATCTATTGTCCACTGCTGTTTATACTGTATGAAAAACTTCTCTTTCACTTCATTAAATCCCTGCAGCGTCTGGATGCAGCAGGACTGATGTATTGATAAACCCCTCAGCCTCTGAGAAGCGCCGCGCCAGAGCGCAGTGCCGTTACGCACGACTGTTCAACCTGTGTGTGTGTGTTTACCTTCATTAAATCACCTGAATGACACCAGGCTGCTACAGTATAAACACACACACACACACCTCTACACACATCACACTGGTTGGTTATTACTCCATATTCTGCTTTTTATGAAGATGAAGGCTTCTTCTCCAACTTTCTTTTTAGCAAAAGTAGTGTTTTATCCTTGAAACACATTGCATTGTAAACGCTGTTGTGTAACATTAATTACAAAATTATGTGACTTTGTACAAGATGTGATAAATTAGAATTATTGCTGAAATAGCTTTGATCCCATATAATGATATAAACAGCTTCACCAAATCAATTTCTTTATTATTTATGATCATCATTATAGTAAAAACTGCTCCATGTGACTTTGGCTGCAAAAGAAAAGCTTTCCATTTGTTGAGCTGTCGTTATCACGTTTAGCCTAACTGTTTTCACAGCTATGAGAGCAGTGATGTTAATAATCACCACACCCGCTGATCTATATCCACCGTCACTCAGCCCTTTTGCATGTTGCGCCGCCGAATTTTCACCTTGCAGTTACTCACGTGAGTTCCACCGCGGGATCATTTGTGTTTATTCGCCCCAAACAACCAGCAAGCATCTGCAGGAACCGACCAGTCCCCACCCGGACAATGAGGTGCCATCACGGTGATGTTACTGAATCTCAGCCTCCCTCCCATCATGATGGCTTCCTGCTAACAACAGTCATACCGACACATATGTGTAAACACTGAGAGATACATTATCAGCTCCTCTCTGTTTGTTCTGCTGTGATAGACTGCTTTAACCTGTCTCACAACACTCCCCCCAAAACTCTGCTGATTTACTGCACTTCCCAGACAGCAACTACAGACTTTAAAGTGCTACGAGCCCAAAATAAACTCAGATTTTTGCTGTGATTTAATTGCAATAAATGAATCAAAAGGATGCCAAAATAACGACATTATGATGCCGACCGTCTGTCTGCAAGACAACCAGCAAACAAATTTTAAAATGCTTGTTTTCTGAGTGGAGTTCAGATCGATCAGAGCTGTAAACATCAGCTGCTCCGTCTACACTCAACATAACAGCATGAATATCACAGCAACATGTTTATACACGTTGATATCTACATACAGCATCACTTTAAAACTATATAAACTGATGACAGCAGCTGAGAGGGGGGGTGTGACTCTGGTGTTAGCTCTGACTAAGTTAGAAGCGAAAGTGAAGATAAATCAATTTTTTTTTTATCCCAAAAGTTTAAAAAATAAACTCCTGCTGCTGCTAAATGCCTCCAGATTAGAGCAGAATCCAGTGTGACTGGTGTGGTGGTCTGGTGTGTGTTTATTCCTCCAGAAATCATCAGCAGCACCAACATGCTCCCCGGTTCTGTCCTCCAGAGCTGGCCGGCTCTCAACAGCTGTCTGTCAGCAAGCCGCAGCTGAATCCCCCAGTCCAGCTCTGCCATATACACATTTTTCGCTCAAGTTGAATATTTTCAACAAAAATGACGTGAATTTTGCTGACTACAGTCATAGTACAGCCTTTAATGGACTTTTGAAGATGAGTTACTTAGTATGTTAATAGATTGCAGCATTAACCTACTGCATTATTCTCAATCACAAGCTGCAGCATGTTCACATAAGTCAACTTTTTTTCCCCATCCTCCTCTGGAAAAGTATTGCACCAATCACAAGTTCTTAATGAAAGTATTGATATTAGGATGGCTTCATCAGCTTAACAGGAGCATTTCAGAGCTGGCTCACAGCCGTTCTCGATACTACAGATGCACACCGCGAGATAAAACAAATGTCTTTTATGTGTTAAGACAACATTACATTACTTCTCTCACACAGGCATCAGCCAGAGTTACATCTCCCAGTGGTTGCTGCAGCAAGGCCTGGAGATGAGCGACTCTAAGCGCAGAGCTTTCTACCGCTGGTACCTGCTGGAGAGGAATAACCCAGGTGAGGGTTGGACTATTACGGAGCAGAGGATGGGATTATAGATCATCACAGGGATGATGGATGTCAGGCACACAAAGGCTAATTATGAGATTGAGCGCAGATCGTGGTCCTACGGCTGAACGTTAATGATAATAGATTAGATCAGTTGTTCTTTAACTTTTTCACATCAAGGACCCCTAAACTGACACAAATTAGACCCTCATTTGAATAGATTTTGTCCCAGGTTCCCCCATCTGATAATATTTTTGCTTTTAGATGTTTTATTACAGAAACTGCATGAAACCCATGACCAAAACATTCTGTCATTGTGTTACTTATGGATGGAATTAAGGCTTGTATGAAAAAGGGATCTTATTTTTTGTGTTGTGTGAGCTGCTGCCTGCTAACCCTCCCCTTCCATCTACCTCCACCCCAACCCCTCCCCACCCCCAACCCCTCCCCTTATCCTCCTGCATGGTAAACCCCCACATCACTAACTCCATCCTGGTCCTCGAGGGCAGCGAGGCCCCGGAAGGACACGAGACAAATCTATAATTTCAGAGGAAAGACAAATGATAAAGGTAGTCCTGTCACAAGAGATGCTAATCAATACTGTTAAGGCTTCTGGTTTGGAAATGAAACAGTAGTGGGTGAATGTGGTTTGTCTGTACAGGGTAGAGTAACAGCTTGGGTCGGCGCTGACCTCTCCATGTCCTAGGATACAGGAATGGGGGCTACTTGGGAAAAAAAAAATCCGTATGATTTTTAAACGGCGACAGCATACGTACGGCTAAAGATGCTCACAGCTTTTTATTGGTTTGTTTCAGGTAGCATGCAATACATCATGTCAAAAAGTCACATTTTTACATGAACAGTTCTATGTTATGAACAAAGCCTCTGACGGACCATCTGCTGCCCCCCTTCATCTTAATCTTTCTGTTTTTTGAATATTTTATTTCTACTCCCCCCCACCCACCCAAGCTTTGCCGTAGCTCCTGTGTAGTTCTCAGCCCTGATGCTGGAGGTACTCTGGTGCTGGTTTTCATTCCTACATGGCTAACAAACTAACAAGAACTACTTCTCTCTGCAATGGTTCCAATCCAAAGTGGCCACAATGCTTTGCTTCTGATTTAGGCTTCTATTGACCTGCCAATCTCGAGTCACAAAAGAAGCGATGTCATCAGTCACATTGACTTCTAATTGGCAGATATTTATTTTTGAATTGACAACGACTGAAAACTGCCAGGCAGGTCTACACGAGTGTCATGATTAATACTGAAACTCTCAATCTCCAATTCCGTTTGCCCAAACTGGTGTCTCTAATCTTAATCTAAGGCCTCGGCCTGCCTGACCATTGGTTTTGTCCCGACTGAAGGGCTGAGGTGGAGTGAAAGCCAGCACAGCGTGAGTCCCATGCCCAGGGCCAGGGGAGGGGACAGAGACGGCACGCTAGCAGGGGCAAGTGGCAGCCTCCCCAACATCCTCCCCAACCCCAACACCAACCTCAACCCCAACCCAGTGTGGAGCAGGCAGAGAGAGCTGCTGATGCACTTGCTGCCGTGGTACACTGCTGCCGCCACAGCCGCCCAGGCCCAGCCAGGTAACCACGTCCTCCCTGCCCTGGCCTCAGCAGCTCGCCACAGGAGACGCCTGCATGCCACTCACCCCTTAGCCTCTCTGCTGTCTGGGGAAGCGTTTCAGCTGTCTCAAATCGCTTTTCTTTGCTTGGCAGAGATAAATTATCAGATTGTACCCCTAATGCTAATAATGCAGCAGCTCCATACTATTGAAATTCTCTTGACTTTGCCAAACTACCAGCAGGCTGTTGCACTACCTATGTGTTGAAACTAGTAACTGAGCTACTTGGCGTTGCCATGGAGTTAAGTCTTCGTTGTAAGTCAAGTTAGTTCTACGTATAATTAAAGGAAAACTTCAGTATTTTTCAACCTGGACCCTACTTTCCCATCTTTTTGCGTCTAAGTGATTAATGGGGACAACAGTTTTTTAACTGGTCCAGTATTGAGCGAGAGTGCTTCAGCTGGCATCAGACCGGATCAAGCGAAAGGTAAAGGAAAACATTTTATTTCTCTGTATGGTCCTGTCCATAATGTTGTCAGACACCTATAATAATAATAATAATCTGAGCCTGTCAGTGGCAAAACAAGTACTTTTAGTGGACATACATTGACGGGGTGCTGTTGCTCCGTCAGATTGCACTGCAGACCATTTAGCGGTCGCCAGTTGAAGTGCTCTCTTATTACTGGACCAATTTGGGAAATAGGGTCCAGGTTGAAAAATACAGAAGTTTCCCTTTGAGATATAACTTAAAATGTACATACATTAACACTCTGTATTGTGTTGTACAGTTACTCTTCACTGGAGATGGGAATTATAACCGTTGATGTGTTTACTTTAGTAGACTTTTTGCCAAGAAGGGAGTTTTTCAGAGACTTTCATTAATGTTTTATTATTAACGACCATGTTTATATGTGATTCAGCTATCCTAATCAAACTTCCATACAGGTGGTGCAACAGGCAGCTGGAATCCTCTCTTTTCATGTAACTTCTCCACAGTTAAATCGTCACATGTGCTCTCTTCCTCAGGTGCCACCTTATCAATGCGTTCTTTGGTGAAGGAGGAACCTGACTGGAGGACGGGGATCATGGCTGGCGACAGGGCGGGGATAGTGAGCGGGCCTCTGAGGTTGCGTAGAGGAAGCAGGTTCACCTGGAGGAAGGAGTGCCAATCAATCATGGAGAGGTGAGTGAACGTCTCAGCTCCTCCCAACAGGGACGAGTTAGAGAGATGCGAGAATAAAGATGCAAAGATGGTGGGATTGTATGTACCTCATGGGAAACTCTGGCTCATTCCTGCATCATTTAGAGATGATGGTAATTACTCATAAAGCACAGCATCTCAACAAATAATCAAGTAGCAGTTTTAACTATTAATACTAATACTGATCTGTAGCACCAGGGCCTCATAGTAATAACTGTGTGTGAACACTGATAGTAACACTAAAAAAGAAATAAATTTATTACTGAAAGGACAGAGTGGACATGCAGGAGCAATAAAATCTGATATAAACGCTCAAAATACAGTCTGTAAGTTGTTTGTCAAAGGCTGAAGGTTGTTCAGACTCAGACTGGATATCACAGGACTAGTGATAATCACTATTGTGCAGCTGTATAGGAATAATATTCGGACCTCCTTTTTTCTGTATAAGTTAAGATGCACATCATAAGAAAAGAAAAGCATTTGGACTGATGGAGAAAACATTGTGACTCAGATTATACACACATCTACAAATGTTTACTTTATGAATAAACATAAATAACATTAAAGCTGCTGTTGCTGTTTCCATGGGTCATTTGCTTAATTTACAGGATTACATTCATGCAATAATTCCACAGCAGCCCGTCCGTTTCATTTATGTCAATCTCATTTATGGTAAATGGACTGCATTTATATAGCGCCTTCCTAGTCTTCCAATCACTCATATGGCTTTACACTGCATGTCAACACTCACACATTCATATACTGATGGCAGAAGCTGCCATGCAAGCTGCCAACCTCCTCATCAGGATATTCACACACACTCACACACCGATGGTACAGCCTTCACGAGCAATTTGGGGTTCAGTATCTTGCCCAAGGACACTTTGACACGCGGACTGGAGGAGCCAGGGACCGAACCACCGATCTTCCGATTAGCGGACGAACCGCTCCACCTGCTGAGCCACAGTGACCCATTAGATCAGTTAATCAGCCTCCTCCTTCCTCGTCACTTCCAAGACACATTTAAGGGATTGAAGCATCCTCGATGCCATCCAGCCTTCCGGGTCATGGGCTAGAGGACGTAGGAGCGAGGACGGGATGAAGCACGATTAGTAGAAAGGAAGACACCCTCTGTGTTAGACCGGTCTTACGTGATGTAAAAGGAGTATGAGCTGCGTTCATCTCATGTAGGAATGATGGGAGTTTCCTTGAAAATACCATCTCACTCGAATTTGAAGAGGTAATAAACACTACTCAGGAACTCAAGGTTTGCCTTTCTTTATTCAAGCATCATCACTAATTAAACGTCAAGTGAAGATTTTATGTTAAATAAAGAGTCGTTTTGTGATAAAATTGTAATTACAAGATTTTATTTGTTTTTAATTTTGCGTCTCAGTGTTTGGTTTGCTGGAAAAGGCAAACTCCAGTGTCTCAATATGAAAAGCTAATCATGAACAACTTAAGTCTGCAGAAGACATCTTTTGTATTTGATGGCTTCAGATCAGTACTCGCAAGTTCAGCAATCAAGTCATGCACCGTTATTCCCACATGATGTGAATGCAGCATTGCTCGAGATAAATGTGGAATTTAATAACCTTCCCAGGGTGAATGTCCTTTACTGGCTCACCGTTGACATCCTGCTTTTGGCTCTTGGCATTACCATTCAGTGTATTAAGCAGTTTTTTTATTAGGGGTATTGTGTCTCTGCTTCTCTGTAACACATTTGTCCCAGACAGTCTTTCTCAGAAGGATGCTGAGAAAGAAGAGTAGGCATCCCTCTACAGTCCCAACCCACTGTGTGCCATTGATTTCTCTCTTTACACGCTTGCTGTAAGTATAGGGTGCAGTCAGGGCACTCACAGTAATAAGACCACACAGGCCCTCAGACAACACTCACCAGCAGTGGGCCCCGGATTACGCAATACTACCGCAGTGCTGATCCTTATGAGCTAGTTTAGACCCAAGGACGATACAGTAGAGGTTAAGATGATGTGGAGTGTGTGTGTGTGTGTGTGTGTGTGTGTGTGACAGAGTGGACAGGATAGGGCAAACCGGGAGGGTGAGAGGATGAGAGGGCTAGAAGAAATTGATCCCTACGTGTTTTGAAATGTGAGATTCTTTTCCAGCCTTAGAGGGATATAAAAAAGCCAAGACATGAGTAAGGAAAACTGGGAAAGTAAGGAGAGAAAAATGGTTGATCTTTACCTGGACATATTTTTCCCTTTTACTCAAGAATGTTTTCTATGCCTAGGAAGAGATTTAAGCTTTTAATTGCAGAAATGAATCCACTTAATGCATCCATTAATCTGTTCTTTTACTGCGAGGACCCGTCAAGATGCTCTTTAACTGTATAAATATTTTCCTGAGACTAAAAGCTGATGAGGTGTAAAATGAGGGCGTAACCAGCGCTGCTCAGACCGCTGCCATCCTCCTGAAGAATGCAGAGCAATATAATTTAACTGTTTTCAAACACTGTGGATGTTTTTTTTTTATCTCTCACAGTTTCTTCATGGAGAACCAGTACCCAGATGAGGCAAAGCGGGAGGAGATTGCCAACACCTGCAACTCAGTTATCCAGAAACCAGGTACTACAAGGCAGTTACCAGCTGAACTGAGGCATGTTCCTGTTAAAACTGTCCTCAGGCAACTGTTCAGAATAGCTCAGATAAAGCCTGTCATCCCTCTTTAAATGAAAAAGGCATTCTGCGTGCTCGATCAAAATGAGCTCAGTGAGAAATACTTTGATTAATTGATGATTAATGTATAACTGTTTTGATAATTGATGAATAATTTCAGTCATTTATCAAGTGATAATACAAAACATTTGCCGTTTCCAGCATATAAATTACATTTTTCACTGCTTTTCTTTACTTTAGGGCGACAACTAACGATTATTTTCATTATGGATTAATCTGCTAATTATTTTCTCGATTAATTGTTTAGTGTATGAAATGTCAGATAATTGTTTAAAAAAAAAATGGCTGTCATGATTCCCCACGACCCAATGAAATATATTCAAAAGTCTACTTTTATCTGATCAACAGTCCAAAATCCAAAGATATACAATTTACTATCATGTAGAACACAGAGAAGTTTAAAGAGGACATATCATGCACATTTCCAGGTCTATATTTTTTTTTTTTTATTCTGGGGCTCTGCTGGAATATCTTTGTATGATTTACATGTCAAAATGAATATACAGTACCAGGCAAAAGTTTGGACACACTGTCTGATTCAAGTGAATGGGAAACTTTTGACTGGTACTGTATATATGTATGTACATCTTATACTGGCTCTTTAATTGGCCTCTGTCTGAAACAGGCTGTTTTAGAAGCCCTAATATATAAATATTATTGAGATTTAGTGTGATCACAATTGAATATACACACACACACAAACACACACATATATATATCTCAGTAGTACACTACTGTAGTTTAGGGGTCACAGGTTTCCAGTGCAGCAGGTTTAACACAAAAACATAAAAATGATTGATTGTTGAATGATAGTTTGTTTTTTTTTGGAATTGCATTAATTAAAAATGTAAGCACTACAGAGGAGCTCATGAGCCATAATTCTTGTTAAGTAGAGTGAGTGGTGTATGTACTGTGTGTCCTGTTTTGATTTTATCTGAATTGTCTTATCTTAAAGTCACCATGTGTAGAATCTGAAATATTCAGTGTTTCCAGTGGTCGTATCACAAGGACACTGTGACAGGCAGCAGTAAAATGTGTGTAAATCATAATGCAAAATTTCTAACAGAGGTCCATGTAAAATTTAATTAGTTTTTTCGGCTTAATGACAAATACAAGGTTTTGTTGTTTCACCACTCAGGTTGTAAGCTGTCTGAGTTTGAGCGTGTGACGGCATTGAAGGTGTACAACTGGTTCGCCAACCGTCGGAAGGAGATGAAGAGAAGAGCAAATATAGGTAAGAACATGATGCGTAACTTTTCATATCTGTAATTATAGAAATTACAGGAGGAGGCTTTTGTCTCTGTGTGCAGTACATGCACATTTATATCTCTACAACCTCCGCTTTCATGTCTGACACAACCAGAAGCTGCCATTTTGGAAAGCCATGGTATTGAGGTGCCAAGTCCAAGCTGCCATTCAAATGGTGAGGAGGGAGAGATGCAAGAGTTTGCTGATCAGGTGAATCATCGATTCTCAGAGCAAGTAAGTCAGTATTCTAAACACACCACTATCAATAAGACTCATGGCTCATGATGGTTGTAGCTAATTCAGTTTATATACTTTTAGATGGCTTTGGTATCTCAGAAACCACTCTTCTCCTGCAATTTGTCCAGTGTCTAGAATTCAAACAGAAATTTAATTTTGATTTGTCATTGCAGGAAAAGCACAGGTATAATAACGATGGCTCAATTCCATGTAGCTGTGCCCGTCACACAGCATGCACAGTACTGGCAAACCTAAGTGGAACACAGCCATGACGAATTTAATTAGGCTTGTGTTCAATAGGTGGGAATGTCTACCATGGGAAAGCTCTGTTAGCAGCAACACTGAAAACTGAAAACTGTTTGCCAAACATGTTACTGGCATCATAGCCTCTCTACACACATTATGTTGCAGTCAAGTCAGAGGTAGGTGGTTGTAAGAGCCAGAGTACATTTTGAGATATTACAGGGATGGTCAATATTTGGTCACAGCAGATCTGGAGGACTTAAACAAGCAGAACTGGCCAGAAACTGCTCGTGTGGACTACAAAGACTGAAGGGAGCCCTCTGAGACCTCAAAGCATCCAAGAAGGGGCCAACTTTATTCACCTTACTACTAGTCCCATGATACCTTGCGTAAAATAATGGGTGTGACTTCCGGTTATTCCTTTCATTGAAGCTGTGTCTGAGAGTTAGCAGTATGCTACAGATGTCTTTTATTTTCTTTCTGAGGAAAATACATCATGTGGGAACACAGCCTTAAACGGAATAATATGATCATACCCCCACCTTCTACTACTGAGCGATAGGAGGACGTGAAGGAGTGGCCATGTATAACAACCAGTTATTGATTCTGATGCGACCAGTAGCCTGCAGCAGTAAACAATCTGAAAAGCTCTGAGGCTCATCAGTACTTCCGTAGTAATAAAGTCGGGTGTGTTTTGTTTAAAGAGGTGGAAGAGAAACTTGTCATCTCAAAGCAGACATAGAACCACATCACTTATACCCCATTTAGACTGACACAGTGACGCGGAGGTCTATCTGTATGGGCCAATCCGTGTCAGCCAACTCTCTTTATGACCAGGGTTGGACAGGTCGATTTTTGCATGAATTCATGGAGCAGGAATAAGGTGGATACCAAAAAAGGTGCATCTAATCAAGTGCATCTAAATGCTAATCCAAATGTTGTGTTCACACATCCACGCTTTTCCACAGGAAGAGTCATCTACCCAGAGGATTGTTGACCAACAAGACCCCTCTGCATTGGCTGCTTCTGAGGTCACGGCCCTGCCGAGTCCCACCCCGCAGGTCCTAGAACAGAAAGAGGAGGATTCAAAAACGGAGACTGTGGATGAAGAGTGACCAAAGCCGGTGGAGTTCGGAATATCACATTTGAATCAGATGAAATAGGAAAAACAAGAAGTGTCTCCTGCACCCATGTAGGGCCTAAGACACCCATAAATCAAAGGGAGAAAGGGTGCTGAAGCTCGCTGAGGTGCCTCTGATGGTAAGGAGGCAACTGTATTTATCGAAAGTTATCCTGCTTATATTAACGGCAATATACAGTATATATATGAATATATATAAATATATAGTGCATTCCAAGATGGTATTAAAAAGCCTAAATTCCTTAGAGGGAGAATTATGTAAAGGATACCTCACCCATTTTAAGCTAAGCCTTCTTTTCTTCGCTACATGCCGCCTTTTAGCTTTCTCAGAGTGGTCATTTGACGGACCTTGGTGACATGAATGTGCTGAGCCTGCAGGTCAGGTGTGTTTTGGGTAACGAGAGTTTGGTGTGGGGATAAAGTGTGGTATCAAGGGTCTAGTTTGTGGTGATACGAGTGCCCTCTGCTTGCTTGAATGTCTTTGACCCAATCTGGTTTGTAAGACTCTAACCTCAATCAGTCGATTGATCAAATCAGTCGATCAATCAACGAGTGCTGTTGCTATTAAATCCGTAAAGCCCTGAGGGACAACTGGAATCTCAGGTAATCCCAAAAATGGTGGATAAAGACGGTGAAGAATTGATATATATTTTTTTTGCTTTATCTTCAAATGACTTTCTTCATCTTAACTGTGTTTAACCAAAACAGGACGTGTTATTTATACCTTTTTATATTAGCAGAACAAGCCTAGGACAATATATCATAATTATCTTTGTCATTCGTCTTCTTTGTTAAACTGAATGCTGCTGTTTGGTCATTTTTGTAGTCTACCCTCATTTCAAAGTCTGTCTCAAACCTGAACTCAGCCTGTGAAGCTAGACTAGTGAATAAGTCTACTCAGTTTTCTTTTTTTTTTTTTAACGTTTGAAAAAACGCTAAAACAAAATGTGATGGAAAAACCATAATGCGTCGGCCTACATGCTACAAGCACCTTCTCTCGTATTGGAATAAGCTAAAGCTTTAGCTCATGTAAGTTTGTACGACTGCAAAGCTGCACTTCAAAGTGGATCTCACTATAATTGAAAGAGGGGAGCGTACCTGCGTTTGGGCCTAGACATGTACATAACCCAGAAAATATACACATCTATGGGTGCTTTTCTTCAAATTACACTAGCAGTATATAAAAAAACTGTTATTTGTCAAACTTGAAATATGAATAGCTGACTTAAACTCTGTATTAGTTAGTCCCCTATATTCACTGGCCCAAGGCCTCGGGAAATACTCCCTAATGTTCATAAAATGAACAAAGACGCTTGTTTTCAAATGGCCCCTAACAGGGCGCTACCATGTTACCTCCTAATGCCAAAGCTATGCCAAGGTAGAGATGAGCTACAGACTAAACTGTGCTTACAGGACAGGACATGACTCAGTCACAACACTATAGATATACAGTATGTATAGATGTTTTATTTGCTCAGTACAACACTAGCCAACTCTAGCTTACCTCAGAATAACTCTGTGTCATCAATGTGTCACAAGCTAACTGTCATATAAACTGACAGCAGCCGTTGTTGTGACTGTTAATGATGCGGACAGTGTTATGTAGCATTTATGACAGTGGGGTTTGCCCTGTGTTGTTAATGTATACTCACCTCAGACAGTTCTCTCGTCCGGCTTTGGACAGGAACCCCAAAGCTGCACGCTGTTTCTGATTATTATGCTCCTCCCTATCTGCTTTTATCTGACAACGAGAAAACAATAACAATAAAATTGTTAACAATGACTGTGATATGTCTCCATTTATTGTGTTTTTAAGGTTTGGGATAGGAACACTCATCTAGTATCAAGAAGAAACTTGCTTGAAAAATGAAAGTCAGTGCCTTGCCCTTTCAGCAAATGTTAATAAGAACTACTTAAATTATTCAGTTATTTTATTATTTCTGAAAGATTAATCAGAACCTATTTATTTTAATGCTATACTAAATTACCTTGTCATAATTATTTAGTAGTGAAAAATTTTGTGTTTACTAATGCATTCACTTCTGATCTTGGGAATAGTGCCAGTGTGTTGTGATCATATCTGGTAGAGCTGAAGCTCAGGGTCACTGATGGTACTGGCAGCAAACTGTGAGGTAAATAAACAACAGAGTGAACAGATCAGTAACTTTGAAGTATGGGAACATTTCTCCAGCTAAAATCAATTTGACACATTGAAACTGTTTTTAAAGACTAAAAGACTGGATAAAAAGTGAAGTGACTAATACAATATTGGTGTGTGTTATATTGGATATTAATCACAATACCATCAGTTTATAGGGACCATTGTAATTAATTTCTACCTGATGTGATATATATGTTGTCATGTCTTATTTCATTATACTGTATATGCTCTTTCTATTACTTTTTTCTATCATAACTACTACTCATTTACACTTGTAGCAAGTTGTCTTTGAACATCAAAGATATGTAAAATTGCATAAATCAGGGGATAAAATTGATTTTTGGCCATACTGAAACTAAAGTTCTGTATTTTCACTAAGTGGTAGTGTCCTACTTCTCACCACAAGATGGCACCATTGTTACTCGTCTATAAATCAAAGAAATGCGGTTGCTAAGGCAAGGATAAGGTAATGCAGTCTGAAAATCTGAAGTTATAATGGAGGCTGTGAATTCAGCTTGTTTGACTACGAGTGTATAGAAGGTACTGTAATATTCAGGCCTGCAGTGTTCCAGGCTGAATTTTAAAAAGATGCTTTGCTGAAGGCAGAAATGTATATATATTCTTTAAGAAACTACCAAGTATAGAAATAATTGAAATGTTCCTGAAAAGAATAGTACCTTCTGGGAGCTATTCAGCCCTTGACCTCTTTGGTGTTGCAGCCTGAATTCAAAATGTATTCACTTTTTACATTTTCTACTGCCAAAAAGTAACTCCCAACATGACACTTGACCCCTCTTATTGAGTGATGTGGTGTAAGATGAGTGCTAAACTGTTCCCGGTTTCCACCACCACGCAGTATATCCAGTGACCTCTATAGTTGTGCCAGTGTTTGTTTGGTTCCAGGTGTCTCTCTGAATAAGGTTTTTCTTGCAGGCATCCAGTGTGGTTTAACACTGTGGGTACGGCTGGTAGACATTTTGTTTCCCAGTGACTGATGACTATAGAAACTGTTATACATATTCCCGGCCCCTCACAACTGTTACTGAATTCATTATACAGTTCCCTGGACTTCATGGTAGAGTTTCTCCTCTGACACACGCTGTCATGTGGATGACTAATTTGACAGGTTGAAGTAATTTAAAGGAATTAATATGTTTTTCATTTAGATACAGTACCCTAACTTACTTCAATGTTAATTCAGGGCGCAACACCACAAAATGCAGGATAGTCAAGGGGCAGGTCACTCTATCAAATAAAGCTTTTGTGTCATTTCAGTTTATTTCAATATGTTTCATGTGAACATGAGAAAATAAAATGATTAATATATATCAGAATTGTTTGCCATATGATGCCATGTAATTCTCTGGAAGAAACTTTTCTCCATTTTTCCCCCTCCCCCTACATGACAAACCAGAATGTCTCAACATAATACTGTATGTTGATTTATGTGTCTTAGGCTCTTCTCCACATTTCCTCCTGTGAGATGTTTGTGGGCTATTCACGGGCATGTCAGCCACTAAGTTGTTTGCCTTGTGCTCTAAAAGTGAAGTCTGCAGGTTAAGTAAGGACATGTTAAGAGCTGACTCCCCGCCAGGCTATGTTGTATAACCATTAGCCATCAGATGAAATAAAGGAAGTTGTCCCCATCAATCAAGACTGAAGCCATTAGAGAGATGTTCCTGCAAAATGAAACCTGAATGATGTTTATCTAAGACAATTTTTAAAATAAATTTCTTACGGTGATAGAAGATAGCAAGATTCATTTTAATGGAG
Organism: Thunnus maccoyii; assembly: GCF_910596095.1. Classification (NCBI taxonomy): domain Eukaryota; kingdom Metazoa; phylum Chordata; class Actinopteri; order Scombriformes; family Scombridae; genus Thunnus; species Thunnus maccoyii. The sequence continues at coordinate 24,590,223 of NC_056547.1, read as the reverse complement.
TTTGGCAATTTAGACTTCATATCTGTGTGATGCCAGATTTTAAAAAAGGAGCTTTACAACATTCTGATCACGGCTTGAACAGTGAAATTTTCATAACCTTTGTTAATGTATTATACATGCAGTGTGTAACATAAGCATTTCTCACACCCACAGAGAAGATTCACTGAAATGGACTCAGAAAATGATTATATACTCTTATATTCATGTTTTCCAACTTGTTAATTGATTTCCATTTGAGCTGTGTGCATGGAGCAAAGGACTTGGCAGAATGTAAAATGGTGAAATTAACTTGTCTGGAAATTGGCATTTAGAAAAACATTGGTGCTTTATTGCCCATAGACACATTGACTGATGTAATGTAATATCAACAGGATAACAATTTGCCCCAAATCCCTCAGAAAGCTGTTATGTGATGAAAGTTTGGCCTTGAGGCTGAAGTCTTGAGCTACTCCAAATGTTTTTAATCCATTAATTAAATGAGTTTATCAGTGTGTGAGATTGTCTGCGTGTGTCTAAGCAGAGATGGGTGTGTGTTCATATGTATGCATGCTTGCAGGCTTAATCATGCCCTTTACAGGTTGAATCCCTATGGAATGCAAAATACATGGGTGAAATATAGTATTTCTCTTCACTTGTTAGTCCTTCCCTAAACCACAAGAGGGAGTCATTGTTTACTGTTAAGCATTGGAATCAGGTGGAGTCCTTCCTGCTGTGTCTAGTTGGAAATAAAGTGTTGAACTGATGCTCCTAATTTTAATCTCACTTTGTTAGACACATTTTGTAAAGAAAACCTGACATCGCTTATGTTCTCAAATGTCTTAAACTGACACAGGAAGACAAAACTACAATGACAATGTTTTTACAGAGAAGTCCTCATTTCTTTTCTACATGGACTGCTTTACTGGATAAGACAATATGATGGGTGTCAGCAATCACATATTTGCAAGTCAAATTAGGACAGCACTGTGTTTGTCTTGTTGTCTGGCATTCCATGAATCACTGTGTTGCAGTAAAACCCCAACCATCTGGTACATTTAATAGCCTAAAGCAAACTTGGTATCCTAAAGACCAACTGCATTTGAATGTGCTTTTGGTTGCTAATTTCTGTAGTGTAAAAATGTTGATGTCAGCTTGTTTTTTGGTGTCATTATTGTGTAAGATCTCATTTAAATTAGAAAGCCGGTTTATCAGTGCAGGGAGATGAATCCAAATTTTAACAGCGTAGTTTGATGATAAAAGGGAGTACATCCTGCATACTATAAATCCAGATTCTCAAGTTTATTTGAATTTGTTGTTGGGCCAAGAGGGTTTAAAGCTGTCATTAGTTGTGATCTGCCTTGTCATGCCTTGTGTAAAGATCTATGTGGGGCTTGATAAGTTCTGATTCCAGAGTTTATTTGAAGCTCGGAAGAAGTTAAGATATCCTCAAATGTTGGTATTTTTCCTTGGGAAATATTGTATGGGAGTTGCAATTCAAATTGAAACAGTTACAGCAGTTGAAGGTAGTTGAGGTATCAATTGTAATGTTAGAACTGAGAAGTGTAATAACTGAAAGCAAATGAAATCAGTCTAAATTAATAATTTATGACAGAAGTCAACTAACTGATTTTGTTCAAATTAATAGTTTTAACATTTATGGAACTACTCTCATTCACTTTATTTCTTAGAGTTAGGGGAGAACATGTCTGTGCGTTTAAGGACAGAGCTGGAGCCAAGAGGCAATTAGCCTAGCGTAGCATGGAAATGGGAAAACAATGAGCCTGGTTATGGAAAAAGTGAGAAGTGTAACTTACCATCATAAAGTTACAAACACATTGTATGTCTGTACACAAATAGAAATGTACAACAACAATTTGGGGTTTTAAGTGGAGTTAACGTGCTGAAACTATTTGCACACAAACAAAAGCAGTGGGTCACAGTGGGTTGCTAATTAACGGCTTTAAAGGTGCTCGCAGGTGTATTTTTGAACTTTGGAGATGTCGAGGGCTAGCTGTTTCCTCCTACCTCCAGTCTTATGCTAGCTAGCCGAGCTGGGCTAACTACCAGTCAGGACCAGTGGTGAGTGTGTGTCTGTTGGGAAAAGGGAGGTTCTGTTATGCTTATGGCTTCAGAGACCTAGGCGCCGATTTACAGATTGTGTACACGTGGCGAAATACTTTGAGTTTTTGCTTATTAAGTCTCAAACTACCACCACTGAAGTACACATTCTATGTATTGTATGTTCACTTTATTTTATTTTATTTTTATTATTATTACCAAGTGGGTTTCATTTTACATCTTATGTTACATAGTTGCTGAGGTCAGTGGTTGGTAAGTTTGAGAAAAGACTGTGATGTGTATTTTTAACTCCCAAAGCATCACTGAGGTTGGTTTCTTTCCGGGGCAGCTTTAGGTTGTGCCTGACACAGATAAGACCCACAGTGAGGTTCAACCTGTGGGAAGATGCTCAGGGGTAAGCTGAAAGAGGCTTATTTTGGTTAATCAAGGCCGGTGGTGAGTCTGTCTGTTGAGAAAAGGAAGGTTCTGTTTGCTTATGGCTTCAGAGACCTAGGTGCCGATTTACAGATTCAAGATTGATTTATTATTATTCTACAACACAAGATTGTATAATGAAATGTAGTTTGTTGACCCAGAAATTATATAAATGGATTAATAAATAATAAGTCATAAAAATAAAACTATTTTTTAGATTGGAGTGCAGAGGATGAATTGAGGAGTCTCACAGCCTGAAGAGAGAAGCAGCTCTGTAGTCTGGTGGTACAACAGCAGATACTTCTGTATCTCTTGCCAGACGGCAGCAGGGTGAACAGGCTGTGGCTGGGGTGGGTGTTGTTGCAGACACCTCACCTCACCGATATCACTGATGCTTGGTAAATGGGTACTGATGATGTTCTGGGCGGTTTTAATTACCGGCTGCAGGGCCTTCCTGTCTTGGGCCGTGCACATCTCATGCCAATTTGTGATGTTTTCCAGTCAGAATGCTTCCTATTGCTCCTCTGTAAAAGTTAACAAGAAGTCGGGATGGGAATTTTCCTTCATAAGTTTCCTTAAGAAGTACAGTCGTTTCTGAGCTTTTTTTTTTTACTAGGGTGGAGATGTGTGATGTCCATGACAGGTTCTCTGTGATGCTGATACCCAGGAACTTAAAACTGGTCACCTGCTCCACCTCAGCTCCACTGATGTGTACAAGGGTGTGTGTCTTAACCTCCTTTTTTCTAAAATCAACAATCAGCTCCTTGGTTTTGTTGACATTGAGCAGTAGGTTGTTCTCTGTGCACCATTCTGCAAGATTGTTGATTTCCTCCCAATATGAACTCTCGTTGTTTGAAATCCAGACGATGATGGCTTTGTCGTCCGCAAACTTCACAACAGAGTCTTCTCCATGTCGGGGGTTGCAGTCATGGGTGTACAGCGTGAATAGGAGGGGGCTGAGCACACAACCCTGGGGGGCTCCAGTGTTAAACTTTAGAGTGGAGGAAGTGTGACCACCAATCCGGACTGTCTGGGATCTGTTTGTGAGGAAGTCCAATATCCAGTTGCAGAGTGTGGTACTCAAGCCCAGAGTACAAAGTTTCATGGGGGAGACTGTATTGAATGCTGAGCTGAAATCAACAAACAGCATTCTGATACAGATGTCATTATTTTCAATCTGTGTGAAGACTGAGTGGAAGACAGTGGAGATGGCATCGTCTGTTGATCTGTTGGTTCTGTATGCAAACTGGTGAGGGTCCAGCCTGTCTGGGATGTTGTCTTTGATGTGCTTGAGAACTAGTTTTTCAAAGCACTTCATCAGAATGGGAGTGAGTGCCACAGGGCGGTAGTCGTTTAGACTAGACACAGACGCAGACTTTTTAGGTACAGGGATGATAGTGGCTTAGAGTTTTTTGCTGATTAAGTCTCAAATTACCACCACTGAAGTATGCATTCTATGTATTGTATTTTCATTTATGTGCTATACAAATAAAGTTATTATTATTACCACCCTGCTCCAGCTCTGCACAGAAACATATGAGAGGGGAACAGAGTTGGGAAGTGAGAGGAACTATTCTGGGTACCCCTGGTTCCAGAAGTAATCATCCCTTTTAATTTGCAAGACTCTAAAGACTGTACATAACAATTTCAGGGTAGAAGTTAACCACAACTCCCAAAGTGTAAACAGCCAATTGCCAAGCTTAAAATTTCTGTGACATACACTGCTAACTGTGAGTGGAAGCTAAAGATCACAGTGGTGAGAAAACATTTTTTTACAATCCCCAGTGCAAATCAGTTCCCTTTTTATTTCTGGGTCACCTCTGAGCGAATTCAGTAACTATGGCGCCACGTTTTGTTTACAGCTGCAACGTCGAAGCGTTTTGAATTCATTACCGCTCTGATTCGTGCCTGACTGGTTTCTTCTCCATAGCAACGGTGGCTGAGTGACCAGGGGATTTATAATATTTTTAGCCGTCCGACATGCCAAAATGACAGACAAAACATGATTTCTCATTGAAACCGGTGGTCATAACATAATCCTATAGGATCATTTTTTATTCGAGAGAGTTCTGAGCTTCTATGTTAAGAAACATCTAGGAACATTTTGAAATGGGATACAGACCCACAAAAAACACATCTGGAACCAGCGGCCCTTCACACTGTTCAACTCTATTAATCTTCTCTTTTAACTCTTGAGAAACAAAAGCTTAACTATTCTTTTAAGGTATGACTTTTGAATATATTTCTTTTATTTAATGGCACCATGACCTTTCTCACACACACACACACACACTACCCACAAACTGACATTCAAACCTTAACATGTTCACACACACAAACATGAATTCAGTCCCTTTTCAGGCACGCAAACATACAGACTCAAACACCTACATACACATAGAGGCAGCGCTGTGCACTTTGCTCGCGCACACACACCTGCACACAAGCACGCAGCGGTGTGTTTTGGCAGCGTCAGGCTTTGAGACCAACGTGGCTCTTCTATCATTCATTCCCTCAGAAGTGTTTTTCATCCTCTTTTTCCCTGTGGAAAACAGAATTCATGACCCGTCACCTTTTTTGCTGACTGCACAGGCCATCCGCTGCCTTGGTAAACGATTTCCCAGCTATTTTCGTTGCCTCACAAAACACTTGATGACACAAGTGGCATGAAAAGTATGCAATTCAATTTGTCAGTGGTTATTACTTTGTAGCGAGGGCAGTTACAGTTATGTTTTGATTACGGGCATTTTCTGTCGAGCTGGCTGTCTCTTGGACTGTTTTTAAAAGCAGAGAAAGTGTTTATTTCTCCCCTTTGGCGATCTATTGAATGTGCCCTCTTGTCTGATTAAATTTCATCTCATCGCAGGCTCACCTTTAAGCGAGGTGTCCTTTTGTGCGATGAGAGAAAGGAGGTGAGAAACGAAGTGAGGAGAGGGTGTTACACAGACGAAGATAAAGGGAGGAAGGGAAAGGTTACCTTCAGACTGGCAGCATACTGGGGATTTTCTGCGAGCGCGAGAGAAAATTCCATCTATTCCCTTGCTCTGATTCCTCTTACAGAATGTGTACGTACACTGTCAGTGTGTGTGTGTGTGTGTTTTTATTTGTGTTTTAATAAGACATCAGAACCAGCCACATAGGTTGTTTGCCCTTGAAAGAATGACACGAGAGTAGATGAGCATGAACCTTTTTACCATGTCCTATTTCGCAGGACAAATAAGAGGAAGAAATACACACACACACACACACACACACACACACGCACACACACACATACAGGCTTTGCCCTGAATCTGTCAGGGCCTTCGTCCCCCCTTCCTTTAGTCAGATAAGCATTTCCACAAAGGACTTGTCGCAATCTCACCATGCTTTTTTTTTTTTTTTTTTTTACCCCTTGCCAACTTATTCTTCCCTTAATTCAGAGCATCTCTCAGCAGCAGCAACTTCTCAAATGAACACGAACAAGTTCAAATAAAATGAGCAAAACTCGTCTCTCCTCAGAGGCTTCTCCTCTGAGCTAGATATGTGTTTTCTTTCTCATTCTCTCTACCCCCCTCTCTCTTCTCTCTGGCCTCCCTAACTTTTTCTCTTTACTTTGCTTTTCCCATCGTCATCCCCGCTCAGAAGGGCTGCAGACTGCAAAAAAAAAAGCTTTTCATGTTGAAAGAAACCCAACCTCTGGTTACTGAAATACCGAACCATCAGCCATCAAATGTTCATAAGACACAAGCGACGGTTGCACATATATTTTTAACCTTCTTTATTTTATCAAGGGAAGGGGTTTTTGCTGAGCGTGTGTGCTCTTTGCGAACAATTCCCTGTTTCATTTTCACAAAGTCACACATATTCACAGCGGGATCCTCATTTCACTAGCTGCTGGCCGCTGAACAGATCCACTGCAGGGTATACCTTGCCTCAGGACTTTTTTTATTCATTCACTTTCCTAAACCAAATGTTCTCTTTCAGTCAGGGACTAAGGGGACCTGGGACAGGACCGTCATCTGTTCAAACATGTAATGTACAGTAGTTTTAAGTTGTGATGACAAGCGTTTTCTTGCGGCTGTGCGGAATTACTGCTGTCTTTGAGAAACAAAGGTGAAAAGTGGTGAAGGTGCAACATTCTTACGCTGCAAAAATCTCTTAAGGTGTGTTCAGACTGACAATGAAGTGAATTTTAGAGTCAGTGTAATTACATGCAAAATCTCTACAAAGACATCATGAACGGAGGCAAAAATGTGTTTGCACTAAAAATCTGCTTTTATCCGGAGGCTGTATGACTTTATAAAATTCAAAGACAAAAGGGAAAAGGAAAGGAAAGTAACAGAACTGTTTGCATCAAATAAAGTCGGACAGAAAAACCAAACCCTGTTTCCTAAAATTTGCAGCAGCCTGGATTACATTTTAAATTAACAAAGGGGCGAAGTCATAAAATGTTAATACTGAACTTCCATTCTCAGCAAAACATTCACTGATAATGTATTCCATTTGTTTTACTACAATATCTGCTTATGGCAACTAACGCATGATTAACATTTTTATGTTTATGTTTAGGCAAATCACTTGGTTGAAGGAAAAGGCTGGAAAAATCCTTTAATTTGGTTATTGTAAGCAATTCCAACTGAAGCAGTGAATCTTCAAAAATGGCTCATGCAATATACAAGGCTAAACAATGTCCTGAAACAGCTGAGCACTGTAGTTTTTAGCAAACATTACTCAAACAGGAGTAAATAGTGTATTTGTTGGGGACTATTTTCAGCGATTGTACAGAAGGAGTAGGACTGGAAAATTGTGCCAGTGGACATAATCCACTCAGCAATTACTGTGTTTTCTCTAGTATGTATTAAGGCAAATCCATTTAGCACTCTGGTAACATGATTCTTTGTGAAAACACACTAGCAGTGAAATAAAGGCAAATAACACAATAACACGATGGTTTCTGCTTGACTGACTCTGACACTGGAGGTCGCTTTTCATATTTCGTCTCCTACCTGCAGTCAGCAGTCTTCTCTAAACCTGACCAAGTAGTTTAAGTTGCCAAACCAGATCAGAAAACACTCATATGATCACTCATAATTTTTGTAACAGTCATGGGTCATTTTGTCTACTATTTTGTCCTTTAGGTTTGGAGGACTCGCTGGACATCTCTTACCATTTAGACACTTTATATTGTGTTAGTGTGTTGCCCATGGATACTGGCTTACCAGACACCACTTCCCCATATGATCTCCTGTTCAAGCCGTCCCGCTGTTTCATAAGGGTTTAGGCTTACTGGCAGAGGACACACGAGATGAAGCACCTGAGTGTGCTGAGCTTCAGAGAGTGCTGCTCTGCCCCGCGATAGATAAGACTCCGTCTCCGCCAGCCTCCTACGCCATGCGCTCATCCCTCAGTGAAAAAGATTGAAAAGGAAGATTTCCTGGAAAATTTCAAAGCAGCAAACAGGATCAACAGCTTAGAAGGCTTTTCACTTCTCAGCAACTTCCTCGTGCCTAATGTTTATGCTTTTTTTAGAAGGATGCGATGCCTGTGTGTGTGTGCGTGTGTGTGTGTGTGTGTGTGCGTCTGTGTGTGAGAAGGGAAGGGTGGTCTTGTGAGGGAATTTATTCTCTTGTGTATTGGAGTGTAAAAGATGCCAGAATGCTGTCTTTCACTTCACTGATGATGTGCAGCAACCACATGAAGCAGGAAAGTAAACCTCCCCTCACATACACACACACACACACACACACACACACACACACACCACTTGCACTGTAATTCCTGCCCTTTTACCATCACACACTTGTGTGACATTCATATAAATATACCCACTCAGTACATTATTACTTTAAAAAAGGCCATTACATTACGCTCCCGCCTATGTCACTTTTATGGCCGCTGCTCTGTCATATGAATGCAAATGAGACTGAGAGCATCCAGACACACAGCAGACGCACGAAAAACCAACAACCTGAGGATAAGAGCTCGTAGCTGTCTGTGCTAAAGCCGGTGTACATGAGCTGATTCTTATTTCCGCCGCTAATTCCACACTTACATTATTGTTTGCTTGATGAAGTTGAAATAAAACAGTAGTTCAGCAGTTCTGGGCTGTTGTAAGGGATTGAATCGGCTTCTCTGTGTTTGCACTGAATGTTTTCTGCAAGCAGCAAATTCCACATCGTCACAGGAGGCCATAAACGGATCAATTGGAAAAGAAGAGGAAGAGGATTGGAATACACAGAGCTGCATTCTGGATGTTGACAGAGGACTGCAGCAGTCAGGGTCAAACAACTGAAAACATAAACTCAGCACCAAACAGTCCAGCATGTCCTCAGCTGAATCCCAGTCCAAATAAAACTGATGGACTAAACTGGAGAGGAGGCTGGAATCTGGAGGTATTTTGCTCACAGGGGTGAGGAATATTAAAACCCAACTGACATCAAATTCTCTGTGCAAAATGATGTTTATCTTATGGGGTTTTGGCAAATTTGCACTTGAGTGATAACAACTAGTTTTGGGCAATCTGTGTTTTCAAAGGGTTGAAAAACTTAGTTTCCCGGTAATTACTTGAAAGTATTTATCAGAACACTTCACACTCGTCTTAGCCACAATCCAGCTTGGAAGCACCCACCCAGTGACCACCAGAAATTAATTCACTGTGTGATTTAGGTTTACAAGATAAGTGTATTTATGCTTATTAGCTTCCTTGCCAAGACTTAGACAAGAAAATTGATACTGCTCTCATATCTGTATGAAGATAAGTATCTCATATAAGTATAAAGCTACAGGCAGCAGCCGGTTAGCTTAGCTTAGCATAAAGACCAGAAGCAGGGGGAAATAGCTAGCCTCACTATGTTCAAAGGATTCAAGAAACTGCCTATCAGAACCTCTAAAGCTCACTGACTGATACATTATATGTTGTTTTTTTTAATTTAGCTGTTTTATGCTAAGCTAAGCTACCCGGCGACTGATTGTAGCTTTATATTCAGTGTTCAGAAATGATAGCGGTGTCGATCTTTTCATGTAACTCGCGGCAAGAAAGTGAATAAGTGTATTTGCCCAAATTTCAAACCATTCCTTTAACAAACCTATTGTTTTGAAGGTTAGTTTGACCTATTTGAGCTTTTTGAGTTGAACAAACACATTTTTACCTTCATCTTTACGTCCTGAAATGTAATGACTTTTCCTTGTTTGGTGCCCTGTACTTATAAGTAACCTTTTGACACAGTGCAGATTGTGCATGTTTAGATGCTGTTAAGGGTCATTTTGACCTGTAGACTTGTATTGATTGGTTTTATACATATTGAATGCCTGTGAGTATACACCAGGTGTCAGGTGAAAGTGAAGTGTAAATAGTGGGTCAGAATCAGGTTAAATTCTCATCTAAGTGGGTGTATGACAACTCAGACTGACATTACCTCTTGGGAGATGTCTGTACCTGTTGGCAGACGTGTGATTCTCTGTATGTGAAAAAAAAAAAAAAAAATCTGTGAAGATTGAGATGCAGGTGTAGTTGTCCCTGCAGTGGTCCACAGGAGTCTGTATGAGGCATTTGGGAAAAGGAGACATCAGGCAGTAAACATTGTGTTTAATTCTGTATTACAACAGCAATGTAGATGGATGATGTTTCAGAGCCAAAGCACCATGTTATTGATGATACAGATTCTCCTCTGAAGAGTCAGATGGAGATTACCTACAGCTCTTTTCTACAGCTGAAAGAGAGTTAATGCAACAGCTATTAAAAAAGATGAGGAGCATTAGAAATGTAAACATGAGCTAACCCTAACCCCTGTAATCTGATTGCATCCGGGGCCTACATGTTTTTATAAAATTAACATTTAAGCTCTTCACCACCCAACTTTTAGAGAAAAATACACCGGATATGTGAATATGGATGTGGATAGAAGGTGAATGAAATGTAAAGTAAAGGTTGAGGGATTCAGAAACGACATTGGCTGTTTCTACCATCACCTGCGACTGTTCAGAAAGTTCACCTAGTTAAAAAATCTGGCAAGAAATGCAAATGAGTCCAGTCTTTCTCCCCAAGACAAATATAAATTCAAATCACAAGAAAACATATTTTCAGTCTGGTCAGACATGAAAAGATTATATTCTTATGTTTTAACTGCGACAGCTGAACGCATCTAATGATCATTTTCATAATTGACTAATCAACAAATAGAAAAGGCCTCTCCAAGTTGCTTGTTTTATCTGACCAACAGTACAAATCTTAAAGATATTCAGTTTATAATGGTCGAAAGCAAATAAAAAGCAGCAAATCTTTTCAACTTTTGAGAGCTGTAAACATAGAATATTTGGCATTGTTGCTCGCTAAATGACTTAAATGATTAATCATTTATCAAAAGTGACATTTTTCTGTCAACCAACTAATTGTCTCAGCACAGCCTGAGAAGTGAAGGGAATCTACTGTGTGTTGTAGGTTAATTTAACTACAATATAATGGATGCACTTCTCTTTTTATAGACAAAAAAGGTTAAACATTGACTGTTGCAACTTATGAAAGTTACAATTCTGCTATCCCGACAGCACTGGTGTATACCAAATCCTATAAGCATTCAGAGGAGAAACTCTGCAGCTGAGAAATGAAATCCTGCTGTTTGTTCTGCTTGTTATTTGGGCTGTGGGCAACTCCAGTGTGCTGACCTGTACTGACCTCTGGCTGTACATGCTGTACACGCTGAGCTGATGCTCTTCTTCTCTGGCTCTGCTTTTGGCTCTTTCCACTGGAGCTTACTGTGAAAAGGCACCTATGCCCTGGCATGCCCAAAGCGCCAGACGCATCCACATTGAAATTCGCAGAAGATATCGCGTTATTGTGCAGTGTGTTCGATGATGTGGGTGAGAGCGACGGACATACTGTACAGTCATATCAAGCGAATCTATGAGATTTGACTCTTTTTTTTCAGAAACGTCCGGACTTGTCATGCTGTGTGTGCCGTCTGTTAATGTGTGTGTGTATGTGGGCTTATGCCTAACAGAAAACTTTATGTTCTGACAAAGAGAGATAATTAGAAACTTAAGTATCTAGCTGTGATTTCATCCAGTCTCCAGGAGGATTACAATTTCCTCATTCTCTACTTTATTCTGTTCTCCATTCCCCCTCTCTTTCCATATCCCTCTGTCGTTTTCTCTGTCGTCCTGCTTGACCTTGTATTATTCTAATTCTTCTCATTACTGTGTGACTTTAGAGATTTACAGCAGGTAGTGCGCTAACAGCAGAGCCTTGGCTGACCTTGGAGACAGTCAGGCGATGATGGCTCATTTAAACACAACAGTGATGGTCCTTGGTTGGTGTGTGGGAGGAGGGGAGGGGGTTTGTGGGCTCGCTCTGGGAGCTGGTTTGTCTCCTACACAGGTAATTAATACGCTTATTAACTCCTCAGCTCATATCATAATCAAAACCACGAGAAGAGAGTGGTGGGGGTGGAATATCTTAATGGAATTCACACAGCTTTGACTTGCAGGGTTGAGCCTGATAGTAGAGGGGAAAAAAGTACTTTAAGTTTAGAGGTGACTGAATCACTGAATCGTTTGATTGAGTGTGCTGTGTTTCTGACAGGTATATGCATGGAGGTCAATTGGGTATGGCGAAGTGTGTGCAGTTGCCATATCTTAAACTATAAGTGAGGCCAAACTAGATCTTATAGTTTATATGAGAGTGAAGATAGAGCAGAAAATGTCCAGAAAATTTTGCAGCCCAAATCATATAAGGAAAATATAGCCATTTGTAGTTGTAATATTCCGTGCCTATTCTAATATTAGACATGTTCCCTTTTGTCTCAGCATTACAAGGAGCATGTTTGAGGCTTCATTGAGTGACATTAGCATGCAGGAACGGAGACAAAGTAAACAAATTGCTGTGGCTACAAGTTATGGACAGACGATGTGTTGCTAGCAGGGATTATGAAGAGCAATGACCAAACCAGCATCTAATGGGACTGAAGTGACATTTTTAATGTGCTACAGCTGAGTTGAACTATCCTGATAACTGATGTTAGCTAAGTTAGATAAGAAATAGATTCTAGCAGGGAAGCTAATGTGGATTGTTGTTGAGAGTCTGTGGTTCTTGTATTGTGTAGCAGGATGCTATCAGGCTCAGTGTGACTATTCTTTGCATGTGAAGTGTTTGGGAATTGAAGTTGTAGTTGAAACAAAGGAGCTGAAGTGTCAGTAGATGTTGACTCACTGAAAGGATTAAAAGTGCCAGTTGAAGTGTAAGCATTAGGGAGAGTTAAGGTATCAGTTAAAGTGCTGAGTAGTTGAAGTATAATCATTGAAAGCAGCTGAACCGTCATTTGAAGTGTAAGCACTTAAAGTTTCAGTTGGTATGTAAAAGCTGAAAGACGTTGAAGTGTTTAGGTGTAAGCACTTATATGAGCTGAAGTTTCAGATGAAGTAAAAACAATGAAAGCAGTTAAAGTGTTAGGTGAAGCATAAGCTCTGAAAGCAGCTAATGTCAGTTGAGGAGTAAGCACTGAAAGCCATCGTCATGTCAGGTGAAGTGTAAGCAATGACAGCGGTCATAGGGTCAGTCAACATAATAGGCTAAACTTTCAATTGAGGTGTAACAGTTGAAAGCAGTTGAAATGTCAGCTGACGAGTTGCTGAAGGGAACTGAAGAATCACTCGGTATGCAAGTGCTGAAGGGAGTTAAATGTTTTGTTGAAATATAGAAGCTGAAAGTGCCGGAGCATCAGTTGAAGACTGAAAGATGAAAGCATTTGAAATGTCACTTGACGTAGCTGAATCACATCAAAGGAGCATCTGGGACCAATGTTCTCTCTCAACTGATGATTTGATGATGCGGAGTATATCTATTCATTTATTATACTGACCAAGTAAAACTATTGTGTCAGTCATCTGTTATTGTTCCCATTTCTCAACAAGAATGAAGAAAGTTTAGGTGTGGAAATTTTTCTTTTTATTTGAGACTTTGCCAGTGATGTAAGCTTTACTGAACTGCCATTCCTGGATGAAGGTGAGGGTATTTAATGCACAGAACACTGTGAGAGCAAAAAAGGTTTCTTTAAAATTCATCTAAGGTACGCCCTTGGCAGCTGAAGTTGGATGGTCTGCCTGACCCCGGTACTATAGGAAACACTGCAGGTAGTTGAGCGGGTCTATTAAGAATGTAGAGTTTCAGATGCCTGAGGCCACATCAGACCTCATCAGGGCAGCTGTCTGGATCCAGGTGTTGTCTGAGTCGAGAGGCCTCACCCTGCGCTTTGCCCGTGGCTGTATTTCTTTCCTGAGAATGTGTGTGCATTGTTTGTGTGTGTGTGCATGCTTTTACTTAAAGGCCAAACCAGACAAATCTGACTCGACACTCAAAAAGAACCCCGTAACCTCGACATGAAGAGAGGGGTTACACCTGACAACCAATCGGATTACCCAAAACGACAGGAAAGAGGTGGATTTCCTTATATGTGAGAAGACAAAAAACTTCCCAAAGGCTTTGATTGATAGCGTCTTTCTTCTCTGCTGACCAGACTGTAAGCTATTCCCACCCAAAAAAAAATTCATACGGTGTACGTTTTGTTTATGCATGCCTACTGAGCCGAGCACCGGGGTGAGAAACAAAACATTGCGTTTTAAATTAGCAGGTGTGACAAGATTTTCCACTGTAAGACTGATCGGATGGTGGGCTGAATGCAAAACAGCATGTACATATTAGACATACAGCTAACATACAGTTGCACAGCTTTACCCTTACCACGCAGCAGTGTAAAGATAAACAGAACATTACATAGCTGTGGAGCAAGGACAATGCGAAATGCTAATGTCTACAGAATGAGCCAAATGTCACGGATGTGCTTCTTTACTGTAGACAGCTGCAGAAAGCTGAGTCAGATCAAGGATATTGTTCTTGGGGAATGAACAATAAAAGGTCTCCCCCGCATAATTATGAATTCCCATGAATAATTTTTAGTGATATGTGGAGCGAAGAGATGATAAATTGCATTTCTCTGCATTTGTTGCGTGCATGAAGCATTCAAAGCAAGGGGTAATGATGCAGGGAAAGTTGCGTGACTTCTGCGGCGGTGGCACTTTCCTTTTTCTTGTTTGCATTCAAAGTTCCGTCTGGGGCGTCTGTCATTAGCAATGAGGAGCCAAACCCTCTCATTTCCACACATGCACACACGCACACACACACACACACACACACACACTCTCATATACCTCAGAGGGTTGTATTTGATCACACATCTTTGACTCATGGGAACATGGTGTTTTTGTTTACTGTTTACATGAACACATGCTCTCGTACACACACCCGTGTACGCGTCTGCATGCACACAGCCACACACGCACATGGAGCTCGATCAAAGGGAAGCCTGAAAAGAAGCTCAAAGGCAGGATTTCTCTCCTCTCCATTACCCTTCTTTTTACCTTAAAAGAATAGCAGCTTTGAAGAAGCACTATAAAGAGAGGTATACCATTTACAGTCATTAAAAACTGTATGTGGGATGAGTTACGGCTGTATTTTTTTTTATAAATGTCCTGAAGGTAGAAAGCAGGTGAAGGGAGAGGGAAAATCTCACCACTCATGACGTCTTTACAGAGGTTTAACGCCTAAGAAAGGCCTCTGATCTCCATCTGCAGCCAGCCTTTGAAGGCCTAAATGCATTTCTAATTACTAGAGGCAAAAACCAAGTGCTAAATCCTCTATTGGTTTCAGAGATTATTTTTAGTATCTGTGCTTTGTAGACACTATTTAGCAGAGGGAGGTATGAGACCATGGTCTGACATATCAAATGGGCTGTGAGCCCTCTTTGATGTTGCTGTGTCACTGAACCACCAGCGCGGGTTCTGAGTTTTAGCTGTGACAGTGCACCTGTGTTGGACACATAAAAATAGCATGAAACATACTTATTTTTCTGTTTTTTCATTTTCATTTGGAAAATAAACCCTTAAAATACATCATCGGGACCATATTTCAGGGCCAATATTTGCTCATTGCACATGTAATGTGTTTACATATATGGTATGTTGGCCAATATATAACAAATCAGTAAAGAAAAGAGGAGGACCGCACACAGACTAGCTAGTTTCATCAACTTCCAAATTAATGTTTATGTAAAATAATTAATATTATGGCATTTTAAAAACTCTCAATATTATTATTTTAAAAAAACAACTATTGGTTGGGCTCTACTGTCATGTACCCTCCACATCAGTTCTGTTAAAACCTCCTTGTGGGGTTTAAAAATGTCAGACTTTGGCAACTCCTAGTGGTCGCATCAAAGAGGACAGTCACCAATACAATTGCATAAACAAATCTTCACATAAGGGCTTTAAACCTGCAGTAACCTACTTTTTAGCCACTTGGGGGAGCAGAAACAAGATGGGAACACAACATTGATATATCATCACCTTTTTGTTTGTTATGGCGTACTTGTTAGCAAACAGTTTCCTATTTACACATCCAGCTGATACGGAGCAACATTAGCATTTACATGTGTTCCTGGCCAATTAATGAACTGGTGCTGGGCAGGTAGTGTACAGTGTTTTTATGAACATTTTAATTGGAAATGACAGTATGAGAGTGGTGACGATGAATCAAAACAGTAAAGTTATTGGCTGGAAAAACCAAAACAATGAGATGAAAGAAGCTATAAAACTCAATAGAGCTGAGGGGAACAGCAAAGTCGAGTGTTAGTTGGGTTTGTGTCACTACAAGCGACACCTATCACATTACAGATCGTCATTTGACCCATTGTTATTTTAGAAATATTGATTATAGCTGCTTTAAGTTCTGCAATGATCCTCCATTATTAATGCAATAATTAATGGAAGAAACACAAGGAGATGGAGATGAGTCAACCATACTGCACATTAAAAATTAGTCTTCAATACAGTGACACTATTTATGGGACAACAGCCCTGCCGGAAAGCTTAAATATCCCCCACTGCCACTTTACTATTTGCTTACTGATGACACACAACCAGGGTTGAATGCAAACTGTTACCTTAGCGATCTCCCAGAGGTAACACTGGATATAAAAACTTAACGAGCAAATAGGCATTATGTGAAGATATATATGTGTCCATAAACACCTTATTGGCTTTTCATTTGGGTCCAATGAATGTGGCTGGGTATCATCAATCAATTCTGAAGGTATATCATTCAAGTGAAGAGCATTTACATCAAAATGTGAAGGAGAGAGAAAAAGCCCCTTAGTTTAAAACATGTTCTACATAAATCACACACACACACAGACAGGCAAAACAATAATAACAGCAATCACAGAGAAATCGGAACATCAATGAAAATATCAAATGAAATCCTTCAGTGAGTAAGACCCGACCGTACCTCTGCCCCCTGGGCTCAGAAGTGGCCTACTTACTCTCAGCACAAATCACACTCAGTCATATCAGATGATATAATTCAAGGTAGAAAGTAAGTGTTTGGGAGACTCCGGGTGGTCAGCCATTAGATGTAACACACAGTAAACACCAAGAGATGTGGCAGATCACTGGCTTTCATGCGCATGCACTGACTGTTGTTGTTGGCAAGGACTGAAAATCCATGGTGCAACAGATGAGTATGATGCTCAGCTGCGGTAGTTCCTGGCTGTGTCAGTGATATTTATTTACTGATATTATATTTTATACCAATAACTGACAGAAAATATGATAAAACCACTAAAAACTTGTATTACTTAAAGCTGTATTAATTGTTGGCTACTGTAGGAGGCATAAGAGCGTCAAAACACCAGACACAGCCTGACGTAAAGTAAGATGAAGTTTGTACGGCTAATATGTTAGCAAATGATAGCGTAAACACAGACACACACACAGAGCAACATTAATATCCAGTTGGAGTTGTATTTTCACCTAACAAATTTAAGTCCAAGTAAAGCCTTTTAAGTCTGGTTTGATCTAATATCAACTTCTGAGAAAAATATCTGGATATCTCTAATTTGCTAGATGCTAACGTGGATTTTCTTCACCAGCTAGATAGCTCGCTAACTTTGACTGCCGTTTGGTGCTGCGCAGGTACCGTATGTGCAATGGGGTTTGAGAGATTTTTTGCTGGAAACTGCCTGCTGCTGGAAACAGTGTTAATAAGAGCAGTGAGATTGAACAGTGCAGTAACATTATAGGACATAAGGCCAAAACAATGGGCAAAAAGCATCTGATAAGCTCAGTGGAGCTGCAGAGATGTTTCTGTCACTGCAATTCTTGTTTGATTCAGTGTTAAAGACTCAGTTCACCTAAAGCACACACACACACACACACACAAAATGATAGTATTGTTTTTATTTACCCCAATGAAATGAAAGTGAAAGAAAATTTCTTCGTAGTTCTCGCAACACTGATAAATTACATCTAAAAGATTCAACAGCAACGTGTATTTCCAGAAGCAATGTTCTGGGTACTCAAATTAATCCAAATCCACTATGAATTGTTTTTCTGTGTACCTCTTTCCTATCAAATAAATAGTCCCTAGAAGAGTATCTCAATACCAGAACAAATAAAACAAAAGTATTAGGTTGGCAAGAGACAGATTTCCTAGTTACACATCTAGCAGACACAGAGCAACATTATCACCCCTTTGTTTCCTGGCTTCATGACAAATGTAAGTCAATAGTTCTGGTTTATTCTGCCGACTTGAAGCTTGCCAGAATGCTAACAGAGACTTTCTTCACCAAGCATAATGCCATTTTAAAGACATATTAATGAAAGATATATTTCATATTACAGAATAATGCTATTCTTTTACTATGGTTTAAGTGTTTGCATGGGGAACATGAGCAAATAGAAAAGATAAGATAATTCAGGTGTCTATGTTCCTCTGACTTACAAGGTTATTGGATTTTGTCAGTTCCAAGTGTATATTTATACTGGTCGTACAATACTTTGTTCTATATTTCAAAAGAGTATTCACAGAGGGGTGGAATTATGGTTTCTACATTTCAGCAAGCCTTACTATAACCAGAGTAGAGTTATTGGGGCATAAAATATTCAACCATTTTGTTACACTAAAATCAGGCATTACTTTTAAATGGAAAAATTGGAGTAATTTCCCCAATCCCTCTCAGCTCTGTCAGAAATAACACAACCTGAAATGTCACATTACTTATTTATTGAAGCAAAAGACGTTGTGATTTCACCTGCCATGTTTTTTCACCCTCTGGTTTGTTAAGAGGGTAAATTAAAGTTTTTGGCTGCTGGGTCTCTGCCAGTTTTTTTCAGTACCAGCAGAATATGTAAGTTCCCTTCCCTCACTAATGGCTTTTCCTAGAACTCCTGTCTCCAAGTAGAACAAAACTCTTGCAATACACATAAAAGTCTCTATGTTCCAGAAGAATAATGCAATGCTCTATTGTAAACACTATATTTTTTACGTTCGCTTGCTGGCTTTTAGGTTTGTTTCTTGCAGGCACTTCTTTAGATGTAGATTTCTCCCTGGATGGTCTGATCATCAACAAAATAATCACCTTGTGGGCATGACAGGGACAGAAAAACAGTCAGGGGGATGGGATGTAGAGAAGGCTTGTTTTCTGTGGTGGGTGGGTGGGTGACAAGGGAGGGATGGGGAGTGAGGGAGGGTGGGAAGAGGGGGAATTGGGGGAAGAGGAGGGGGGTGGGGTGGTGTTACAGACCTAAGCAGGTGTGACAGTTCTGAAAGCTTTCATGGGGAATAAAAGGTTTCTCTGGCCTTGTAGCGATGCTAAACTGAGCGTGACCCTCAGACTGAACCCAGCCATCTCTTTTCGCTCTCTCTCTCTTGCTTTCTTGCCTAAACTGACAGTGTGTAGACTACGATTTAGTCTTACAAATTCCTTCTCCCTTTCTATTTGTCTCTACCACTTTCATTTTATATCTGTTATCTGTTTAACTGTCAATTGATATGCTGCAGCGATGAAAGACTTTCATTTAAATTGGATATCATCCATTTAGTGTCTCCTCTGATATAATGGATTCCGCTATATGATCACATTTACTCAATATATATTTATTTATATTTATTTTTATGTCAGATGTCTGACCAGGAAAAATCTGGTGTGGTGTGGGAGGTTTGGCTGACAGTCAATTGGTCCACCACCTAGGTCCAGACTAAAACTTCTCAACTATCGGATGGATTGCCATGAAATTTTGCAGACATTCATTGTCCTCGGAGGATGGCATCTACTGACTTTGGTCATCCACTGACTTTTCCTCTAGCAGCACAATGAAGTCGACATTTTGGGTTCTTAGTGAAATGTCTCAAAAAGTATTGGAAGAATTGCCATGAAATTTGGTACAGACATTCAAAGTTCCCAGAGGATGAATCCTAACAACTTAAGTGATCTGCTGACTTTTCATCTAGCACCATCACTCACTTATTAAAATATCTCAGATTCTACAAGACAGAATGGAACAATGTTTTATACAGACGCTTGTGTTTTCCTGACAATAAATCCTAACGACATTGGTGAGCCCCCACATTTTCTACTCACCATAAAGTTCACATTTGTGGTTTTTGTGTAAAATGTCTCAAAACTACTTATTGAGTTGCCTTGAAATTCTGTACAGACGTCCATGTTCCCTTATGATGGACTGTAATGACTTTGGTGATCCTTTGACTTTTCATCTAGTGCCATGATCAGGGCAAAAATTTACCTCGTCCAATACTTTAGTTTAGAACCAAATATCTGCAATACTAGTGACATTCCCATCAGTGCTAATTAGCAAATTAGCAAATGTGTTTAGTGCTAATTAGCAAATGTTATTATGCTAAAACAAAGATGGTGGACATGGTAAACATTAGTTAACATCAGCATATAAGAATTGTCACTATGAGCATGTTAGCATGCTGCCGTAGGCATTTGCATCACTGTACTTAAGTATCAGCCTCACAGAGCTGCTAGTTAGTTAGTTACGATATTTATTGTGTCATGCACATGCAAGTGCCCAGTCAGTATGGACTTATAAGATGCAAAAAATACTGTTGCAGCAGTGAAACACTTGCCAGACATGAATATAACTTATTACATTAGTCTTCTTGTCTTGTCTGCAGTTTGTAAAAATTGCAGTGAAACCTGCCATAAGGAGCTGCTAAGAATTTCATTAGTTTGACTTTTAGTGGAATGTCAGAGCCCCATGATGCTCTAAATGCTGTTTCACAGGCTCCTCTGCCCTAACAAGGCTAAAACTCCAAGGGAACACTGAATCCTTGCCATTTTTTTTTTTAGAATCTTTGGGGCATGAAAAATGGTCAGATGCAAAGATCTGAAGATGCTGCGGCTTATATAAGCCTAACCCCACTGTTTACCCCCTTCCATCTGCCCCTGTTTACCCCAGACTGTGGCTCTGTATGTTAGGGGACAGGGGATGTCCACACAAGCAGAAGGCAAGAGTGCGAGCTATCGGATTGGAACTCCTCCACCTGCCAAGAGAAGTAACTCTTCCTTTTATGAGCCAATTGAAATTCAGCTCACAGGCTATCCATTCTGTCAATGACAAGAGGAGTCAGGACAACCTTGCAACCCCCAACACTAATAACACTGTAATGGTCAGAGATAGATCAAGCTGAACGCTGATAGTTAGAGCGGGTCTTCGGCCTCCCATAAGTGTTTATTGCAGACAATTTTTGCCTTCATTTGTTTTGAGCAGATGCATGCCTGGGTACACCTGCGGTCGATTGTAATAGTTTTCACTCTGACAGCGGACTGACAAATGACCTGCAGTTTTTGCTGTTTGTTCAAAGAGCATCCGCCTGCAGATAATGCATGTTACTGTATATTCTTAAAGACCCAATACACAGGGAATAGCCCAGTCTTGTTTTGTATGCATTAGACCAAATCTAACCTCTGACCTATTGCGCTCCACTCAATGTCATGACAGGTTCATTACCACCATCTGAATCAGAGAAATCAATCCTTGAGAGGTCTGTTCCAGACATTCTCCTCACTGCGCTTTTCACTTGCACAGATCCCCCCTTAAGTGTTTTTGAATCAATAGAAGTGGAGAGGAAAAGGAGGGGATTAGACTAAGAAAAGGTTTCTTCTGATAGACCCAGTTCCAGCAGCTTGTGGCCCACTCTCTGTCATGATCAGCTCTGGCACTAAGGGGCAGTAGAGAGCCTGGAATGAAACTGCCACATCTTCAGGGCAACCTGTATGTATGAGCTGAAATTATATTAACAAATTATACAGAAGATGTGTCATCATCTATCAATATGCTATTCACATCAATTCATATACACTTGGTGAGAAATGTCTTACACTGCAGTACATAAAAATTCAGACATATCATTCCTATTCTCAGACTTAATCTATTTGATTTTCTATTATGAATAGCTTGAGGTATATTTTATTTTCTTACAGAACCTCCTTTGTGTCATTTGTGATTGACGTGACTTGGTGACACTACACTATCTATCTATCTGTCTGTCTGTCTCTCAATCTATCTATTTTATACTCTCCTTATTCTGTCATATTATCTTCAAGTGATTATTTTTTTGGAGAATATGCTGCAATCTCTTTGTAATTAACAAATTAAAGATCACTCTGTAATTGAGATTAAGGCGTTTGTGGTAATACAGTTAAACATACAAAACCTTCACATGCTGGAACTGATTCCAGGAGTTATATAGGTCATATTATAGTTAAAGGTAATCTTATAAAAGAATTAATACATAAAAAAGCATTAAAAAAGATAAATAATGGACATCCCCTTCCAATTGACCTGTCTACAACTTGTTGATTGCCTTAATGCCTCTAAATCTTAACACTACATCAAAGGAAATATATCGGCTAAGTGCCTATAGTGATAAAGTGACATATTTTCCATATGATCATTAATAAATTAACTTTGAGCACCACAGACACAGACTATAGCCTACCTTTAAATATACATTTAGTAGAAAGTTGTGAGGTTTCAGAATCCAATTGTAGGGAACTTCAATACCTTCTGAGTAGTCCAGACTCAGAAAGAGGGGTTCTCAAACTTTTTCACATCAAGGACCCCTAAACTGACAAAAATCAGACCACGGATCCACATTTGATAAGATTTTGTCCCAGGGTCCCCCATCTGATAAGATTTTTGCTTTTAAATGTTTAATTACAGAAAGTGTATGAAACCCATGAACAGTCATTCATCCTGTCATTGTGTTACTTATGGATGGAATTATAGTGAAAATAAATTATTCCCCTTTTTGATGGGGACCCCCTGGAACCCCCTCAAGGACCCCTGGGGGTCCCCAGACCCCACTTTGAGAACCACTGGTCTAGACGTTTTTTTATTTTAATAGTGCCACACTCCGTACAGCAGGCACACCCAGACCAATACTGAAAATGTGATAGCGGGATTATCGCTACTGGAGGCACATTCACTCAGCACGCAGTAGGCGGCGTCAGTCTCGAGAAATACGTCCTTCTGAGCTCACTTCCGTCTGCTTGAGTCGGATCGCTATTCTTCCAGTCTCTCACCGCTTTTGTTCTCCCATTTCCATCTAGCCAGCGCTGCTGAAAAGACGGAACCCACCGGCCGGGAAACCACATAGACGCAAAGTAGCGGAGCCGTCCGTCGCAGAAACGCCCGGTAGCCACATGCAAAGCGCCGTCTGCACAGAGGATACGCGGCACTCCGTAGTTACATAACTGGACTACTTTTTTTCTATTATTGTTGGGTTTTTTTTTTCAAGCTTTTTTGTTGCACCGAAACTGACTGCCCCCCTCCCTCTAAACTCAAAATGGAGAACGGCGACAAATACCTCCCCGAGCTGCTGGCGGAGAAGGACAGCCTGGACTCATCGTTTACGCACGCCATGAAACTTTTAAACGCAGGTAAAGTGAGCTGACTTGCGGTTTATTTTCACTCAGTGAACGCGGTACACGCAGTGAGTTACAGAGGGGCCACATACGGCTCATGAACGCACCTTAAAAAAAAAACTAAAAAAAACCCCGCACACCTCCACGCTGTGAGCGCCATGTGTTTGCGGACGGGACGGACTGCCCCGTTACACCGCAACACAGTTCGCTCACATCTCAGTCACGGGTATGTGGAGCTCATGTGATGCATGTAGAAGCTAATAACTCTGATATTGGAAATAGCCGAAAGCTATCACAACACCACAGGAGGAGACACGCTTTCAAACCATTTTCTCAATGATTTCCGCTTCCCCTCGAGCACCTGCGACGAGTCGAGTTTAAACTCTGACTCTTTTGTTGTTGTTGTTGTTGTTGTTGTTGTTGTTGTTGTTCTACTGGTCGTTTGTTTTCGCTGCCGAGCCCCTGTTGAGCTCATTGTCTGGCAGCTGCGTTGCGCAGTAGCCTATAAATGTGCGCCAGTAACCGTGACTGGGGTCACCTCAGTGCTGTTAAAGCCGGGTGAAGAGGCGGTGTGCCAGCGGTGACGGAGACCCGCAGGTCCCGCTCTCTGTCGGCCGCTGCCGAAGTGTCCTTGAGCATGAGACCGCAGACATGACAGCTGCAGGGCTCTGCTGTCCTGTAGCTGAGCTTGAGAAGGGACAAAAAGACACGACTGCCTCTGGTATAATGTTTAACCTGTGTTCATCAACGAGCTCTGAAAACATGGTGTCAGTCGGCCTTATCCTGTTGTTCACCTTTTTAGTTTTCGAGGCACAGCACTGTTGTTATATTGATTTTGTGATATGAGACTAGATATCGTCTCAGATTTTGGGTATTGTAATATCATGATATGGCATAAGTGTTGTCTTTTCATTGGTTTAAAGGCTACATTACAGTAAAGAGATGTAATTATTCTGAACTCACCTGTTCCAGCTGTTCTGTTATTTGTCTTTACTGATGATTTATCAAAAACCCGATTGTGTAAATATTTTGTGAACGCACCAATAGTTGTCTCTACAATATTGTCTTAATATCGATATCGAGGTATTTGGTAAAAGATATTATATTTGATTTTATCCATATGGCCCAGCCTGACAGAAATGACCTCTATATAATGTAGTAATTCTGTGGAATGATGTGCTAAAGTATCACAGTGTCACCAAGAGTGCACAAGTCCTTTCAGGGCTGTTAGACTGATACTATAGACAGGATATAATAAACTGGCTGTTGACTGCTATAGCTGGGTAAACTGAAGGATTGTTAGTTTAGCGGTTATTTTGTTTTGAGGCTTTGTCGCCCATGTGCTCTCCTAGTGGCTGTGAATCATTTAATGTGAGCTGGTTTTTACTGCTGCTCCGGTCAAGTGTCTCGGGTATGTCTCCCGATGCCGATATCACGAATAAGTCGGTGTCTTCGCCTGACAGGTTGTGCCAAAATCTAGGCTACATCTCTGAAAATGAAGGTGAGAATGATCCAGAAAGACCAAGTGTGTCAGTGTGTGCTGCAGGTTCAACATCTAGACTGGGTTTGAATCTGACATGTTTGCACATCGTAGACTCAGGAGTTGTCATGGCCAGGAGTGAGGAGGTGGTTTGAGAAGTGATGGGTGCTGTGGGTGCTGTGCCACTTGGAAGAAGGGACAGAAGGTGTAGTACAGTTGTAATATAACTGTGTGGTTTTTTTCCCATTTGTGTTTTGAAAGGTTGAGGATTTGAGCTGCGATTTAACGATCAGCTTCAAGATAATTGTTAGAATAAAAATGTCTTGTTATGCTTGATCAACAGTCCAACACCTAAAACAAAGAAAAGTAGCAATTGGAGAAGCTGTAACCAGAGGATGTGAGGAGTTTCTGCTTGGAAAAACTGACTGAAACAATTATCAATTAATTATCAAAATAGCTGCTGATTATCTCCTGTCTAGTTATCGCCTAATCAAGTAATTGTTGCGGATCTATCTGTAATATTGACAAGATCGCAGCAGGCGCTAAATGCAACACATCTGTACTCTCGTATTCTTTGGGGTGCACCATTGTGTGGCAATCAGTAAACACTGATTTGGTGATTTGTCAGTCAAAAGGTTTCAAATTGGTTGAAAAGTGAATGTTTTTAGACATCCAGGATTCAATTTCAAAAGCATGTTGTTAAAACCCGCCTCACAATGAAATCCTGTCATTAAAAAAAACCTTTCCGACTAAATTTCGCTTTATTTGAACCAAGACGTCGAGATAGTTTTGACCTGCAGATCTCCACATCGATGCTTACTTAGCAATGTAAGCAAGCGCACCTAATTCTCCTCATGACCGAGATGTGCTTCTTTGAATTCTGTTTGACTGCATGAACGCTGCCTGAAACGATGCCTCTTCCCTTCTAGAAATTGATAGAATCCAGAAAGGCGAGACTCAAAAGGAGGCAGAAACATACCTGGACCTTTTCACAACAAAGAACATCAAACTTAAGGAACGCGTGCTCATACCTGTTAAACAGTACCCGAAGGTGAGCTGTCTTTGCCCCTGGTTTCTTTCTTTTCCCCCTTCCCCCTTTTTTCTTCTGTCCTCTTTTTTTTTTTTCCCACTGTGAACCCCTCTTGATTTAATTTATCCTGCAGCCGGGTTTCAATTACACAAAGCCATGGGGTTACTTAGGAGTCTCAAATTACTCCTCTCAACCTTGATCTTTAAGCTCCAGAGTATAATTACAGCTGATACTGGCATGTTTTAAAATATCACTAAAAGGATCAAAATGTTAATATTACTCTAGTCAGGATAGCTCTCTCTATATATTTCTGTGTAATACAAACTGTGCTCAGTAGATTGGATCCTCTCCTCTGTTTGTGCTCAGTAAATGTTTCCATTCGGAGCGAGTTCTTTATCATGTAACCTCGGGTGTATTCATCCATGTCAATACAATCTATATCTGGCTCAGACGTATGACTACATTGATTTTATGCTTATGATGGTAGAGATAGGGTGTTCAAAACAAGATGCACCTGTTCTGTGAAACTCCCAAGAACACGCTGCTAGTTGCGTAATGCTTCATTTGTATGTTGTTAGATTTATCTCCATCGGATTTGAGTTAATATGGCTGCTATCTGAAGCCTATGTCGATATGCTTTTTTGACAAAAATGAATAGATCACACTTTTTTTTGGAGAAGCTGCACTTGTTCTAACAAGAATAAGATCTATAGGTGTTGCTCCATCCTGAGCATCAGATCAATATGATGTAGGAGTCTGGTCTGTAGGGGGTAAGATGGCCCTTTCTGATCTCCCAGACTTAGTTTGTGAATCAGTCCGCTGTAGCAGGGATGACACAACTAAGTGTTTTCAGATTCCAAAAGCCACTTTTACAGCTCTCAGAGGAATCGCTTTGTCGGGGGGCAATATTTTCGCTAAAAGTCTTTGACCCTGACAGCTAATTGTAGGACAAATCATATACACATGGTAATTGCTCTCTTCAAAAGTAGACGAGGTAAAGATTGCAACTTTTGATCATGAGTTTGTTCTGGTTGGGCGCTAGGATGATTGTAGTGAATAGTAACTGACGGTATTACAGCCCTCAAGGGCTCATATCGACCTTCTCGGGTAAATACACTACTTAAGGCTGCAGTGTGTGTATGTGCAACAAGACCCCTGACAGTGATTGCTCCTTCATTCTCTTTGCATTACACTTGCCCCCCGCTTTGATTGTCAGGCTAATTTTCCTCTGCTTTGTTTTACTATTAGTTCAATTTCGTGGGGAAGATTTTGGGACCTCAGGGCAATACAATCAAACGTCTGCAGGAAGAGACCGGAGCCAAGATCTCTGTCCTGGGTAAAGGATCCATGAGAGATAAATCCAAGGTAAAACACTGTTTGTACTCACACATACACACGCACACACACACACACACACACACATCTGGTATGACACACCTGTGAGAAGGTTACCTGAAGCGATAACACATCTGGACTGTACTTTAGAGGGATGGCAGGCAGAGAGCCCAGATGGCGTAAACTCTTAGGAAAAGCTCGGGCAGACGAACACAAAGCCAAGGGCATCCACGCACCGCACATCTGTTCTAGGAATCTTTAGGATAGCCCGCTAAATGTGTTATCTACCGGTTTGATGTCATTTTTAAGCTACATAAAGGAAGAGATTACCACACCTATTTCTCCCTCTGAGGTGGATGAAATGCAATTACTTCTTGTGTAATTCATTTAATTTGAGTGTGTAGTTCCTTTGACTGGCTGACACCCCTGTGATGCTGCTGTCCTTGTTTCAGGAGGAGGGGCTGAGGAAAGGCGGCGAGCCCAAGTACGCCCATCTGTCAATGGAGCTGCACGTATTCATCGAGGTGTTCGCCCCCGTGCCCGAGGCCTACCTGCGCATGGCACACGCCATGGAGGAGGTCAAGAAGTTCCTGTTTCCTGTGAGTTTGACTTTGTCGGCTTGTTTTTGTCTCGTCCGGTGACGCTGCGTGCACGAGCTTTGCTAGAATAAAATTGTTGATATGATTATTTATTCAGTTCACCGTTCAGTCTGTAAAATGTCAACAACTTTGACAATCTAGTTAGCAGCGCTGAAAGTGATGTCTTAAGTTATCTAAGACAAAAACATCCCAAAGCCTTATTTGTACAATGAAATTAAATGAATTATAGTAAGCGTGTGCAGTTGTGACAGCAGATGATTAATTGACAGTTGGACAGTATTGACAAAACAAGAGCTGAAGCTTATTGTTTCACTTGTTTTTCATTCAAAAACAGGTTTCAGCTTCTTGAATATGACAATTTGTCATGTAGCAGCAGATTTTGGACTGTTGGTTAAACAAATCAAGCAATTTGAAAACATCACCTTAAAAATGTGGCTCCATTTCTTCCTTTTCATAGACAAAACGAATAATCAGTTCATCAAAGAGATGATTGAAGGATTAATTAATAATGACTGTTAGTTGCAGCTCTACCTATAACATAAGTTTTATACATGTGCTGTCTGTAAGTCAGTTTTTCTTTTTACTGTTTTTTCACAGACAGGTTTGCAAGTCCAGGTCTTATATGTTGCCATTTTCTTATTATGTTTATTTTAAGAAGAAGTTTGAAATATTCTTCAGATTTAAAACTTCCCCCCCTCCATGCTCTGAAAAAAGCAGAAAATAACACAACGCAACGCTCAAATTCACAACCTGACAACCCTAATAGCTGGAGTTATGAGAATATTAGGATCTAAAAACAGAGTCACCTGCTGACAAAACGATGAGAGACCCCGCTGAAAGTGTTCTTGCGTAATTGACTGAGGGCGTGTGTTTTTTTCAGAAAGGCGGAGCGAGCTGCAGCATGTAAGTTAGACAAAGCTCTGGGAGGAGGCCCAGTAGGACAGCTAGAGGAGATGGAGTGGGTATAACGTGAATGCAAACACAGTCCAGGCACGTAAAGCAATCAGCTTAAGAGGAGGAATTGGGTCGCTTTCACTGTGTCAGCAGGGTTACCCCAGCATCTACTAGCCTGTCTACACGTCTGTCATCACTGTGTCTCATTCTGTAGGGAGAGAGAGAGAGAGAGAGCAGAGCCTGGAGATGTGTAGCTCCCAGACAGATATGTGGTAAAGTTCATCCTGTGTGTCCCCCACGCTTACTTTATTGGTTTTATGTTGAAGGATTCTTGAGCGTGGGCCAACCCGGTCTGCTGTCAAGCCAGGCTGAAGCCTATAGTGCTCAAACAATGGCTCGCGCCAAAGCAGGCCAGTAGGCCCAGGGGTTTGTGCAATGCCTTACATTTTTTAATTAGTGTGCAGGGTTCTTTTAGAAGGAAGAATAATTTGGATCAGAGGCGAGATGAATGGGCTGATGAACCAGTTGCGATGTTGGTATTGCCTTGTTATGTAAAAAGCCGTCCCCTGCAGAACCTGTCATTACAATTTAAGGCCATAATCTGTCAGGCTTGACTCCGGCCTTCATTTGGAATCGGGCCATATTTTAATAAATGACTCAGGTTCTTAGAAAATGGATGGATGTGATTTGTTGGTGAAATGTTTTATGTATTACCAGTGCTTCTGCTCAGGGATTCCAAGAAGCCTTTGTTCCTCCTCATCCTTTTTTATATCTGTACGCTTGTATATCGACTAATGAGAGCACGAATGCAAAGCCTCTGTGTGAAGAGTCTGAAGATCCTTTTTATATGTTGACACTGTGATATTTATTTGATAACTTCTATAGATTGCTATTTCTAAAGAAACTCAATCTGAAAACCTTGATGGGTAAAGACACTGTCACTTCTCCGGCCTGTTCAATGCAGCTGCAGTCACGCTGCCCCTCGCCTGAGATGAATTTGTAATCAGTCAGATGGCTTGTGTTTGCCTGCCCTTGCCTGTGCATATTCTAGTATCTGCTGTGGTTTTTTTTTTCCCCCTTTTTCACCATCATTAGAGCTCTGTCACCATTCCAGTGCAGGGTCTGATTTATGAGAAAGAATTGATTAGGTCACAGTGCAGCACCTCAGATTGCTCCCCGAAGAAAGACGGCGGATTGTGTTGCAGGATTTGCGCTGCTCAGACAGGCAGCTTGACTAATCCACCCCAATGTTTTTGCAGATAAAATAAGGTAACCGTTCATGCAGTCACACCACACTTGTCCAGAAGTGCAGGGAGAAGGGATTTACATTTTGTGCATGATGTAGAGGCACAGGAAGGCAGCGAGTGTGGATGCTTTCCAACCACCCACTTCCACGACCCCCACCCTCCCCCCACCTTCTCTTTAACACTCTGAGTCACTAGCACTGAGATTTTTTCTTCTACTCGCTCTGTTAGCCATTAGTGGGATGCTGTGTTTTGAGCAGCTCTGTAATTGTGTTTCGCTCTTCTACTCATCGCTCCTTCTTCCACACTGCCTCCTTTCCTTACAGCCTCTCACTTTCTCTCTCCTCTCCTGTCTTGTGCACTTGTTTCTTATCCTCACTCTTCTTTTGGTTTTATTCCTGTGTGTGTGTGTGTGTGTGTGTGTGTGTGTGTGTGTGTGTGTGTGTGTTTGTGTGTGTAGGATATGATGGATGATATCTGCCAAGAGCAGTTCATGGAGATGAGCTACCTGAACGGAGGACAGGAGCACGGAGCCCGAGGCAGAGGGGGCCTGCCGGTCAGGGGACGCGGAGTCCCCCCTGCTGGAGCACACAGGTGAGGAGATGCGCATGCACGCGCGCACACACACACACACACACACACACACACACTCACTTGCTTCTTGCAGAGATTACATATTGCATGCAGCCATAAAGCTTTATGTCAGAAACAGATCTAAATGAGTTGAAAGATTGTCGAGGGATCTTGACCAATGACGCATAATAAATCCTATTCATGTTTAGTTTCTTGATAAAAGTGTAAGCAGAACACAGTTTTGACTGTCTTGTTTTCCAGGGGAAGGGGAATGCCTCCTCGCGGTGCTGCCGCCAGGGGCGGCGTGAGTCGAGGCGGACCAGCCAGAGGCGGCGCAGTGAGGGGCGCCCCAGCAGGCCGAGGAGGACTCCCTGCAGCACCCTCTAGGGGAGCTGCGGCACCCCGTGCCAGGCCCCCAGCTGCTGGACCCCCCCAGAGGATGGCACCCCCCCACCAGCACACCCCTGCTGCAGCCGCTGAGAGCTACGATGAATATGTAAGTACAACCAGTGGAATAGTTTTCATTCATCCATTTAGTTTACATGTGGTTACATGCAACACAATGCTGCTATTAACATGCAAATAAGTAAAATACCTCTAATCTTATATTTTGATGGGGTAGACATAAGAATGGTATATGAGGAAGAGACGAGTATTTCTGTTGATGTGCAGCTGGCAGGTTTAAATCTGACCTCTCCAAACCTCTCCTCTGAATGAGATTGAGCTGGGCACTCTGTTAGATTTGAATTGCTCGTCCGTCAACACAGGAATAAGTGATTTCAGATGCTCTAGACATAAGGGGGGGAGTGTGTCTGCTTCAGTACAAGTGCAGTACATTGGGGACATCTTGACATTCATGATTCATGAACAAGCCACCTCTTGCATCTCACTCTTGTTTCTGTTTCCTTCCCTCTCCAGGGCTACGACGAGAGCTACACAGAGACGGCCTACGAGTCATACGACAGCTATTACAGTCAGCCGCAGGCGTGAGTGAATCAGACGTCTCTTTGGTTTTCACCTGCTTCTCACATAGAGCACACATCGCCTCGTTGCTAGTTTTCACTTGAAATGGGATTTGAGAGCAGCATTAATACTTTTTAGCCACTCTGCACAAATTCGAAACGTAGATGGTGTTTCATGGTTTGGCGGTGTTATTTAGGAGAACCAGCCGGGACTGAGATGTTCCATGCTAGAAAGTCAAGCTTTGATCTTATTCGTGGAAGCCAATTATCATCCCCCCTAGACATTAACAGTCAGCAGCTTCTTGATGTTTTTTTCAAGATTAACAGTGATTTTTTCCTCTTCTCTTTCTCTGTTTTTTGACCATCAGAGAGCCAGAATACTATGACTACGGACACGGAGAGTCCACAGAGTCATATGAATCATACGGTAAGGACGACTTCGTTTTTACTCTAAATAGATGCTGGATATAAAAAGTGACCAGAAACGAAAAAGTCAGGGAAAAATATTATTAATTTGGATTAATGAATGCTGTAGTATATAGTGTATCCTGAAGATCCTACATGGTGTTATGAATGAGGTATTCATTATTGACTGGTCAGTTGATTTCTATAATACTGATAACTGAAATTGTCCAAATTAACTGAGTCTGAACATATTGGTAGCCCATTATATATGACTTTCTATTGCAGCAAGACTTCAAGTTGACTTTCTGGATCACCAGTTGCTTTCAAAGTTGCTAACTGGTAACTGTAAAAGTACCCAGTGGAGTTTTGGACCACTAGTAGAGCTATGGAACAATGTTCTTACAAGCAGGTTCCTGTTTTTTTTGGATCCAATTGGTGACGCGATTAGCAATAAATGCATGATGTAAACAATACAGGATTAAAAATTTGGCTTTGGAAATGAGAAAGAAAATGTACTCAACATGTTTGTTTGACCTCAAGGTCACACATGATGCTTCTTGGTGATAAATACTGACTGTAGGTTGCCTGTAATGTCCACCAGCCAAACTGGTTTTCATTAATGAATCTTGAAGTGGTTTGAATCACCACTGAGAGGTCGCATCCATATTAAACTGTTATTTTTGTGCGTGTCGTCTCCAGGCCAGGATGACTGGAACGGGACCCAGCGAACAACTGGAAAGGCCCTTCCCCCCTCCAGAGGTGCCAAGACGCCCTACAGGGAGCACCCATACCGACAGTACTGAAGCGGACACGCCACCCTTAACGTGTCGCCCTGACTACCGCCTGTCTACCACGGCAGCTGTCGCTTTAAGCAGCCCGGCAAAAGTAATTGTCCGTTTTGTCTTTGGTTTGGTCTTTTTCCTACATCGGACTTTATACGAGAGAGAAAATTGGGAACTGAAAATCGGAACTGTTTTTTGAGATTTGACCGCGAACTCCCTCCCCCACCCCTACTATGTTGCACCAACCAACCACCCATCAATCCAACCAACCAACCAACCAACCAACCAACCAAAGCGGCTTTTAGATGGGTTAGAGAGGAGAAGTTGGTGTCCTTTTTTGTTCTTTTTCATTTGGGTTTTTGTTTATTTTGCTGTATTTTTTTCTCTGACCCTTTTTACTCCCTTCTGGCTTTTTTGCATTGTTAATCATTAACTTTTTAACTGTTTGGGAATAGTCATTTCTAGTGGAAATAGTGGCTCATTATCCACTTGTCTAAGGAATCCATTTTAATTGTTTTTAAATACAAAGAATCTGTCGAGGGTCAGTTGCAGATTCCCATTTAGGCTACATTTCAAAATTCTGTTAATATAGCCAAATAAAAAGACCTTTTAAACTTGTAATATAGAAACAAAAAAACTACCTTAAATTAAGTGAAGGTTAAAGAATCAATGTTAATGGAATTCAGTACAATTCATTCTTGATGATGGTTTGTTTTTAAATAGTTCTAAAACGTTGTCCATTTAGATTTAGGCAGCAATATTTGTCATTGTACTTAGAGTTTTGAAATATAGCCCTAATAGACACTGTTGAGATGGACTGTCCTCATATCCTCAATTTGTTTTACATGTTAAAAATTAATTTTAAGACTCTGAAGACAAAATGTTTGTTTAATGAGAACATGGCCAAGAGATGGCCTCCTGTTATGCTAAAAACGGTTCAGGTCTTCATTTTGTGATCTGATTCTCTATAAACTGCATGCACAAAGTACACAAAGAAGGATTGGGACAAAAATCTCCACATGGGTCTTCTCTTTCTATAGAGAAGGGATCCTGCAGCTCAATCCGAACTCTTGTACATATTTTAAAACATCCTAACTGTACTTATTCTGCCACTAGTATCTGTACCCTCTCCATAAAATGCATTATGCTACATGTGTAAGCTTGCCTAAATAGGTTACTAAATCTGTCCAAAAGATGTTTTGCAGCAGTTTGTCAATAAAGCTTAGTTTGTTTTTTATGAAACTTAACTTGCTTTATTTGTTTCCTGTCCTAGTAAAATCTGAAATGACCTTTTTTAAACAACCTTCAGCAGTCAGATGTAGGTGTTTTCCTTTGTTTCTCATTCAAAACCGCATTTTAAATCTAAATGAATGTATTGACGTCTGAAGACTTTAACCCTACTAAATGATGTCTTGATTGATTATCAAAAGAGCACAACTTATTCTTTCTCTCTCTTTCTATACTTTTTAAAAAGGACCCAGAGGTAAGACCTCTAAAATAACCTGGATAGCTTCCTAATGTGTATAGAGTTCTAAAGCATTGAATGCCTGGGTATGTATAAGACTTTTTCAATCCTCTTACCTGTGGTCGTAATCGTTAATGAGAATTGCTTTTATAGCATCTGAAAATTAACTGAATTCAAACCACCATTCAGGTCTAGGCTTCATTGTCATGAATGACGCTGGCGCGATGGCTACTTTAGTACAGAGTAATGGCAGTGCAATGGAGAGGATGGTTATAACCTAGAGAACTCCACTGTAAAGGTAACCTAACCCTAAATGTTTAATTTCGTAGTGTGTTTATCCATTGACATAAACTTGCTGGTAAATGCGTACAGTTTCTTAAAATATTATTACAGTCATGGCAACAAAAAAGAATCGACTCAAAAGTAAGAAAAACGTAACTTCCAATATCATACAGTAGTGATTTTATGTACCAAAATAACTGTTCTGTGTACTAACAAAATATATTAGAGTAGTGTTAATGCAACTCTTGCTAAAATGAACAAAGCCAAATCTATGTCAATATCTTCTGTACAGTTGAGCTGCTGTTACTTTTTTTATTTGCAATATGTGTAAAGGTTGCTTACTGTAATATTTAAAAGGTTGTGCCTGTACAAAGTTATCCAAAAAAGAAAGCTTGAGTTGCATGAGCATATCTTCTCCTGTAGACATTGCATGATCTCTGTCTCAAGTTTCTCCCCGTGTTTTTAGACAAGGTATTGATTTGGGGTTTGTCCTTCCTTCAGGCACAGCTATCGGTCACTGAGTGCCCGGAGACTGACAGTCTGCTGAAGTGAGACCGTGCAAACCTCAGGTTGGTCCTCCGCCGCCGCTGCTGTCACACTTTTTCCCCATTTTAAAGGATCATATCGCTGGCTTTTGCATGTTTCCACCCACTTACTACGTGCTGCTTTCATTACCACCATCCACTTCTCAGATCATATAATAACCCTTAAAGTCCCCTTCCACTCAAAAATACATTTTGCTTCTTGTTCCTACATTTGGATGTTTGAGCTTCACTGTGCAGATTCATGTATGTGCAGAGTTTGACGCTAGAAGGCTGTTCTCACATTCATCTGCTGAAAGTAGAACGTTTTTCCGAGCTGATTGAAAATCTGATTTTAAGGGGCGGGCTTATGAGCATGATTTGTGACATCACAACTAGCTTGGAAGCCAATCCTGGTCCAGTATGCAACTTACTTAAGTGTGATGTAGAAACTTGAAGCCTCCAGTGCACAAACACTGAGAATTACTTTACAGTGAAGTAGAAAAACTTTTGAAATGAATTATATTTGCATATTCACAGATTCTGGAATTTTTCATGAGGGAGAAGGAGGAGATGTCATTTAAGGATTTTAAAGTGGTAATTATATTTTTTTTTGGTAGAGAAACCATATCAGACACACATTATTGTTCCAAGTAGAGTATTTTTTATGTCTTAATACATGTCTGGAGGGGATCTTAAAGATGGATTATTCTACCCTCCAGGCAGCTGTTAGTGTCCGTTCATGTTTGTACAATATGAAAATCAGCTTGCAAACTTGCATGAAACGTGTAATCCATCAGAGAGCAAATTCAGCTTCTATTGTTTTTGTAAAGGCTTCATTTCTTTTCAGAGCAAGCAGAGCTCATTTGGAATATTTCCCTGCTGGTGCATTCATGGATACTCGGATACCTGAAATCTGAAAGTCTGGTTGCAGACAGCAGCCTATTGAATGCAAGAAACAATCTGTTCTACACAGTACATATTTGGGTTTTTTTTTTTTTCTCCAGTGATAACTCCATGAATGTGATGCTTTTTAGCAGGAGATATCACCACTAAGGAGAGTTTTTAGTCCCTGCTTACTTAACTAAGAAAGAAAAAGCTGACAAATTGCCTCCTGTGATGGATTAGCTTTCTCCAGCAGTAATGTAGGGTCTACACACAATTTGTAGGTAATGTTCTAAAACATTCAAAACCACTGGTATGGTCATTTAACTTTCCCATTATCCCCAAAGACTTTGCTTGTAGATACCTCTGGGCATTTCAGCCAGTGTAACACTATGCAGCAGCAGCAGCACGTTCATGATATTCACAGCATTTCAAAGGTTGGTTGATTCTGATGATTGCCCAACTCCTGTAGTAGCCATGCTTTTGACAGTACGTGTGAATCGGTGTGTGGCTGAGGGAGAACGCGATGCCGGTGTCAGTGCGGTCTCAGGGAAAGTGACTAATGAGGATCCGTAGCTCAAGGCTCCCTGACAGAAGGAAAACAGGAGCGAGAGGACTCCAGCGATTCCCGAACTGGAACCAGCAGGAGGAGAGGTGTCAGAGGGATTTTTTCATGATGTCCTGTCTGTGCCCGGAAGGCAGAAAAAAAGTTAAATGAAGGCTGGGAAAGTAACGCTCGGTGGTCAGACTCTGAGAAACAACTGTCACTAGCATTTTAGTAGGAGGAAGTTAAATAACAGAAACCATTTAAGAGCCTTTTTTTTGAGATGTGTCATGACAGGAAGGTCGCTCACTTGTTTAAAGAAAGTGTTCCACATGACTGCCAACAATTTTTAGACATTTTAGAAAAAAAAAATCCTGGTTTCTTTGTGTTGATAAAGCAACACAACAGCTGATTTGGAGCTCTTGTTTTTTGACAGAAGTCCCTTTTGTGCAAAATTTTGAGTGTGTGCCAGTGAAAACTATGTGTTATTGCATGTCTAGACTTTCTGGAAACGTGAGATTACTGAACGGATATGTCCACTTCTTGGTTTTCATTTGCTGTCATGTGTGAAGCGGCTGCAAAAACACTCGAGGCGAGATCTGTGATCACATAGCTGCTGATTGAAATATTAACACTCTAATCTAAAATCACCATTCTTGCCAGTAATTACATCTCACTTAAGCTAAAATGTTGCTTAGCTACTGCTCAAGAGCTGTGCTGCTTGGCAGGAAAATGACCTTTAATTATTACAGCCACTGCTTAAAAATTGAATTAAAAAGTGGGTTTTTTTTTTTTTTTTTTTTTTTTTTTTTTTTTGCCAAACACCACCTCTTATCTCTGGTTAAATCTGTAGAGCTCAGGATTTTGTCATTTTAAAGAGCCAGCGCTCTGTGTTTACATGTCGACTCATCCCGCTGTCTCCCCTGTGGTTTTTGTCTCCTCTGCAGTGAAGCCGTGCACAGGATCAGCTCAGCATGAAGGAGGTGGTCAGATGAAGCTCTCCGGGGGGGGGGGGAGGAGGGAGGAGGAGGGAGCGCTGTTGAAAGGAGTGGCGCAAGGCCCAGTTCTGTATCCTGGCATGGTGGAGGGAGGGAGGGAGAGAGGGAGGGGGTTTGCGGGGTGGGGCGGCTGAAAGGTGGGCCGGCTGCCAGGTGACCCACAGGAACCAGCTGATGTAGTGTGGGGAGAGGATCTGGCCGAGACCGGGACAGGACTGCAGCTGGTCAGCTAAGATGCTCGGCTTGCTGGAAGACGCAGAGACTAACAAACAGCTCTCGCTTCACGTGGACTGTTTTTTTCATTTCATGTCAATATTGAAACACTGTGCATTATTCTTGTGTGATTATTTCTACCTTCGAAGACGCCCTCTTGAAGTCTTCGCTGATTGCACGCTGCTGTACAGTTTCCGTGGACCACCCCCTCTTTCTACAAATGTAATTGTTACAGCCTAATTTACCATAAAATGAGCACTCCTGTTATAGTAGGCTGTGAAATTGTTTTTAATTTCTATTAACCCTTGAATTAAATGTGAAACGAGCTATTTTACTTTCTGCAAGGCAAGCTGTATTCTTCCATTCAAGGAGAGTCGTGTGACATCTGCATTTCAAGTATTTGATTCTTTAACATTCTGACAGCGTGCTGTTTAGCATCCGTGCCTTATTGCCGGGTGAAATTAGACTCAGTGCTGGAGAGTTTAAAGATGCCGGGGAGCGCGGATCAGTATCTGGCGGCGGACAAGTTCAACGCAAGCGGACGCACGCCGCCGCATCTCGGCGGTACACAGCCTGCGTAGCCCTGAGGACAACGAATGCAAATGCTGAGCCCTATTTGCATGTACTCACATGTACCCTCTCTGCAAATGTGCAACACTTTCATAACCAACGCTGGCTTGTTCTCCATGGTTCAGCATCCAAGTATGATAATTCAGTGAGATGAAGCCAGAGAGGGAGAGATGCATGTGAGAAAGGGACAGAGGGTGAAGACAGACATTACTGTCTTCCCTCGATCTATCCATCACATCTCTGTTTATTTGATTCCCCTGTATGCCATTTTCTGCCATTATCGCTGATGGTATTACTGCTGCCTGTGGTGCTGAGTTACATTTAGAGGTCAAAACTGTACTTTCCTGTATTAAAAACAAATTTCTTTGTCCCGATCCGCTGGTCAGAGGCAGCATTAGCCAAGTCAGAGGCTCCATTTAGTTTATTGAAAAAGCTAGCAGCTTAGAGGATAGAACATTAAATATTAGGATAGAAACCATCATTTGAGATGAAATGTCAACAGGCCATATCCAAAACAGATCATTTTTCAGTCTTTATGTGCTATTATGTCTAAAATAATGATTTCTGTGTCTCCTATAATCTAATGAAAGATAAGTAATGGTGTAGAAGCCATCTCCTTTGTTTGAATCGATGAACTGTCAAGAGCGAAAGGGTGGAAAAGAAAGTAAATGTTACCGTGCAATGATCAATAAAAGCGGACTTGAATATGAGCGAGCCGTGTATCAGTCATCTGTGATGTTTCCTCTTGGCTGTAGCTGCCTTCAACACAGTCTGGTGTTTCTACCCACCTCCATGTAGTCAACTGGTGTGGTGCGTTCACATAACAGTACGTGGGAGAATAGATGGAAGAAGGTGAGAGACAGGAGGACAGACTGTCTTGTCTTTTCAGGCTGAATGAGGGGAGGGGTGGGGGTTACAGAGTGTGGAGGAGGATGTGTTAAAATGCTGTGTGTGTGCGTGTTGGAAGTGGAGACGCTGTGGGCAGATACGGTGGACAGCTGGATTGCATCTTCTGGTCCCGACGGATTCACACCATCAGAGGAACATCGCATGCCGAAGCTTGTGAAGATGGTGACAATCAGACTCCTTCAGACACGCATCAGCTGCCGCTTCGTCAGGAGAGGCGATGTTCTCGGTGACGTGTTGCTTAAAGTGGGGCGAACTGACCTTGAGTGTCCTTGATCTTCCAGGGAAATTGCAGGGGGAACTTTGAATATGTATAGGGATGACTACTATAAACACGTGTTTCTGCACTCTTACATACATACACAGTAGAGATGGAAAATAGCAAATAAGATGGGCCACTGGTCTAAAGTGTTCCCAAGAGTTCATTATCATGAAAAAGCTTAGGATCTCCTGGCTTAAAGGACAATATTTATGTATATTTTGTATTTTCTATGTATCCACAGCCTCATGTACTTATTCCTCTGTGCCATAGAGCTCAATTGTCAAAAGACATCAATGAGCGGACATCTTTCAATACCACGGACACAAGATACACCGTCTTACCACTGTCGATACTCACTTGAGCTTATCCCACAGCACTGTTATATGAGCTCAAGTACCTCTTCATATACACGACCGGTATTATTAATGAAAACTTTGAAATATATAAAAGAAGATATTGTCACACTCACTTTTAAAGAAATAATGATGCTGGAATTGTCAATGTTTAGGCTTGGCTGTTTTTTTTCCCTTTTTTTCTTCCAAGTTTACATCCATACTACTACCACCTGGACGTTTCGACTATGTAACTATTTGACACCTCTGCTCGCTTGCTAACTAGTTTTCACAAACACTCAGTGGTAACACATGATCCAAGGGTGTTACAACCGACTCATTTTGGTGGGAGGTGTGTCCCGTGCAGTTGGCCTATTGTTGCTGGTAGTTTGTTGGTCATTGTGAGAGGAAATATACTAACGCTCAGCTCAGTTTTGAGCATGTTAGCTACACAATATACAAAAGCTCACATTCTAATCATGTTTGTGTTACTACTTGACTCCCAAACATTCATATGTAGATCGTTTTAAAGTCAAATTATAATTTCCTTTTTTCAAATGAGCTGATCTTTCCATAAGCCCTGCAGCAACTAGAAAAGTGTTCCTGGTTCCTGGAACTGCACTAGAGCACTACAGGAGTGGCTGTAGCTCAGAAAGTAGAGCGGGCTGTCCACTAATCCGCATGTCGGAAGTGTCCTTGGGCAAGATACTGAACCCCAAATTGCTCCTGATGGCTGTGCCGTCGGTGTGTGAATGCATTAGATTCCCCTCCTGATGAGCAGGTTAGCACATTGCATGGTAGCCATCAGTGTATGAATGTGTGTTTGAATGGCTGAATGTTGGCACGCAGTGTAAAGTGCTGTGAGTTGTCAGAAGACTAGAGAGCTACTATATCAGTGCAGTCCATTTACCGTTTGATCTGTAGCTGGAAACAGTCCCCAACAAATACAATATTTATTCCTGTTTAAAACTACAATGCCTAGCTGTTTTAGGAAATTACTGAGCCTTTAAAAAAAGAAAAGACAAGAAAAAGAAACTATATGTTTGTGACAATTTTAACATTTTTAGTATGAAATGAAGTTAATTCTCAACATTTGAAACAGACAAAACAGTCTCACCACAAGGGCCATTTAGCAGCTGTTTTGGAGTTTTCTTCAAATATATAGAGAAATATCAATGTATTCAAATATAAAACATAGCATAATGCAGCCTTATGCTTTGAGACACCTATCACACGCTTATAATAGCAGGGGTTTGATGCCCAACTGTTTGTCTCATCATCTCTTTCTCGTCAACAGGTGTTCAGTTGCCACCAGGCTAAGTTGTAAGTTTCAGTCTACCATGAAGTAACTATGTCTCTCACAAAAACAGAATATGTTTTAAGTTTGTTGTGTATGTTATTTACCTTTAATCTTCCTTTATTTCCATTTGAAAGAGAATTTTATATGTCAGTGTTGTGTTTGTAACACTTGAGAGTTTCTGTATTCATGTCACAACAACTTATTAAACTCCAGATATCTCGCTGCCATACCTCTTACACCAAAATACCTTTGATCACCGAGCTACTGCTGTCGATTTACACAGCAAAAAAAATCCATCCTAATAAGTCATGTAATAAACAGGCACGGACATCTTATTTTCCAACACGTGAATTGCATATCATTATTTTTATGCGTCCAGCAAATGTTTTCCTTGGAAAAAAACAGGTTAGAAATTCATAAAGTGGAGTGAGATACTTTCACCTGTTGCCAGTTTACCACTTTTTTACAAAATTTTGTGAAGCAAATTCCAACATCGATTTGTGAAAGAAGGCACGTAACCACCTGCATGAAGATTATTTATTGGAGGAAAAAGTTGAATTGCATTAAACAAGGGAAGCAATCTCAAACTGATTGTTTAATTTGCTGGAAAAACGACCTGTAAGAGTCAAGAGTACTTATCTCCATATCCCTCACATAGAGGTTCAGTGTCAAACACACTTTGCAATAAACCAATGTGTCACTGAACAATAGATTTGAATTGTTGTTGGCTTTAACCATGATCTCCCTCTTTCATTGGACCTGAACTTCTATTCAAAGGGATAAACAAACCTGTATTTACTTATTAAGTGCCAGTACGATATCTGTAGCCGCGAGGGAAATTTCTGCCTGGGGAAAGAATAGAGCCGAGGTTCTTCTTTATGTCTCTTGTCATCGACAAATGCTGTCTGTCAACACTTGAGAGACTGGATTGGAATGGTGTTGCACAGGTCTGCTCAGACGATAGTTAGATGTTAGAGTCTCACGTTTTCAAATGAGATTTTAGAGCTGCAACAATTAGCCCATTAATCGATTAGTTGCCAACTATTAAATTAATCGCCAACTATTCTGATAAACAATTAATCGTTTTGAGTCATTTTTGAAAGAAAAAAAGTCAAAATTCTCTGATTCCAGCTTCTTAAATGTGAATATTTTCTGCTTCCTTTGACTGTAAACTGAATATATTTGAGTTGTTGACTGTTGGTCGGCACAAAGCAAGACATCTGAGGATGTCATCTTGGGCTTTGGGAAAGTGATGAACTTTTTCTGACGTTTTATAAACCAGACAACTAATCGATTAAACGAGAAAATAATCAACAGATGAATAGATAAAGATATTAATTGTAAGTTGCAGCCCTACTAGATTTTACTCATTATGTTGCCTTTTTTGCCTCAAAAGCACAAATGTCATTTAAAAGCTTTGAAAGACAAGATAATTTGACTGATTATGACTCAGACTTTTTCATTGGAAAAGGTTTATGTGCCCATTTACAGTAGGTGTCGGCGACCTCAGCGCTCTCATGTACTTTCATATTAAAATAGTCCTCTCTCGCTTTTATTTAGGTCTTTTCAAGGCTTTATTAAGTAGAACACAAGACTTTCAAGACTAAATGTTGGTGTTTGAATAGGGATTTTGTCCCCCCCCCTCCCCTGTGAGGTGTAGTCTGCACAGGGCCCAGTTGTCATCATGGATGGCAGTGCTCAGCGGGGGCTGGAGTAGACAAACTAGGCCAGCTATATAAAGTGGATGAATCTTACTTTTGAAATGGTTGCCATGGAAGACTTACTAGATGCTGCAGTGCAATGTGGGATACTCTAGAGCAATACTGTGTGTATGTGTTTGAGTGCGTGAGTGCGCGTGTGCAAAAAAAAAGAGACTGGAAGCACATCTTCAGTTGTTTATTAATGAAAGACAGGGTGGAAGAGGAGAACAGTGAGTGTCTGTGTATCAGTTTCTGTAGAAAGACAGAGAGGGAGGGTGACGGGAAAGCAAGAGAGAGAATAAGGAGTGCCTTTACATTTGTGTGTGGGAGGATATTGCTGGGAAATGTCATAGCTGTCGTGTTTCCTAAATAACATTTATCAAATAGCAAGATCACATTTGGAGAGCAACATAGTGCGGTTTACAGTCTGAAAGCTCACGACAGCCAGAAGACCTTTCACTAATCCCATTGATATTCAAAACCGTGCGTCTGTGTGCGTGAACGTACACCTGTGTGTTCACATGTTGAATCCTCATATCCCCCGAGTGGCGAGCAGAGATCAATAAGACTCGAGCTTTACTGAAGTCAGCCTTTTCTTTAATGTACAGACAGCTCAGGTACAGAGTGGGGAAATAATGAATGGTGCTACAACAACCGGCCCAGCTTGTGATGTCCTCCTGCTTCTTTGTCATGTCTGATTTCCATCAAAAATAATGAAGTTACTTCCCCTTGTCTCAGCCCTCGTAGCAGGGCTGATTTTGGAGGTGCATCCATGGGGAGAGGGGAGAGGTGATCTTTAGGTGAGGTTAAGAGTCACAGCTCACATCAAGACTTATTAGGACAGTAACCTGCGCTCTTCACTGCTTTGATCTGCAAGGACTCGAGGAGTTCTACTTTGACCTCCTTCAGCCAATTCAGGCGTCCAAATGGACAGAAGTAACTGAAATTTGGTTCAAGCAGGAAAAT
Organism: Thunnus maccoyii; assembly: GCF_910596095.1. NCBI lineage: Eukaryota > Metazoa > Chordata > Actinopteri > Scombriformes > Scombridae > Thunnus > Thunnus maccoyii. Next base: position 24,546,741 of record NC_056547.1, on the reverse strand, counting down.
CTGTGTGAGTGTTAATGGGTGTTGGCAGGCTTTGATGATGACTTTGATCGCATTTAAGTGGTATGTCGATCAAGTCCTTGTCAAAGATAGCTGTATAAGCTATAATTGTGAAACAAGCCAGGTAAACAGGTTGGGTGGCTTGGCTTGGTAACTCAGCTGGAACTGGAGCCGAGTGAATCAGAGGTTCTCATTAGTATTGTCCCTTTTATGAACCCCAGAATTTTATAAACCTTACATGCACTCCAACCCCAAGAAGCCATGTTCAGTTCCTAAACCATAGTTCATACCACCCAAATAGTCTTTGCTCTTACAGTGGTGCTTTCCAACGGCCCACAAGTGAAGTTTGCAGTACTGAACATTGCCGAATGTGAAAGTTGTTGCTTGTAGTGACAAACCTGCAGGAAATTATCACCCACTTCTGAAGTTTACCTCAGCTATACCGAGTGTTTTAGCATCTTTCAGCTCATTGCTTTGGCTTTGGTTTCATTGCAGTTGGTAGCCTCCAACAAACCCACTGTATGCCACTGGCTTAGCACCAAACTCCAGAGAGACAAAATCAAGGACTAGCTGTTGAGCTGTTAAAACAAATAGCCAGCTATCAACTGTAGTAGCTTCTATATAATTAGCTAAAATGTTGTCCAAAGAGTAGTTGTCCAAAGATGTTAAGGGACTGAGTGAGCCTCCATATGTTACCTCCACCAGGCACCACACTGATTTAACAGTGGTGAGGGTTAGATTAAACCCACTGCTGACTTTAGAAAATCCAAATATGCAAACTACCAAATACGCAAAGACCAAGATCTTATCAACCATTGATGCTGTTGCATCCTATAGACACCTCTTTGTTTTTGCAAAATTGTATTACAGGAACTGGATACTGGACTCAAAGATGGCACCTATTCACTCGAATGAAAATTGCCCACATAGCTCATAAGCCAAAAAAGCCTCCGGGTTTGCTTTTATGTTGTGTGGCCCACTGAATATGTGCAGTATAGTGTTTTTCCTGCTGGCCCCAGCTCATAGACTTCACAGTAGGATGATTTCAAAACTTTAAAATCTGAAATATCTAGGCTCTGGGAAAGTTTTACAAATATAAAACTTCCATGACATCACCAGGGAGGGGAGCTCCATTGCTAAAAGCTACTGATTGGGTCAGTGATAATGGTGATTCGGTATAGTCAGTCCAGTTTGAAGATTCAGTGTTAAAGATTCATTCGTACACATACTGACCACCTCTAGATCAGAATATTTTGGTAACCCTCAGTCTGTAGCTCTACACCCACACAGGGACTCACATACGAACTCACACTTTTAACTCATTTTATTTATTTCTCGTCTCGCAGTTGGCTGGGAACTCGAGCTGGAAATTATAACATTTCGACTCCCTCATTTCTCTCCAATTTCACTTCAATTTCTTCCCCATTCCGTGCTCCCTCCCTTTAATTTCTGCTTCTCCTCTCCCATCTCATTGTGCTCTCTGCTTTCCTCTGCTCGGGTCTCTCACCTCTCATTAGCTTCTCCTCTGCTGACTGGAGGCACCTGTCCTCAGGTCCCACTGCGGATATCTCAGCTTCTGTTTAAATCAATTTCCATGTTAAATAGCTGCTGGAGGGTGTGGGTGGGAGGCGGGGTGGGCCCTGTGGTCGGGGGATGGATGGGTGGGTGGGGGTGGGGGGGGGGGTGGGGGGGGGGGGGGGGGGGGTGGGAGGATGGAAGAGGTTGAGACATTACAATGAACTACAACTCTTTCACACCGCTGACCCTCCAGGCTGATCCACAGCCCCTGTCTGCTTCTCTCTCACTGTCTGTCTCTCTCCCCCTTCCCTCTCCTGGTTTGGCCTTTTATCACTCCGTGTTCTCCCCTTTGGCTTTTCTCTTTCATTTTATTTCACCCTGTCCCTCTCTTTTCTCTCTCTCTTTCCGTGTTTGACTTCCATCCTCCCAGTGCGGCCCAGGGCATGTTCTCATTTCAGATGAGAGCTAAAAAGAGTTGTGACAAGGTGGTGTTTGTTTGTGTGTGTGCGTGTGTGTGTGCGTGTGTGTGTCTCAGTTCTGCAAACTGGGAGTTGCTTCTCATATTAATCCCCTTCTCTTAAAACAGGTTTTATGACATACAATGACATATAGGTGTATCTTTTAAAACAATACATGCCATCATTGCTACTGTACATTACCATTTCAATTCTCCTTTAAAATCCATTCAACATGACATGCAGACTGATCTAAACCTTTTTTCTTTCAATGCAAACATGCAGGACAACCTCCAATAACCTTATAGGTTCACTGTCCCTGTTGTGTGCATTAACTTAAATGTCATTGTGTCCTAGTCTTCATCCTCTTTCTCTAAGATGTGCTGCATCACAGGTTTAGTGTCCTAACTTACACAGAGTGGTAACAGTACAAGAAAAGCTGTCAACCATTACAAACCTCGTCATGTTGCACAGTGTGGTTTCTTTGCCTAGTGTAGTTCAAACTTCACAAGGCTATACTTTTGATGTTAACATTTAGTCACATGACTCTGTAATGTCAAAGACTTGAATGGCAGAGGCTATTAGAGGTTATTTTAGCATTAGAGTTTTTGTATTAACCGCAGTCATTTTAACCTGTTCCAGTGCACCTCGAGCTACAACCTCAGGCCTTTAAAACTAAATGTCAACCTGCTGGCGGTGCTCGAGGAAAAACTGAAAAAAAAAAAAAAGAGCCCAAGCCTAAACCTAGATAATTTCACAGTCATGTCTCTAATGAAAAAATAACTGTAACAATATCCACTTTAATATACTTTATGGTGTTAAAAAACATGCAGTGTAGAAATCAATTAATTCAAATGAACACATTTGGAATATGATGGGGGTTTTCAATGAAGGGACACGTAGGACAGACAAGCTACCCTCATACACAACCCACAGTCAACAGTTTTTATAGGGACTATTTCTTTAGTAGGAAGTAGTTCTAGTGTAACTGTTCACAGCGAGATCTTAGTAACCGTTATTCTTAGTAACCAGGACACTACATTACTGTTGCAGTTTTTAATACTTTTAGCACCACAAATGAAATTTCATTCACCTCTATACTATGTGTAATCACAGCTATTGTATTGGCGTGAACTGTACCACCAAAACTATCTGCATGGACACCACTGGAGGAGGAAAATTCACTTTTTTTTTTTTTTTTAATGTGATTGAACCGACTAAATCAAACATTTTTGTTCACTGTGTTTAAGATTTGCAGAGAAACTAAGCTCTTTCTTTTTTCCTTTATTTGTTTGTCTTCCTTTGATTGTTTTTTCTTATTAATCTCTTAATGATTTCTTTACCTTGTTCTATACAAATACAGTTGCCTTGTCTTGCCATTGTTTCTGGCAAGAGCGTGGGCAGTCGCACCCAGCCGTTAAAGCGTACGTGCTGACTGTGTGCTACCTCAGAAATTTCTCATCAGATTTATGGAAGCATTCAGATACCAACATCACCAGATTAATGTAGGGGACAGCTCTTCCAATAGCGGGCTGGATTTAGCAAAACTACATGTCTGATATACTCTGTGCTCTATTGTGCTCTGTGATTACATGAGTGAAGCGGTATTAAACTACTGGACTAACAGCTGTAATCCTGAGTGTGTATGTGTGTGTGTGTGTGTGTGTGTGTGGGAGTGTGTGTGTAGGGTACTGACAGCTACTCATACTGACTCATGTAATGAATAGTCCAACAAGCATTCTGTGCTATTGTCACTAAGTATAATAATGGCCTTGTCCCAGATTAGTGCACGCACAAAGCAAATTGCTCGTTAATCGCTCAACTACGTGCGTGCATGTGGGCACGTTGCTGTGGTTTATGGCAACATCTACCATGTGAGATTCCGGCGTGCAAACACTGCTGAGCACCCTATCTGATGAGATTAAAGATTAATTACTCCCCCTTAATCCCCATATAAAGGAAACGGGCTTGATTGCAGATAAGCCCTTCACCTACAGATTCACGAAATAGTGTGTAAACTCCAGCGATGTTTAAAACACACAAACATTCATGCTTTCTTGCCTGCATACTGTACAAACACATATACATGCGGTAAAGTGTCTGAATATGATGGATAATGTCACTGACTCAGAAATATCCTCTGGGAATGTTTCACTATCACTTGATAATTCAGTATTTGCATGTACACTGTGTTTACTCGGCTTTATGCCTCATGGGAAGAATTCATTATAAATCACTCCAGCTCAAATAAACTCATGCCCTCACACTGCAGCTTCCACAGAGTATTGGATTTGGATCATGCTTGGTGTGGCGCTGCTAAATATTCACAAGCTGAGACGGCATAAACAGCTCCATCTTTAATTTAAATCAAATTTTTTTTTTTTTTATCTATAGGCTCTTGTCATCACGGGTCAAGCTGATGTGAGTCAAACACTGTACTGTACGTCATCATTTTAGAAAGGAAGCTGTGATTAGATCACACTGAAGCTGAAAAGTAAATGAGGGAAACAGAATCCAGACAAAGGATCGTGTTGATTTTCAATGAAGTGGCTTCATCGCAGATTTTCAGCCTTTTGGCAAATCACAAGACTTAATCCTCACAACGCTTTTATCGTTAAACCTTTTTCTGAATTCTGCCTCATAATTAAAACTAGAGTGGTGTAAGTTGCTGTATGTTGTAAGTCTTTAGACATTTCAATGACGCCTAATGGCTTGCCTACTGAAATATTTGCAAGCAAAAACACATCTTTGAAATCCAAAAATCCAAAAATATTTAGCGAAAAATCCATAAGCCTATCACTGTTAGCTTCTGATATTCTAGGAAGCTTTCATCATGTGTCTTATTGTTGCAGATGTCAGCTTAAAATGTAGCTGGGCGTGGCGATGAAAATGCTTCCTGAAAGGATAGTCTCATGTTTCCCCCAACAAAGCTGCTGCAAAGGAGATAATGAAGCAGCTTATTGTGTTCCCCTCTGTCTCGGGGTGGCGGCGGTGGTGGTGGGGATGGGGGGGGGGGCACACATCAGAATGAAAGGAGGAAGTAGTGAAGGAGAGGAAGAGTATTTCTAGGGTAATGGGATGCAGCCTTGGTCTCTGCTCAGTGTGTATTGCATAGAATGAAGATGTGGCCATGGCCATACAATGCTAAGACTAATCAGGTGTATGTTTCCATGCAGTAAAGGGTGAAGGCAGGCTCTTGTATGGTCTGTCTCCTTCCTCTTTCAGTCTGCTGGCTCTTGTTTTGTTCTCTCAGACCTGTCAGGCAGAATAGAGTCACATCTGCTCCCCATATCTCCTTCAAGTCAGGGGGACATAGTTGGCAAAGCTACCAGCTGCTGGCCAGAATGTATGAGGTTGTGCGTGAGGTTGTGCAGTGTGTACATGCGAGCGCGCACACGTCTGTGTCTATTTGGCTGCGAGTGTTGATGGCTAGCAGTTAACCAGCTCTTGTCACAAGGGACATCATTAGGCTTCGCTCGGCAGAAAAGGGGATAAAGATGGAGGGAGGAGGAGAGGAGGAAATTAGAACGACATCCACTGCCGTCTAATTCCAAAAAGAAGCTCCTACTCTCTGCTTGTTTGGTTGCTTATGTATATAGTTTTCTTCCCTTGCTCTGTTCTGCTCTCACACCCACACAACTTACTATTGCTTTAGCAACAGATTGCAAGCTCCCAACTATGTTCTACCACTGTCATCCTTTATTACCCCCCACCTGTATTTTTAAAAGAAAAGAGAGGCTTAGGCAGTTATCAGTCAAACTGGAATTTGAATTTTCCTCAGTTTTGTGTGAGGAAATATAAAGCTTGATACTACAGCCATTGTGCATTTGTCCATAATAGAATAAAACCATTTTAGATTCACCTCTCTTGCAGCTGTGACTGACATTTGAAAGGGGGCATTGCAACTTCTGTGGTGCGCTGCTGACTGAAACGTCGTAGCCCTGTGATGTTGTAGCTCTCAAACATTGATGTGTTATTCTTTATTGAACAATCCCACAGAGCTTTGGTTATGTACTCTTAACAATTTATGTCTGTGCCTTTATAACAGTCAACATTTTGGAGGACCTTAAAGGGAAACTTTGGTATTTTTCAACTTGGACCCTATTTTCCCATCTTTTTGTGTCTAAGTGACTAATGAGGACAACAATTTTTGAAATTGGTCCAGTATTGAGCGAGAGCGCTTCAGCTGGCAGCTGCTAAACTGGCTGCAATATAATCCAATGGGGCAATAGCACCCCGTCACTGTACGTCCACTAAAAGTGCTTGTTATTGCCACTGACAGGCTCAGATTGTTATTATAAGTGTCTGACAGCATTATGGAAAGGACCGTACAGAGAAATAAAATGTTTTTCTTTACTTTTTGCTTGATCCAGCGAACCAGGTTTCGCTCAAGGAGAAGTCTTGCTCTGAAATCTCACGAGAGTGGAGTTGTTGTCAGGTCATGTGATGAGCCATTAAAACGTGCTTTGAGGCAGATGGTAAACACCAGCAGACATTTAATAGCATAAGATGCTTTCTACAGTGGAATAAAGGTCTTCTGCATCACCGCATCCCAACTTCTACAGCAGTGACCTGCCCTGCAGCTCATGGATGAGAGAAAAGAAAAGGAGAGCACATGAGCAAAAAGAAAACGGTATGAAAAAAATAGAAGAAAAATTGCTAAAGAAAAAAGCAAAGTAAGTAACAGAGAAACAAAAAGGGTAGACTCAGTTTGTCCTCTTAGTTCTTAACAAAGCACACTGAGCTTTACAAAGCCCCCCCCCCCCCCCCCCCCCCCCCGCGCACTCCCTCGACTTTGAGGTGGTAGCATTCAGACTCGGGGACTGTAGCAGGCTCCAGTGCTCATGTTTCATCCCTCGCATATGAGAAGGAATGAGGCTTTGTATTATCGCAGCACAGCTCAGATGAATATTACTTAAGCCCACGCACACAGACAATGCATGACCATAAATAAATAATACCCATCTCTCCATGCTCCGCAGCATTAAGAAGTGCAGGAGAAAAACACTGAGAAGCCGGGGGAGAGGAGATGCAAGAGTAATAAAAGGAAAGGATAGAGCGAGAGAGAGACCCAGAGAAGACACACAGAGAGAGAGAGAGAGAGCAGAGTGAGGGTGGGAGGGGAAAAGTTGGCAGCTTCTGGCGAAGACTGAGAGACATAGCATCACATTAAAGGCCAAGGCCAAAGACTCCTCAGACCATTAATGAGATTCTGTATCTATCTCCCTCTCTCTCTCTCTTTCATTCTGTGTCCTTCTGGCTCGCACATTCTCTCTTCTCACTCAATCGTCCTCTTGCTTCAAACTTTAATTTCTCCGTTTTGCAGCATATTTTCTCTGACCACATTCTCCTGAGCCTGAGCTTGTAATATTAATATACTAAAACACAGAACATTTTCATCAGATTTGTTATTATAATTGGGGATGGTTTTGTGTGCTAGTACTTATCAAGTGTTTAAAAATGTATTTACTTTTATTTAAAGTTTAGAGATTTGTTTAGATTTGTGTTTGGAGGCTCTCAGACCAGTCATACATTTCATCTAGAGGAAGTAATGACAAGTTAACATCCTGGAAATAGAGACAATGAATCTATACAATATGGCTCAGTTAACTGGCTAGTTGGATAGTGTGCATGAAACATAGAGTACTCTACAAGACCCAAAAACATATCAGCAATAATGTAGTACTCAACCTTCCTGCATATGTCCCTGTGTCTTCAAGGGGGAAATACTTGTCAAGCTGGGAAGAAAGTTTCAGGCCATATAAAGAAATTGACTTCCTACTACTTAGGACTGTAACCTCAGTTGTAAAACAAAAGATACAAATGTAGATGTAGCTTTATCAACTAGAAAAAAACATTTTTAGTTTTGGTTCTATCACCAAACCTATAATGATGTAATTCTCAGAAACATATTGGATGCTTAATGTACTATTATATATAATAACATTTCAGTTTCTCTTGACATTGCAGCATTTTGTATTTTCCTCTTGATACCACTACTCCCATGCTTGTATGCTAAATATGAAGCTAAAGCCAGTAGCCAGTTAGCTTAGTTTAGCATAAAAAACTGGAGGTGGGAGAAACAGCTAGCTTGGGACTGTTAAAATATTTTTAAAAATCTGTCAACCAGCACCTCTAAAGATCACTAACATGTTATGTAATGTTTGTTTTATCCATACAAAAACATAAGTGTAAAAACATTATGCTGTAGTGTTACATGTGGTTATGTGCTGAACTATTTCGCAGCCAGGTGCAGTAACTTCCTGAAGTCTCATTGTCACCGTGAGGCTGCGAGTGTTACCTTTGGACAGAGCCAAGTTAGCTATTTTCCCCCTATTTCCAGTCTTTGTGCTACGTTATGCTAACTAGCTGGCATTAGCTTCATATTACTTAAAAGTGGTATCAACATCCCAAAATGACGGACTATTACTTTGACATACTATTGCAGTAGATGACATAACATATCACATCACATCACATATCACATATGTAGATTGTTGTAAATGTATGCAGAAAATGAGCTGTTGGCTACTTGTTTGAAAAGGAAAAAGATTGTATTTGGATGCTCATCACTTCTCATGTGGGCATTGAATTTCTATAGTCTGTATTATAACACCTATATAGACATGATGGAATTCAACTCATGAACCAAATGTCATTCATTCATTTTAGCATCCTATTCTTTGTCTTGTATCTGTATTTTTTGCTCATAATTTAAATACAGTACCACAGGTGAGTGGGGAATATTGAGCATTAAGCACTTTGTATTTTGTTTTGTAATGTTCTGAAATGCAATTTAAATGAGCATGATACAGTGGTAGATAATCAAGCTGGATAAGAATCAACATATTGAAACCAAATAGTACCTGCAGGGAAAGTTGAGGGAAAAGTGTTTTAGCTTGAGGTGATGTAATTCCTCAGAAACAGCTGTTTAGCATTCTTGCTTGCAGCCCCATATGAATGTATAAATGAATCATTTTAGTCAATAATGAGTAATTTGATAATTTTGCACAGCCAATAAAACATAAATATCACACTGACATTCTAAACCAAATATGCTATTCTTCTTATTTGTTATCTCTTCTTTTCTTCTAAAACTTATATTGTTACCTTTCAGGCTTCCAAAGGATCTCAGGTGTCTCAGTGAACAGTGTAGTCACAGTTCCCCGATCAACAGAGAGACAAGCAGAGATGACCACTCAATACCTACTGTACATGTGTGGATGGTTAAGGGGTGATTTTCAATTGAAGCTGGTTTCAAGTCCCTCTGTACTCTATGAACTGATGGACCAGCATATTGATTACTACTCAGGTTCTCTTAACAAAATACAATACGCACTACATGTACTACAACCATGAGCATGAGGCCAGTTTTACCAGTGACACTTAATTGACCTTTGTGTGTCCTCAATTACACTGGTTAAAGGTAAACAGAGAGAGAGTAAAGTAACCTGAAGGGTTTAAGACCCTAGCATTGAAAAGATGGCTGCTTCAACACAATGAATTTCATGCACAAGTGCACCAACAAGTCGCACAACTGAATCAATATGTCGTGTAGGTTGGACTTACAGCACTTAAAACCTCTATTGATCAGTATTCCTTGTGGCTTGCATAATTCACAATGGCCCTGGTCCATTTTCTGGCAAGCCCTAAGGTCCCTGCGGTGAATAAGGTTCAGACAACAACGATAAACAATCAAGTTTGCTGGTGAAATTTGGCATCTACGAAAACAGTGTGTATATCCGAATTTCTTTCTTTTTGTTTAGGGCAGCAGTTGGGTATAAATGAAGAGTTTAATAGCATAAAAAAATAGAAATTGACACACTAAATTCTTTAGAGAGAACTACTGCATATGTAAACAAAAACATGTATAAAGCCTGTTTGTAGCTGTGTGAAATCTGATAAATTGCCTCAAGTGATTTCACTTGAGGCTCAAGACTACAAATCTGGAATATAAAAGGCAATATCTGAAGAAACTAAAATGTTAAAATTTACACTGGAAACAGGGAAAACAGCTAAGCTGTTTCCAATCTTTATGCTAAGCTAAGCTAACCATCTCCTGGCTGCAGCTTCATGTTTAACGTACAAATATGAGAATGGTATCAATCTTTTTCGCTTGGTGAGAAAGCAAATACGCGTATTTCAAAAAATGTCCTAAACACTATTCCTTTAATACACTGACAGAGTTCATGTTTGCTTTAATCATTCCTCTTTTAGGGCAACTACACTGTATATAAATATGGAGGACAAAATCCACCGTAAGATGGTGCAGAAATCTATTGTGAGATTAGCAGCTAATATAAGGTTTCAACATCTATCAAGTTAACCATACCAAGTGGATCTTTGTGCTGGCAGTCACGTGTACCTTTATTGCTGTTATTTTGACCTGTCCCATAGTTAACAAGAGATGCTGATATATCTCTGATGAGATATAAACATGTAGAACTTTCACACACTGGTAGTCTTACAAATATGAACATGTAATACACTTAACAGTGGATTAGCCTCAGTATGCGCTGTCGTAAAAATGATTTGGGTACTGAACAATGAACGGCAGAGTAGACAACTGAAACTGGGTGTTTAAGTGTTTAATAAAGGTTAAATAATTAGCTAAATGTATATTTAAAAATATAATGTCAGTCTAAGCACATTATCACATCATTCTTAACTACAACAGCTTCTAAGAGAAGTTTTGAGACTACCTTTACATGATCTAACAATTACTACATTATCACTGTTATTGAGCTGGTAATGTGAAAAGCAATTACCTGTGCCCACACAGTGCCAACTGGAAATTTGTACGCCCTACAGAGGCAATTACCATGCGTCATCATTACTGAGTTTGTCCCGTGCTGAGCACACCCTCTGTCACTAAACCAGAACAAAGGCTTCGGCTGATGTTGTGATATGGCTGCATAAGAGGAGTTGTGTGCGGTGTGTTTCTCTTTGATAGCCCAGTATGTGACCAGCGCTGCCTGACAGGGACTGTTTAATTCAACTCCTACTACCATCACGGTCAACAGCACCAGGACGCAGCCTTTCAGCACCATTACACACACTAATGGAACTGCATGTAATATATCCTCCCTACGCAAACCTTTCTCTCTCTCCCACATGCCGTCTCCGATACAGAATTATCACTCTACCTTCCTTCCCTCCCTTTCTCCTGCCCCTCTGAGTCTGTCACCACCACCAACCCCCCCCCCCCCCCACACACACACACGCGTCTCCCTGTCTTCTGGTCTCTCTCTCTCTCTCTCCGTCTCTTCGTCGGAGAAAAACGCCCACCTACTGTAGTCCCACTCGAGTGCTGAGTGCAAAAGAAATACAGACTCGACTTGTTTCCGTTCTTCCAGCAGTCTTTACCCTGTGCTTATCATTTCCAAGTTCAACATCAGACATTAGAAGGCTGACAAAGTGCCTGAGGTAAAACTATAAGTGCTGGGTTGCAAGTTTATCTTAAGATTGCAAGCACTCGAGCTCCTTTGTGGCCTCTCAACCTGTAAGCAGTGTTAAAAGATATAAAAAAGAGTGACTAGACCCATATTCATATCATATCATATAAGAAATTCAGGCAACTTTAATTTCATATTGAACAACATGCAACTTTAATATACTTCATACTGACCTTGGCAGTCAGAGCCCACTGAGATTTTCCTTGTAGTAGCTCCCAGCTGAAGATCATGTTATTATAGCCAAAATTATATATAAATTCAGAATTTTTGATGAATGGGAATAACATAAGATTATTTTAAATTCTTTTAAGACTACCACCAATAAATATAAATGTCAGGACTTTATTTTTTACGCTGTTCTCTTGCATGATTTTTAAACCTTGCAGATGTTTCACAATTCACAAGAGCGTGAGATTTGACAGAAAAAAAGGTCCACTTATGAGCTTTTTTTTTTTTGGTCTCCTCACCGTGCTGCAAATGTAGTATTACCTACTCCAGTTTTCCACTTGTCTTTAGGGTGTACCAGAAGAGATAATAATGTGTTGTAATGTAACTTCAAGACTCCATGTAAGAGAGTCCCACTTGGATGCTTCTGGTGGTCCCCGTCAATTTAGCAGTGGCATCCCGGTCTCAATGGAAAACTACGGTTTATTACAAGCTTCAGTTTTATTTCCGAAGCTCTTGGCACCGGCTCTGTAAGTTATGATAACACTGTATTCACCAAGGTAATTTCAGAGATCTTGGAATAAGGCAACATCACTAAATAATGGGGCAGAAAACATGAGATGTTTGACAATCACGCAGTGTGTAACCAAGCCAACAGTTCTGTCAGATTAGATACCACTGTAATTGGAGGGGAAACCAAATGTGAGCATATCCATAGTCTCAATAATAATCCCTCCTCACAAAAGAAAAACTGTGAGTGTGCACAGCTATGGAAAAAATGGTAGGTTCAAGTCAAACCAAGTCTGTAAATGGTGATGGAATTGGATGGTTTGTTTACAACCTGTCTGATCATCTGACTGCATGTGTTGCTTTGTTGAATCGACTTTTAGCAAACCCTGCCTCAAGATGTCAGCAATTACTTTGGTGAGTACAAAGCTACAAAAATAATACAGAAGTTGTCTCCTCACCAACATTGAGGAGCACCTGAAATAAAGTTGAGAATGAATGAGACAAAGAATGAACTTTCACAAGTTTTAGTGGGTATTCCTTTTTGTACTGGCCACAGCTCCACCAATACAGTAATTCATGCTGCACTGTCTCCAGTCAGCCACTAATCCTACACTAGAGACTGGTCTCGAAATGTACTGGACAACAGAAATTGCGCCTCTTGAGCATTTTGAACCGTAAGGCCAGGAGAAGCCTGGTGTAGAAGACAAAACCCTGGATTTTGCTGTCCCCAACAAATTTGTGAGATCAAATATAATCACCTCAAAGCCGAGGCAGTGCTGACTGTTGGTCCTGCTGCTCATACATGTGAGCAGGTTAACGGCACACAATCTGATGCAATCCGGAGCTATTGCAGACATACCAGTCTTTTCAAGCATGCTTGATTTTAATCTGCATCATATAGTTAGAGATAGAAGAGGAAAAGCTGTGATTTTAATGATAAGCTGAAGTCAATGAATGCTCTTGGAGAAACCAGAAAGAACTGGCAGTTATATTCAAAATTATAGGTTGAATGTGGTTGTACATATAATACATGCACAGCCTCCTCGAATGTCACAATTCTTAGAGCAGATTAGTTTGGCCTGCGCAAAAATCACAATCCATAATTCTTGCATCTCTTAACGTCTAACACTATTTCTCTCCTCAAAATTCTGTCTGGCTGTTTTTATTATTTTTGAAAAATTGGTGCACAGGCAGCAATTACGGCAAACTGCTGTTCCACGTCAAGCTCCATCTGGCCATGCAAAGTCCCATGAAATACCATCATCTCTTGCATTTGTTTTCACAAGACAGGAGAATCCCGTATGACCCAAATCTGAATGAAGAACCTAGTGTGTGACCACGTGGGTCACATCATTTGAGCAAAAGCTCTTTCCTTATCACGTAGATCTCAGAATTGTTACGTTCTACGTCCAAAACCATACAAAAAAAGCAATACAATAACTTTCAAATTGTATCATTTAGATTTTTCAAACAACATTGTATATAAGTAAATGTAGAAAAATTCACATTTTTTAATGACTTCATGCACTGTAGCTGTGTGTATATGTGTACATGCACACTGCACACGTGTAGGTGTCAGAGTTTATCTGCACCCTGGGGACAAGGTGCTATAATGGAGTATTGATGTCGCAGAGGGGTGGGTGAGAAGAGGGCGATAATTAGATTTTGTTCTCACTCTCTCTGCACTGCTCAGATACACAGCGTTTCTAATGAGAGAGCGGCTCTCGCCAATAATTACCTCTGTATTTCCAAAAAGCATTCTCAGCATGGCAAACGGCAAACAGTGGCAACCTGACCTTAGAGAAACCCAACATTAGGCGGTCACATAATTAGTTGTCATTAAATGATGAAATGTGTCAGGACGTGCAGATTGTAAGCAGTTGCTTAATAACCCCAGTGAACAGTCGCCACCAATCCGTTGTATTCGCAGCTGCTGGTGTGCAAAAGCAAAAACTGGACTAGCAAAGCAGACTTTGTGTTTTCTCTGGAAGCACGTTGCATCTTCAGGGTGTGAGTGTTAGGTCAGGTACTGTTCCCTTCCTCCCTGCTCCTCACACTGGGTGCTAATGAAATATTCCCTATAGGGATTATTTCATTACTGGGTGGGAAGTCAAGAGGCCGTAGGAAATGTCAAAGGGAACACACACTAAGACACACACATGCTCATCATATTGGCATGCACTCATTCTACATGTGACATAAGGAATGACAGCAGGTGAATCCAGGAATTGATGATCGTAAAATTAAAGCGAATTCAACGAATCCCTGCAGTAGTTTGACAAAAGTTCTTAACTCAACTTTCTGAACTTTCAGCCACATCTCCTGGCCTCCATCAGCAGACAATTGAACCTTCAAACTCAATCCAATCCCTTCATTATTTCCAAGAGCTTTCAATTTTACCAAATCCCCAATATTTATGCAAATAAATGGTCACTTGCTTATTTTCTTTCAAAAATGTATCTGGAGCCCAGTACCCATAGTTATCAAACTTCTAACAGGCATGATTGCACACATGGAAAGATGTGAGTGGGTGCGATTAGACATGAATTTGCCTGGTATGGCGTTAATAGAGGTGAGGATGACAGTTCCCAGACATTTATTAATCTGCTTCCTAAATGTACAGACTAGCGGAAAAAGTGGCTATAATCTATATTGTTATAATAACAATTTATCAAATGACAATGTGTAATATGACACGCTCTTTGTAATGAAACTACAGAAAATGATCACTCAACTTTGCATCTCACCTCAGCCAAAAACAGAGCTAAAAGAGAGTGAATATTGGACTTATGTTCATTAGGTGGCCAGAAACACAGCTCCTAACGAACACCAACGCTGTTCAACATATCAACTTAAAAGGTGATGATATGTCAGTGTTGTGTTCACAACTTGTTTCCGCTGCCCCCAAATGGCCAAAAAAATAATTTATTGCAGGTGTAAGCTAACTTTTTGTTCATCATGATATTTTGTCCAATCAGTCCAAAACTAACTCTGGAGCCCTGTTAAATTTAAGAGCACTTTTAAGATATTTGATTGATGAATTTTGAAATAGCTTTTATTCTTTTGTTTAGTTTGCATGTAGTGGTAAAAGTGAAGGATGTTTACGCTTATCTCCAGTCTTCATTTCATGTTTTGCAATTTGATAAATATGGGTCCTTGACTTCAACAATCTGACTTCTTTGCAGACATCTTTTTTGTGAGACTTTATTGGCCCTCAAGTTTGTCTTCTTGGCAGAACTTACTTCAGTGTTGTGTGTTTTCCAGTTCAAATATTACCACAATTTATCACAAATTGACACAAAATGTGATGCAAATTGCGGCACAGATTCAGTCATTACTGAGAGATATGATCATCAAAAACAAAACAAAACAAAACAAAAACTTCTTTTGAGATTCATTGAGATAGTATATCTACACACACATATGGACACACACAATCTTCCACAAACCACAGAGCTGGCCCTTCTCTCCATGGTCTGAGGTCTCCATGGTATCCATAGTCCAAGGTCTCCTTGGAGACCTCATTCACACAAGTTCGAGATGATTTTGATCTCAACCAGGATGCACTGAACCAGCAAAACCACTCTTCACATTTTGGTCCCGTGGCGCGCACACACATACTAACACACACACACAATGTACACATACACATAAGCACACGGGCACACACACACACAAGATCATCTTATTCCTTCTGCTTGACATGGCTTCTGGAGATCAGCACCATTTTCTCGCTTTCCACACCTGGTCGGCTTTCAGGATTGGTTCAACGAGGAGTCACAGTGTAGCATGTTAATGGCAGCTCATGGACATTTACTTTTTGAAAAATCCCTGCAAATATGGCATCAGGTGGAATGTTCTTGGACTGAGTGACAGTGTGACCTGAAGACCATGTAGGCAACTCTCATGGGTCCTGCTGTGTAAGTAAGCACAACACAGCACACATATTGGCCACTGAGAAAGTGCATGAATAGATCTTCCCGGAATAAAAATAGAAAAGTGATTAAAAAAAAAAAAACATGAGAGGTTTTCCAAATTAATTTCAGAATTTCATTCATTATGTCAGTTTCCTGCCATTAGAGAGCAGGAAAGAAAACAGGAGTTGAAACATTTAGAGTGTCATTTCTGCTTTCCGTCTTGGTGGACTGACGGCAGTGGGAGAGTAATAAAGCACCTTTACACTTCACTGCCTCATAAATCCTAATACATTTCATAAATGAACTGCCGCACCCACCGCTCTCTTACTTAGCTCCCCGTGTTCATTTGGCTGTGTGACTGCAGACAGATTGATTTACCAATGCCCCAGAGCCAGTACCGCACTGCCACTGGGACCCATTTCAAACGCGCCGGAGTCACCCTTACAGGATTACAAGCTTGCGTTCCTCCATTTCCATCACCTCAAATCAAATGTTGCTTTAGCTGGCTTGCAGAGGTTCAGAGTCTGTGTGTGTGTTTGTATATGTAACTGTGTGTGTGGTAGGTTTTTTATGAGTGGATGGAAGATGGCATGCCTCAGGGACTGTTTCGCCACCCTGTTTGATCACTGTTAATATGAGTTCCGCCTCTTTTTGTACCGTGAACTAGAGTGATCATTGATTTTGCGCAAGCTGGATGTGAATTCTCGTCACCTCAGGGGAATACGAGGGAGTTCTGAACAAGGTTGGTGGTTTTATTGTTGTTGTTCTTTTACCATAAGAAACTGGCTTTTAGCAGGAAGTTCTGTCTTGTTGGTTAATGTCTCATGTCACGTTGACATTTCGCATGTTTCTACAAATGGCTCACTTTTTCTTCATGATTCAGTCGTGGTCTCCTAAGCATGTAGGATATTCAGGCAACAATTAATTTTCCACAATTGGAAAAAGTAATTTTTTCCTTTAATACAAGCCGCAAGGCCACCGTTTATTACACCTGCTCAAGGCTTGATCATCAAAACGGACTCAGAGTTGGGAGGCAGCAGAGGCCAATCAGTGTGAATCCATTACTTTTCTTATTTCAATATAAAGACATGTTTTCTCTCATCCAGGGGGGTTCAATGGCAGAGAGGCATTTGTGTTCCGGCCTTGCTTTGTGAGTCATCCCGATGAAAGATGAGGACTTGGCAATGCTGGCACAGGCATAACACGCTAGATTTGCCGTGGAAATGTGCCGTGGCAAACCCTCAAAGTGACATCAAGGTCTTTTGCATCGAAGTGGAGGCAGAAGGGGAGAGAGATGAAAGTAGTGCGGGTGGTTTGGGGAAGGAAGGAAGGAAGGTGTGTGTTGCAATACATTTTGTGATAGTGCTTCTTGAAATTCATGATCTTGTGATGGTTTGTATGTGTGACTGTTTATATATTTGTATGCACACACAACAATGCACATTAGCATTTATTACCAATATGATGACCATTACTTGATTTCCTGAAGTATTTTGATATGTTTAAAGTCAAACTGAAATTTGAATTCACACCACATTTTGTGCTAAGAAATATAAACTATAGATAAAAACCTCTTTTGGACAAGCTGAAGCCAGTTAGTTTAGCTTGCTAATGTTAGTGCTTATTCCCACTAAATGTTTCTTTTCATTCATGCTGTTGCAGCTGCTGCACCCTCAGTGATGTGTTCTTCTGACATCATAAATAGGAGTGTATTAGTTGCCTCTTGTATGGGTTCATGGTGATGGAAAATGACCAGACTGTTAGACTTGCAGCATAGGACAGTCCTGTAACCTCACAACTCCATACGTCACCCAGTGATTTGAACCATGACACAGGGTAACATATGTATTGCTCAAATCACAGAAGGTACAAAGCAACAAACTCTGTTTAGTGTCCATCCACACAGATATTTCACCAATCAAATTACAGTATGGATATTTTCACGCCCACTGGAGAACACTGATGTAGCAGCAGAAAAATAAATAAAACTTCAATTTTATTCAAAATGCTTTTTCATTTTTATATTGAAAATTATATGGCCTTGTTTTACTGCTTATTAATACTTTTGTATCTGTGGTTTATCACTGCACAGATAAAATAAACTGATCTTTACATGTTTCTTTATAGACTTGGGTTTATTTTCCTCACCCAGAGTTAGTTGACAGACTACATTGCAGCTGTTGACATTGGCGTGGCAGCTCACTCATCCACAGTGATATAATTGTGTCCGAAAAGAATGGGTGGGTTCTGCACTTGCCTTTTGAAACTACAAACAATGCAGTCTGCACAACTTGCCACCCATAGGTGGTGATTCATTCTCAGGGTGTGCCGCGCAGTTCCTCATGTAAACCCTGGTTCCAGTAAAAGTTAGCAGCAGAGGAAAATCTCACCAGAGGCTAAATGTAATTAGCTTTGAGAAGTGACTCTGGAAAGAGTCGCTTTTTTTGTAATTAAAACGAAGCAGCTCCTCATGCAAAATTCAATCTAACAGGTTTTGGTCAACCTTGCTAAAAGCAACAATTATTGAAAATATAAACAAACAAAGGAGATGATTAGGTGGGTCTGTTGGAGATTTGTTACAGCTACAGTGTTGTAGCATTAGAGAGGATCAAACAGCTACATGTATATTAATACTCTGGTTGCACATGGTGAATGTGTTTACAAGAGAATAATGGCATGTACATGGCCATATGTATGTCTCAGCACTTGTGCTACTGTATGTCTGCTTCTTTTAACCACTGCACAGCTTTGATTAGACATGAGCAAGACAGAAAGCTACAGGATGTATCTCCCTCTATGTTAATAGTCATGCTGTATCTGTGTATGCCATTTTGTGCTTTCTGTGTGCTTGTCTGTCTCAGTAATTGTGTCTTTGGATATACAGTACACTACAGAGGACGTGTGGAGCACTCAAGCGTAATCTGGTCCTAATCCCTGCCAGAGGCATCCAGCAGCTGGATATTAAAGTGGGATTTTATTTTTATTTTCCTCCAACTGTCTCATGGATGCGATGTCACTACCTGCCATAACAGCAGCAGAAAGTAGACTACAGTCAACACCAACCTTATCCTCTCCACCTATGAAATAATCATGGGTGTATTTGAGGTCAGAGATGTTCGGCGGACTCTGCGTTTTGAGTTTAATAAACCGTCAATCACACCTTCTTTTAACTATTCATACATATGAACCTGCTGCGCGTCACAGAGATCACCATCACGCAGAAGGAAGACAAGCCTCCCCATGATATAAAATGTTGCCTTTCTTTGTGAGCGTGCATGCGCGAGTGTGTCTCCTCTGCCAATTTGCGTGACGAGGGAGATAAAAACCCCACCGCCATGGGTAATTAATAAATCAGATTGCAATGATGGAACACTGGGAAGGCGTTGTTCCATTAGTCGCCATCCCCATCCTGTTCCAGTATCTTCCATCTCAGCGTCGCCGTTCGTGGCTCCTAATTAAATTGTACTTTCTGTCGATTGTGCTCATTACTCAGGCAAAACCAATCAGCGGTCTGCAGCTGGGTCTGGCGATGTAGATAAATACGGGAGTAAATGTTGGTTGAGGAACACAACATGGGGTATGTCTTTTGCCTCGATTGCAGAGACAACACGGCGGTGCTTCCTTTGGCGTGAGTTTCAGCACAGAAATGCACCGGAGAAGAGTCGGTGCTTTCGTGAAACTGTCTCCCGATAGTCTAGCAAAGCCTCATCTACATTGAAGAAACCAAAAGCAGGACAACAGGTGAGAAATGTCTCATGTTCTAACCTGACCTCACCTTTCCCTCAAAGAACTATCAATATGCTCACATCAATATTAGATCATTCATACCACCAGTGGGAGGACCATGTGATGTTCCTTAGCTGTACCTCTTTCTTTGGTGCTTTATTGCTGAAAGTTTTTTTCTGGTTATTTGTTTCTGTGCGTATTCTACCTCCCCCTGCCGCAAGACTTCAAATCTCACCTCTCTTCACCTCACTCCCACGCTGACTCAGCTGCATCTGTGTGTGCTTCACTTTAGGACATCGCTGTACAATTTGACTCGTGACAGACTGCACTTGTGTCTGTGCAAGTCTCTCTCCTTTTCAGATAGCCGGCGCTTTAAAAGAGCTCCTTAAAGCTTTCTGTCAGTGTTCTGGAGTCTTGAAAGCAGAGAGGTCTCTGCAGTGTTGATGGAGGTTCTACCTGATAGGATAGGCCTTTTCCCCGACACCTCATCCCGCCTGACCAGTCAACCATTCCACTTATACACGCTGCTTCCACCTCAACACTACAAAGTGATAGGAGGGAGGGGGTTTGTGTGTTTGAAGAGATGACAGCGGGTAAAATAGGACTGGCTTTGCCATTAATGAGAGTTTTTGTAGTTAAAATGAGGGTCGCAGCAGGCAAGTGCTTTGCTCCAGTGCAGTTTGATACATAGCCAAAAGTCCAAACTGTCCGGGGAAGAAGTTTGGAGAGGATCTGAGCTGCCTTTTTCAAAGGTATTCTGTCTTAAAACTACAAAGCTGTGAATTTGTCTCACAGTATTTGAAGGCTGGAAGATTGACATCTGCATAGCAACAAGAGGGAAATGATAGAACTATCATTTCACTCTTCTTGCTGCACATTCACAGCTCAACTGACTTGGTTCATCAAACAGTTAAAGGTAAAATTTACATTTTGGGAAAAACGCTTCTTTTCTTTCCCTTTGAGAATGAGATGAAAAGATTGATACCAATCTGGTGTTTGTGCATTAAACAAAGAGCTTAGCATTAAGAATATAAGCAGGGAGAAAACCAAAGCTTGGCTCTTTCCAAAGGAAAGAGAAAAAATACACCTACCAACAATATATTATATATTTTTTCATTTTGGTCAAAGCCAGGCTAGCTGTTTCCCCCTGCCTCCAGTCTTTAAGCTAAGCTAGGCTAAACACACCCTGACACCCAGCTCCAGACATGAGATTTGTATAAATCTCTCAAATAACCACAGTGCAAATAAGTGCATTTCCCAAAACTGTTGAATTATTCATTTAAGTCCACCGTTATATTTGTCCCAAGAAACGAAACAGATGAAACTGAGCAATATAATTCAGCTGTTGGTCTCTGAGAGTACCCAGTGGGACAGTTTGGGGTTAAATGTCTTGTGGAAAGAACACATGGATGATGGTTGCTGGGGAAAGGGAGAGCATTATTCTGTCAGTTTCAACACACACATATAAGTGCCAGAAAATTCTCCCCATCAACCACACACACACCCACACCCACACACAGAATAGGTTTACATACACACCCTGTTGGAAAAGTAGGGTGCTCAGCATCTCTCGCTGAAAGGCAGAAAGACAAGTGATGCAATGTTTTGCCCATCACAGTCCTAGTTGGCTAGTGTGTGTGTGTGTGTGTGTGTGTGTGGTTGTATGGGGGGTGGGGTGGGTGGGTGGTTGGGTTTGCAAGTGACAGGGCGAGATGGTGAGAGAGATAAATAGTCACACTGAGGGAAGCGATAATGGACTTTTCTTGTCTGCACTGTGTCGGCGTCTGCAGACGACGAGGCCAGAGCGATGACAGACATGCTGATGTGTTTAACTGCTCTCATTCACTGAGAGAGAGAGAGAAAGAGAGAGAGACAGAACAGCGGAAGACAGACAGCAAGAAAGAGGGAGGGGGGACGGGGGGAGTGGAGAGAAAAAGATGCTGATGCTCTTTAACTCTCTTCCACATTGCCATTGGCAACAAGACCTCCGTCGGCGCTCTGACAGATGCATGGTAATGAAGCCCGCTTTAGGTGAAACCCGTCGCCGCCTTCTCCTCGCACATTCACAATCTGTCCCTCTCTCTTTTTGTCTCGCTTTCTTTCTCCTTCTCTCTCTGTCACACACACACACACACACACACCTATCTATCCATCCTTATCACCATAAGAAATAAGTCAGTGTGAGAGAAAGGAAAAGATGGTAGAAAAACAAGAACAGAATAGTCATTTTCAAGATATTACCTTTTTGTGACTTGAGGATTTATGGGGGGAAATTGACAAACAAAAAAAACCTTTCCTCCCTTTCCTCTTCTGATATCTAGCCATTGCAAACAGTTTTGGTTTCATTTGTCCAGATTTGAAGACATCAGTCTAATCTGCCTCCACCCCAACACAATGGAGGTGAATGTTTGCAGTGCTTCCAGCATTGACAAATGACAGTGGAACTACCTTCTACTGAAGAAATAGACATCGAAAGACATGTTGCAGTTGTTTTCAGAAATGACTGACAGAGCACATCCAAGGCTTGGATGGACATGAACCTCTTCCAATTCATTCATCAGTAAACAAAAATATAAGTCTAGCCATACTAGCAGAAACTGTACCTTAGCTAAGTGTTCACAATGAAAATACCAGCATATTGAGGTTTTAGCAGGTATGTTTACCATGTTCACTGTGTTGGTTTAGTGTGTAAGCATTAGAGACAAAGTATAACTGAGTTAGATGGGAATGTCATAGGTTTGAGCAGGTATTTGGTCATGAAATAAAAGTGTTGGACTGTATGAAAATTTGACCAGATGATACACCAGGAGATCAAAGCTATTACAATTCATCCTCTGGGGACCATGAATGTGTTGACCAAATTTCGTGTCAAGGTCAAGGTCAAGGTAATCTTTATTAGCCAGCAGTAAATAAACACAATAAACAACACACACCAACCTACACGCAAACAAAATACACAAAAAAGACAAAGAATTACATAATACTGTTCAAAAAGCCAATGATAGCAGGGACAAATACGTTTTTAAGTCTATTGGTCCTGCATCTAGGCAGAGAATATCCACAACCAGATGGACACAACTTGTACTCACTGAACAGGGTTTTCTTTGTGGCTCTTAATCTGTACAATAGGGAGAGTTTTTCAAGATTTTTTCCTGCAATTTTCCTGCATTCTGCATACTTACAATGTCTTCCAACCTATTCCTGTTTTTCAGGGTAAGTGACCCAAACCAGCAGATAAAAGAAAAGGTTAAAACAGACTCAATAAAACAAGATTAAAACATTTTCATAAAAGAGGTGTCAACATTAAAACTTCTGAGATTTCAATAAAAGTACATATGCTGGTGGGCCTTTCCACAGACAGCATCAATGTTAAAGTCAAATGTTAATTTGTCAATTTGTTGTCGGGGGCAGCTGTGGCTCAGGAGGTAGAGCGGGTCGTCCAAGATCGGTGGTTCAATTCTCTTCCAGTCCACATGTCGATGTGTACTCAGGCAAGATACTGAACCCCAAATTGCTCCTGATGGCACACAGTTCAGTGTGTGAATGATTAGATTCCTTCTGATGGGCAGGTTGGGACCTTGCATTGGAGCCTCTTCCATCAGCGTATGAATGTGTGTGAGTGGGTGAATGTGACTCATAGTGTAAAAAGCGCTTTGAGTGGTCAGAAGACTAGAGAGGTGCTATACAAGCTATTTACCATTTACCATATGGTCCCCAGATACCTATATTGTCAGACAACTTCATCAGCCTGGCCATGAATAAAAGTAAGGGGGGAATTGGCAGAGGCTTCTTTCTGAAGTCAATCATTTCTTTTGTTTTAGACACGTTTATGTCCAAGAAGAGTGTTTACACCAATCACTAAAATCATCTACCACTGGACCATGGTCAATGTCATCATCACTGAGCAGGGACACGATGACAGAGTCATCCACAAACTTAATGATGTGTCTACCCTTGTAGACGCAATCCATCAAGTAGATGTTGAGATATATCAGCAGTCATAACTTTGACCTATTGGTGGCGCTAGAGGAAAAGTCAGAACATTACCAAAGTAATTTAATGGTAATCCATCTAATAGTTGTTAAGCTATTTCACTCTGAACCACAAGTATCAACTTCACACTGGCGCGAGAGGAAAAGTCAGGGGATTATGAAAGTCAGTATCCTCAGGAGACCATGACTTTCTTCTTTTTATAGAACCTTATATTTCGCTTTTTGATTTAACAACATGCACAAGAGACATGACAATCACAAATATGACACACAAATCTATGACAATCAAACAAACAACAACATCAGCTCTGGCAGTTGTAATAATTATTAGTTAAAGTAATTAATCATAACAATAGTAACAATAATGGGATAATAAGGTAGCGGAAATTAATAGCAATAATAATATGACTGATAATAAAAATAAAAGTTGGTAAAAATAAAAAGAGGGACACAGAGAGAAGGAAAAATGAATAATTAAATCAATAAATAAAATACACAAATGGGGTGGGGGATTGGGGGGGTTGTCTCCAGAATGTTGATTATCAGGTTAAAAGGTTAAGAGGCTGATGGCAGCGATCTCAGCAGGACCATGAATTTCTGTACAAAGTCTCATAGCAATCCATCAAATAGTTGTTGAGATATTTCAAAAAATTCACTCTGTAAGATGTACATACTGCATTTTAAATCAATTCACTTTGAGATTCTGGGTTTGTTTTGGATAAATATAGCAACTATGGCATGAACTTCCCAAATTCCAACAACTAGTTTTAAGAATTTGATACATATTCAATATTTTGACTCACGCTTCTGGATGAAATCTTCTCTATGGAGAGCCAGTGCTGAAGAAGTTGGTTCCAGAAGTAAGAAAACCTCACTAAAAATCACACATTTGTAGTGACGCAATTCATTAAAAATCTAGCCATGGAACATTACTCTACATTATGTCATGTGGTTCACCTTTTATGTCGAAACAAGGATGGTTGATTTAAAAAAAAACAATCAAATGTCATGTTTATTCAATATGTTTCAGCACCCTTTAATAAACACAATTTCCCGTAAGCCCTGGACCATTGCAGGTTAAATGTCACCATCGACAGAAGAGATGAGTCAAGGGGATGAGGCTAGTTCAGACACGTCTATTGTAACAGCAGGACAGAGAGCGCTGAATTATGTGGTTTTAGCAGATACTACATCTAAAAAGCTGAAAAATTACTTTACAATAATGTTGGTGGATATTGTGAATATGAAGGAAACTAATTTACAATGTGTCCATACCTGGGCTGCCATGCTGATCAATATTCATGGCTGTTGTTTTAAATTGGCTTTGCTAAAATCACACACACACACACACACACACACACACACACACACACACACACACACATATATGGTACATATATATACACATATACATATATACATATACATATATATATATATGTGTGTGTGTGTGTGTGTAATAGGGAGTCCTGTAGTGGATGCTCATTTTTTTAGAATATTGATAATAAACATGACATTTTTCAGAAAGACTGATGAAAGAAATTCTTATGACCAGTGGTGTGGCCTGACTTTTCCACTAGGTGGGGCTACGGCTCTAGTATTTTGTGTATTTTTTTTGTGTAGCTCTGTGTATTTTGGATGTCCAGCCAGCTGCTGAGGGCTAGCAACTAGGCTAGCGGTTTCTAAAAGTTTAAAAAATTTTGCCACTTAGCGAGTGTTATCATTTTAAAATTATTGCCACAGTATCACAGCCATCTGTGTACCTTTGCCTGCCTTCAGCGGGTAAATGTTATCTAATAGGGCAGCAGCAGTTTGGTGGACCACCGCCCAATCTGGCAACATTTCTTGGGTGTAAAATTTTCTGCCCCAGATCCAGTTATTTTCGGCATGCAGTGTCAACCAATCAGAGGCTACCAGGAAAAAGCTATACATGTTACACACATACCACTATCGGGCAGAGAAAAGTACACCCTTTGGCACACAGACAAAGATCGTAGGCAGCGCTTTTTCATTAGTCATCACACGTTTCAACAACAAAAACAATTTTTCATTAAAATATGTATTTCACAATAGGAATTACAGGAGGGGCAGCGCCCCAGCACCCTTAGTGGACCACACACCCCTGATTGTGACAGATAGCCTAATATTAGATGCAGAAAAAGCTAGCAAAACAGCAGCTAGCCTAGATATAGCATCAGGACTTGGAAATATAGTTAACATAAACAGCATAACCTAAACCTACAGTTTGATTAAACTATAAATTATAAAATTGAAAACTTTGAATTTACGTTATGTGAATGTTATGAGTAACACCTGTGCTTTTCCTACTATGACAGGTCAAAATGTCTGCTGTGAAAAAGGCCTATCTCTCAAAGCCTGGGCATATAAAACCGATAGATACCACTTGAGATAAATGACAGAACATGTTTTCTCAGTAACGGATTTAATATGCTTCTATTAGCAAGAGAAGGCAGAATGAGAAAGCAGAATAGAGAGAGAGGGTGAGAAAGGGAGAGTCTCAGTTGTCTGATCTATTGGTCACTTCATCTTCCAACTGGTTTTCCCTTGCCGTGCAGTTCGTTTGTCACTGCCACCACAGGCTTATGTCTCACTTTCCTGAGGAACTGTGTGTGTGTGCTTTCCACTAGCCAAGACAGAGACAGATGGGCCGACTCCCACTGGTTACATGTGTTTGCTCTCCGTCAGAACGCTCTGCCAAGAGGTCTGGACCTGCATGCCACTGAGGGTAATGCTCTCTCCCAGCGGCTGCCGGGTTGCTAGTTCAAAACCCTGGCCTGCTGTTTCCCTGAAACTGGCCCATTGGGGTTGCAGCGGCTGTACATGGACGAGCTTAGGAAAGTAATGGAAAAGTGCAGATGAGAGGAGAGTTTGTGTCGAACACATTTGGGTGACACAAGTGCACACACTCAAAGGAAAACACCCCTTTTTCTCTTACTCTCTCTAATTATCTGATATAGCACACCTGTCTGGCCTTTGCTAATCCTAGCTGTTCAATTTATCCATTATCCACAGCACCTGTCTATCAAAACCCATAGAGTGACCTAAATGCTGTGACAGCCCAATCAACCAGAAAGCAATGACATCAGTGCCATGTAGAAACTCAAAAAAACAGCCTTTGTAAATCCCTGTGTGACACAAGTGCAAGTGGAACTTTTTGTCCCAGTTTGGGGGTTGACATTTGCCTGTTTTTTTTTTTCCTTCCTCTGGCATCAGCAAAGGATTTATGATGAACAAAGAGAATGAACGCTGGATAAAGAGCTGAACTGGCCTGCAGAGCTGCCGTCCAGAGGGGGAAATAGTTTTGTTTGATGGGAGTTGTGTTTTAAGCCCCGCGGTCTGTGCTGGGTTTAACATCTGCTCTGCTGTCGCACTCAGGGACGAGGTGCAGAACACTGTGGCACATTAAAACACAGCCTGCTGCACACACACAATGGTCGAAGACATAGGCCTTGTTCAGACTGCCAGCTCAAATCCGTTTTTTTGGCATATCCAGACTGTATCCAGATTGAGAAGTCTGAACAGTAAAAAAAACCACATGAAATGAGATTTTTGCAAATTGGATCCAAGCCACATTTGGAGGTGGTTTGAAAAATGATTCCAATCGGATTTCTACAGATGTGTCTCAGTCCAGACGCTCTGGCTGCTCAAATCAAATTTCAAAGTATCTTTTGCGTCACTCACAACGCGTCACACGACGACGACGTCAAATCCAGAGTGATGAAAGTGCATCAGAGCGGCTGAGCAGAATCCGCGCTGCTACTAGCAGGAGGAGGAGTTCTTTTAGGGTGAGATGATTGATCTCCATTTCTCATGCTTCCACGTTGGAAAGCTGCAGCACCAGTGTATGTAGTTACTGACACCTACGTCGTTACCACAGCAACCCATGCAGATAGGTTGGTAATGTCTGGAACACACAAATCCGATCTGATCACTTGCAAATAACAGTGTGGACAGTCTGTCTTAAAGATCTGATTTGAGAAACAAATCTGATTTGCCTGCAGTCTGAACAAAGCCATAAAGGCCCACTACCAGAATAAAGTTCCCGTGCCTAAACACACACACACACACACACACACACTATTGCTCACAGCTTTCTGTGAAATGTGACAGTCTGACCTTGGAAGTTGAGCATAATGAGATGTAACCAGTGATGCAGAGTGTATATAAAAGTACAGAAATCAGCTTGACTTAGTACATTGACTATAAGTGAAAATCAAACACATTTATTTTAGGCTACTATGTTAACTCTTATTATGCAAAACAAAAGGAAGATCAACTAATTTCATCCTTCAAATGAACTGTGAAAACAAGTCCTGACAGATTCTAAAAGTAAGATTTGAGATGATATTTAACATGTTCGGAAAGATAGAAATGAAAAAGCCTATTTTAGGTTTTGCCATATGGGATGTGAAAACACTTTAAAGCTTGCTATCTTAGCGCCACTCTGACAGAGCGTCATTACTCTGAACTTGCATCTGGACACTTTGTTTTACGGAGTTGACAAGTGTGAAGTGTTATGAATTCAGTTATCTTGCATGTCTTTGCGTCATCAAAGATGAATGTGGTTTTTGTGGTGTTAGAATCAGGCTGGGGCGTTCATGTTTGGGAAGAAACACAAATGTGGCTGTTCGGACAGAGAGACCTACACACTGTTAAGTTACTGTAATACAGAGCATGAATCACATCAGATCTCTCTGAATATATGTGTGTGTGTGAATAGAGGGTGTGTCTTTTGGTGTGTCTGACAGTTACAAGAGACCAGTTCACAGGGAGCCTCGGGCTTTCTTCCGAGTAGTGTCATGACCTTTAATACACTTCTGTTTAGCCCTGGACACACACACACACAACTGTACAGGCATATGGACACACACACACACACACACACAACGCATACATATTTGTGGCATACACAGTCTCTATCGACAGACAGACACAAGGGCAACACTATACTCACAAACAAAGGGAGGGGAAAAGCATCCTTGTGTGGACCGAGTTGCTCACAGTGTGTGTTGCTGAGCAAAAGCAAAACATCTCATTGTTGTGTGAAACAGTTATGCAAAAAAGAAGTGCTCTACCTGTTCTGAACAAATTATGTTTTCACTGCAAACAAGAAAAAATGGACAGATGGTAGCATGGACGATGTCTCAGTAAACAGAAAACAGGAGAAGAATTGGTTGCCAGAGTGTAAACAAGCAGGTGGGCAACGGATTTAATCATTTTCCAGAACTGTCTTTGTGTGTGTGTGTGTGTGCGCGCGTGCGTATGCGCGAGCTTGCGTGCGCTTCCGAATCTGTCAATTAAGCGGGCGAGCCGTTCGAATCCTGGAAGGTGAGCGAACGAGGAGAACCTGGGTAAAGGTGGTTTCCATGGCAACCGCTGCACTTATAGCACTTTCCCTGCTGTACCCATTTCACCTTTGCCTGCGGTGATGGTTTCCACACTGTGCAGCCAAAAAAGGTTTCCTGCCATGTGATAACAAAGAACTGCAGGGAAGAAAACCTGATGCATGGGAAAGGAGTCGCGGAGATGACAGCAATGACAAGCTATTTCTGAGAATGAAGCGCCTTCACGGTTTCACATGCCAGGTAGGAGAGAGGTGAGGGAAAAATGGAGCGTGTGATAGGGGGATCCATCAGCGGCTGCAATAACAGGCTTGTCAACGATCGAATTAGAGTCACGAAAACACTCCTCCTGTTAAGCTGAATCCATTAATTGCAACAAATGATTATACGGTTATTTTGGCCGCTCTGCTCAGAAGGCAAAAATCAATGCAAACATGCTAAAGGTTTCTCTGGCAGTATAAACTATAAATGCCCCCCCTTGGGTGACAGAGTATGCTGTTAGAAAATCTCTCATCCTCTGCTTGGCTGAAATATATGAGATTATTCTCTCTTATCTTGGAGAGTTTAATTGATGCCTGTTGTGGATGCTTGTCTTGCGAGAATGGGAGCTGCCTGTGTATGTGCAGTGCATTCAAGTGTGTACGTGCGCAGATGGTGCTCCAGCCAATTAGAGAAGGAAAGTGGAAAGGGAGCCATTAGTGCACAATTAGCTCTGATTGCTTCAACATTGTTTTGGTGGGCTGCAGCGCTCTGTGAAATGACCAAATGCTGTCGCGGGCCTCCTGCTCTGGCCCCTCCGCCGCGGCTGATGCTCGCAGGCAGCCAGAGGGAACGGGAACAGGCAACGAGACGGTGAATACGTTTCTCGTTGTCAATGCGCTTTTCCCCCCCCGTTCAGTCTGTTGATCTCTTCCTCACCATCGCTTTGGCTCTGCTGTTGCTCTTGCTCAATATTTGCCTGATGCAATACCGCTGCCTCTCTGTTTCGCTCCCAGTGTGTCTACTTTTTCACTTAACTCTGCTTCAGCAAGTCTATTTTTTCCCCACTGTCTCTTTCATTTACTCGTTACTTCTCCGACTCAATGGCTTTCTAGACTCTATCTCATGAATGTTGTTTCCTTTTCTTTCCTTTTTTCTACTTTTTTTTTTATTTAACCTTGAATACTTCTTTCCTTTCTTTCCTTTAAATTCAGCTCTTACTATTATTAAGTACCTCTTATTTTGCCTAATTGTGTTACAAGATTCTTCTAGACATTATCATTCATTTGGAAGAAGAAATGAAGCCCTTGGATATACCATAGGGGTGTAAAGAATAAATGAGACTTATTGGAAAGCTGATACAAGAGTCAAATTCTGCATGAATTTAAAAAAAAAAAAAAAAATGATACAGTCGTCAAAAAACAATAGCTTCACATAACTTTTTCTAACTTACTGTATGTGTGTGCGGCCTGACTGTCTCTTGCTAGCTCGCTTTGATCCTCAATCACTTACCTGCTTCAAGAGATCTATGTCATTCTCACTCAGAAGGAAGACTGGGACTACCGCATCTACTGCTCCCTGACATCTTGACATTGCATTCCCATTCTTCAAAATCCGTAACAGTGAAAAAACTAACATAAACCTTGCTTTAAGAAGGCAACGTGTGTGCTGACAGTAGTTAGCAAGACAAGCAGTCAACACAAGGCACGTTACACCATCGTTAGCGTAGCAGCTAATGCTACTTTCAACTGGCCTAAATTCCTCCCGAATACTGAAGAAGTGTTTTATCTACAGAGACATGCCCCAAGAAATTCATTCTCCAGTGTGGCTGTTTACTAGTTTTGGTATGAACAAGTTATAATTTTGTGATGTATTTCTGATTCAGAATTTGAAATAAAAACAGTGTAAATAATTGATTCATTATCTTTTATTACTAAAGTTTGACATTTTAGACGTTGTCTTGCTGAGAGTTAGACAAGAAGAAAGATGCCACGCTCACGTCTGTGCATTACAGTACATATGAAGCTACAAACAGAAGGACAGTAGCTGAGCTTAGCTTAAAGACTGGAAACAGCTAGCAAACAGCTGGCTTGGCTCTGTCTAAAATTAAAAATAAATCTGCCTACCAGCAGCAGTGTTATACGGGGTATGTGCTGGACTATTTCTTGACCGCAGTGACTTCAGTGGGTCATTTGGCCAGAGTGAGACTGTTTTTTTTTTTTTACCTTTGGACAGAGCCAGACCAGCTGCTCCCAGTCTTTATGCTAGACTAAGCTAGCAGACTTTTTTTTTGTTGGTACAGACATTGAGACAGAGTGGTATCAATCTTCTTGTCAAACTCAGCAAGAAAATGAATAATCATGTTTCCCAAAATGCTGAACTCTTCCTTTAAAAAAAGCAATCAGACTAATTACAGTATAATCAAATAAGCATCGAATGGCAATGTACTGTATTGGATTGGATTGTGGAGTGTGTATCTAGATTGAATCGTATCGTATCGACTGAGAGGAACAGATATACACGCTTAATGTGCTATAGTGTGAATACATCACATGTAAAACTAATTAAAGTGCTTCTTCTTTTCTGCACCTGAATTGCATGTAAAGGTTAGATCTACACATTTCTACACTTGTTTGTAAAATATGGTCATTGAATAAAAGATTGCATTTATCACTGTGCTGGCTGGGATCGATAGTACTCTTGTGAGGAGAGGGGTTAGTCAGCAAGGACACAGTAAGATAAATTGGAGAATATATGAAAGTACAGAAACCGTTATTGGAAAAAAAGAGATTTACCACAGGGGTGTAATCTGACTGGTCCTTTGATATTCAAAGATATTATTTTTTAAAACTTATTAAGAGCTTGAGCAATTTTTTATACAGGAGACATCCCTGAAGTTCCTACTTATATTTAAATTTGAGTGTAATCTTGGTGGCTGTTTAGGAAGCTGCAGTAATATCAAAGATTTTACTGTACCTTCTAGTGCAAGTGTGTGTGTGTGTGTGTGTGTGTGTGTGTGTGTGTGTGTGTGTGTGTGTGTGTGTGTCTCAGGGCTCAGCAGAGGCACAGATCTTTTGACAGAGTAAGAGTTGAAGACGACAGGGAGCCTCAGCACTGGGGTAAATTTAGGATCCTCACCGAGGAGTAGGCTTCCTGCTTTCTCTCATTCTCTGCCTCTATTTCTGTCCCTCTCCCTCTTCTTCTCCCTCTTTTTGTCTTTCACGCTCTCCATATCTCCATCACACCAGGTTCCCTTCTGTCTCCTTCAGAGTCGGTTGCTTCTCGGCGGGGTGGGAGTAAAGTGTTGATTGGTACCATGCTGGCAAATGGCAGGAGATTGGAGGTAGCCTGCTGATGCAAGCTCATGTTGAGCCCACACCCCCTTTCGGCCTGGTCTGGCAGGAACAAAAGGGATGAAGCGATGGCAGGGGGCTGGCGGACAAAAATAAAAACAAAACGAAATGCCACTGAGTGAGAGAGACACTTTCAGCTCGTCTTTATTTAGGCTTCAGCCACAAATAGTTGCTGTTTTGTTTTTAATTTCACTTGTCAGTGCACTTACCAGTCCAGACACTGTTTGTACGAACCCAAACTGTTATTTTGTTGTATTTGATTGATGCACTGGATTGTAATTACAGTCATTTCCATCAGCGCTCAAAAATTGAAAGGGTGGTCCTCTGGACTGAAAAAGAAAGAGCTTTTTTGGCATCTTAGCCTCTTATTGACAGTAACAGTAGAGCTGGACAGGGAACATGAGGATGACATGAAATGTCCCAGGTTGGAACCAGGGATGTTGATTAATGACAATGCTGCAGAAAGAACTTCTATACAGTGGGCTGACACATGAAAGGAAAAACATGAAAACGATGAATGACGACACAAAATAAATGCAAAGGACTAGTTGGTGTTGGCAGATAAAATGTGGTGTTAAAAGATTCAGTTCCAGTCCCTGCCTGTTGTTCTTATCAAGATTTTCTAAAAATATGTTAAATTTCTATCCCTGTGTTCTCATACGAAAAATCTGCCAAGTTAAAGGTTAAACCATTGAGATGCATAAGTGATTTGAACCAACTAGGTGTGAAAAAGCCCTAAATGATGGCATATCTGTAGATGTGCCAAATGCAGCTGGGGAAAGTATGTGCCAGCTCTACCTTTTTGAATGAGGCCTGGGGACGGAGGGATGAGAGAGGTCGAGTGGTGGGATTAAATGGGGTAGAATGGAGATGAATGATGAGCCAGGAGGTGTCGTAGCAAGGAGGTCCACCTCAGAGTGGGTGCATGTCAAGAATTCTTCTCTATTTCGTTTTTTCTGTGCACACTGTATCATGAATTAGCAAGGCAAACAGTTTTTGGTGGAAGTCCATTTCTGTTTTGTAGAGGAACATACAAGAATAGCCTCATGGCGCCCACCCTAATCTACCTCATCATCCAATGTGTTGTCCTCAGTTACTCTATACGTACAAACCTGGCCATACACGTCTTATTCAGAAAGAGTGCTCCAAATGTCAAGATAAAGTAGGTTAAAAGCTGTGTGAAAAGGGATGTTAGATCCTTAAAAATTTGCCTTTCAGTGTCGCCAATTGTCATTCTCTTTAAAATGCTGGTTGTCATCCAGGCTGGATTGCAATTTCCCTGAGGACCCAGAAACCTCTACACTTACATGTCAACTAGTCTGTGCCAGTTTAATTGTAAATAAAACCACTAATTTGTGCACCACTAAATAACTGTGATGTGTAAACAATGGACATGATAAAGGCCTTAAGGTGGGTTCTGCTTTATAACCTAGTCCTGACACACTGTCTTAAAAAGGAGTATAGTCGTTTAAAGTTTATTTAAATGTTCTTTGTAATGTATTGTGTGATGACCCTGATGAAGGCCAAAACCTGAACATTGGTCTCACACCAAAGTTCCAAGTGTTGCTAGAGTTTTAACCTCTATAGACTTTTAAAATCTAGTTGTAAAATTTCATCACTCTCCCCAGTGAAACACTGAGCTCAATCATCTGAGTATCCTCCAAACCAACACTTTAGATGAGATAAGTGATTTGAACCAACTAGGCGTGAAAAAGCGTTAAATGACCACAGTCGTAAATGTGCTGAATGCTGCGAGGAAAGGGAACAAAGCACACACCACCTCTACACACCCAGAACACTAAGCCAGAGGCAGAAACATGAGGATTTGCTAAATGTCAAGTGACTAAGAGGGCTGCTTGAATTTTTCTTCATTTTTCTAAAACCAAGTGACTAGACATTGCATGTTAGGGAAAAGGCTTTGGGTGTTTCTGCAGGAAAAAAAAAAAATTAGAACAGAGGATGGGGACTATGGAGTTATGGAGGACAAGTAAGCTTGTTGAACTCGTTGCCAGTTTTCCACTCTCTCTCTCTCTCTCATAGAGAAAGATTAGCTGGTGCGCTATAAAGGTCACAATGGTGTAGTCCTCTTTGGCGATGTCAGCCATGGGATTGGATTGGCTGGCCTTCAAAGGGAGGGATTACCATCGAGCCGGAAGCTAAAAGTAACCCAGCGCTGACGGCCCAGTTCGCAGCCAAATGACAAATTACAGCTGGTCTGGTTAGGTCCATGGGCCAGGAGGAAGTGTGTGTGTGTGTGTGTCTTTGCTGCAGCAGACAGATGAAGACTCCTAGAAGCTGGCTGAGTTCTTACCCCATTATACAGACGAGTGCCTCTATTCTCCCCCTGTCTCCACTTCACACACAATGCACACACACACACATACACTCCCAGTGTTGAAGTCCACATGACTCCACCGCCCTCTGCCTCCTCCGCCTCCAGGACAAAGACATCACAACACACACCTCTAATCTCTGACATGCAAGCAGACATACCCTTCAAAGCTAAAGGTACCGGAGCAGATGAGACAAAGATGGACACAGCGGTGGCGATGCTACACGCAGCCACGGGAGACAAGCAGGAGACATAACCCGTCCCTGTTTATTCCTATTCATCAGCGCCCTGTCAGCCACACAGCTTGACCTTGGCATTGTATATCTACCTTGTATAGAAAGTTATGAAACTGACAAGATCTTTGAAGATAGATGTACAGTATTCAGCTGCGTACAGTAAAGTGTGACAACAATCAGTGAGGCAGATGAATAGATAAAGCAGGGCACAAAGAGCAATCCTTGTTTGTAGAACGGTCTTTGAGTACACAGCTAATTGTCACAGCAAATTTGCACTAATTGTATTTATTTGCCTGTTGCCCTACTTTGGCTCATTGACCGCCGGTATTACGGTTGAGCACCTGCGACAAAGCTTGCTTCTACTTCCAGGTCCTCAGGGTCCCTCTGTCAGTGTCTGTTTAAGGGATGCCCGAGTGAGCAGCTGTTGCCTTTACACTGTTAAAAACTGCTAGAAGATCACAAAGTTAGATCAACTCACCATAATCTTTCCGGATTTCAACTCAAATGCACTTTCCTTTGTATATATTCATGTCCTGTAGCTATAGTTTTCATACAGGGCTCACTTGGGGAGTAGATAAATAAAGCAAATAGTTACAAAGTGCTTTTATGTGTAAAAAATGAATAATGAATACAAATAGTATGAAAATCAGGATGAATGGCAGACAGAAAATACTGTATTTTGTACAATGGATGCACAAACAGACAAACTGTATGACTTAATTAAGAAAAAAAAAATACATTAAAACTGTATATAGTTGCACTCTATTCCCAAACCCACACTTCCAGTAAAACACCCCCAACGGGGGAAGCACACACAGTAATTCACATACTCAAATTACCTTATTAGAATTCATTCATGTGGGATGTGCGGAATGCATTTGCTTTCAAATAAAATGATTTGAACATTATTCTGGCTTTACTACTGAATACGCTTCCCCGTTGGGAGTGTTTATATTATATAAATAAATTATGTTAACACTTGTCTATATATAAGCTATGTGTACTGAGCAGTGACTTAAATGTGGCACATTTACAGGGAGGGGGAGGAGATGCGAACCTGGCAACGGACGCCGCTGCAGGTAACCCAGGTCATTCATGTCTTGTTAAAAAAAGAGCACACCAAAATACACACTCGATAAGCTTGACAGATGAAAGTCCTCCAGTCACTAATAGGCCTTTTTCATGTCAGATTTGTCATAGAAAAAACTCAGGTGTTACTAATGACATTAACGATGCTCATTCAGGTGTCACAGTAAGTCATGACAGTGTGACAGTGAGCCAGCATGTGTGATACTGGGACCCTGAAACTGAGGCAGACAAATGGAATTCAGCCATTGTTAATTTTAGTATTTACGCCTGTGCTTTTCCTACTGTGACATGTCAGAAAGTTTTTTTCACAACTTTGGTGGTGTGACTCTGCTCATGTGAAGCTCTGAAACAAATCTGAGCAAGGTGGTCACAGACATCACAAGTCCCCTTCCTCTGCAGAGTCTGACATTTCTGTTGTTTTTGTGGCTGCCAGCGGCTCTTCCTCGCATGGACAGTCACAGAAAGAGAGAATTCCTCCAGCAGGTCAGTGCTCCTGTTAGCTGCTGTTAGCTCTTGAAGCTAAAACTGTCTCGATCAGCATATATTTGAAAATGAGCATGGGCGGTTTCACAGACTCACATTCAAGGGTGGGGGCTGGGGGAGGTGGATGTTATCTTTCTACCATTTATATAAATTTCATGACGTTGAGAACTCCCAAACGGTTGACTCTACATCAGCGTTGGCTCCACCTTTTCAGGGCTGATTTTAAACAGCATGACAGGTTGAGCCATTTTCAACCCTTGTAAAAACCCCTTATAAATTTGGTGTCAATGTCAATATTAACACCAGCACTGATGTGTTTCATCACAGTAGTCATATAATTTAGTTTACAGCTCAAAAAACATGTTTAAGTGTGCAGCACCTCTGTAAGTTGCACCCTTGATAGTGGAGCAGGATCACTGAGTGTGAGCGTTGAAGATTTGATGAGGAATGGAACGGATAGATGAATGAGATACGTCTTGGGCATGAATGCTTAGACAGTACATGAAACGTGATTAGATTACTTGAAAATACTTGAAATGTGCACCACTAAATATCAACTGTCATAAGAGACCTAAAGGAGTTAGTATGCGTCAAACAAAGTACTTTTCAAATGGTGGAATGTCATCTGAAACCCCATTCCCCCACTCCCTACTGATGCTGGAATTGGGAGGCCTGCATCAGACAATTTTTGTAACTGACAATTGGACAAGCAAAGCCGCTTCATGCAGCAACTGGCAAGGCCCTGTGCCCCCTTGTAGATCTGCCGCCCTATCAAGTTAACACATTCTCCTGTCAGATGAGTTTTTGAAAATCAAAACTCACCCTATTTGCCTGGGGAGTGGAATACACAACTTTCCAACACCTCTCTGTGTGTATGCAATGTTTAAAAATGAGGCCTCAGGAGGCTGTTGAACGGGGCAGGTGGTTTAGTTTCTGCAGAGGCATATAGGGGGGACGCTGCGGGCCACAAGTTATAGTCTCTTTAGTTATTGCTGGTTGCTCGCCACGCTGATTCGCTGGAGAGCAGAAAAGCCAACAGACATCACTGACTCATCCTTCCTCCCTCTCTTTTCTGTGTGTCTCTCTCTTTTTTCTCTCCATTTCAGTCATCCACAGAGGACGGGGGGGCTTCTTTTTAGTGTGCAGCTCCTCAAGGCATACACTCAGTTTTTACACACAGATATAAAGTGGCAGACTCACACCTTCTCTTCACACATGCATAACACACTTGATCATATAAGCATACTGTACAAACATGCATGCCCTAAGCTGTTCCAGGGCACTCAAATACACCAAACCGCACATTTGCATATGGTTTTATACATTTGAAGATATATACTCATCCTTTTTCAGGAATCTGCAAATGTACATGACCGTGCTTACTTTCACTATGACTAATTCATTTCAGCATCTGTGATCAAAGCACTCCTTAAACATGAACTCTGCAGAGCATCAGGATGTACATTTTAAATGTAAGTATACTATATACTGTATGTGCCCAGCGTCGGTTTTTATTTCGCCAGTCTTGATGGGAAAAGTGAAGGGAGGCGAGTAAATATTGATGCACATTCTGTTCGCTCTCAGCCTCAGTCCATCTGGATCCACTGTGGCCTCTGGAGAACAAACAACCTGGAAGAAACTCTCACCACTCCCTCCCCTCACTGCCTGCTTGTCTCCCTGTCTTTGTCTTTCGATCCATCGTCCCCCCTGTCCCTCGCACCTCGTTAAGTTTTTACCATGCACTCCACTCTCCTTCTCGTCATTCCCTTGCAATCCTCCAAGAGATACTTTGCTCACATTTCATGTGTGTGTTCCCAGTCACAACAGATGAATTATAGATGAACATCCATGAAGCAGAATACCAGAGATCTCTCGGTGCATTTACACACGCCCCTGCCACAAAACTAAGGCCCTGAGCAAGGGAAACGTTATGATACGGTCATTTAACAAATGCTTTTATCGTAAGTGAACAGTAATACGTGGTGTATTTTTAGCCCGGACCTCAAGGGGCTTTTACTGATTGTTGAGATCCAACATGCGACATAGAATTTACTCTGTAGCCAGCTGAGATGTTGCTTCAATATCTTATTGTTTCTGCTCAGCTCAGTCTATATGTAGGGCAGAGAAACAGAGCCAGTGGAAAAGATGTCCTATTCCCTGTTATCTTCTGTGAGAAAATAAATATCTAAGCATGTCCAAAGCCTCAGAAGAATCTGGAGTATTTGAGCAAGCCATCCGTGAAAGTGAATAGTAAACGCAGTGCCTGTCGTCATAGCTCCCTCATTGCCTAGCCTCTTTTCCTCGGCAAGTTTTTTGCTTTCTGGAGATGATTCTCCTTCTTCTTCTTCTTCTTCTTCTTCTTCTTCTATCTCTTTTATTAAACAGAATAATTTTTTCTTGTCAGGGTCTTCCCTCACTCCATCACTTTTTAATAACCCTCCTCTCTTTAATGAGTTCTGTTATGTACACAGGGGGCAGCGGCTAGGGGCCAATTTGTGATTTCACATCAGATCAGATCAGAGAAATCTAAGAAAATAAAAGTGTGTGGTGGTGGTGGTGGGGGGAACACACACACACACACACATACAACTTCCTGCGTATCTCCTCCTCTTCTCAGCTACACTCACAAGAGAGAACCTTGCATCTCATCTCAGCAGTCTAGGGAATAGCTGCGCTCCCCAAGCCGCCATTTTGGAAGCAGGCACTGGAACAGCGAGTCACCGAAGAGAGCTCCTTAGAGGGTGAAGGGGAGAGAACAGCAGGGAGAGAGATAAAGAGGAATGTTGATGTGTACCCGTGTGAGGTTGGTTAACTTCACAATTCTGGATAGGCCTAATGAAGCTCTCCTGTTCTTCCTCGCTGGGTTTTGTGGCTGGAAGAGTTGCATAGAGGTGAGGGAACTGGTAATGGGAAGCAAGTGGCAAAAACCCTCAACTTTGACAACTGGGTTTAGTCTGTCTTGCCCAGGTTTGGATGCAGAAACCGACTGGATTGGCTCCACTCTTCTACTTTTCTTTAGGATGTCCGGTGACATGATGGTGAAACAGGGACTGAGGAATCATATTGAAAAGACAGACTTTCTTTATGGATCTCACTTTGTTCTCAGGGGTATTGTCATGTTGAAACATGAAAGTGCCTTCCTCAAAGAGTTCCAGACCTAAAGTACAAAAACTGATGCATCCCCATGCCACATGGCCATATAGTGAACATGCAGGAATTGCTTTATAATTCACTCAAAACACTGAATTTCATGAAAAGGTATTTATAATGGACCAGAACATCCGTGAGCAGAATGGCTTTGAAGGTATCAGGTCCATATTTAAATAGTAA
Source organism: Thunnus maccoyii (assembly GCF_910596095.1). Taxonomy (NCBI): domain Eukaryota; kingdom Metazoa; phylum Chordata; class Actinopteri; order Scombriformes; family Scombridae; genus Thunnus; species Thunnus maccoyii. Next base: position 24,506,841 of record NC_056547.1, on the reverse strand, counting down.
AATGGATGTGTTTTGAGCTCATCAATTCAGAAATATCAGGAGCCTTGAATGTCTTATACAAGAAGATTTATTGAACACTTTATCGATTAAGGAGACATCTGGGTACAATCAGAGAGCAGTCCTGACACGGTGATTGCTACTCAAAGTCTGCAGGAAAACTCTCTGCATGCCTAGTTAAACTTTCAGATAAGGATTTGCTTCTCAGGCAGCCTTGGCTTGAGACAAAACATAACTGACTTTAGCAAAGGTTCCCGTGAGAACAACCAGATAGAGAAGTCAGCCTGACCCAGACAAGGACAGACAGCTTGCTATATGGAAAATTCCTTCACAATTCCCTCTTTCTTGATCGTAACAGCAACAGTAATTACCATAATATCCTTCAGAGTTGGAGTAATATACACCTGTCTTAATCAATCAAACATCATGTGAATGAAAGTACACAAAGATTAATATGAATAAATTATATAACAAAACACCATAGAAATAAAACTAAACATCTCAATTCACCCATTTTACCTGACTCTGAGAATAGCCAATTAAAGCTAAAATAATTCACATAAATCAAATATATGGCAGAGAATGATCAATCAAAATAACCATATGGAAAAATGAACATCTACATAGCATATAAGATTCAAAAGTACTTCATGATTCTAGCGATTGAAATATGTAGTGATCATCTGAAATATGTACAAAGAAACAAAAAAAAATCAATGTTCAATGCAAGTTACGTACATCCATGTATGTGAGTACATACTACTATGCATATGAATTGAAAATATATTCAAATGCATGACTGAATTAGATTGAATTGAATATATAGTAAAGACCAAAATAAAAACAAACAATATGCATTCCTAGATTAACTAAATGATAATTGAATCAGAAGACAAACTTAAGTATAAGATTAACTATAAGAATAAATCATTAACAAACCTAAAGAAAACACACACACACACATCTGCAGTTAGAGTATGATGTTTACCTCTTTTCACAAACATAAGGATACACTTATGAATCACCATCTGTCTTGTTAGGGTTTTCTTTCCTTCAACATGGTGGAATCCAATCTTCAGATCCTCGGAGGTCAACATACATCAACTCCAAACCATTATCACTATTGCTTACCATTTGCTGAGCAGTAGTAGCAGTAGTGATTCTCTTTAGGTGCGTACTATTTTCTAGTTCCTGGTTTGTCTAAGAACCACAATAGTGGTGGCACAATTAACATGGTGATCAAGAAGAATATACATAGTGTAGTTCTGGGGCTACAGCCTAACGCAGTTCTACCTAGTCTTTCCATTTTCAATGGAGTATTAGCTTGGTCTCTGTAAATTTAAAATGTGTGGCCACCATGTGAGGGTGATCTCTCTGTTCTCTTGCCCAATTGGATAATTCTGTAAGCAATAACCGCGGGTGATTTGTCTAAACAGTGATGAGTCCTACTCTAACCTCAGTTATTTCCCACCTTCTCTTTTGAAAAGTCTGTTCAGGGTTGTCAGTTACATGTAACCCTAGTTGTTCACATCTATGGAAAACTAAGTTTATGGAAGCCTGACCTGTATATTCAAATATATGGCTTATTACTGTGACTCCTGTCCTATCTTGGTGAGCAGTCTTAGTATGGGACAGGTAAGGGTCAGTTAGTATGTATAGTCCTTTCAATACACTAGTACTACAGGTCTGAAATTCCCTTGTACATACAAGAATTGTTTAGTCACATGTTCAGTGAGGAACTGAAACACAATTCTTTGGAGAGTCAATGATAAGTCAGTGGACCCCATCAGCTGTTATGTTTTCAGTGTTAGTAGGAACCCAGGGTCAGCATAAGTAAAAATATCTACTATGCCCTGGACTCCCAAACCACTGGTTTACTGCTAAACACTTTGGTGCTCGTCGGCCCTCTTTTTCTTTTCTGTAGTCTGGGAATGAATCTCAGTCCTGAGTGTGGCCACTTCCACCCAATTCCCTGATTATTTTGGGAAACGGTGGAGTGTCACTTAGTCAGGGGCTTGGCCAGGTGAAACTAGACAGCTATATTTAGTCAGCTATGGTATGTTGTGGTGTGTGGAAATCCCTCTTCTGGTTCTTACACCTGCTTGCAGTGGCTGGCAGGGACCAGATGGCTGGACACGTGTCTCTCTCTCTCTGACCTTTGCTGCTGATGCTGTTGTCAGTAGCACCCGGAACGGTCCTTTTCCACCTAGGAGACAAAGACACTTTGTCAGAGACTTGATTAATACAAAATCACCAACCTTTTCAACATTTCTGTTAGTATTAGTACAGTCAGTCACTTAGTTAACTTACTCTGTCAGGTTTTCATCAGTCCAAAGCAGAGTGGTACTCCCCATTAGTACTTCATGAGGATGCAATTTGTACATCTCATTAGATCAGACTTGTCAGTTAAAGGTTTGCTATGACTTCTTCCCATGTTGTTATTCTGCAGTCACTCTGAGACTCTCTGTGGTCTTCAATATTGTATCATCTTCCAATGGGAAGTCCCCTGGAGTCAATTTCGAGCCGTCCTCGGGGAAGTTAGACTTGCAGATCAACTTGTGTAGAAGGCAGACAGAGGACAGTATGAGTTAGGATCCCAGAAACAAACCCAAATTGTCGTGGCAATTTTGCAATACCACGCTGACAAAGAGGAGCGAGACAAAGATCTCTTTACAATATTGTCACGTTTACTTTCAGAGCATCACAGGCTCAATTGCCTCAGTTTACAATTGCTATTTTAGACCTGTTGTCATCATTGTTTTGGGCATTTCTCTTTTATAGTACATTGAAATCCTAGCACTGCTACAAGACTCTGAGGCCCCTTTGACACATGCAGTCTATCCCTGAAATGTTCAGGAACATTTCCTGCATGGGGTTGTGTGTGAATGGGAGCAGGGATCTATATTGGGGGAAATCTGTACTGCCAATTTCCCACCTCAAGACCTAGTAACATTTCTGGGAAAATGGTACAGCTGTGTTGTGAATGAAAGCACTTTCACATTGAGCGAGTGAACCAATCACAAGACAAGACATTGCTATTTTTTAATGTTTAAATATTTTAAATAAAATGTTCACACTCTTTTATAAATGTTTATTAACGTAACTTTAACGGTATTGCTTTCATAAAGCCATATCGATTATTCAAAGCTCCGTCAGACACTGAGCCATGCTCAAGCTGATTATTCAAATCTTCAATCTGACGGAGCTCTGAATAATCAATATGGCTTTATGAAAACATTACAATTAGTTATGTCAATAAACATTTGTGTGAACATTTTATTTAAAATATTTGAAGACAACACAAAAAATAGCAATGTCTCCTCTATTCAAGCAGCGGCTCCCTTTTAAAAGTCTGCGTTGTGTGTCTGTGCTTGGTGTGACAATATTACAGCATCATGTTCCATTTAACGTTATTATCTTACCTTTAATATCACAATCCAAATCATATCCATAACATTAACGACTCTTATGGCGTGCAGAGCAAAGTTTTGGTGCACAGGCATATGGAGAACAGAGATGTGAGGAGTCAGATCCATGCAAAAGAGACAGTAAACTGGTTTGTAATTAAGGATTTAAAATTCACTTGTCACTCCTGTTGATTAAGGTGGCTCAGTGGGTGGATATGCCACTACACCAGAAACATATGTAAATGTAACACCAGTAGGAGCATTTATTCACACATATACACACATTGCACTGATGTTCACAGCTAACATTATACTGCTAACTTCATACTCTGCTCCGGTCTGGCAGCCGTTATCAATAACCCGCTCTCTCTCTCAACTACACTCGCTACAACCTACCCCCCCCCCCTTGCCCCATCTATTCTGGCATTGCCATGGCATGTGTGAAAAGGATGGAAATGTTCCTGAATGTAGCTGCATGTGTGAATAGTAAAAATAACTGGCAGTACCTGAAAGGTTATTCCAGTAATTTGACGGGAACTATTTGTGAAAGAGGTTTGAGTTATCTTTGCTACAAAGGCTGTCACTGTTTGTTCCCTGCAAAGTTTATTCCCTGCCAATGGTCACGCTTCAATCATCTTCGGAAGAAGTAAAAGTTTTATCCCTTTAATAGACTATCCACTACAGTATATGGAGACTTATTAAAGAGTTATTCATTTACCTATATTTCTTTCGAGCAACTTTTATTGTTATTTTGTGTCCAATCCATTGCTTTATCCCCCCTTTTCCTACATGGGTGGGCCTATGAGCAATATGTACCAGCTAATGGAGGATAGATTGAGGAAAGACACACAACCAAATGTCCACAAATTTTAGGGGTTGTGAGGGGGTACATTGACTTACCATGGAGGAAGAGCAATTGTTAGCTTGTTTGGTTTCAGAATGAGCCAATGCATTTCCACATGTCACAGGATTGCAACTTTATCTAGAATACATGCTCTTGTAAGTACGTACAGTTCAGCTGCTTGTGCCAAGGTACCATTAGGTAATGCTCGAGCTTCTTTCACTACCTATTTTTATTCACTACGGCATAGCCAGCAAGGTATTTGTTATCAGATGGTCTATACGCTGAACCATCAGTGTAGAGAATCAGATAGGAATTAGATATTGGTTTCTGCAACAAATCTTGTCTTGCAGATGTGCTTGTCTCAATAATAGCAAAGCAATCATGCTCATTTTTTGCCTCAATCAAAGGAAGGAGAGTGGCTGGATTTAAAGAGGTGAACGTTTCAAAGATATCTGGGAAATGGAAAGAATGATCAACTGCTAACCTGAGCGATGTGGTGCCGTCATATGCTGAGTAGCAGAGCATGTTAAAGAAGTCAAAGGAAACCCCAAAGTATGGTTTACATTTTCTAAGACCCTGTCATTTGCAAATGCCATCGTCATTTCAAGTGGTAATTGTAAAAAAAACAAAAACAAAAAAAACCCCAAAATTTTGATATCGAATGAGGAACATGCACCACACAGTCCCAACCTAGTACAATGGGAGAAGATGTCTCAATCATGATGGCAACTGAAGCCACTGATCTAAGGCAACCTGGCCTTCCGAGGACCACAGGCGAAAGTCAAAGACAAGTACTACACAACCGGTAATGAGACCCATGTGTCTGCACCAGGATGCCTGTAGTACAGACATCCCTCTCATGTACATGCATGTGAAGCTCATGTACATGCATACGAGCTTCACATGCATGTACATTTCATACATGTACATTGCTCATGTTCAGGAGCCCCAAGGCTGGGGCTCTGGAGAGTGCATGTTTCAGTTCATGGAAAGATTTGTGCATTTCCTCAGTCTATAGCACAGTTGGGGGAGCAGATTGGACTGTGGCTGCCCGCAAAATTGAGTCCATAGCAGTGTGCTCATAAATCCAGTGCCTGCAGTCCTCAAAAATTAGAGCATCTCTTTCTTAGTCTTCGGAGGAAGCATCTTGTTCATTCTCTCTCTGGTGGGAGGAGGCGATGTCCATTCTTTACATGTCCCAAGTAGTTACTTCAGGCAGACAAAACTGCAGCTTAGCCAAAGAGGCTCTGTGACCACACTCAGCCAGTCTTTGCAGGAGCAAGATGGAGTCAGAACAACAAGCTTCCTTCGATGGAGAAGCTATCTGCAGGTCGTCAACATATTTGAGAAGGGTGATTCCCCAACTGGAGATCTTCTAGGTCTTGTTTTATTGCTGTTGCATACACGTGATGTAATAAGAAAATCTTGAGCTCCTCAATTCAGAAATATCAAGAGCCTTGGATGTCTTATGCAAAAAGATTTATTTAACATTTAATCTATTAAGCAGACATATGGGTACAATAAAAGTACAGTCCTGATACCGTGAATGCTGCTTTAAGTCTGCAGGAAAGCTGTCAGCATGCCTAGTTAAACTTTCAGACAAGGATTTGCTTCTCAGACAGCCTTGGCTTGAGACAAAACACAACACAACTTTCTTTAGCAAAGGTTCCTGTGAGAGAGACCAGATAGAGAAGTCAGCCTGACCTGGAGAAGGACAGACAGCTGGCTATAACAGGATGATTAATTAGCTTTTACCACTGTAGTGCCAATGTAAATGCAACAAATGCCAACAGCGTTAAACAAGCAGATATTAATGCACTGAAGACCGGTGCCAAAGATTCTCTCCAAAAAGCCCAGTACTGCAGAAAATACTGTGGAGAATCAATGTGGTACAATAATTATCAGAAAAAGATGGTTGATTTAAGGACTCAGGTTTATCCAAGGTACTTTGTCACTGGATTTACCAATTTTGTTATTTTATTGCATTGTACTTTGTGTAGACGATTTATGCTACTTCTAATAATAACCTGAGTTTTTACATTTTTCTTATCTCTCAGGGTCAGGGTCGGCCACCAAGCAGCATTCACTGTCTTGTCCAAGGACACGAGCAGGCGAATGTTTGTCACATGGGCTTGAACTCATGCCTTCTAATTAAAGGACAGCCTACGCACCACTCCACTCTGCTGCCACTTCAATTATGAGAGGCTTGAGCTTTGTTCCAGAGGCGGAGGGTTTCTCCACTTTGTCTATATAGCATGGGGAAATGTCACCTTACTTTGAAGACCAGACAACTACATTTCATGGTGGCGGGGTAAAATTAAACAAATTACTAAAATTTTACAGGTTGAACATTCTTGAATGTGTGTGTGTGTGTAAGCTGCAGCTCCATTCACCTCTTGTATGTAGCAGTATGAGGAACATGGTGGAAAAGACAGCAATGCAGTGCTTAAGGATAAAATAACCAGCAGCAGATTATAATAAATACCTTCATTTATCATTCTTTCCCAGGGCTCAATTTGGAAGAGTATTAAAACCTTAATATCTTAGTGTGGCCCCTTTGGCTATGTATGCTCTTTATCTATGGCTAAAGGTAAACATGGAGATTTTTAAAATCTCCATAGATCTTAAACTCCATCCAACAAATTGTTTATTTTTTTTTCAGCCAGAATAATAATTATAATGTAATACTTTGTTGATCCCTGGGGAAATTCTCTTTCCTCTCGGAGATTAGAGGTCAGGGCCAGCAATAGAAGAGCATCCCTGGAGCAGGTCGGGATTCTTTGATTTGCCAAGAACACAGTAGTAGTAGTACTAATGATTTGAAAATGTTTTCCAGCTCAAGGTCCATATGCCCTTGCATGCAGTAGGCTGTATTTTCAGATAGAAATGTGGATATTTCCCATCAATTTACATTCATGACTTCAATTGCTTGACATGAAAAAACACTACAACTTTATGTGACCCCTCCCCCGAACAGCAATGTCCAATCATAACTGGGCACACCAGGCTTGCCAAGCTTTGGATTTCCCTGCATGTTTTAAAGTAAATCTATGGAAGCAAATAAGGGTCATTGATATTTTGAGCTTGTGACATGGTTTGTGAATGTGTAATAAAGTATTGCAGCTGTAGAAATATTTTGTGCATGTGTGGAAAATCTGAGAGATGGACACACAAATTTCCTACCTGTGTATGCAACACTGAAGTTACAAGCTACAAACGTCAAGTTACAAGTACGAATTTTGACCCTGTTTTTACAGCTGAATCCGACTGGTCAAACATAGAATCAACCTGTCCAATCAGAGGGCAGATGCTTCTGTTGCATTCATCTCCCTGCAGGTCCTGAATTTTAAAATGGACTATGGTGCGAGCTCTCCCATGACCCAAGTGGGTTTAATTGTACTTGAGGATACGTAGTTAATAATGGTAAACATTTAATGTGTTGTGTATTTAGCTTGCAGTTCGTTTGCTGTTATTGTGAGGCAACACAGTTGTCCAAATGCATATTTTCAAGTTCAGGAAGGCCGCTTTATGTACAGCAGTTGATGTTATTGTATGACTATAAAGTGTTGCGCTGCCATTGATGAATTTGAATTTTGATTTTTAAGATCTTTCTAATAAGAGTAATATCCAGTCTTCCCTTGTACCAATAAGTAAATAATTCACTTTGTGCGGTTGCTAAATACATCAGTGAGAAGCAGTGCTGTATCAGCGGACATATCATTTGTGTGAACTGATATCACCCATTTGCTAGTAGACATGAGTTGTCTTTGTCATATTTCAGATACTGAAGGAGGCCAAAGACTAAAGTTCCATCCCAAAACTTCAGAGGGCCATGGTAATAAAATGAGTGTCATCAGGGCCTATAGGATGTCACAACTTTGATCCAGAAGGCCAGATGACCTGCATCAGCTTGGTTTGCAGTGTGCTGTACCAGCCTCAACCACTCAGGAGCCATCATAGACACAGATCAGCAGGAAAATGTATCACTGACTCCACTGCTGTGCAAGAGGTGGTTGTTACACTTAAGTCATACATACAAAATACATATATATATATATATATAATATGATATAATATTATTCATCCAGTTCATCTATTTGGCATGAGCATCAGATCTGTTCAAACTGTCAGTGCTGCTTTCTGAAAACAGAATTTTACTTTTGAAAAAGTATTTCAAAAGAATATAGGCCACATCTATTATTATTATGTTTCCTAACAGTAACTTTTCTTTTTCTCCTTGACATGCAAGGATTCAATATGTGGATTCTTGGAGACATTTAATTGTATTTTTTCCAGAGGCCACAGAGACAGAGGATGCCCCTGCATCAGATGAAGACCACCTGTGAAGTATCCACAACTACATTTGCCATATTAAATTGCCCTCTACATGACTGTTCATTTATATTTGTGATTTGTAATCCAGTCTTCTGTATGTATTTATTCTAGTGCCAAATCAATTCTTACAACTCAAAAAAACCATTTCCGAGACAATGTTACATTCTCCAAACACATTGGTTGGTCCTCATCCAAAAAACCCTTTCTCTTGTAATGTTAAGAGTTAAACATGCAGTTTGACAGTTTCTTGCCATTTTTTTCCCTGTGACATGCAGCTTTAGTCTCAGTCCACTAACTAACAAAGTCAATGATAGCTTAACCTGCTAGCTAGCAAGAGTTGAAGTAAAATTTGTAGGTGACAGTTATCATTTCAGCCGATAACACCAGAAATGACCAGCTTTTGTCTACCTCTGTCTGAAATCAACGACCCATTTTTTTGAAAATGACTCATCTGCCATCATTGTCAGTGTAAACTGCATACTGGATTGAAAATCTTGACAATCGAAGCAGCAGCTAAAGAGGGAGGGGTTTTTCATTTTAGTCTAACATGTTTGCACTTCCTCTTGCTTCAAACTTGCAGGTGCATTGTATGAGTGCCTGATTTTGCACCATATTACTTGTAGTCAAAATATTTGCTAGGTATTACAAACATATTTCTTTCCCTTTTTGTGCTTCTTTACTCACATAAATGTTATGGCACTCAGGGTGACTGTTTACTTTTAAGTAAGTCCAACATGATGGTATATTTACTGTGGTAACAAATTGTTCGTTGGCCAAGCTCACTCCTGAGCTAAGTTGCTAAATGAGGCACCAAGGGGCTTGACACGTCTGTCTACCAGCCTGGTCTGAAACTGACTGGACCGGGAGAGATAGAGGAGTGATGGAGAGACAGTCTGCTCTGACCTAATGGTGTCATCTGTTGTGAAAAGGCTGTTGTGGTGTAGTCCCGGGCTACTCTGCCTGGATGCATTTATCGGATTCCACAGGGGCTCCAGGAATCAAAGGGATCAGCGACACTTTTCTTGCTGAAGTTGTACAACATTAGTTGGCAGCTTGGCTGAGGTGTCAGGGTTCCTTGTCTCCAAATGGAGGCTTGAGAAGCAGTTTTGATAGCCGTGTAGTTGGCAGTTTCTCTGTGATTACAGAATATTTTGAGCACCATATAGAGTGGTTCTCTAAAGGGCCAAGAGTCTGCAGGCTCTCCTTCCAAAGACCACACCAGGTGATTTTGCTGATTAATTCTCCATCTCTGCCTGGGAAGATCAGCTGCAAGAGGTTGGAATGAAAACCTGCAGTCTCTTGAGCATCCATGGCACATATTTGGACGCCGCTACTGTGGAGCGATCTGGGTTTTGAGAGAATGGAGCGATTCTGAAGCCAAGGAGATGATGTAGTGCTTTGGCCTGGGCTCTTCTGGCCACAGAAGGATGGAGGAAGTGTGAAGTGAGATGACACATGGACAAACATCATGTCAGTGACATGATGATGGAGGGGGCCATAATGATGAATTTCATCACCTCATTCTCCATTTCAGGGCTGTCAAACCATGTGCCAGTGAAGGACACAGGCCTGGGAATGTTTTCTACAACCAAAGCCAACAGAAAGTACAGATGAGATCCTCTGTCACTGAGATGAGTTAATCAGTCAAGTCATCTTGTGCGTATGGTAGTGAAGATGAAAAAAATCATAAGATAATCAATGAAATGATGAAATGAACAACTATAACACTTAATTACGGCAGTATGCTTTCCTTCTCATTTTAGTGACATCCTTTTAACATTCCAACAAGATATTTTATTGGTAAAGGTTAGCGACTAACTGGTGAATATGGGGCTGTATTTAGCAGCTAAAAAAACTGATCATTTCCTCTGGATTTGGTGTGGACCAAAACAGTTAAAAGAAAGTGAATATTGTTATATTTGCCAGGCAGACACAAACATGACTCTAAATGAATGCTAATGTTTCTGCATGTCTACTGAATGTGTAAATAACCTGCCTGCTAACATGTTAGCTATGATTAATATGTCAGTGTTATGTTTACAGCATGTTTACCAAGTGACCAAAAATTCACTTAATGCAGGTTTAATGAACATTAACTCTTGGAAAACCAATATACAACTTTCAAGTATTCCAGCCAGATTTGATTGAAAATTGAAAGTTTTTTCAAGCTGTAGACTACTCTACGAAAACAGAGCAAAATATGTCAAGGATCAATCATAAAACTATCATTAAAGGTGATGAAGATTTTCAAAATGTTCTTCACTCTACATCCAGTTAGATTTTTACATTCCTTTCCACACTTTGTTCTCTCCGTCTATAACTTTCAGTTCTGTGTCCAGTGACTCCATCATAAAGCTGTATTTTGCCTCTTCTCTATGTCTATGTGGAGGATGTTTTCCAACCTCTCCGGCTGGAAAAAACTGTCTGGGCTGCAGCCCAACACCGGCATGCAGGGCCAGTTGGGTAGTTCACTCTGCCAGGCCGTCTCCCCGGATCCCTCCACCACCACTTCCCCTCCCTCCCTCCTCCTCCTCCTTTGGTATTGGGGTCACGTTTCCCTCCATTGACAGGGAAGACTTCTTTAGAGGGCGGATTAAAAGGCCTCCAAACCAATCCTGATAGGAGGTGTCTGGCAGCTAATGTTGCTGGGTGATATGTCACAGCGCTGAGGAGTGGAGAGGAGATATGGGGGGAGACAGAACTGGAAACTTCTGATTGGCTTTGACTGTGTGTGCAGGTGTGTGTGTGTGTGTGTACACACATGTATGTGTGTGTGTGTGTGTGTGTGTGTGTGTGTGTGTGTGTGTGTGTGTGTGTGTGTGTGTGTTGCAAAGGACATTTTCGACTGACCAAAGATGAAAGGATAACTGTTGTTAGTCTCCTCTTATGATGGCTGATTAGAGTGATGCAATCGACTGAAAGGAGGCCTCTTCACACACAAACAACCTTCCCAAAATCGTCATACACACATCAATGTACAAAGATGTGAAAACACAAACGCACACACACAGGCTGGCTGGATCACAAATCATCAAACGTGTCCATATGACTTCATTTAATTTTTGCATAAGAAAACTCCACCTTGCTGTCAATTTTCAGATCACCAGCTGGCTCACTTCAAGATCACATTAAGTATTCTTTTTTAGTACAGAGTATGATGAGGGCATGTGTGTGTGTGTGTGTGTGAAGTGGTGTTAATGTTGAGGGAGGCGGTGCTCTAATGGCAGATGAGTGACCCAGTCAGAAAAGGTCAGCAACACTATAGGGCTGATATGGTGAGCCTCCACTCACCAACTAATTAAATGTCAGTAAGTCAGAATGAAGAGAGAGATAGATAGAGAGAGAGAGAGAGAGAAGATGGTGGGGAGGAAGGGGGAAGACATGGGAGAGAGAGGGAGAAAGGTAGACAGGGAACGGACCTTGTTGTAAATGTCATGTGTTACATAAGGTTTCACTCTTTGTCAGCTGACAGTTCAGAGGCAAAAAGGAGAGAAACACTTTCGGACGGTTTGTCCATGTTAGAGGTTTGATGAGTGGTGACCCGCAAGATGTGCTCTTTTTTTTTTTGTAGCTATCTTGGCACGTAATGCTCATTGTTGTAGTGTTTCTGCTAAGCACTTCCATGTATTATATCAGTTCGAGATAGTTTGAAGTTGCCACATGAAAATGTAACAAATTACATCAAAAGCATTCAGAAAATCTTTGGTTCATTGTCCAACTTCAGTGATCTCTAAAAGTAGAAATCCGTGATGACCCTCCAGCATCCAATTACAGTGTTACACTGTGTCCCTCTGCACCTCCTTCTGGTTGCTTTCTAGTAACAACCACTGCTGCTCAAGCTAGCAGGCTACATGCAAATAACGGGAAGCTTTGCCAAGCATATTTGAACTGTTCAGTAAGACAGGTCTGCTTCATTAATTTGGTTTGTTTGCATAACCCTTGTGCTTTGCTGACATAGGCTTTACTTCCTAACTGTTTTGGATTCCAAAGATCCCACTGTTGTGTGTGTAAAAATAATATTAACAATTGCAAAGTCCACTTGCAATTGTCCACTTTTTCCCTTCTGCCCTAATTATATTGCGATATGTAGAAAACTTTTTAAGTGGTAACCCTTTGCCACAAATTGGACTTTCTAATTTGATGAAGGTGACAAAGTTTGGTAAGAACCATAAAGCATTGTTATTACACCAAAAAAGGAAATATTTTATGTTTTCAATGTTATATGGGCCATGCATTGAAATTATTTCATTTTGTTTGGCAAAAAGTAATGACAGACAAATAAAATGTACATTATGTTATCATATATAGTGTCACTACATATGCTTGGGGTGAATTAGACCACTGGTTCTCCCATTTGATTTTGTCCCAGGATCCCCCACCAAAATAGTTATAAATTCTGTCATTGTGTTACTCATGGATGGAATAAGTAAAGAGTGAAAATAAATTATTTCCTTTTTTGCTGGGGCCCCCCGGGACCCCCTCAAGGACCCCTGGGGGTCCCCGGACCCTACTTTGAGAACCACAGAATTAGGGAATTAGTCTAATTCCCTGTTCTTTGTTTCTTTTATGATATATGATATGAACTCCAATACCAGAAGTCAACACAGACTTATTTGAGACTTAGGAATGTAGTTGTGTGTAAAAAAAAAAGAAGGAATAGTCATAAAGTATCAAGATGATAAAACAATGTTAAGTATGTTTTTTTGAGATGCTAAAGTGAGCTCAATCTCCCTGTAGTAATCTGCTATGTAAAGGTTCTGTGTTTGATAACAGGCCAACTCTGGGTGATTCTGAGTCTGGTTTTAGAAAGAAAAAAAAGTGGGAATTTACTTTCATTAATTTGGCAGAGCAGGGTTGTGTTATATTAGGTGGTGCAATACAGATAATATGTTAGCTTCCTCCATTTGGGAGGACTTGATTTTGGCTTGACATTCCAGCCCTAATGTTTCAGCATTCCCAATAATATGCATTGATATTGTTAAATTGTGCCATGTTATGTAGGAAATGAGTATATATCACCAAATGTGATATATAGTATCACATATCTGATTTAGGTGAAATATAGTCCCAAACATGAATTACTTTTAGTTCTGCCAGGTGTGGAGAGATGAGATGTTGCAGCTACTAATTGCAGTTGCTTTACTCTCAAAGTAAATATCTGGCATGGCTCAAATGATCCCCCAGGCACACACGAATGATTCAGATGTTACTGTAAGCAAGGTGACCAAAGGACCAATCGCTCACTAACTTTATGTATTTCCTTTAACTAACATGAAGTCTCAGAGGACTCGAGCTAGCTGCTGCCGTGTTTGTTTTTAGAAACAAGAACATTAGTTTAGGAGTTTAAGACCTGTTGGCAAAGACTGAACTGATGGCATAGTTGTTCAGCACACATGCTGTGATATGTGTGTGTGTCTGTGTGTCTGTATTATGAGAGCAGGGTCCTTACATTTTTCCTAGGGGAAGATATTGGAAGCGTCTCCTCTCCCCCTAAAAAGCTGTTGAATTATTCACTATGCCCCAGTTTCTGCCCATTAGGTTGACACACTGCTGGAACTCTCTCGCCTGGAGTAGTTGACAGCTTTCTTACACACACACACACACACTCACACACACACATACCCACATGCGCAGACGAGGTCACACACACAAGAGCTCTCTCTTTCTCACGCATACACACACATATATTTATGTATTATAACACTCCAGCTCTTTAATAGACTTTTCTTTAACGCCCGCTGATTCTGTCACATAATCGTCTCAGCTTTCTCATCTCTCTTCTTTTCAACCTTTTTTGCATTTCTTATTCCACCTCCACTTTCACTGTCTCTCATTTCCATTCTCAGTCTCTTGTCCTGTCTCCTCACCTGCCAAATCTACTCTCACAGGTTTTCTACAATGTATGCATTATTGTCACATTGATGTCCTATTTCAGCGGTTGTCGCTACGGCCGTGCTCTCAACCTAAATCCAACAGATGTGCTTGAAAACTTTTGCATTCAAATTTAAACCAACAACAACTGTTTTGGGTTTTTTTTTTGTCCACAACAGTGACACCACCTTTTAAGGTAATGTGGTGAAGCTGTTAGCAAACATTTGCATATTTATACAGCTAATATGGAACAACATTAGCATTCATTTGGAGTAATGTTTCTGGCCTCTGGGTGAAAATAAGAAAATATTCACTCTCTTTTTAGCTCTGTTTTCAGCCTCCACTACCCCCTGAGGGAAATGTCTAGCTCTTTGTTCACCAGCTAGCCGCTAACCTTATCTGTCTGCTGTTTGGTGCTAGGCAGGTAGCATACAGTGGGTCTTTAGTGCCTTTTTTGCTGCAAACAGCTGCCTTCTGTGGCTGAAAATGATGCCAATGAGAGAGGTGAGAGTGAATCGAAAAGTAAAGTTGTGGGCAGTAAGTCCAAAACAATTAGCTAAAAGAGGCTAAAGCTCTACATAGAGCTGACAGGAGCTGCAGTTGTGTGATAATTCTGTGTGGATTTCTCACTATGAACAACCCCTCTCCCATAAGCAGTCATCTGATCCATTGTTAATATAAAAATATTGATTACAGCTACTCTAAGTATATTTGTAGACATGTAATTGAACAATTTTGTCCATCTTGAATCTTGGGGGTGAATCTGACGTCAAACACTCTTTTCTTTGTCATCTCTGAATCATCCCTCTAAGCCAGTAATTGCAGCCCTTCCCGTTTTTTTTTTGTTACACACCACTTTTGTCCCTTGGAGACTGGCTGATGTTGTTTCAATAAACTCAATATTCTCTGAGAGCTAAAGTGAAACGCAAGTGATGGAAGTCAATACAACTTCTATGTGGTTTCCTGGAATGCACTGTTCAAATATTGAGCCCTGCTTAAAATTTCAAGTCCATCTCCGAGCCTTTCCCTGTGATGCAATCTGAGATATTCAAACCCAATAATTCATGTGCGGATATGAATGTTTCAGTTATGGTGGAGGAAATTAAACTGAATTAATGATAATCAAACTCCAGGCACTGTTGCTATTTCAGGCTCAGCAGGATAAGCTAAGCTAGATGGATACTAGCGCATACATGTCAGTCCGAGAGTCCTGCTCATTACAAACTGCTTACAAAGTGGGGTTTTTTTTCTAGATGCACATTCCTGTGGAAATTGGCTCATTTCTGCACAGAGAAATTGAATAAAATATCCGAGTAGGACTTTCTGATTGGTCTGGTGAGCATGTCTGGCTAATTGTCACTGCTTCCCTTAATGAACTTCACACTGGGAAGCTGCTTCATCTCTGTATCCATTTTTACACATATGGCTCCCTAATGGTCAAAGAAATCAATATTTAACACATTCACACAATATTATGACATTTATTTTTAATTACAATTGAACTTGTGGTAATTAGTTTGGGATAAATGCGCTTCGCCCATCCTATGACAATTTGAAGCAATCGATAATTAGGCCAGCTTTAGAAATGTATCACTTTGTGCAGGCTTGACAGGGTGCGAGCAGTTAAAAGCCTCTGCTCACATTCCACGTTTTTGCATATTTTTGTGAATTTAAAATCCCAAATGAATTGTCTTATCTTCATTATATTCCTCTATTCCTAGATCTCTCCATCCTTGGTGCTAATGATGCGCCTGAATATCCTCCCTCCTGAATCCATCTTCTCTTTTTCTCTTCCTTTCTGTCTATCCATCTCTACTCCACCTCCCCCTATGTCTGTCTGTGCTCCAGACTCTAATGATGGGGCGATCTATGTGTGGCTGTGCGGTGTGTGTGTGTGTGTGTGTGTGTGTGTGTGTGTGTGTGTGTGTGTGTGTGTGCGCATGTGTGTGCATGATATGTCAAGGATGAAGGGCTGACAACGAGCTGTCCACCTACAGTGCAGCCAAGCACCCAAGAAGGTGTTATTATGAAGTGTATGAAATTCACACACATCACACAGTGTGCATGATACATAAACACTGTAATGCTGAGAAAGAGTGCAGATGATTAACACCAATGGCCTACACACACTACCAGAGGAGAAGGGCAAAGTAGTAAATGCTCCCAATCATAGCTGGGGTTTTTTTTCTCTCTGAGCTCAGAAAGCTAGAATTCCTGTCTCTGGTTATGTTCAAGACTATGTGCTTTATTACAGCTACAACCAGGATTCACATATCTGTATTTAAACCAGGGTCAAGGCCAGGAAAGGTACAAGCATTTTTTGAAATATGACACAAAACGCTCAAAGTGGTTTTACAACTAAAGGCTCAGCTGCAGCTGACCTTCAATTAAAGTCAAAATGGCCCTCATTTATCAAAAACTGCACCCTGAACATCATAAAAATCAGTCACAAAATGCAGCATGATAGATACAATTGCTCATGCTCATGGCTATGTACATAAATACACTTTTTTTTTGTTCATCTCAGTCATGTGGAGGATATAATAACATGAACATCTTAAGGATATGTATCATGTGTCTAAGAAGGGGTAGGAGAAGCTTCCAGCTCTCATACTGCATCCTTAACCGTGACTACTTCACAAAGGAGCTTTCTTCAAGAAGGAAAGCCTCCAGTGCACTGCAGGATGAACGAGCTAAGAAATGTATTTCTTATAAGGGTTCAATGATGTTTACACTATAAAGGCACAGTGATGTTTACACTGGGTGTTTGGGGACGCCGCTGTAGGGATCTGACTTCATCCTGCTGTTGATGAAACCCAGTGTATGATGCGTATGATCCTGTTGAAACTCAGGGACGTCACGAGGAAGCAGTGTTTACTCCACAGGATGGAGTTGGTTCTGTGAAATGACCCTATGTTCCTCAGTCACCAGACGGGCATATGGAGCAATCCGAACATCCAAACACACCCAGCAGAAGGCTGATGAACAAACACACATCCACAACTAAGCTTTTATAGAAAGCAGACACTGGGTATCATGGAGCATTTTCATATTCTTTCCCTGCTCCAGCTCCTGCAGTTATGAACTCTTAACAAATTTAGCAGTGTCAGTAGTCATATTAGGCGACCCAAAACAATGAGAAAATATTATTAGGTTGAGCTGCAGTGTGACAGAAATAAAAGAGGGAACGGTTCAGAATTAGATGCTAAAAACGGTCCATGACTTAGACGGGAGGAGGTCAAGAGGAGGTGACAGTCATGGAAATAGACAAGAGAGTATTGTCCTGATCGTGGACAGCGACCTGCACAAAGACCCTGAGGCAGAGTGAGAGAATTTACTTACTGAACTACTGAAATAAGTTGTCATGCCAATATATGCTAATTTAAAAACCACAAACAACAATCTCAGTATATTGGCAATCCATGATGATGATTATATGGTGAACAGAAGGTGTTCCAATAAGTTTAGTTTAGTTATTTAAACTCCAAATTCTTTCAGATTAAAGTAGTATGATTCTTATCTATCTGTACATTCCTTGTTGGACAGGCCTGGACAATTTGTGAATATATTCATATCTTAGAGAAAATTCTAAGATAAGTGGGAGAAAGTTGGTGAATGTGACAAAATCAGTCATACGTGTCACTTAAGAATGAATCTGTCCATTCGAGTGGTTCTTGCATGAGGCCCACTGTGCGCTGAAGGCATCATTTGGCTTTTTCTGAGCAGTAAGACAATGAATTGAAATGGTTTTATTACTCCATATAACTTTTATTATACTGCTCAGATCTCTATGTTTCTGTCTTTTTACACTGATTTGACTGGATGTCTTTCCTTTAAAGTCATGTATACATACAGTTTTGTTAAATCTGTGTTGTCAGTCTTTGCTTCAGACTTGTGTTTGACATATTTTTACAACCTTTGTGCTCCTGGCTAAAACTCTCAGGGCTGATATAACTGTGTATGTATAAAGCCTAGGAACACAGATTAAAATCTGATTTTAAACCATAAAAATGAACTTTGTTTAGTTCTGCACATTTATATGTAATGTAATGGGATTTTCAGTATGTGATAGCGTTGGCATATGCCCTGCAGATGACATCATTACATTTCAGTCAGGACACTCGAGTCAAGGCTTTATTTCAACAATAACAAACATTTGAATTTGGTGGTTCGGCTCTGCTCTGATGATTCAGAAACAAATCTGTGTGAACCCGACATGAACTGTCTCTGAGCTGGTGAACCCCCACCCCCCTCAACCAGCCGAACCTTGGGTACACAACATTTGAATGAACAAGAACGCATAAAGAGAAAAACATTCTGATTTCACCTACATCTAAATGCTAATGCAGGAAGAGACTGGGGGAGTAGAGGGAGTTAAGTTAGCAGTATAGTGGGATGCAGTGTTGAGAATTCAAATGACATCAAAACTTTGTACAGCACTATACAGGGATCACCTAGTTTATATGGATAGGTCATGGTCATACATGATCGGATGGTATATGGAATGTGTATATTAAGCATCTTCTGGCCTTGCCTGAACTACTGCAAGGCTCCATTTGTGGCCGATGCTGCTAGTTTTCCCATCTCTTGGGATGCAGAGCTTGTGTCCTGATTACCAAAGCAAATTATTACACTCCATGAAAGGTATGGAGTGACTTAGTAGCATTGGATCGCTTCTTCAGACTCATACATTACTGCTGGCCTCTTTCTGTGATCTGTTCACTCTAAATATAAACAAGCGTTGTATAATCTAAAGTTTTCCAGTGATCACAGAACACGTCTTTTCTCCATCTACATATTCAGCACAGCATATATAGTACAGTGGCACACATTGTTGTTCATAGTGTCGTCCTGGTAAATGTTCTCTGTTGTAACTCTTGTGTATGAAAAATGATGGAATGAAGACCACAAATATGGTGTGGATCATATTTAGTATCCTCCTCAATTTAAAGAAAAGACAACTTAAACTGCAGTTAAATATGTGACAGGAAAACATGCACTTAAAGTACAAAAAGAGAAAGTCGAGGACCTCAACTATAATAATGACATGATACAATAATGAAAAAACAACAGCACACAGCAGGAATAAAAGTGCACTATAAATAACTTAAACAAAGGCTAAAGATTCTTCAAGAAGGCACCCAATTTACATATACATTTAGGGTTATTACAATGTGACAGCAAAATAGACAGAAACATATACTCAAAAGAATGCTGGGTTGAAAAATAACCCAACTGAACAGCTTGGTGTAATTGATGTCAAACACAGAGAATGCCTTGAAACAAACATCAACAGCCCCCAGCAAGGAGTCTGTTTCGATGGCGTGGCCAGAAATTATTGGTGAAGGCCTGGCATGTAGTCATCTCATCCCCAAGGCACAAAATGTGCGAGAACGGTTAATTGGTCTCTGTATTTTGTAAATACTCAACCATGTTGGCCCCCACCTGTTAATTACACATCAGTCACTTAGTGTTGCAATATAACTGAAACTGAAGTTATGGAGCTTACTTTGTGATAGTATCAAAATGCAAAAAAGAAATAAAAGTAAGATCACCAAAAACCATCGATTGCAAATATGTATAAACATTGCAAAATATGAGAATGCAAATATGTTTAAGGCAAACAAATTAAATTTGTATTCAAACCCAGTCTTTGCAACTTAATACAAAACTTATTTTGAAATAGTAGTTTGGGCAAATAATACTATTGTTAATATTACTTTAATGTTGATAATGTCATTAACAATTAAAAACACAAACCCACACACCTGCGCTGCTATTTGCACACATCAGATCTTACAGGTATAGTGTTAAGTGAATAAATTTCATTGTTTGGAAGCTCCTATTCATGAATACACAGGATATGATGAACAACCCTGGTGCTAAAAAGAAGGACTGTAGATAAAACACCAGACCAATTTAGCCATCAGTAACTTCAGTCATGCCCCTGTGTTTGAGAGTATTAGGCACTGCCATCATAAAAATCTGCTCCATCTCAAATAGTTGGCTACAGAACTCCCGTAATCACTAGAGGGTTATCTATGAAGGTAATTTAGGGCCAGAATGTTTGAAAAGAAAAAATAACAAACTGTGAATGTAAAACGAAATGAGAAATTAAACTTCATAGTTATCAATCATATCAAGCAGTAAAAACCTTCAAAAACTAAAGCAAAACTTAAAGGTTGCATGTCAATAAATGACCTCTGGGACTCCTCAGTGGTGGGTCTGAAGACTTTTCCTCTTCTCTTGTAGATGGATGGTGGAAGCAGAGTTGGCACGACCTTCAAAACTTTCTAACCTTTAGCATCTACACAATTTGAGCATAATACATAGTGTTGCATTAACATTTAAAAAGGTATGCTATATATAACAGTTGATATTTCTGAAGCAGTATTTTTGACTTTTCTGCCCTGGTGTTGATTGGTAACTATAAGAGTATTGATTGCGTAGCCTATTATAATCACAGGAAGTGTTGTAACATCTTATTAAGGACTGTTTAAAATTTAAAAAGTAACATATTTGTTCCATGCTGATTGCTGTTCACTGGAGGGCTTGCTTTCAAAAGGATGTGAGACAAGTCAGAGACATTTTAGATTTTTTTTTTTTTTTTTTATCACGGTAAAATGACTGACAATGAATACATACGTGCCGGGTTTTTAAATTCATAAGGACTATTTTGAATTTGTTGGCCGACTTTACTTAGGCCGTCTGAAGGACACACGTTTGGATATGCAACAGAGATGGAGGTAGACAGAGAAAGGACAGAAAGAGGCAGAGGGAAGCAGAGCAGACATAATCTATAGCATCAAGGATAATGGAGTATAGAATGGACATTTTTAATCCAGAAATGGCACTTAGTGGCATATTTTAGAGTTACTTAATGGAAGGCTCAAATGCAACAAGCAACAAGTTTCTCAATACAAAGGCAAACAGCAAAGTTGTATTTATCAATTGATATTGTGTTATAGAAGTCTGAAATACATAATACAAAATATCTGGGCATATGCAAGGATTCTGTCACCAACAGCAGCCCAATTTTCAAAAGGTTTTCCCGCTGCCTTGGGATACACCTTCCTTCTGGAAGTCTTGTGATATCTGATCAATTTTGAAAACATGGAAAACAAATGTAACAACAACAACATTGTTTGAAGAAATGATGTGGGCTTGCAGGAAGCATCTGTTAGGAGAGAATGCTAAGAGATGTCCATTTGATAGATCAATCAAAGACATATGTTAGACAACCCAGTCAGTTATGCAGTTAATTAGACATGTATACCACTTTAGACAGTCAGACAGGTTGTTACTTAGGTGAGCCAATAAGTCAGGTCTGTTAGTTGGATCAGTGAGGTAGACAGTCCAGAGTCAGACAGTTCAATGAGTAAGAGAAGTCTTTAAGATGCCCTTTTATCAATACACAGGATATATTACTATCATTTTCCTTTTCTGTAGGCCCAATTCAGATTTTCACCTAGAACACATCAGGCTACAACCTTCAGATATTCAAATATTTTTTTCACATCCTTCCCACCTGACTACCACATGACATTCTTGCATATGTAATGTTATTAGCTAGTCAGCTAATGTTACCAAAAACTGTTAAGATGAAAATGTGCAGTGGGACAGAAAAGACCACCACACATTGAATTGCAAATTTTCAATATTTGCAATAATTGTTACAGAATACCCCCCCCCCCCCCCCCCCAACTGTATGAGATGGATCAAGAAAGTTTGACAATGGACAAGTGGGAAAATGAATGAACCAGCTGGGTGAAAGTAACTCAACCAGCTGTTCAGCTGCAAATGAACCCCTTTGAACCAGCATGAGCAACCCAACAGTGTACATAAACAGCCCAGCACATTTTTGAATGTAAAAATATTATATACAGTAGATACTACTTTGACAAGTACTTTTTCCTAACAGTCACTATACCTGCAATGTCACATTAAAACAAGACATCACACTTTTCTTTCAGACGGTTGTCATTACGAAAATTACAGAACCCCTTGAGCCTTTATATCTTCCAGAAATTTTTGGGATTCTGGTGTTAATGTTAATATAAATATTAGTTTCTTTATTTTCTAGCAACCACTCCCAGAGGCCAACAATTCCCCTTTATGTACTACACACATTGGGTATTTGCCCACTCATGTATACTGAATTTTAGTGGCGGTTTAATGCCCATATCCCGCATGCATAACAAATAATTTGGTCACTAACTTATCAAAAAGATCTAATCTACTACATGGTAAATCTAATTTTCTATATTTATTAGTAAATAAATCCAAAGTTCTATAGGCTTTCTTATGTAGCTCTTCAATAGCTATCTTTAGCAGACCATCATAATTTATTATGATACTGAGATATTTTAATCAATCTGTAGATCCTCTCCATTACATGCAAACTTACAAATACAACCAAATACTGTAACCTTATTGACCTTCATCTTTGAATTGTCCAAAAATACAAAAACTTGATCCATTATTTTCTTCATTATTGCATTTGTTTGATCCATAGAAAACCAAAATGTAAAAGTACCATACTCTAAATGTAACTGTCTATCATGGTGTCAATAATCATAAAAGGCTGACAATCAATCTGTAGAAGATATTCTTCTAACAGGTGATAAAGTTTCATCCTGTCTAATTCCAGCTAATCTTGGATTTGATACCATTAACAAAAACACACGATTTGATATTTTTGTACATATTCATTAATACATCCAGGAATTTGCCATTAATACCTACTTTCAGCAGTTTGTGCCAGAATGCATCTCTCCAAACTGTATCAAATGGCTTATTGTAATCAATAAAGAACAGAAAAGACAAAACAATAGAAATCAATGTTTCAGTAAAAAGATGTGATCAGTGGTGAAGTAACTATTTTTATATCCTGCCTGGGTTTCCTCAAGGATAGAATTACTCTTTCACACAGACTTGCATTGAATTAAGGAATAGTATATGGAGTAATTATATCTCTGTAATTTTTACAATCCATGATTTTACGGTTGATTAGACCAACCACCCAATCTTGCCAGGATCCAGGATCTCATCAAACAAACACACATACAGTACATTGGCATGAAAGTACAGACCAGCAGCTTCTCCATTGTTCAGTTAAGAATAACCCCCATTGATTTCTTGTTCAGAAAAGCTAACTTTTAAAGGA
Organism: Thunnus maccoyii; assembly: GCF_910596095.1. Classification (NCBI taxonomy): domain Eukaryota; kingdom Metazoa; phylum Chordata; class Actinopteri; order Scombriformes; family Scombridae; genus Thunnus; species Thunnus maccoyii. The sequence goes on along the minus strand of NC_056547.1, from coordinate 24,483,221 downwards.
ATGCTTTGGGAAATACACTTACTTGCTTACTGTCTTGCTGAGTGTTAGATGAGAGGATCGATACCACTCTTATATCTGTCCGTTCAATAAGAAGCTTCAGCCAGCAGCTGGTTAGCTTAGCATAAAGACTGGAAACAGGAGAAAACAGTTAGTCTGGATCTGTCCAAATGTAACAAAATCCACCTACAAGCACCTCTGAAGCTCACTTATTAACATATTATATCTCATTTGTTTAATCTATAGAAAACCAAAGTGTAAAAATAACAATTTGTGGTTTTACAGGAGGTTATATGCTGGACTATTTCTTTGCTGGTCGCAGTTACTTCCTAAAGTCTTGTTGCTTCCCTGAGGCTGCCAGGCAACTGAGACTCAAGAAAGTTACTTTACAGATTAAATAGATGAGAGTCAAATTGAAAAGTTCACATTAAAGTTGCAAACTTTCAATTTTGACCAACCACTGGACCTCAAAATTGGCTGAATGTTGGGCCTCTTTTGAGGTTGACATGCTGCTAATTGGCATTCAGCTGAAAGTGACTCACCTCTGTTGCTGCCTCTAGGATTTAGCTGCTTCAAAGTTAGCCTTTCGTGTAGTGTTTCCATCATTTTGTCCATCCCTTGGAGCGACAGACTAGTTCAAAGGGAATTGCAACATGTTTGTGGAGTTTAGCTCTGACCGGTGCTAATTTGCTGCTGCAAATTTAATTCCTCACAATAATGATGATGCTAATATATACTTTGTGCTTTGAATTAGAAATACAAAAAGGATTGCAGCAACATCACTTAGCTGAAGGACAAACTGTCTGACAAGTCTCTTTCTTTTGCTGATTCTATAAAATTGCCAAAGTAAAGTGGCATGTTTCATCATATGGTATTATATAACGTTTGAGGATGTATTAAGTTTGCATGGATGTAGACCCTACAGACAACTGCTTGTCCTGACCACTGAGAATACACGTTTCAGTCCAGATGTGAGATTGATCTTCTTGGTGCAAATGGAGATCAAATTGATAAATGTTTTATTTTTCAAGGAAATTAGTGCAGATTCATTTTGCGATCCATTTGGGTCATACACTCCCTTGATAAATGAGATCTTGCGTGATAAATGTGTTTGCTTGCGTGGTGTAATAAGAAGACTCGACTTGGGTGTTCGATAATTTTTTACTACTTGTTCCCATTTTTATAGAAGCAGAAAGACATATGGTTCTCATCTGCATCTCAGGAAAAAAAACAGTAAGGCTATGTGGGACATCAATTTGTGTCAGACATTCAGACCCCTTACAACATTTGGAGAAACACCCACATGCTATACTGTCCCCTATCATTTTCGAAAAGGCCCCCTTACAGCAAGTGTGGCCTCACATGCAGCCAGCAAAGCGGAGAGCCACAGCTAGTGTCTTTTAGCATTCATGTATTCACTCAGAACTCAGTCAAAGCGGAAAAAGCTGTGAACACAGCCAACTGGGGATCTCTGGGAAACAGGTCTTGTCCCATTTCATCCTTTATAAATCAAAGCACACTCCAGGACTTGGATTGAGAACAATGCCCCTGGAATGGGACGCCATCCATCTCACTGCTCAATGCAAATGTGATGGCTGTGTTTGCAAGCGGAAAGGTTGCATGCTGCACATGCAGGCTTGAATGCATGACTTTTTTTGCATTTTAACTGTGTGCATCAGTACACTGCAGTATCGGTGTGTCAAATGTGACTGCAAGGTTTCAACCTCTGAGCTCATTACGGCTGATAAGTTGTCGGTGAAAACGGCAACGGTAGGGGTGGGTTGGGACCTACGCGGTTAACGAGGGAGAAGCACCGAAAGCGCCAGAGGAGTTGGAGCTTTGTCCTTCCTCCCACACTCAGCAACTCTCTCTTTCCCTCCCCTCCTCTGCCTCATCTGCTCATCCTTGGCAGACTCGGGTAAACCGGCGCTGAGGAGAGGAAGCGGAGGGAAGGGAAAAGGAGGGAAGATGTGGAGTGAAGAAACTGTGTTAGCTGCATTAGCATATCAGACACATGGTGAGGGCTGGAGATTGGGTACTGGAGCAGATGTCGATTTACATATTCAACGTCAGGCCAGCGGTGCATGTATACATAGGTGTGTGTGTGCAGGAAAAAAAGTAATGGATGTCATGAGTGTGAAAGAGGCATGGGTGGAGAAGAAGTAGATAGAGATGGAATGAGAGTTGAATCCCAATCGGAGGAAAACACTCCCCGCTATCCAGTTTGACCAGCGACACTCATTTCATTCTGCAAAGTAAATGAATGACTTTCTTACTCCTTTGTTTTTGGAATAAGATTAGCATAAAAAGACGATGGCTGTGATTGACGGGTGTGTTTTGCAGACTTTTTGGCAGGCTTGGGGAGTCGATCAAAGCCTGAAAAGCTGTCTGACAGTATTGATGTAGTTAATTAGAGTAAACACAGAGCACTCAGACGCCACCTCGTTATCTGCTACTTGCACACACAAACTCGCGTTAATATGTGTTGCTTTTATATCTCTATTCACCAGCGTGAAATGTGAAACCTCTCTCATCTACCTCTATATGTCTGTTTGTGTTTCCGAACATTTTTTAAATTTCTTCCACTTCATCTTTCCATATCCTATACTCTTTCAAAACTTTCCAGCTCTCTTTATTTCTTGCTAACCTCTCTTTTTCGTTTTCTCTCTGCAGCATCCTAACTTTGTGTTGTACTCTCTTTCGATCTCTGCCTCTCCATCTCTTCCTAGAGGGAGAACAGGTGGTTTCAGCCTTAGCTACTGTATATTCCAACCGCAGAACAGCAAGGAAGAAAAACACACATGAATCACACTCCAGGGCTGCTGGGCAGGCGTGGAGTGTACTTTCCAGAGAGAGAAAGTGTGGTGCCATGTGTGTGTGTTTGCACGTATGAGTGTGATGGTAACAAAAAGAGAGAGAAACAGTATTGAAATGGAGAGGAGAGGAGTGATGGTGAACGTTATTATGCTGCACGTGCACATGTTGAACATGCAGCCTTGTATCTGTTAGAGGACAAGGTGAAAGAGGACAAATGTGAAATGTGCACCCACATACATGGACACACAGGTACAATCACAACGATCATGCACAATACACACTGTTTCATGTACATACATACACGTAACACTCACACACTCATAAAAATGATCTAGGCTGCAAATAAAAAAAACAGGCTGAATCTTGCATTGTGTATCTACTATAGCACATAACTACTTGACCATCCATTCACACACACACACACACACACACACACACACAAACACACACACACATTATTTGCTGAACACATTTTCATTATTTATTTTTATTAAATATGGCTGTTCATGCACTGAGTGCCTGACACTTTTTCTCACTATAGCTCATAACAATAAATAATAGTATAAATATTACAAATTAAGGCCTTAAATATATATAGACTTTATTTATGGGATTTAAATATTTGGATATATATTGAACTGTTACATAGCCAATGTGTTTGACTGCACAGACACACAAACACACACACACACTCTCTCTCTCTCTCCCTCCCACTCTCTCACATTTTTATGCTATTTATTTGAAACTTATACCATCAGTGATTATACAATGAGTGATACAGAGTGTAATTTCATTGACACTGAACCAGCAGTCAGGGTTTGCTCAACCTTATAGGGCAGTGAGGATCAAGTCAGTGGCAATGAAACTACCCATTTTCCCCCCACTGGGACCAATATTGCATCTGGTTATGGTGGTCCTCCTCCACCAAAGACCAAGAGGACCTCTACAGTATAGGACTCTTTCACCATTTGTGAAAGGGATCCCTCCAAAGCCATTTCTAAGCTTTGGAAGTCCAAAATCAGCTGAGGTAGGGATTCAAAACATTATAATACATCATCTCTACATAATCATGTTATATGTTCATCACATGAGAAAGCCCACCAAATCAGGCATTTGCAGCCAAGCAGCAATTCCCAGCAAACCACTCTTGGTCAAAAAAAATTACAGTGATAATAGGTAAAATGATCTGCGCTAATCTTGAGCTTTTCCCTGTGGTGGAGGGGAGAGGTTTCAAGTCATTTGCCTTTCCAGAGCCCAAATATAAGATCCCATCGAAGTACTTTTTCAGTCTAACTGTAGTGCCTGAGCTTTATGAGGCAATGAGAGGGGAGTTGGTCCAGTCACTTAAGGCAGCTGAGGGAGGTGTCATCAACCTCACTACTGATCTCTGGACCAGCTACCACAATGCTCACACATATCTCTGTATTACTGGGCACTGGTGTGAATGTGGAGGGGAGTCTTCAGTACAGGGGAAAGCAGGGCTGCTAAATGTTGGTGTGCTAGACATTGAGCACACATCAGAAAACATTCTGTGCTGCCTTAAGGAAAAGATAAGAGCGTGGGAAGAGTCTGTTGAGCAGTCTATTACAATAGTGTTTGTTGTTTCAGATAATGCAGCCAACATAGTGAAGGCCCTGAGTTATGGGCACATTCGTTGCGTGTCCTGTACACTTCACTTGGTGGCGAAGCACTGGAGTTGACCAGGTTTGTGAGATCCCTTCTCTCCAAGGCCACAGGCATCTCTGGCTTTATTCATTGCTCAAGCAAAGCCAGCAACAGACTACATGAGCTGCAGATGCAGCTGGATCTCCCTCTGCACACGCTCATAACAGATATAACAACAAGGTGGAACTATACATTCTATATGCTCCAGCAGCTGGTGGAGGTCAAACAGGCACTCTCAAAACATAGTGTCTCCATCTCTGAGGTCATCCCCCTCCTGCATGACTTGTACTCCATCATCAGGTCACTGTATTTGGGAACTCTTGAAGTTGATGGGGATGAATCTGTTGCTGTCATGGATGGTAGTGATGATCAGGATGCCAGAGTTGTAATCGGGTTGCTGCTGAGTCCAGGGAAAAGCTAAAGCTAGGCTAGACAATAAAGTTAGCTGTTTCCCAAACAGTGTTGATGTGGAGACAATGAAGAGGACATCTGTCTGTAGGATGGATCTGTGTGGTCCTGTGGCTGCACCTGCAAGAAACACAGAAGAGACACATGTCACCAGTGGCAGCTCAGTCTTCTCCTTCCTGCAGAAAAAGAAATCGGCTACTCCAATGAGGACACATGCACCATCAGGTGATGTGTAGGCGTACCTGCCAGATGGGGACATCAGCCTTAGTGATAAACCCAGTGAAATACTGGTCAGGCAAGCTTCAGTGCTGGCCCTATAGCAGTCAGTCCACAGCGTACAAGCCTAGATCTTTGCCTTGGAACAACTGGTCTTCATTAAAGTAAATGAGGATTTGAAAAATAGCATAGGAATATTTGATCAGTAGAACAATCTCTCCCACTCTCTCTCTCTCTCTCTCCCTCTCACTCACTCACACACACACACGCCCACACCACATAATTAACATTGTGTTTCACTTTGTGAAGAAATAAAAAATACACCTCCCCCCAAAAAAGAATAAAAACATTAGGTATTGAAAAAACCCTGCAATCATGCACACAAACGTCACACTTATTTAATTCTTAAAAAGTAAAAAAAATCCAAAAAAAGAAAGCTATGTTGAGTATGAAAACTCTAGTTTATGCATTTGACTTCTTAACACTGCATGTGTTGTGTTCATTGATTCGCTGAAGTTTATTCATTCAAGTTTATAAAAACCTTTTCTGTAAATTGCCTCTTGAATCTTGATCTGAAGCTCAATTCTGTAAATAGTTTTTTAATAAACAATAAATTTCTGATCAACCCAACTTCTGATCAAACATATCCATTTCAGGTTTAAGCCCCGTCCATTCCGAGTAAGAATACAGATAATTTAGTTGGTTGAACAGATACAGATACAGACACGGATAATGGTGTACTCGCTCATCCTTACTAGTTAGGCAACAATATGTCATTATGGCAACAATAAACACCACAGGGTTAAGGTTAGGGGACGATCATAGTTACGGTTTTTGAAAAACTGTCCCAGCTTGTGGTTGGAAACAGGAAACATACAGTGGTCTCCTGTTGCAAAATCTACTTTTGGCAAGTTCGGGTTAATCCATCCACCCAACCCGCCACCTCCGAATGAAGATTTGTCACCTTATATAGACGTCATCTGAACTGCGCCACGTCATAATTACTTCGGCCGATACGAGTAACATTACTTGCAGGCCTCTGACAGGATGCAAACTCATGTCTATGAAAGTCCCTTACTTTCCGCCTCGCCACGTAAAGGGCACACCTCCCTGCATTGGAACTTCATATAAATCCTTAGTTGAGTTGAATAAATCCTAGAGGAAACTCAACTCTGGCAATTTGTAAACAAACAGACATTCTTTGCATAGGCTGCCTCGCCATCAGCCTCTGGAAATTTCAAGTAAATTGCTTGCCTACTTCCCCTTTCCCTTGGTTTAATTGTCTTTATTTATTGGTTCAAAAGCTTGGGTCTGAACAAGCACTAATTGTTTTGTCATACAAGCGAAATATCAGGTATGAAATACAGCTCTTCTTTCAGTATTATCTTTTATTTTATGAACAGGTCATTAATAAGCTAGTAAGAATTAAGAGGATGGCATGTTGCCATCCATTGTGTGGTGCTGAACAATGACTATCACACGAAAAAACAGTTTAGCCGGACTCTTCACCAAGACAAATCAATGTGATGAATTCCATGTGAAGAATAATGATATTTAATATCAGCTAGTATTTCAGACAGGACTTAATACCAAAGAAGCATTAAAACAATCACACTTTTGTACACATATTCATGGTGCCCAGAGGTTGAATCTTAATGACTTTGGTGACCACCTGACTTTTCCTCCAGCGCCACCATGTGGTTCACATTTGTAGTTTTAAGCAAAATGTTAGATGAATTGACATAAAATTTGGCATTATCTGGTCAAAATTTCAATTTGTCCAATACCTTGGTTTATGACTAAATATTTACAAAACTAACAATATTCCCATTAGCCTTAGCTGTACTTTTTGTGTTCGCTAATTTAGTGCAGATGAGCAAATTTTAGCACGCTAACATGCTTAACTAAGATGGTTAACCTGGTAAACATTGCATGTTAGCATGCTAACATAATCATTTAGTTCAAAGCACTACTTTGTGAAAGTAAAGCCTCACAGAGCTACTAGCATGGCAGTGCACAATGAATTTACTAAGCGCTGATCTGCCAACAAGATTATTGATTACTGTTCTGTTCTGAACCGTTAGATAACCATTAACAGTCTCTTTAACCTTCTGTTTGTTTGTTCCACAAGCACATGAGCGTCCAATTTGTGTGCCCCTCTATTTTCTCCTCCTGTCTTCTTTTGTCTCTCAGGCATCTCTTTCTGGACTAGCACCCATCCTGGAACGGCTCTGCTTCCCTGGCTGTCGGTGCCATTTCCTGAGGTTTTGGATCTGGTTCCCCATCCTGCAGGACTTCAGCCTGAATCATGTCTCTCTCTCTCTTTCTCTCTGAATGATGTCTTTATCGTTCTCTCTCTCTCCTGTGTGAATAATGTATTTTCTTGTCTCTTCTCCCGTGTATGTGAATGGTTTGATGTGTGCATGTGTTATCTGTCCTCCTGCCAGGTATCTATGTTGATGGAGGTCACATGGCTCAGGTTCTATTCTGTTCTGGAGGCACCTGGAAGCTGTTTAGCGTCCTCTTCATCAGATTCTTCATATATATTATAAATCCATTATAATTTTGTTATCTTGTACAATGCTGTATTCTATATCTATATCATTTGTGTTCTGCTCTGTACACACATCTATTGCACATCTATCCTTCTCTGTTGCTCTTCCTGAGATTTCCTCCATCTTTTTCCCGTTAAACGTTTTTTTTTAGGGAGTTTTTCCGTATTTGAACCAAGGGTCTAAGGACAGGGGATGTTGTATTGCTGTAGAGACTGTAAAGAGGCAAATTTGTGATTTGTGATATTGGGTATGCAAATAAAATTGACTTGACTTGAGTACACTCTCAGTCCTTTTACAGTATACTCTGTCCAGCGGTGTCATGTCTTTGGGTGCCACAGTACACAACAGTTCAGGTGTACAAAAAGTTGCTTGCATTCCTATTTGGTATGTAGAAATTAATTCAGATACATACAGATGTATATGCACACAGATTCAGATGTATACACCATGTATACATCATACCACAGATGTGTACACCACCATATATAGGTATGTAATATGTACAATGTGTACTCACACAGACATATACTTAAACAATACCCCCACTCGCTTACTCTCCACATACTACAATATAAACGTATACAGCCACATACACATACATACATGTACACATACATCTACACACTCCCACACCCAGCATGCAGTATACAGTATACAATTTACTGTATACAGTGTTATCAGACACCTCCCTGGGGCAATATGTGTTTTGCCTGTGGCTACAGAATATTCTCCCTAGACTGACCATCTCTCAAACCCAACAGTCATCCACGGGTGTCGGCTTGTGTGTTTGTGCCTGTGGCAGTATTGTAGACTGATATTGCTACCTCTCGCAAGATTGCAGCCACCTTCAGGGCCTTCCTATCCTCCATTTCTACTTTTTCAATCCTTCACCCACGGCTCGCAATCTCCTGCTGTATATGCCTCCCTCCTTTCCATCCCTTCACCTCCCTGGTCATTCCTCTTAACCCTTTTTTCACTCTCCCAGTTTTTCTCTGTACTTTTCCTTTACAATTCCACTCTCTCCCTTTGTGCCCGCGTCCTCTTTCTTCTTATCCCTCTTTCTGTCCCTCTGCATCAGACTTGGTCCGCTCTCGCACTCAATATTGTATTGATTGGTTTCCCTCTGTGTTCTCTGACCTTGCTGTAATAGTGCCAGAGAGGTCACGGCAGATAGATTTCTCTGAAAAAGACACTGTCATGTTCGGTAATCTATGGTAGCACCGTGCCAATTAACGACAAATAGACCGCAGACCTTCCTCGTTTAGCGTTTTAGTACGTGAGGTCCTGCGGTGGGAAGGAAAACAGCAATCTTTGTAACGGCAGGTGAGTGAAAATGGTCATAAGAGAACTCACAAGGCTGCTGTAGAGGATGCTGAATAGGAGCGTGAAATAAAGAAGGGGTTTTAGGGGAGTTCAATTGAAATGTACTGTATGGCGGAGCTGAAGGCCATGAATTACACACTGAGACCAGGTTATTGCTTTGGATACATGGGCATGTCTTTCTTCTTCTCACTGTTTTGCACACATTTTTGTGTCCTCTTCCCTGCTGAATGCACTGTTGATATGTGAATAATAGAAAACACATCCTCTGGCCAGTCAGACCGCCACAAGTCCCCGAACACCCACTGTAGCACACAAATACACAGTGATACACACACGAGCTCCGCATCAGCTGCCCCAGAGGAATGCTTCTTTCACAGATGGTGTGAGAAAATTCGATGCTTCCATAGTGACACCCTCATGAAACTTTCAGCCCCCCCGCTCCATCCTCTTCTCTGCATTTCAATCGCAGACATCGTTCTCTCCCCCTCCCCGCTGTTCCAACTCATCTCCAACACTCCTGTCATCGTTCTCTCCTCTTTCTCCGCCGCCCCTCCCTTCCTTTTCTCCCTTTTTATCACCCGCTCGTTCTTGTCTCTTTTTCAGTGTCTTTATCGACAGCCACTGCGGCCACTCCATCCTCCCCCCAGCGCAGCACCAACTTCCAAACTTCTCTTCCCTTATTCGTCTGCCCTTCCTCTCTCCAGCAGCTTTCTCCAGTAGCTTTTTTCGCTTTGCTTTAAGGTCAGACATCTCACTCTATTCCCTCCTTCCCTCCCTAACTCCCTCCCACATTTTGCCGGTCCCTCTCACCCAGTTCCTCTTTGAGCACAGTGCTGTCATTGAAGCATGACTCTCTGGGAGCTGGGAGTGCTAATGTAGGAAACTGTTAGCAGACATGCCACTGCAACTTATTCTTTCTAATGGGAGCAGGGACTCCTTCCTCTTTCCACATGAAGCAGCCCCCCACCCCCTCCCATCCCCAGCTTTGCATTATACATCGTGGACATCACCACTGAAACAGCAGATGAATCAGAATGTATGCAGGAGAAAAGGGATGCGACTGCAGTTTACGTGCACTGGGAGACGTGTAATCTAGATAAAGGCCTCATCTGGTGAGGGTGTGGCATGAATGGCATTCATCTAGCTTAATTTCAGACCTCTGAATCGCCATCAATGACTCCAATTTTTTCAGTGAATCAAATAGGGCTGGTGTTGTGCTCATTGACAGCTGTTTCCCAGGATGTAAAAACAGCTGAGGCAATCAGTAGATGGGAGTATAAATGGAGATGACCTGTTCCAGAGTCAGAATTAGCGCCAACAAAAATGACGATAAGTGTGGACCAATTAACTCGGCTTAAAAATATAACAACTCTAAACTATTTCGAGATGAATGTTAACTGTTCTCAAACAACAGACAGGATTGATACAGTCAATACTGAAAAAATATCCCCCCTCCTAAGCATTAACATAAGCTAATACCAGACTGGATAATGAAGGGAAAACAACTAAATGACATTTCACTCTGGATATTAAGATAACATTGATCAGGATTATTCTGTTACACATTATAGGAAACATAATTTGGTACAGCATACATGGTCCTCAGAGGATGAATTTGAACAACTTTGAAACCCTGACCTTTCTTTTAGCGCCATCATCAGGTCATAATTTCAGTTTGTCTAATAGTTTGGTTGTATGTCCAAATTCCTTCCAAACAATTGATATTCCCATCAGGCTCAGGTTGTGCAGCTAGGTTGCCAGTGACGGGCAGATAAACCATTTGCTTTTTTAAAATTTATGTCTATGTATTACATGTATGTATAACAAGCAAGATACAATGTATTAAGGTCAGGTTTAGAGGTGTTGGTAGGCATATTTTTGTAGGGTCAACCTGTTTTCAGTGTTTATTGTCTGCTCTAGCTTTGTACTTAACACAGAGATGTGAGAGTGGTTTTGATCTTCTTATCTCACTCTCAGAGAGAAAGTGAATAAGCTTGTTTTACCAAAATGGTGAACTATTCCTTTAAGAGCTGTTCTACCATCGCTCCAAAAATAATTGTCTCCAACTGGCTGGCAGTATTATTACGACACCTCAAAAATAGTTCAGTTCAACAATTAACCTAACCCTTACAAATCAGTACACAAAGGTACTGTATATTAAACTACTGACAAAACCACCGTGGTGTAAGTGTGAAAATGCTCTATGAGGTGTTCTGATGATTATGGACTCCAGGGAAGAGTATTCACCTCATTATTTTCATATGTAAGGACACCTTTTTGTGTATTATCACTTAGGCTATTCCCTTGACAGCCTCTGTAGTATTGAGCAATTTTACAATGAATGTCAACTACTGTTTGTTTATTGTATAATACCAGCTAAATGTTTTTGTCTTAATTTACCTATAAGCATATGCATGATGTCATGTTTATGGAATATACTTGCAGCTGAGTTTTGACACGTTTGACACATTGTCACTGTTAACAGTATGTGAAAGAACTGACATGTTGATGCATTTCTGACAAACACATACACACACACACTCTCTCTCTCTCTTGAACCTTACCGTGTCTCTGTGGGGCAAAACACACCAACAGTGTGTCTCCAGGTTCCAATCTCCTAACCCTGCAGGCCAAAGATAGCAGCAAGGGGAGGATTTAGAGTAGATAGGGAGCGAAAAAGAAAGTGCTTTCTTTTATTCATACAGCCTCTCCGTCCAAATGGAGTCTTCTAAAGGAGTTACATTACGACAGCTGGTAAGGGAGGCAACACACGCTACAGCCCAATGAATGTGGTGCCACATTAACCTGGCAGTGAGATGTGTGTGTCTGCATGAACGCACCACCACCAGGAAAGGTGGAGATGGGGACATATTAGGCAGGGCTTAGACAAATCTTTCAGACCCAAATTCACACTTTATGACATTACAGAGAGAGGAAAGATGGATAGGGTCATTGTATGTGCTCAGCAGGGAATACAACATGGGCATTAAAGGGTTTGCAGCCATGTATGCAATAGCTGTCAGCTCCCTAATGCAATTTACTTTCTCTGCTTTCTCTCATGAGCCATATTCAGAGGATCACCAAAATGATTCTGCTGTGCATGTGCCAGTATCAATAAGTCACACAGGTGTATGAATGAATACATTAGGTCTGAGACGATGGCTCTGTGTCTGCTGAGCCTGTCCAACCGAGCGGGAGGCTAATTTTCTGGTGAAATAGATAGGATGGTGTGGCTATCTTAATCTAAGCTCTTAGTGGAAGGGCTGTTTAGCGTGTCTATGTGCGCACCTCATGCGTGCCTGCGCTTGAGTATGTGTGTGTGTATCTTGATCTATTTAGTTTTTGTCCCATCTTAATCTTGGTGGAAGGCTGTTAATTAACCCTGCTGTCAAGCCGGCAGACGTCTAAACCAGCAGCCGTCACTTCTCCTGGGTCTTGTTACCGCTGTAATTAGCGGCGGATAAGAAATTACACATGCCCCCACTCCCTCCCGTTAAGATTAGGACACCTTGCCGTTTCTCATTCTGATGCATGAGTGTACCAGTGACTTGTTTGTGTGTCTTTGTGTGTGTATGTGTGTGTGTTGGAGGGGTAGACTGGGGATGGTAGTCGATATACTGGGAAAGCCAATCATTGAGCAGCATTGTGCTTTCGTACAGACACTAAATTCATAGGCTGTGTTGGAATTCTTCACACTAATTACTGAGAATATGTAAATTCTGCAGGTGAAGGGTATGATTACACTTGCAGCACAAATAGAAATGACTAAATACTAATCAAAATTGTTTTTGCCTTGATATTTCTGTAGAAATTACCCAGTCAGGGGACATTTGAGTGGGAGACATCCCATGCTGCAAATTACAATTACAATTCAAATAATTTATTGTAATAATCTATTGTTGTGGTTGTGCACAGTGAAAACACTCCACCTTGATTCATTCCTTGGTCCATTCAGCCTGGTCACACATTACAGTGAACACATGCAAACACTCAACCACATCATTCACCGGCGGGAAGCCAGTGAGGGATCACAGCCTGGTTACTGCATCAGGAACTTCTAGAACACTAACAACAAAGAATGCAGTGAAGAAGTAAGCTTTACTAACTTTGGGACAAAAAGGGCTAAAAACAGGCAAATAAGAAAGTCTTCTTCGGGTGTCCAGATGTGAAATTTCGCTGCACACTGCATTCTATGTAATAAACAGTGCAATTTTTTTATGTGGTGACACTTCACTTCAAGTCCCTATATTTAGCATTTATAATCAGTATTGAAACAGTTAATAAAAGGATTTGTAACACACTAGTTGTAAGCAGTAAGTGTTTATTAACGTATTTGTCAAGAACTGTAACTTCTGTGGGCACCCATAACTGAATTTCAATTCAATTCAATTCAATTCAGTTTTATTTATATAGCTCCAAATCACAACAGAAGTTATCTCAGGGCACTTTTCACATAAAGCAGGTCTAGACTGTACTCTTTATTTTACAGAGACCCAATTTTCCCCCATGAGCAAGCACTTGGTGACAGTGGCAAGGAAAAACTTCCCTTTAACAGGAAGAAACCTCAAGCAGAACCAGGCTGTAGGTGGGCGGCCATCTGTTTTGACCAGTTGGGTTGAGAGAGAAAGAAGGAGTGGAAGAGAGGAGAGAGAGGCATAGAGAAGCACAATAACAACAATAACAACAACAATAATAATAGAAATATGACTAGTAATAATAATAGTAGGTGTGGGTGTCAAGCAGGACCACAGCAGCACAGGGTCTGCAACCACGACCCACGGAAGCTCACGGAAATCTATAGGAACCTGTGAGACGAGAAAGCACAAAAACTCAGAGGAAGATGCCAGATTAGTGACATGCATTAATGGTACATGAGTGGGTACAGCTGGAGAGGGGGAGGAGGAGAGAGGAGCTCAGTGCATCATAGGAAGTCCCCCGGCAGTCTAGGCCTATAGAAGCATAACCAAAGGAAAGTTTTAAGCCTACTACCCTAGTTTAAGCCGTAGAGAGGGTGTCTGCCTCCCAGATCCAAACTGGAAGATGGTTCCACAGGAGAGGAGCCTGATAGCTGAAGGCTCTACCTCCTATTCTACTTTTTGAGACTTTAGGAACTACAAGTAAACCTGCATTCTGGGAGCGCAGTGTTCTAGTGGGGTAATAGGGTACTATGAGTTCCTTAAGATATGATGGTGCCTGACCATTAAGAGCTTTGTAGGTGAGGAGAAGGATTTTAAATTTTGTTCTGGATTTTACAGGAAGCAAGTGCAACAAAGCTAAAATGGGAGAAATATGATCTCTTTTCCTAATTTTTGTTTCAGTACACGTGCAGCTGCATTCTGGACCAGCTGGAGAGTCTTTAGAGACTTGTTCGGGAAGCCTGATAATAAGGAATTGCAATAATCCAACCTAGAAGTAACAAATGTGTAGACTAGTTTTTCTGCATCTTTTTGAGACAGGATGTGCCTGATTTTTGCAATATTACATAGGTGAAAAAAGGAAGTCTTTGAAATTTGTTTTATGTGGCAGTTAAAGGAGATATACTGATAATAATTCTGAAAATTCTGAAAATAATTCCTTCCTTACAGTGGTGCTGGAGGCCAGGGTAATGCCATCCAGAGTAGCTATATCATTAGATAATGTGATTCTAAGGTGTTTAGGGCCAAGCACAATAACTTCAGTGTTGTCTGAGTTTAGTAGCAGAAAATTGCAGGTCGTCCAGGTCTTTATGTCCTTAAGGCATGCTTGGAGTTTAGTTACTGATTGGTTTCATCTGGCTTCGTTGATAAATATAACTGGGTAGCATTTGCATAACAATTAAAAATGCATGGGGTGTTTCCAAATAATATTACCTAAAGGAAGCATATATAAGGTGAGCAGTATTGGTCAAAGCACAGAACCTTGTGGAACTCTGTGTCTAACTTTTGCGTGCATGGAGGATTCATCATTAACATGTGCAAACTGAAATCGATCTGATAAATAGGACTTAAACCAGCTTAATGCAGTTCCTTTAATGCCAATTAGATGTTCCAGTCTCTGTAATAGAATGTGATGGTCAGTGGTGATGCAATTAGGAGATCATTTGTAACTTTCACCAATACTGTTTCTGTGCTATGATGAACTCTAAATCCTGACTTAAAATTCTCAAATAAACTATTGTTATGTAGGAAGTCACACAACTGATTGGAAACTGCTTTCTCAAGGATCTTAGAGAGAAAGGGAAGGTTAGATACGGGTCTTTAGTTGGCTAAAACTCCTGAATCAAGAGTAGGCTTTTTAAGAAGAGGTTTAATTGCATCTACTTTAAAGGACTGTGGTACATAGCCTGTTACTAAAGACATATTGATAATATCTTGTAAAGAAGTGCTAACTAAGAGTAAGACTTCCTTAAGCAGCCTAGTTGGGATGGGGTCTAAGAGACAGGTTGATGGTTTAGATGAAGGAATCATTGAAGTTAGTTCAGGAATGTCAATTGGAGAAAATAGTCTAAATATATATCAGATTTTACAGCTGTTTCTAAGGTTCCTGTGTTTGAGGATAAATTGATGCTGGTTGAGGGCAGGAGGTTATGAACTTTGTCTCTAAAAGTTAGAATTTTATCATTAAAGAGCTCATGAAATCATTACTATTGAGAGCTATAGGAATATGTGGATCAATAGAGTTATGAACCTAGGACTATTTTTATTTTCCTCCATTTATGAGTAATAGGTGACTGGGGCATTTTAGAGGACCTTCCTTTATGTTTTAAGACTATCTTGCCGGACTAAGCGAGATTCTTCCAGTTTGGTGGAACACCAAATCCTTTCAAATTTTTGCAGTGTTTGCTTTAATTTGCGAGTTTGGGAGTTATACCATGCAGCTTAACCCCTTTTGTTTTATCATCTTATTTTTTAAAGGGGCGATGAGGTGGAGTTCGCAATGAGCCTGCAGCACTATCAACAAGATGATCCATTTGGGAGGGACTAAAACTACAGTCCTCTGTAATATTGAGACATGGCATTGAATTCAGTGCTGATGGAATTGCTTCCTTAAATTTAGCTACAGCACTATCATATAGACATCTAGTGAAGACATTTTTGTCCAGTGGCATGTAGTCCAGTAATAGGAATTCAAAAGTTATTAAGTAATGGTCTGATAAAATAGGATTTTGTGGAAAAACTGTTAAATGTTCAATTTCCATGCCATATGTCAGAACAAGGTCAAGGGTGTGGTGGTAGACAGTGAGTGGGTC
This sequence comes from Thunnus maccoyii, assembly GCF_910596095.1. Taxonomy (NCBI): domain Eukaryota; kingdom Metazoa; phylum Chordata; class Actinopteri; order Scombriformes; family Scombridae; genus Thunnus; species Thunnus maccoyii. The sequence continues at coordinate 24,467,012 of NC_056547.1, read as the reverse complement.
TATTTACACTCTGAGAGAAGCCAAGTGAGTCTAATAATAAGGTAAACACAGTGCTAAGGCTATCATTATTGATGTCTACATGACTATTAAAGTCACCTACTATAATTACTTAATCTGTATTTAGGACTAAGTTTGATAGAAAAAAATCTGAGAATTCAGATAAAAATTCAGAGTATGGGCCAAGAGGACGGTAAACTATAACAAATAGAATTGGCTGTAAAGTTTTCCAGGTTGGGTGTGAAAGACTAAGAACAAAGCTTTCGAATGAGTTATAATTAAGTTTAGGACTAGGGTTTATAATTAGGCTTGAGTTGAAAATGGCTGCAACTCCACCTCCTTGGCCAGTGTCTTGAGCAATGTGAGTATTAATATGACTGGGGGGAGTCAATTCATTTAGGCTAAGAGTCCACATTTAATTCTCCTATTTTGTTGTACTGTTGCAGTGGTGGTATTTATTATTATTAGATTTTTATGAATAACTCTTCTTTTTTTTACTTTGGATTTAATCGATGTAAGTGGTCGGGGGGCAGACAGTTTCTGTGTGGTTTTGGGTGGGTAACTGCTTTAATGGAAGCGCAGAGAAGCATGTAGGACTGCAGCTCTGCCTCCTGGTCTCAACTCTGGGTTGTCATGGTTTTGGTCTACTTACAAACTCAGCCATATTTCTAAATATGAGAGCAGCTCCATCCAATGTGGGATGTATGCCGTCTCTCCTAATCACACCAGGTCTTCCCCAGAAAGTCCGCCAATTGTCTGTGAAGCCCACGTCGTTTGCTGGACACCACCTGGACACCATCTGGTATATAAACAGATAATGAGTGACAATATTGGAAAAACGGTTGTATCTATCTATCTAGAAATACAACAAAATAAAGCTGAAATGATTAGTTGATTAATATATTAAAAAACTGATATGGAAAATTAATTGGCAATTGATAATCAATCACTTATTTAAGTTATTTCTTATTAACTTAAGAATGTCAAAATTCACTGGCTCTAGTTTCTCACATATGAATATTTGCTGGTTGTCTTCCAATATAGTGAATTAAATACCCTCTGTTAAAATGAAATCTGCAATTTCACTACTTTCTGACATGTTTTGAGGTGCATTATGTCTTTATTAGTCAACAGCAGAGAGATGACAGGAAATGCGATTAGAGAGAGACCAAGGAATGTGACATGCAACAAGGGTCCCCAACTCAAACTCAATTAGATTTATCAAGAAATTAAGCTGCAGATTAATCATTACTGAAGGCACTGAAGGTGATGATTAAGTATTTTTCACAGTGAAAAGTATGTGAAAACTACTTTTGCATGAGTTACATGAATGTACAATCATATTAACATCAATCTATCTTCAAACTGGACACTGAACAGACAAGGAAGGAATATGCGTATGAGTAATGAGGAGGAGAATGTATTTAGAGACATTTTTTCTCTGGGACAAAGGCCAATTTGAACTTTCAGAGAACTGGCAGCTTCACCAGTGAAGGAGGAGAGGGTTCTGCTGTGGGGACGGGCAACAAAAGTGATCCAGTAAAATACCAGAGAAAGATATGCATTAGAATGTAGAATAAGTTAATGTACTATAGCCCTCACTGTGTTTAAGCCGATGTGGGTGCTGTCCATGGTCCTGATTGGGATTTTGGACAAAGTTTACAGCTCTCATGTAGCATGTTGACCTACGACCTGCTGAAATATAAACCAGTGAATGATGCATTTTAATGTCCATCAACAATGACATGAAGAAAACACATCAATAAGACACCGTTTCTAAAATCAACTCAGCCTCTCCAATAGAAGTTTCTAGTTAGCTGAAAATATTCCCTGTGTTCCCAAGTACAAGAGAACATTCCTAATCACAGACAATAAAATGAAAGCAGAAGAAGAAAAGAAAATTTCGCTTGCAAGTCACCATTTTAATTAATCTCTTCTCAGTCTTGGTGGAATTAAATATTTCATTACAAAAAAAATGAGGAAGAGACATTCTTTAATTCACTTCAAACGGAATGGAGTTAGTAAGAAAGCTCAACTCCCAACTTGGCATCTGCCTTCATCCCGGCTCCTTCCACATGAGGAGATAAACAAAAACTCCAATGCTTTCATGCTGTACCGTCATGTGCCTCATCTGGTTTGATGCATCAGTAATGAAATACACAATAGGAGTTGAAATACTTCCTGCCTCTCATGCAATTCTCTCTGATTAAAGGCCTTTATTGATAAGCAGGGCATGTGGAGAGCCTAGGTGTTTGATGCTTACTTCATCAAAACATTTCTTCTGAGTCCTTCTGGAGGACAAGACATGCATAGTTTACACACTTGAAAGCTCACACACACGCACAAAGCATACAGGCAACGAAAACATCCAGACTGGCAGTGTTTGGTGGTATTGAGTGACAGTAGTTATATTTTTCTCTCCATTAAGAAGTGTAATGACTTTCATGCTAGTTAAAAATATGTTGTTACTTCTGTTATAACACTCCTCTCAGTATCAGAATCTTCTATCTCCTGATTTGTTTCCAACATAATTAGTCTTTCTCAGTGAAAGTATTCCAACCACTTTGATTTCGTCGGGGGACAGGATGACAAGAGCATTGGACATCAACGCTGTTTGGTTCCCTTGATCATTCGAAGGCGAGGAAACTAAATTATCCTGATTTCTGAAGGTGTGAGAGGATGCAACTGACAATTGTACATAATGAAAAAAACATGAGGCGAAGCAGAAGAATCACTGATCAGAGAAAGGCTGCAGTAAAGCAGAAGTATTTACCTGCTCACTGTGAAACAGCACTGAGAGACTATAGCCCTGCTAGCTGTGGGGCTGTACTTAGGCACAGTGGTGCTTTGAGCTAAATGCTAATGGTAGCATTGCAACATGCTCACAATGAGCTGCCTTTTTCAGTCAGATACATTTTTTTGGAGCTAAACTCCAGTGTGCAGAAACTCTACTTTGTTCTAACGTGCTCACAATTACAATGCTAACATGCTGATGTCTAGCAGCATACTGTCCACCATGTTCACCATCTTAGTTTAGTGTCTTATCATGCTAACATTTGCTATTAGTATTAAACATAAAGTACAGCTGGGGCTGATGGGAATGTCATGAGTGACCTGATGGTGGTGCTACATGAAAAGTTAAGGGATAACCAAAGTTATTTCAATTAATCTAAACATGCAAACCTGAAAAAAAAATGTAATGGCATTCCATTGTTGCTGCCTTGACATTTCACTCAAAACCACAAATGTCAACAACATGGTGGCACTAAAAGTCAGTATCATGTCGTGGGGATTCATCATCTAGTGACCATGAATGTCTGTACAGAATTTTGTGCCCATTCATTCAGTAGATATTGGACAGGATAAGTGAAAACTTTGACTTGCTAGTGGCACCAGAGGAAAAGTGAGATGATCACCAAAGTCATTCGGATTCATCCTCTTGGAACAATGAATGTCTGTACAAAATTTGATGACAATCCATCCAACAGTTATAAAGATATTTCAGTCTGGATAAAAGTGGTGGACCAACACACTCACACTGCCATCCCTAGAGCCCTGCTGCTATTGTGAACAAAAAAGGAAATTTGAATATTTATAAGCATATAACTAGCTTGCTGGATAAAAAGCTGAATTTTCCGTAGGAGGAAAAACTCTTAAAGACCCATTCTGTGGATGTGAGTATGGGCTGGCAGACAAAAGAAACCGTGGGTGCTGGAAAGGGCAACTGGTGTACTTGTGTCAGCGGCATTGACACTGGGGAGATAAAGGTTGGGGGTGGCACATTGATTTCTGCTCTGATGTACGAACAGTTAGCCACAGCAAATTAATGTGACGCTGCGCAATCTGCCCCGCCTGTCTCCCATTACACAGGACTGGAGCCCTGACAAGCCACAGCTAATAGATAATGCATGTGAGGGAGTGAGATTGAAGGAAGGTGAAAAAAAGAAATAAAAAAAGAGCCAGTGGGGAGTGGTGTGAGCAAGTGAAATAAATTGCACAAGCAAAAATTGGGAACAGGAAGGTGCACAAAGTGTCACGCAAATGAGGGAAGTGAAGAGAGAGAACAAGGGATCGAATAAGGAGAGTAGAAAGCAATAAAGCTGTGGTGAAGAGATGCAGGCTCGCTGTAAAGGGGGATGGAGATGGAGAAAGAGGCCTGAGGGCAGGCAGACAGGTCGATTGACGTTTACCTCAGACACATGAAGACACACGGTAAAACACACACACACATTAATACACAATAATACATAATGGTTTAAATTGGAGAAAGTTACATAGATGCACCCATGTATACACACACAGGTATAGATAGACATATATACATGCAGAAACACAAACATAACAAAAAAGACATACTGTATATACACACACACACACGCACACACTCACACACATACAGACACAGATGCAGGGTGCTGATGCTCAGCCAGTGTTTGCTTACACACATTCCCTCAGAATGATTAATGTCTCTTTGCTCCACACACTGACCCACGGGGCACAGCAGACCAGTGGCTGAACACAATTTATTAAGTAGCACGAGTGTGTGTGTGTGTGTGTGTGTGAGAGAGTGCCGTGGTCGGAAAGGGAAGTCTGTATGCAGATCTTACATGCAGAGTTCTCTCCGTAGGGGTCTGGACATTCAAGGGTTTTCAATCTTCTGTAGAAGAGGGCAAACCAATGATAGAGACACAGAGACAGAGAGAGAGAGAGAGAGAGAGAGAGGAGGAAGAACTTGTGTAGAGACTGGATATAGCAGTGTTTCCATGGTGATGTCATCATTCTGTCTGGATATACCATCCTATATGGATGGATATATATATATATATATATATATATATATATATATATATATATACAGAAGTCACCTGTCTCACCTGGAGCTGACAGCCAGAGGGAGACAGACACATCACAGTGACAGACACAGAAGAGACAGAAAGAGAGAGAGAGTCAAAACCACATCACATTCACGGCATGTCTTGCTCGAGGCGCTGAACCTCTAAAACTGCTCCACTGCTTGGCTGCAACATGGCTGACCCTCAGCTCTGACGCTGAGGTATGAATGGGGCCTGTATTTATGTGTAACTAGGAAAGGATACACAATATATTAATTTCAATTGCTTGTACATAGCTGATTTAAGTTGTCTTTACTGGCAATATACAATAACAAAATAGATATTCATCCTACAGGTACAGTAAGCTATATGCATTTTATTTGGCTGTGTCCTAAATCACTTCATAGTTGCTATCTAGTGCTCTATATTTTCTTTTAAACCATTTTATTTAGGAGTCAAATTACAAACAGTTACAATTACACCATCAATATTTTTTATTTAAACACAAGGCTTTTAACAACAACTATATGATGGGATCATATTACATATGTTTTAGCTTCCTCACACTGACTGCCTGTTTGTTTTAGAATTGATTGTATGTTTCTTAAAGCATTGCCCTGCCAGGCACCTAGCTACATTACTGAACTGATAAATCCTTATGAACCTTCATGTAACCTGAGATTCTCGAGCCGTGGCTTATTAGCTTTCTCAGAGTCGAGGCTAACAACCAGGGCTGATCGAACCTTTTCTGTCAAGGACCCAAGACCCTGGAACGATCTGCCAGAGAAGATCTGCTAAGCTGAGTCTGTGTGCTCTTGTAATTACCTCTAAAATCACACTTTTTGCACATAACTTGCCCTGGTTTTAGTTAATTAATCTCTCTCTATTTTATTCAGTGGTTTCTATCCACTGTGTTTTAAGTCTGTCTTGTTTAATTTTTGTCTTATTTTGTATTTTATAGCACAATGGTGGTTGTCTGCTCCTTGTAACTTGCTTTATAAATAATGTTTATATTATTATTATAATTATTATTATTATGAAAAAAATCCTAAAATGAGACAACCAAGGTATCCTAAGATTAAGTACTGTACAGACAATGCAAAATAAGTGATTTTTATCAACAAAAGATTGTCAAATAGGGAATGCAGGGACCAAGTTGGGCAATAGCCAGTTCAAGTCTCATATCCAAACTGGAAATAATCTTTATAACCTTAAAGATAACAAATTACATGTAGAATTTGAAATTTCATAAGTTTACTGATGAGGAATTCTTGGTGTAAAATGTACAGTATATAATACCCTCAAAATTTGTACCATGGACGAAAAAAATAAAATTTATAGCACTACTGTAATGTACTATGTACATTACTTTTGATCAAAATTCATGCAATGAAATGTTTTGTGAAAATTACAGTACTGCAACAACTGTGAGTGATGATACAAAATGATGACATTCCTCAAGTGTCTTAAGATCACAATTTACTGTACAGCTTACTATAAAGTACTGAGTGTTTATTATATTGTGAATAGTGCCCAAGGGAGTGACACATAACCAGTGTCTGGAGGTTTTTTTTTTAATCCTGTCATGTACAGGAAGTCATGCTTGTCATATCTATAGTTTGTTTGGAGTGCAGAGATGGAAAGGAGATTGCACAAGACGATGATGCAACAGGCAACAATGTTGTGAGGTCAAAGACAGAGTCGTCAGCTTGCATAAGTAATATCTGATGTTGAATTTTCTTTCTAAAACTTTAAGAAAAGCTTTAGGAATGTACTCCTTTGAAGAAAAAAAAAAGTTATTGTGGTTAGCTTGAAACATCATCCAGCTCAGGCTAGCTGGATGATGTTTCAAGCTAACCAAATAGACACAGTTTGACAAGCCCGACTGCTTTTATCTTTTTTGTTGATTTAGCTAAAGCTTTCATCAAGTAAGGATTACAAAAAGGGATTCTAGTAACGATGCAAATGCCTGGTAATGGACACTGAAGCCATGTCATTTGAATGTCTTTGCTGCCCTCTTCTTGACAGACCAACCAGAAATCCATACACCAAATAGGTGCAGAGAAAAGAAGAAAAGATGAACAAAGTAGAGGACAATTGAAGAAAGCTCATATTCTGAAAGCAGTGAGGGCACTGTCATATCATTTCATCACCCTTGGAAAAAAAAGTGTCATACCAGTTTCAGTAGCAGGAGATAAGTGACAATACAGAGCAGGAGATAGAATCTGCGTCACTGTGGTCTGCCACAGGCCCGCACTGGAGATGTAAGAAGTGAGGTTTTCAAGCTTTTGGCAAGGATTGCTGTACAAGACAAAGAAAAAATAGAATCGTCAGGCCATACAAGTCCTCCTGTCATCATATACTTCACAACGCACAGGGTGATCCTGAGTTATCCGGAGGGACAGCAGAGAGATACTGTAAGCTTTTGCACACTGTGGCAGCAGCAAGAAAACATAGTGAAAATGACAAAACAACATTTAAAAGTCTTCCATTAAATCTCAGGTTCCCGACAGGGTTTGGAATAGATTTTTTGATAATGATAGTGTGACTGTATATATTTTGTATGTGGTCTTTTTCTTGAGAGTTTCCTATTTTCAGCAATATTTTTATAATAATAAAGATTATACTAAGAGTTAACTGCGTATTTAGATATAATTCTTTAACCTTATTTTCAGTTAAGAGGAGTAAAGAGGAGCAACAACCACATTGTACCTTGTCATTCTGACCAATGTGGTTTAAACCAAGAAATCAGTCAGTTGGTCAGCGTCAGAGGCTGAGGCTGACTAAAAGCAAGCCTCAAAATCCAACTCTTCATCTGAAACTGGTAATGTGCAAATGTAATAGGTTACTGTGAAAGTTATATATATTTTCTCTCTGACCTTTATCATAGTCTCATTATCCTGATTGTTATCCCAATACTGTAAATTGCATGGCCATAAGGCTGTATTTGAAATTGTTCCTTTTTCTTCACAAGTTACAGTATCTTTAGTAGTTTACCACAGGCCTTTGCATTTACACCTGGTATTAATAAGCGTTCATGTTATCTCAATTTTGCCTGCATTGTAATCAAGTGACAACTACCACGGCTTAACGCTGAAGCCAGTGGTGTAAAGTGTAATGCCACTGCCAGCCATTAGATGCTGGCTCCAAAAAACCCCTGGCTCGAATCGACTGAAATTCAAAAAGCGTCAACTTCTAACTAGAAATACTGAGTCAATCATCTTTTTCAAAGAGATTATAGTCTCAGTTGTTAAATTTGGGCCCTCTAATAAGTGTTTGGAAATTACTGGTCTGTGCTGTCCATGGCTCCAGGACTCACACTGAGTCAGACTATTGTTACAATATTTCTGTAAGTTTAATGTTACTTGATTACGATATCTGCTAAAGTAGCTAATGTTAGCCCAAGTGTGCACTGCTTGGTGCACACTCTTTCAGTAAGCTAGCTTTGGTCGCTTCGGTCCAAGGTAGTGGGCCGTGTTTCCAGAGTGTGAAAGATATCTCCCCACATTTCTTAATTTGCCCTGGCTCCAAATGAAAAAGATGGCACCGACCATAAACAGCAACTGAGTAACATCACATCTCATTATATCCAAACAGTTTAGGATTGTGATAAGGGGTTGGTTTCACAGATATTTTAGATTGGTCTGTTATGTTAGGCCAGTCTTAATTTTGCTCATAGATTAGTCTAATGCAATTAGACCATCTCACCAAAAAAAAATTTCAAAGCCAAATATTAGACACCTTACCCCCTGGCTAATTCAAGCCTGAAACCCATGTTACCATAGTAACAGTGACACCTACTGACCAGTTACACCCAACAGCAAAAAAGAGGAAAACATGGCACATAATTTGAGGTTTGCTAACATTGTTATGGAGCGAGCAATGAGAAGGGAAAGAGCTTTTAGAGATTGCAGTAACCTACTGGAAATATACAGCAATGAGGACATCGTCAGTCGTTTTTGTTTGCCCAAGGAAACTATCCTAAGCCTGACTGAAGAATTAGCAGAACTACTGAGCCCTGCCATATTAAGAAGCCACAGCATCCTTCTACAGGTTTGCACTGCGTTGAGATTTTATGCAACAGGAAGCTTCCTAAATATTGTTGGTGACACTGTGGGTCTCACAAATCTTCAGTGTCACGGGTTGTACTCAGGGTATAGAGGGCTCTTTCAAATAAGCTCCCTCAGTTTCCAAACTAACCTGGTGAGCTAAATAAAATCAAAAGTGGGTTCTTCAGTATTGCAAGGTTTCCCAACATTGTAGGAGCTATTGATGGGACACGTCAGAATTCAGGTGCTGTCAATTGATGAACATCTGTTTTTAAACAGGAAAGGATATCACAGCCTAAACATTCAGGCTGTCTGTGATCCCGATCTCCAGTTCCTCAACTCATGACTCATGAATATTATGGAACTCTGAACTTTACCTCACCACCATCATTGATGGAGTCCTGTTGGGGCACTCTGGTTACCCTCTGTAACCATGGCTCGTTACTCCCTCCCTGAACCCTACTACATGTGCCCAGAGGAACTACAATGCAGCTCACGGTTCGACTCATAACACAGTAGAGAGGGCTTTTGGAGTACCAAAGAGGCATTTTCACTGTCTTCATAGAGAACTGCGGATGCCACCTGACAGAGTCTGCTACATCATCTGTGCAACTTGGCAAGGTATCTGACAAAAACAGGCTATTTTAATTGCAATCTGTTTCAAATATTAAATGCTTGATTATCAATTAATGCTACAACTACTGTATAATCAAGATTGTTTACTTCACTAATCATAAGGGATCTCCGGCTTAATGACCCAGAAGGAGAAGATATCAGAGATGAATATTGGAATGAAACTATAGAGGACATACAAGATTCAGAAGAGCAGAATGGAACTGGTTGATACGTACAACAGATGTATGTTGACAGACTTTTCTTTGCCTTAAATCACAACTAAAAATCCCATGAAACTGAGCCACTTTGCTGCCTGCCTCCCCTGTCCATTCAGTTACATAAAGAAATTAAATAAGTAACAAATATAATATAGTCTCAGTTTACAAGACAATTAACATACATTCATCCAATAAATTATTCTGATGACTTAATAAATAATTACTCAGTTAAAACCTCAAAATCAATTAGCAGTTGAGTACTAACAGAGAAAACTCTTCAAATAATCTGACAAAAGAAATATAGCACTGCATTCTGAGTAATTCATGTTAAGACTTGCCTAAATTACAGAAACTACTAAGTATTAGAAGCACACAACATAATTATTAACTGCATTTCCAACTTCAATTTATATTGCTGAGGTTTTAAGACCTGGATTTCAAGCAACAATTTTCTTTCTTCAAGTTGGAGATTTTGGCATTGTTTGTTCAACACCATGGACAGAGCTGCACTAGTTCTCTCCTACATTAAAGGGCAGACCTCTCCAGTCAGACCGGCTGCAGCTGACTCTGTCTCCCCATCTCTTGTCCTCTCTCCTCTCTGATCAGCTGGCTCCCTTTCTCTTGCTCCCTGCCTCTCCTCCTCTGCTGTCTCATTCAGACCGTTCAAAGAAAAATAAAGCACCACTTTATTCTGAGGCCCATGTTATAGCTTTTGTTGACATGTAACTTGCCGGTAGCTTCCTCATAGGCTATATCGTTAAATCATCAACTAGCTACAGGCTCAACATTAACATACCAAAACCACCATCACAAAGTAAAACTTTTTTTTTTTTGACTGATGTTACCATCAAAACAATCGCTACTTCTAGAGACATTCCTAATCTATATTTATCTGTGTTCTCCTCTTGGCTGTCTTTGGCCTCTGTCTCTCCCTCTTGACGTGGTGAGCTGCTCTCAGCGCCAGCACTTGGCGGTGTGGGGAGGGGGGCCCGGTAGTTGCGCCTCTGTTGACTCCACGTACGCACATGAATGGTAGGGGCAGTGTAGGGGCAGTATGGGGATGTGACAGGGTCAGGGGTCAGTGGGCACAAAAGCAGCGACAACAATGCTGGAAAATTTTGAAGACAAGTTAATAGACCAAGTCTGCAATTACCCGTATCTGTACAATGTGTCATGGCCACTGCACAGTGACAGGTATGCTTGAAATAACAGTGGTAACCTCCTCGAGTGTCGCCATATTTATTTTTTAAATCATACATCTTCCTCTTCTTCTTCTTCTATGTGTTGTTTTACATCATGCAAATCCAGAAGTTCTATTTATATCTTTAGTTCTCTGGTGTGCCCTCTAACACTAACACTAACACTGTTTACTGTTGTTGCAATTTTTCCCTATCAGGTTTTTTTTAATTGTTACACTCTTCGATATATTTTCCCAGTAAAATGTCCTTGTAACTATTCTTCCAAAAGAAGAATACTTATATACTTTGAAAAAAGTCTTAATTCACCAGAATTCATTGTACTGTAGTCCTGCTTAAGATAGTCAAGAACTAAACTGATCTGTGCAACGGGAGTATTTGGATCTAACTATTTGTTATATCTAAGCCATAGTCAAAGTCTGTCTTTGTGAAACCAGCCCCAGATCTCAGTATGCAAATTGGATAGGCATAAGCAATGCCATGGAAAGGTTTCATTCATCTTTAAATCACTTTTTGTAAGGCAAGACTCACTAGCTACTGCTGCTACTTGTAGCTTTTGCCAGACTTTACTGGGTGGATTTTTGCCTTAAGAAATGTGGACTGCATTTACACCTGGCTGAGATCCGATCACAGTGTGAGCCAGACCACCTCCAGACATGGTCTAGTCAATGTTATCACATTGTGATCCTATTGCGTTCTCCATGCATTTACACCTGGTATTAACATGTGTTTTTCCTGATCCAGGATATCCAGACACAGATGTTAATGCCTTGTGTAAATGGGGTCTCACTGTGGAATGTTACATGATAACAAATAGTCATGTATGGTGAAAGCCCAGGAAAAGCTAAGTGGAGCTTTGAAATAGTACTATTTAAACATAGTAATGTAATGTCTAGATATAATATCTCTCATATTAAAACAGCTGTTCAAAATAACTGCTCAAACAAACATATAAACATAGAAGAAGAACAGAGTAATCAGTATGAGTAGTGAACACACCACATATCAAAAACCAAAGATTATCCACAGAAAAGATAATTAATTGTTGAAAGCTCTGGGACTGACAATCTGTGAGAGTGCAGAGTAGAAACACTAAACAGTAGCTGTGTAGCACCAAACAATGAGCCTAATAATATATAGATAATGAATGCCTTAATGAAATAAATTAAAGGATTACCACTTTATTGGATCCGTGGTCTTTTCTCATTTTCGTTTTTTTTTCTAAACTAAGAAATGTAACTGAAACATATACTTTAAATATACACACATATACATATATTTAAAAGCTGATAATTAGACATAAGAATATTACATTTTTTAAACTAATATTGTGTTATCTTAAATTTACACTGTATGTTTACAGAGTGAATCATTTGCTTCATCGTGAACTGAAATAGAATTGAATAGGCTGAGAACATGACAATCTGCCATTAATGCCAGTCAAATGTGACTGCAGCCCTCTAGAGGGTTTATCAGTGATGTCCATGTCTGTGCTGTACATCTGCCTGCATGTCCTCAGGCAAAAGAACAACATCACAATCGATGATTACCACAAAATGAACCACTGTCAAGAGGCAGTGGCAGAGATGTCCATTAGCTTTCCTCTGCTGTACTCCACACATCCAAATTGGGAGACCACACATGCATGCACAATCGCATACACAAGGCTAATACATAATTCATAGTAATATAACAAATGATGTATAGTTCTCGGGGTGCTTCTGACAATGTGTAATAATGGAACTACAGTCGCAGACAAATCTGCACATAAACAAATGATCAGGATTGTCATGAATAGAATGTATGACGCTGCAGGCGCCCTGACATCTGTAGGATGGCAGATGTAAGAGATGATTTGGTGCGGGGGTAATTGCATTGATGTCATAAGAGAGAGATTGCTGCATATGCCTGCGTGTGTGTGAGTGGCTGGTGATGGGGGGGTTGTAAATTTGAACTGAATTATACCCCATTTCATTCATGTTGGTGAAGTAACATGATTGTAGCCTTAGGATTTTTATTAACCCTTATGTAGCCATGTAAGCTTTTCACAGTTAAAGCAAATTCAGCCTTTTAGTTCAGATTTAGGGAGAACGTTCCACAGTCATTTTCCCCACCCAGATTTCCCAAGTTAGTTCAAGAAAATCATTCTTCCATTTTTAGATTATTATCTGGCTCTGGGGTCATTGTGACAAATGACCTTTTTTAACAAAATAGTTCCACGTACAAAGAAGCTACAGTAACTGAACTCAGACCAACACATTGAATGAATGGGGTCCTTGAAATGGGTTGCCAATTGGGAATCCAAGTGGTTGTGTTGTGAGGCACACGAGCCTGACATAAATACATACCACAAATAAACTAATAAGCTCCACACTATCTCAGCAAAAATGCTGCCCTTCTCAATCGTATCTTTGCATTGTTTGAAGCTAAATTGTAGAGCATTACTTGTTGCAGTAATGTTTCATAAGGTGGTCCCACAAAGAACATAAATCCTAATTAATGAGCAGCTCCACATTATGGACTGTACCCGCCATGTTCCGTCAGAGTCCAAACAACTTCCAGTTTTATTGATGTCAGATTAAACGCCCAAGTGGGCAGTGACATATGCGGAAATGCTGTAGTGGACCTGGGTGACGGGTTTGACCAGTGTCCAACAGTCCAATACAAATGGATCCAACATGGGTTGAACAAACATGCGTCTGCTGACTGAAAGTCATTTTTTGTGCATTCCTGATTGTGTTTCCACCACTTATGAGGAAACGGTGAAGATTTGGTAAATACAACATATTTGATAACATTAGAAAATGACTGTTGTATGAAATGTACAGTAAGTCAAGTTGTTCTTTGTATTTACTCTTGTGCAAATAATGTTTGATATGTTTGAATGATAACCGTAAAACACTCAGCAGATCACTACTTTGGAGACAGGCGTCTCTGTATATCTCCTCTATCTATTTCTGTTTTGGTACATAATGAAATTGGCCATTATGTTTCTCTTGTGTTCACTTGCATTATCTGTAATTCACACACTCACGTTTTTGTTTTTTTTTTACTTTTCTGTATTTGAACTACAGAACTATTCAAGTTATGAATATAACTAACTTGTTTTCATATCAACACAACAAATGTACACTCATCATCCTGATTGATACTAGTGGTAATCAGTGTCTGCTTACTACAAAATTAAGCTGTATAATTTTTAGCAGCCACGCATGCAGCAAACTGCACCCCAACAGTTTGCAGACGATGGTAACTGTAACAGGCTGACAGTAACCAAGACTTCTTCCCAACTATGTTCTCCACCTTCTTCTGGTGGGATCCCAAGATGTTACCCGCCCAATGCAAGATATTTCATTCTTCAGTATGTTTTGTCTCTGCAGTGGGTCTCCTTTATGGTCTCAGTTTCCACAGGGAAGTGTTGTAATCATCTCAACTAGGTCCCTTCAGCGCAAAGGAGCAGTGGTTCTAATCTGGACTCCTGCCCTGACACATTAACAGGAGCTGCTTATATTGACTACTACAATAAGAACTTGCCCAACATAGTGCCTGAATCTTTGCCGACTGCAACCCAGTTCGTCTTTATCTTGCCCTCTCTCGTAAACAAGACCCCGAGATGCTTGAACACCTTCACTCGGGGCAGAAACTCCAACCCAAGGGAGGTGATCACAGTTTTCCAGCAGTGTACCAGGGCCTCAAACTTAGAAGTGCTGCTTCTCACTGTCTCAAAGTGCATGCTGAAGGTCAAGGTCTATTAATAACTTAACTACATCATCAGGAAAAAGCAGAGATGCAGATGTTTTCCACTCCTGTCTCCACTGCTGGCTGCACCTAGAGATTATGTCTATAAAAATCACAAACAGAATTGATGACAAGGTACAGCCTTGGAAAAGCCCAACTCCCACCAATGATACAAGTGCATCAGAAGAGATCACCATTCAGTCACCATTAGTGGGAATCTAATTCAGCTTGCCCCTTTTGCAAAATGGTAATATACTGTGACCCTGCATGTGGCCTCTGCGCATAGTACCACAGTTAACTCAAATTAACACACCTTTTTTTCTCACATCTGTGCAACACAAAAAGATATCCAATAGGATACTGCAAATCTTATAACTGGACCTGCTTTGATATAACATTCAATACCACTGATTTCATATTTTGAAGTCTTAAAGTAAAGAAATGTGTTCCTTTCGCACCTTGCAGCTAATTTTTTCCAGTGGCCACTCACGGTATTGCAGCGAAAAAGGATTTTCCCCATAGACCACCATTGTAAAAGAGATGCCTGTAAAACTGTTGACAGGATGCCTCGAACTGCAAACAAGGTCAATTATGACTCTTTCTATTATGAACTTTTGATCTATGGAGATTTTATGTTTGTAAAACTTTCCTCAAGCCGAGAAAAGCGATTTAAAAATCCGTGACGTCATCACAATGTAAAGTGTATAGGCCGAGCAGGAGCTCGCGGGCGGGGCCAGCGAGGGGAAACACTACTGTGCACATTCAGTGGGCTGCACAACGCGGAAGCAAACCTGGAAGCTAGAAAGTTTTTTTGGCGTATGCACCAGGCGAGCAATTCCTATAGGACTGAATGGGCGCCATTTTTAGTCCAGTATCCAGCTCTTATGATACAGTGATGCTCTGGCTCAAAATGACATCACACAAGCAAGATGGCATCTCCTGGAAAGGAGATATTTTGGCTTCACTTTTGCATAGCGGTAGGAAGTGGAGACACGTTGTCCATATTTATATACAGTCTATGTATCAGACTGGTTAACCAGCAGCCATAAAGTTCTGTTAACTAATAAACAAGATAACCAACAGCCACAAATGGACGTTATGACATGGATACTTCATTTCCATGGTAGAAAGCAGAAGACGTCAGATAACGTGAGTCAGATACAGCTTCTCTCTCTCTGTCTCTTTGGTCGCTAGTTTCATCTCTGATGGTTAAATGTCTCTGTGGCTGTTGTGTGAATTTATCTCCTTAATCAGAATGCAGCAGAGATCATATAATGTGCTGTAGGTAGTTTGCTTGTTGAAGTTTACAGTGAGCTGTCTGGAGTCACTCATTCATTCTTTTGGAATTGATCCAGTTTTTAATTGAGTGGTTGCTCAGTCACCTGTTGCTGTTGTGTGATTGGTGAATGAGTGTGCAGGAGGTCTGGCTGCTTGCTTGTGACAGTTTCTTCAGTCTGTTTTTAAGCTAAGCCTTGTATTGAGTAATAAGCTTAAAGTAACTAGAATAGCAAGGGTTAACATGTCAGCTTTGTCAACTTTGTAGACTATATTTTGTATGTCGTGCATATAGATAAGAGTGTGTAAGTCATGTATTTGATACATGCATTAATACTTTTTGTGAACCTACACTTTTAGATCTATGAATGTTTTTAGTGTTCAGTCTTTCTAATATTCAGCACTGATCTGAACCTGTATCAGATTATAAACTTTGTGGTACTTTATATATTACTGTATACTAAGAAAATAGATAGGAAACACGTGTAAATCATGTTATATGTTGTCTGTTTCTGATGAGAACATAAATCTGTTGTCACAATAGAACAATACTATAAATCTGAATTTCACTTTGTTGATAAAATGATTGTTTTTGAAAGCAAATTGTTTTATTGGCATATAAAATTGCCCCCCACCCCTCCGATTTCATCAGGTGGGGGACGATGATGTGTATGATGCAGTTTGTTGTACGATTCCATGTTGGATGTCCTCCTGTCCTCCCCACTTTTTTGAGTCACCAGCCGCCACTGCTTTGATCATAGTAATACCTTTATCCCACTGTGATCCAAAATTGTAATGTACTGTACTTTTGCACTCTCAGAGATAATCCCAACATTTGGAGACACACTGGTAGTTAACGAGAGATTTGTCCTGTGAGTCAGATTTCTTCCTGCACCGCTGTCCTTCTCTTTCAGTACGGATTACTCCCAATTGTGAAACCCTGATGATGACTTGCGTCCTCAAGTCCTCACTTTTTAGGCTAATACCCGCAGAGAGAATCTCTCCACAACTGATAGTGTGAGAGAGGGGATAACAAATGAATGTTATTAGAGGAGAGAGAGCAGGAGAGCTGCAGCTTTGGAGGACAGATTAGCAGTAATGCCAGGTCATTTCTGCACATGGCTATTAGACTCTTGCAAGACCTCAGTGGGAAAATGAAAGTGCAGCATAATTACCTGAGTCAGATCGCTAAGAACTTCCAGCCTGGCAGACCACAAGTTTGGAACGCAGAGGAGAGAGTTCAGTGTTCTATCTTGCTAATGACCATAATCAATCATTTATCATATACAGAATCAAAGACTGCAGACGGTTTGATTCTGTAGTAATTTAGTTTAAGAAGCTTTAGCCACCAGAAACGATTGGCAGGGAGCTGATGCAGGGAAGACAGTGAGCCAAATACGTTTCAAAGCAAAGAAATGATTCTCATTCGCATAACTTTCAGCTGCCACACAAACGGATATGATCTATATGTAAAGCATGCTGGCTGCACTCTGGCCCTGCTTGAGAATTATTTTGGGGATCAATTCTTTTTATTCTTTTCTTAAGAATTCATATCTTACCAAGGACAAGTAGGAATCCAATTTCCTTGTAATTCTAGAACTCGCACATGCTCGCAGGCACCCACACAGAAAATGCATTAACACTTGAATTTGAATGCAGGCAAGCAAACAAATACATGTATCTTAAAGCCATTACTGTGAGGTTGTACAGTATAGATTGTGTAGTGTAAAATGGCATTCCGGATTCTCAAGGATTTGGATCAGGAATGTGTACATTTTTACAGTACAAGATGTTGGACAAAACCACTGATAAACCAAATGTTCAGAAACACTAACGGCCACATAATACAGCGCTTATGTTCTAACATCTGCAGTAGGTACTGTAAGGCCCATATCAGTGGATTTGTGTTTTTCTGGTCTTTTGTTTGTATCTCTATCTAGAAAATGTTCACAAACAATATAGTTCATAGTTTAGGCACTCAAAGCCCTTGGGTTTTGGTTAAATATTTAGCAACTCGACAGGGACTTGAAGCACAAGACCAAATTTGTTTACTTCATTAATATTTAACCAAAACCACAATCTGTCTTTACCAAAGTGCTTCTGTTACCTAAACCTAACCACATGCAGGACAGAGGACCCAAACCCTGATCTCCAATATATGTCAATATCCTGTGCTTTGTACACCCAACATACAGCTCTTCCTACGCTCAATGTTGCCTTTGAGCAGAATCTAGGCAGCAGATACATTTCCTCAAAAACATATTTGGCTAAACTAATTAGCATCATTTCTTGGATTTGGATTACTCTTGAGAAAGTGCTGCATAAACGCTTCAAGGTCATGTAGTCTTTGAAAGAGGGAAAATCACCGGGCATCATTTACATGTTCACCTCCCTGACATGCAAACCTTATTTAAACGATCAACATTATTTTCTCAGCTTCTCTCAAAGTTGGAAGTTAGCTTCATTTTAGATGATTAATAATCAGATTCATACTGACACGAATAAATAAGCACTGAAAAACAAAACAATATAAGCCGTTCAGCTGCTTCAATATTACCTTCGATACACCCAGTACCCTCAGTAAAGATGAGAGCTTGATGCAATGACCAAAGTCAATCTAAACTGTTGTGATGGACCAATCTACCCACCCATTTTTAAAATTAATAAAAAATAAAAAATTAATAAAAGCATTGTTATCCCTCTCATGTGTAGTTTGACTTAACAGGGCCGCATCAGTGTTGTGTGTTACTTAGGCCAGTAGCTGTTCATGCACTGCCGATGGCCTCAGTGGTCCACACATTGTACATTCACATTGCAAGAAGGAAATTGAGGTACCCTTGGGCAACAAGGGGTTCTGGGTATGACCAACAGGGAAGAGACTTCAGGATACCAGGCATCTCCCAACTAGTCTGTGAATACTCGGGACCTCCCTATCAGGACAGGGTTTTTAAAGATAATTTTTGCCAAATTTGGGAACCAAGGACTTTCAGTGTGTGTCTGTGCGTGCCTTTTATTGTTAGTGGTGGAGTCCGCCATTCCCGTACTGGATTCAGCTACCTGCCTACACATTGGGGAGTCAAAGAAAATTATGCATTCATGTAATCAAGTGTTACTGTTTTTAATTTTATTCAATTGACATCAGCCTCACTGTTTTCTGTTCACTCTCTTTATACTGTATCAGAGATGTATTAAGTTACTGCTGATACAGACCCAAACATTTCTACTGCTGCTGATTCACTTTAAAAGTGTTTCAACTGGCAAAACACAGATTGGCTTTTATTTTGAAGCAGCCACAGGAAATGCAACGTATTTGTCACAGAGGTTAGTGCTGGCAGTGAGCTGTAGCTCAGGAGGTAGAGCGGGTCGTCAACTAATGGGAAGATCAGCGGTTCAATCCCCGGCTCTTCCAGTCTGCATGTTGAAGTGTCCTTGGGTAAGATACAGAACCCCAAATTGCTTCTGATCATGCCAATGGCTTTGCCACACACTCACCCTGTGTGTGAATGATTAGATTCCTCCTGATGAGCAGGTTGGCACCTTGCATGGCAGGCTCTGCCATCA
The DNA here is from genome assembly GCF_910596095.1 of Thunnus maccoyii. Classification (NCBI taxonomy): domain Eukaryota; kingdom Metazoa; phylum Chordata; class Actinopteri; order Scombriformes; family Scombridae; genus Thunnus; species Thunnus maccoyii. The sequence continues at coordinate 24,447,531 of NC_056547.1, read as the reverse complement.
GCATATGAATGTGTGTGTGTGAATGGGTGGATGTGTGTTAAAGCACTTTGAGTGGTTGGAAGACTAGAAAGGCACTATATAAATGCAGTCCATTTACCATCATTCATCAAAAAACGTGTCCACAAAACAAGATAAGATTTTTAGATTTAGCAAAGGAGTGGTCACAGAGAGCTGTTAGATGAAGAACTGCAGCTCCTCAGCAAGGTAACAAACTTAAGTCTACCCTGATATTGTGTGGAAAAACTACTCACACTGTGTGCAGCATGAAATTGCTGTTGCAATTACTTTTGACTGACTTCTTATTAAAACATTAGTTTTTGGTTGCGCTCTGAAGTGGTACACCGGTTGCTCCTTGGCTGTATTTCTGATGAAGTAGCTGCTCATGGAGTATTTTGCTGTGTTATTAACCCACACTTCCTGTTACCAGGACAGAAATCTTAATGATTACAACTTTAACGTCAACACTGGACTTCCATAGTAATGCTTACCTTTTATAGTAAAATGGCACCGTACAGTTAAGCTGTGTGACAAAAAGATTTTTTAGAATGAGTGTGAATAAAGCAACGTACAAATCTGTAATGAAGTAATTATCTTAGGTAAGCACTATAGAGGTGGTCATCGGCTCATATATAACCACCACTTGGACACATTCAAATTGGTGAGACCATGCTGAAAAAGAAAAAGGTCAAATGATTTTGCATAATGGCATTGTTTCTTCTACCACAAAGATAGCGCACTTTTATCTCACAATAATAAAAATGTACAGTTTGAATACATACCATCGCATGATTAGTTATCTGCAGTTCTGTGTTTAAAATGAAACTTCATTATGAAGATATGGAGAGCTAGAACTTTAAATTCACAGGAAAGTAATCACCCCTGTTTCCTGTGAAGAGGTGAGGGAAAGGGTTGGAAAAGTTTGCATAAAGGCTTTGAGCTGACATGACAAGAGTCACTTTATATATTCAGCACAGACAACGTCAGAGAAAACACAACGGTAAGAGCTTATAAGATAAAACCTCATCTCATAGCGATCACTACTTGGCTTATATGGAGGGAGATTTCCATTCATTAATCTAAATTATGCATCAGTGATTTTTATTGATTTTATTTGCCTAATTATTATTATTGCAGAGTTGTACAGTTTGACAGTATAACAGTGATGGAGAAGACAGGATTGGTGATCTTACTGTCTCTAGGTTAGTACATCACATAATCATACACAGTCCTACTTAATGGATTATTGTTCACTCACTAAATTACCATGTGTGAATATGTTTTTCAAACTTCTGACACTGAATTAATTTCCTTTCAGCGTTATTGACACTTTCATCATGTGCTATCAGGGAATACTACCATGTGCAGCTGTTGAAAACCTGGACCGAAGCTCAGAGTTATTGTAGAGAGAATTTTGCTGACCTGGCAACCATAGAGACCGAAGAGGATTGGGAAAAAGTGAGAAAACTATTTGACAACTCTACTAGACATATATGGATAGGACTTTATGATGATATTAACGGCTGGAGGTGGTCCATGGACAATACATATCTCTACAATGGTGGCGACACTACACTTGGAGACTGGTTTGCTTTAGCAGTGAACAGCCACCAAAGTGCTGAGCATTGTATAGAAATATTCCAGGGCACACTATATGACCAGAGATGTGAGAAATCACGAAGACCAGTGTGCTATGATGGTAAGCATACACTTTTTTTGACAATATTTTTCATAGTTTAGAAAGTATGTAAAATCAAAGATCACTGTCAGCCAATTCTGTCGAATGCTTTATGAACATGTCACACTTACTATATTTTCTACATCGCTGAAAGTGGTCCATGAAATAGCTATGCTGTATAATTTCAGAGACCTCCAAAACATACATCGCAGTTACGACTCCTATGACATGGTCGTCAGCTCAGAGTCACTGCAGGAAGAAATACACAGACTTGACCGGCATGAGAAACCAGCAAGAAAAGGAAGCGATCATGAGCGTGATCGATGATCAACCGCATTGGATTGGTTTGTCCAGAGATTCTTGGAAGTGGTCTGACCAGAGTAGCTCTTTGTTCAGAGCCTGGTGGACTGACGAGCCCAACAATCAAGGTGGAAGAGAATTTTGTGCATCCAATTTTATGCAAGGGTGGGCTGATATTCCTTGTGACTACAAAAGTCCATTCATTTGTTCAGGTAAGCATCCACATTTCATTTCAACAAATTATCCAGTTTTTAATTCAAAATGTTTTATTTTCATTTTATGTCTTTCGTTGGCTGTTTTAGGAGGAGTTTGACATTTAGGGGAATATGCTTATTTTCTTTATTGCTGAGAGTTTGATGAGAAGATTGATACCACTCGTACATGACACCGGTATCAATGTTCTCCTGTAACTCTGTGCAACAATTTGAATATGCATATTTCTCAAAATGTCTGGCTATTCCTTCAAATTTTTGGATCTACAAGTAGTTGCTGTTTATGCCGCACTAAAAGCACATGAATTTAATCCCTTATTCTGCAGTGAGTCCCACAATGAAGCTGTTGAAGGTTGTGCTAAAACCTGAAAGATCTGTGGACCTGAATGATCCCCAAGTGCAGGAAGCTGTTCTGAAGCAGGTCAGTCTCATTCTTCGTCTGGATGATATGGTTAAAAACACAAATAAATCAGATAGACACACTGCTTAATCCATTCCTTACACTGTTGGTCTTGTGTTTTTAGTTTTGAAAAAGTTCAAATCAGACACCACTATCCAAACATCTTATATATGGAATATCGCTCATACTGCAGCACCATGCACAACACTTTAACATGTGGAGAAATTCAAAGCTTGACAGACCTGCCATGCCTGGTTACATTGCAGAGCTAGGATGCAAAGCTGTGACTATTCAGGGGAGGGTTTTATTGAACAGTCACTTGTAGAATGTAAACTTTTCCTCTGGCCGTTTAAACCATGACATTTACAGAAACAATGCCATGGCCTCAGTGTCCTTAACGGTAGCTTTAGTTTGTTTAAGTTTCAGAAGTTGGGAGCTCCATCTTCCAATTCCAACTGTGTTGAACCTTAGATTATATTTTTTTTAATTGAACAAAATGTTTTGACTGACAGTTCACATTTGCTTGGCCTGACAATTTAGGAACAGCCACAGAAAATCTTATGGAAAAACACTAACACTAGCAAATATTACATTGTTATCAACAATAAGTGTTATCTGTCTTGTAGATGGAGAAACATATGAGAGACCAGGGAATCCAGAAGTTCAGACTGAGCTGGAGGAAGCAACCAAATGGAGAAATCTTCAATAAGAGAGAGGCTCAACTATAAATGCTGTCTATTACTTGTTTGTTTGTTTTTTTTAATACAAACAATTATTCATCCAATGCATTCATTTAGACTTAGCAAAAACACATTTCTTGGTATTCTTTACTTCTAATTCATATGCAGATTAATGATGATGAATAGTGGTGAAATATAATTTGACAATTTATGTTTTGAAATAGATTTGATAAGGCTGGCACAACAGAACTGTTATGCAAGGAAACACCAATATAATAACAGCGCGATAAACAATAATTAAAGCGCCACTTAAACAAACAAAAAGTACATAATTGGTGTAGATAACTGTTTTGCTGTGTGATTCACCTGCCTGTTTACTTGTGCAGGTGATCGTTTGTACAACTGGGAACACCTGTGGGTGTTCCCAGGTTATTTAAGTCCTGGCTGCAGCACAGCTCACTGTCTCTCGGACTCGCTGCCACTCACTCCCTGGTTTGCTTCAGTTATGCTGTTTTAGTTTATGCTAATGTTTTGTTTTGTACCATACAACACCCACACACATCCTCCACTTATGCACATCATACACTACTGGCTCTACTGATTTCCACACTCCATATTGTGAATATTTAGTTAGCTTTTTAATTTGGTTTAATTTAGTTAAGTTGAGTTAATAAACTTATTTTCTGTTAAAACATTAAGCATGGTTTGTCTCCCGTTTTGTTGTGGTCAAAGAGCGGGTTCATAACATATGTATCTGTGCACTTGTTAAATAAAAAGTCCTCATGGTTTAAACAGATTGTGGTGAAGATGCATTTTTAAAAAGGATGGTAGATTACAGTCTAAGGCCATGGCCTGGGGCCAGGATTATGTACAAAGGGCTGGTTACTCATTATAATTGGCCTTTAAAACCAAAACTTCTCATTTTTTCATTATTTCTCTTTGGCTGGTGAGATTCATTTGGCACACACACAACATGGATTCTACACAGTAAACAGTTGGAGGGGTGAGGAGCACACTAGGGAAAGATTGTGAATCTTTGTCTAGAGTTTGGATTTGCTGTATTTGCTCCTGGATAGGCTTATGTGGAAACTCCACATAAGTCCTCCATCATATCTAAGGTATGACTTGTGGGAATATGGAGATTCAGCTAGTAGAACATTTGGGAATCTTTGGAAGGCATGGAGAGCAGGTGGCACGGATGTATAGATTTAGTGAATATTTATAAGACTGTGGGAGATGAAGAAACTACAAAGTTGTTATACAGGACAAATACTATATGTAAACAGATCCTATAATCAGCGCTTGTAAAACAAGAACATAATCTGGCAGTATTTTGTACATATAAGGCATCCTTTATAAAATGTAAGATGTAAATGATTGTTTTACTAATGGCTATGTATTCATTTACACATGCTTAATAGAATGGATTCTTACAGCAATCCATCTGCAGTTGTAAATGTTAATAAGTTGCTCTGCATCTGCAATTTTTCCAGAAGATAAGTGGTCAAACAGTTCATTGGAGGGGTCTTCCTAATCATTATAGAGCTATAAAACAAAGCAAGTGTTGTACTGAAGGAGTATTTTCCGCAAGTTTTCCTTATTAATAGCTTTTAACAACCTATAAACCTTATAAACAGGGATGTCATATAAGAAAGTGATACCAAAAATCCTTAAAAATGAGGATTTTAACTAAGAATTGCATTTTGCTCTTTTGTGATTTTTCTACATTATTAAAGAGTTTGCAGCAGAGAGAGGAAAGAGAGGTCATAAAAAATCTAATGACATTTGGTTCCTGACCCCCCAGTTTTCAGTTTCAGTTTGCTGCTATTTTAGCCAACAGCATATATCCAATGGAATTGTGAATGTATATACAGTAAATGCCTATATTTATTGATAATAGAAAACATTTTTAATAATGCTTTCATTACTTATGGATTTTGTCTCTACTTAATAAAGTAGTTATTCTTGTTTGTATAATGTCACTTGTGAAGCAAAAGAAGATGCTACAGTTTTCCATTTCAGGAAATACAGATAAAAAAAGAAGATATGATTGAGTGCTGCTGTACGGTGAGCTAGTTAAAATGACTAAAGTACAACCTAAAAGTATCTGTTTGCAATATTGAGTGGCAAACGTGTAATCAGTACGTTTGTAAAAAATAACCTGACACCCATATGGTTTGTTACACAGAACCATCTGAGAAGTTGTCCTTGGAAACTGTTTAGAAAAGGGCAGGGACATTCAAAAAAAAAAAAACTTGACAAGTGATTGGATGAACCATCTGTCTATCACTGTCTGGCAGCTGGATTTGTAACGCTGATTGGTCCAAACCACTGGTGGTTCGTACACAAGCGCATAACTTGAAGCCTGACAAGACGGATTCTTGCATGATCTCACGAATCCAGCTGCCTCGCAAGGTAATATAAAACACAAAAACTGTCAAAACAACAAAGAGAAGATACAGATACAAAAGCATGACTTACAATTTCTCAACAAAGTTGCTTACATGTCTCCTCTGTGCACTTACACGATGTATAGCCAATCACTTGTTTAACATGCATATTTTAAGAGATATTGATGGCTCATTCTAGGTGTGCATATATAGTTCATTTACATATTCATATATATAATTCACCACCTCCAAAGGCTCCTTGTTCTTATTGACAGAATGGATTTGTCTTTGACTGGGTATGACTTTGTGCCTGCTGCTGGAGCTAAATCCCCGAGCTCTCCTTTGTCTCCTCACGAGACAGCATCTAATGAAACATTTAAATATTTATGTGTTGAAACTTGTTTACCTCCCTCTGTCTGGTGTACTGTAGGGTGGATGAGGGGGAAAGCTGACTCTCACTCTGTTCTCTTTGAGCAATGTCCTTTCTCTCTTGTTTCACTCCTTCTCTCACTTATCAGAGTTGGTGAATAAATGAAGGTGAAGACAAAAGAGAGGAGCATTTTCAAAGACCAAGGTCAGACAAATGAAGCCATACATTATTTTTATTATTGTTTTCTGTCACTGCCTCACAATCCACCTTTTCCGTATGAATTAAAAAACAACTGATTGTGGTTCACAGGTTGTTTCTGAAATGAGACGCGAAGATAAAAGTGAAGGAGTGTGCACACACTCGCACATGTATGCATGCCATGTAGTGGTCTTAGATGTTCATTTCCAACACGGTGTCAATGACAAGGCCAAATCAATGCTTAAAATATAAACATCAGTTTGTGTACTCAAGGAAAAGGAAGTGGAAGATTTTTTTCAGGGGTTTCTCATGTCATCGTCTTGGCTGTTGATGAGGAGTCAAAAAGTTGCATGCTGAGGGTGTTTTGCAGCCCAGACGAAACTGAATCACTGCTAAATGATCCAAGAAAAGCACTGATTTTGTCACATGTGACTGACATTACGAGCCTGAGAAGAATGCAAAATACTGCAGTCCTCTCCTCCTTCCTACCATAGCATTTCTATGATGCCCCCTTAGAAAAAAAATCCACATAAAAGCAAAAGCACAAACATTAAGGAAATGCACTCCAAATCCAGAAACACAGCAATTACCACAACAGGTACAAGAGAGTGAACACAAAGATGAGAAAGAATTTGCTCCAATTATTGAAATTCTATGAATACTAAAACACACATAAAAGGAAAAACACACACGAAAATTGCTACAAAACAAACTGATACACTTGAGGTGCTCCAGACCGCTATGGGCGATCATAGAGCTGTTGGTTTAGACTTAGCTGTGGAAAAGACATTGTTGTTTTACTGTAAAATATTCAGAGATGAAAAGAGTAGTAGAACATTTCATATTTGATGAATATGTACAGTAGTAGAATTTAAAACATTTTCATTTTTTTGGACATAGATTGTTGATTTATCTAGAGGTTCAAGTTCCTTCTGGGCTGTCGCCACATGATCTTAATAACAGGACTAAACAAGCACAAAATGAAGCTCCTCAATTTAAATTTTAATAGAATATTGAGTGGAATGTGGATCTAACAAATCCCAGACTGGATGTTAAATCCACAGTCAGTGCACCTGTACAGTAGCCTGTATAAAGCTCAGTAAAATGCAGAGAATACTCACTTTTTTATAATGGATGATGTTACAATGGGTGATTATTTAAAAAAAAAAAGACTATAACCATATGCTTCTGCAGTTTATATTTTCAAATTATTTGTGATGTTTCCCTCAAAATTAAACTGGGCACACACAGTGAGGCATCAGAAGTCTGTCAATCATTTATCTGTCATTTATTAAATGCACATGTGTTCATGCCACACTGACCGTTTCACACTCTTGCAGCTCATGTTGCAACAATCATAACTAAAACTAATTAAAGCGATGGAAAATAGTCATCATTCTTCTCAGCCATTACAGTGGAAAATCAGAATTTGCAAGGATTCTTGGTGCTTTCCTGCCAACAACTGTCAATCAGCAGAATAGTGTGAAACTAGTTGCTTAAAATGGCTAAAATAAGCTAATAAGTCTTCAGAGCACAGCAATGGTCAAAATCTCCACAGGGTACCTTTTAATGTTTGTGTTGTGTTTGTTGTCTGTGTGTGGGTTTGGATTTGCAGCATTTTAAGTTGGAGTATATTTCTCTCAAAGGATAGGTGTCAGATTTTTTTCAAGTCTATCTAAATACAATGTTTTTAAAAGAGATATTGGTTGTTCGCTTTAATTATTACTTCTATTCAAACTTGTTTCGTCTAACTCGGCTGCTAAAGCTGAACTTTTGCACAGAACAAGGACTGTAGATTTTGCCAGAATGTCTTATATTATAGTTTTGCCGAGAAGGAATCTCCTGAGGGCTAGTATAGAGAGGCAGAATGATTACAGAAACCAACTTTCTCAATGAACATATTGCATGTGAGTATTGTACCAAGACACACTTGAAAAAACATACAAAACCTCCCCTCAAAAAAACAAACCTATATATAATGGTTGCGCTTTTACACTTCAAAGTGTTGTTGTATCTTTTGCATTTCTGGATTTTTGGTCTTCTTTGTGTTTGGTCCTTGAGGGCCACCATACTAATGTTGTAATGGATACCCTTTAATATCGCATTAAACAGTTAAATGGCACTTTTACGTTGGCGAGGCTCTATGTATTATTCAATGTCAGCTTGTATACTTGTATGCAAATGTATGTACATGAGATGCTAAAATGCTGCTTGTTATCACTTCCATGTGAAGTGCATGAATTGCTACAAAGTGGACGGGTACATCTGATGGCATAGAATACGTCCAATTTACATCTGCTTTGGTCTTTATGGTCTCTGAAAGCAGAGACTGGATCTGTAGGCAAATGGACTTTTGCGTTATTTTTATTATATTATTCTTTTTACATTATTGTTAGTAATAATGTGCTTACTATATCTTAATTATGATTTAATTCTTTATTTGTATAAATCTAAGATGACTGAAATGAAGTAAAGCTGGTGAGCTAGCAGGTGGACGTCATACAGCTGAAGTTGTTAAAACTCACTGCTCCGTCTTTACTGCCACTCCAGGATCTACCTGTGGGCTTTCTTCATGGTTGACCATATTGAGGTTTATTTCCTGTTTTTGCTTTTGCTGGTTTTAATGAAACGGTAAATAGCTTCATTTACACATTACTGCTTTTATCCAAAACGCTTTACATTGTTTTTCTGCTGCTCACTCACCCATTCACTGACACTCTCATGCACTGATGGTGAGAATTGGCCTTTATAAATGGTAGTGTCATTGAGTCATACAGTGCAATTTACCACAGAGACCACAAGCCACACAGGGTGGTAGCTTGCACCAGCAACCATCGAGAACAATTTGAGGTTTCAGTATCTTGCCTAAAGACACTTCGACATGCAGACAGGGGGAGTCAGGGATCGAACCACCAACCTTCTGATAAGCCACAATTATGTGTATCCACAACATGAATCAGACTCCTCACATCAAAATAAATATATAAATGTTCTTATGAACCTTGAAATATGGTGCCATTCTGTTACTGAGACTAGGTATATGAGCTGCAAACAGAATACAAGTGTCAATCAAGGCTGAAAATGAATGGAACACAGAATTGGCCTTTATTAATGGTAGCTTCCTTGAGGCAGAAAAGCATATTCGTCATACAGTGCAATTTACCGCAGAAACCACAAGCCACTGCAAATGGGTAGAGCTGAAAATGTGCAGTTGATTGGATTTCTGCAGGTAATGAGAGCAACTTGTCAGGAAAGGCATGTGAAAAACAGTGATCCCTATAAACCCCCCAAAACCAATAGAGGAGCCAGCATTGGTGAAGAAGTCAAGGGCAACTGCTTTTTTCTTGATTGTAATTCTTTTAAAAAGGAAATAAAAAATTTTTTTCAGTCTAGCATTCTCTAACATTCATTTACCAGGGCCATAGTGTTGTTTTTCTTATACTGTATATATGTATATGTATGAATGTATAGTTTTCTTTGTATATAAATATATTTGCCTCTTTGTTTTATTGTTTTATTAACCTAAAAAGCACTTTTAATTGCTATTGTATGAAATGGTGCCTGATCTGGCAATAAATCTTTCAGAATAATGAACATGGCAACATTAAGGTGGCAAATAAATTCAAATGTAGGTTAAAGATACGTAAAGACTCTGCATGTAACATAAAGTGTTGAGCAAACTCAATACTTAGTAACACTTGCTTAATTGTTTTTAAGTAACAAGTAGGGAATACTTTTTGAAATTCAGTAACAACATCACTGTTACTAATCCCAGTAGTACTGTTACAACAACATTTTGGGGGTTGGCCTGTTTGCTATTTTACATGATGGGATGGTTGATATCAGTTTAATCTCTGTGAGTTTAGCGAACAGACTGTCCAAGACATGCTAGTTTAGCACAGGAAGTAGAGGTGTGTGGATGCAGATAGTCTCCACTAATATGTGGAATATGAATTCTGGTAACTCCAAAGTTGTCTTAGTTACATGTCTGTTATGTCTTAGCTGGTTTGCTAATGTTAGCCACTGGATAGCCTACATTCAATCACCAGGGCTTTGTTTGACATTGGAGGGTGGAGACCTGCGAGCAGTCACTAAGGGCTAAGCTAGCTGTTGGTAGTCGGTAAATGCGTCCAAACTGAAGGCTAACTGCTTGTTAAACCACAGTACCTCACTTTCCATTTCTACATGTTAAATACAGAAGATGTGACGCATGTGTGGAGTGGGTGGGGTTGTTGTTGGCACACACAGTATGTCAGAGCTGAGAATTGTGAATGAAAGAAATGTAATGAATAATGTAACTAATTACTTTTTCTGGTGAGTAATTAGTAAAATAATGTAATTCCTTTTTTTCAATGAGTAATAAGTAATTGCATTTTTCAAGTAACCTGCCCAACATTGATACATTTTTTGATATGCTGTAGCTTTTCTTCAATAGAGATGCTTTTATAAAGTGTTAATATTAAAAGGTGCTTGACTGTACTTCTATGTAATTTCTGTATTTTTTTTTTTTTTTTCAGAATGTTGTCAGGCCATTTTGGAAAATACAGGAAATTACACACAAACTGAAGCAGATGTAGATGAATCTGAGAGGATACATTGGATGGTATATGTGTAACACATAATGATGATATATGACTGTGTAAGTGGATCTGACGATGAATTTTCTTTGAAGAGACACAGTGAACCTACTGTGTATGTATGTGTGTGTGTGTGTGTGTGTGCATGTGTGTGTGTATATCCTCACACACGGTGAGGCTAATGTGTCCAGACACCTTGCGGGTCCCAAAGTGACTCTTGCAGTAACAGATCAATCAGGGCTGGCTGAGTAGACAAGCTCCCCACGCCTCCATTGTGATACCATTATCTTCCATTTAGGAAGGAAAAGTCATATTGATTCTTGCCATTATGTCACTGCAAATTTGGCTCTATTTTGCTCTTTCCAAGTTCTCTGCTTTCCTGAGAGGCAAAGCTGAAAGCTATGGAACTTAGAAGAGTTTGTACACAAATAAATGGCTAAATGGCTTTAAGTGGCACAAAAATGTTTGAAGGTATAACAACACTGATCATAATATTGAAGATGATACTGTATGTACTGTATGTACAAGGCCACTACCCAGGAACCAGATTTTTTTTCATTGTGTAAAGATAACAGAGCCAGAACATAGCAGGAATGTTGATAAGGATCCTTTACATTTAGTTATTGAAGAGTTGTAAGATTCAAGATGTACTGAGCAGGATATTGTGCAACTGAAAAATAATATATAGTATTTTATCATCAAAAACATAACTCTAACAGCAACTATAACACAAAACTTCACTGGAATTATCGTTATTATTACTGGTATTGTGGTTGTTGTTCATTATAACTGGGTAGCAAGCAAGGGTTGTCCTTTATAGACTTAAACAAATCATATAATAGATTATGCCCAAGTTAATTTTTGATAGTTACAATAACCTGCCACCAATGAGCATTTCATTTTTATGTCTCAATTTATCCAGATTATCTATTTACCAGTATTCTTATATACTATATAATGCAAGCTACAAGCATTTTCCCACCATTATTTATGTCAACAGATTCAAAACTCTGTTTAAAACATGACATCTTTAATGATGCAGCAAACTGATACAGTGACTGAGAGTAAACACCACTGCGGAAACAACGAGAGTGAGGGGGTCTGGACCAGCTTTCACTGTCATTTACTTCTCTCAATGTCTGCAAGTTTATTTTTGATGTTTTGCTGCTGGCCTAAAAATCCCTCTAATAATGACCAGTTGCTGCCAGCTGTTATGGAAGGTGAAGATCCGATATTCTGAGGGGTTATTAGTTATTCTGAAAAGGCAAAATGTTTAAACTTTTGAGACAAACTATCAGTATCATTTTTCCAGTGAAAATCAGACATATGTTTCCAATGCTTACAATGCTTTTGGACAAACTACATTTGTCTAGTGCTAATTGTTACAGATTTATCGGCAATATGCTTAAATCAGCTGATGAAATCGCCCTGCTGATACGGTATATTGGTCGGGCTCTAAAGGCCTCACTGAACGCATTATTGACACACGTTATTCGATGCTCCTGTGGCGCACTGCGGACATCAGATTTGAAATGCCAACACCACAGAACCAACATAGGTTTGTCCTGTTCTTTGTATTTACTGCTGCATGAGTTGGATGCAATAAATGAATGAAAAGGAAAGAAAATACAGAGGAAGAAAACAAAACTAAGAGTGTCTGTAAATCATCTGTTGAGTGTTTGATGGTTATTTATTTGTCCTTTAGAATGTATCTGCCATGAAACAATCAGATAATAACGTTTTATTTCTCTCATTCACTCTACCGCTGCTCACTCTCCTGGCTCAACCACCACCGAGCTCTCTCTCTCTCTCTCTCTCTCTCTCTCTCTCTCTTGCTGGCTTGTGCTCTCAGCTTGCTCGCTCTATCTCTCTTTTTCAGCTGAAGAAAAAACAGCTTTGGTTGCTGGGTCCTCATATGACGTTCCAAAATTGAAACAAGGTCATAGTAGGGGGGGTCAAGGTAGTTTGATACGCCTCATAACCCTTTTGGTGCACGTTTGGCCATTTGAAACAATAGGTGTACTTCAAAACGCATGTGTCAGACGCTGTCAGTGCATTTGGGCCATTAAAGATAAGAAATAAAAAAAAGAAAAAAAGAGAGACAGCCACACAAGCAATGAGATGAATACTCACACTGAGGACCTTTTGACAGAATGTTTCTATTGATTAGCAATTTGTAAACAGCGGCAGTGCTTTTATCAAAATTTACAGTGGCCTCTGCACAGTAGAGTTTGGATTAGCGAAGAATGGAGACTGCAGTTGACCTGGAAAAGTGATGGAGGGCAGCTGTGTTGCCACAGAGGGGGGGTGGAGTAGGAGGATAAAGACGGAACAGAGAGACAAAGGTGGCGTTGAGGTTATACCGTACTTGCAGTACTGTAGGGACAGCGAAAGCCTCTCATAAACTGAAGAATACTGAACACTCCTACTGAAGTACAATGATTACAGTAGTCATTGATTATTAGACAGCCATTGCCAGTGAGTGAACTACAGCTGCTGCTTATTGTTCTCACTGCACAGCCACAAGGACACAACCTGCATACTGCTAACTAACATTACACACATCTTATGGTACTTAATTACAACATTGTAACTGATATGTAATTAATGGCCATAAGATACTGTATTTATAGCTTTGAATAGTGTCATCACAGTAAAGTAGGTGGCTGTGAACAGAGATACTGTATACTGTACTATTTTATATGTGAAATAAAGATGTTATATGTAAAGATTTATCAATTAAATGTTACATTGGTGCATTTACCTTTAGCTGAACAGAGTGCTTTGAAATGTTTTATATTGTGTTTTCTTAGGAAATTCAACATAGAGTTTGTTTTACAGAACAAAAAAAGGATGAGGCCACTGTTATTTTAACATAAGAGTATCATACTAATGGTTATATACATATACAGTATATTTGATGCAGCAATAAAAATAAATTAATGAAATTATTTACCAGCAGACTGTGTTGGTGTGAGTGTGTTGCTACAGGTAGATGGAAATTCAACAGTCAAAATTCAGTTAGGTGCATCTTTGGATTTTTGATCCAATAAAAACTTGTTTTACATAAAACATGTAGCTCAATATTTTCATTTGCATTTGCACAGTAACAGTGCATTCAATCACATGTATCTCTATCTGTTAGAATCTCACAACCAGGTTAAGGTACATACAGTAAATAAATCAAGAGACAGGAGTGATGCAAGTGTTTCTGTGCATGTGCTTCTCTGTCCAAAATGTTTGTACTATATAATAGTTAAAGATGTAAGCAAAGCAGGGAGGGCCAGCAGGGGACGGACTGGTGAACTGGGATGCAGCTCCTGGGCCGAGCAACAGCTGGCGTCACCCCAGCATGTACACAACATGTTTAGCATTGCTAATCACTTTAAATAGTCACATTTGAGAGCCAAACATAGACTAGTTTGATTGTTTGGATGACCTGAGTGCAGCATGGTTCTTACCTTTATGAAGTCATCTTGAGTGGAGGAGTTTTCATTTGAGATCCAGAAAACAACATGCTTTCTATGACTCATCATCATTGTGTAAAAAGTTTTTCGCAAGCATCAAGATTTTGAATATTACCATTCATTTCACATTATTCATGTCTAAACATACTACCTTGAACACCGTTAATTGAAATAATTTCATCTTTATTCTGCTAGAACATTATGCAGCTATAGAGATGTTGGTGGTGAGTCAAATGAATGAATGGGCATATCAGGCAAGTGGGCCCAGCTGTGTACCTGAATGGAAGGTCATGAAAGCAGCTCCATGAATCACCTCAGCAGGGTTAGCCTGCCACAGATCCCCATGATTTATCCCTAGCAGGAGAGACCAGCCATGAGAGGAGGTCAGATGCATATAATATGCAGCCGAGTACGCACATACAGTGTATTCACCTGTATCTGCCTGTGCAGCGGGCACACACAAACGTGAAGCCACGTGCCCTCAAGAATGCCTAACTGCACACACGTGCAAACATACAGACAAACACACACAAATGTGGCTCTCACCCCCAAGGTCATTAGCGGCCCAGCTATCCCCCTTGTTTGCTCATAACCAAGACAAACTGCCAACAAAAGGCTGATAAGCAACACTATCCATCTTTAGGGGCGTTTGGCGGTGCTAGTTGATTTAAATGGGTGCTAAGCAGTTGCAGAGGACAAGGTGGGGGTGAGGTGACTCTAAGCTGAGGACTGGGGAAAAGAAGGTGATAATGCGATTCCGCAGGAATTCCCTTGCATGGTGTCAATTGGATTAGATGCAAAACCAGAACGAAGGGAGCATTATTCGAATTTGCACACTGGATCTGATATTTTTTTACAGTTTCTTTTGACTTCTATAAGCTCTAACCCTGTCTTTTATTATACGGACCAAAAAGTAAGAATGTAAGTTTGGGCATTTTATATACCTATTGATATTTTTCTCTAATTGCTTTAAGGTAATATGTTTCAAAATTACGATTCACACTTTGTTCTCCCACGGATTATACACTAGGTGTACAGTTTTTACAGTAATGCTTTTGTACTTAGTAATTTCCAGATCTAATAAATAAAACAATGTATTAAAAATGCATCAATATGTTTTTTTCTTATGGGTATGTCTTTATGAAGATGCCTATTCACACATCTGGCAGACACTGAGCAACAATGAAAATCATTTATATGGCGTGGTGTTTCTGGCCACCTGACGAATGTAAGTACAATAATAATTCAGTCTCCACCAACTCCTGAGAAAAATATCTGTCTCTTTAGCTAACAAATGCTCTACTGTGCTACTACACCAGCTAGATGCTAACTTTGTCTGTCTACCATATTGTGCTGGCTAGATAGTATACAGCAGGTTTGTCAGAGCTTTCTTTCTTCATAAAAACATTTCCTGCTACAGCTGGAAATGAGTTTGATGAAACAAACAGTAAATGTGCAGGCAGAGAAAAAAACATGAGTGGAATGATGGTAAAACACTCCGTAGAGCTGAGGGGAAATGAGTTGGGTGATAATTCTTTATCACCACAAGCAACACCTTCCACATTACATGTTGTCATTTCACCCACTTTTTTGTACAACAACTTTAAAGCTGTTGCTTTAAAGATAATGAATATCTTGATTCCACTGTTGTGCAACTAAAGCAATAGTTTTATTTGTAATTCTGCAGAAATTCTTTTAAGTAATAATGCACAGTATTTCAGATAAATTATTACTTCACTCTTTTTAAACTATAAAAGTAAACATAAGTGAATGTATGTGAAAATCAGTAACACTAGTCCAAAGAAGTTTGATACAGTAAAACTACAACTCATCGATGCATAGATTTCACACACTATATTCCTGTTGATATTTGGATATTTGACATCCCAATATACCTTTGTTTTGACAAAAACAGGTAGATTTTTCAGGGGATTTCTTTCCTCACTGTCTTCTTAGTGTATGAAGTTTCTTTTTTATTTTTGCAAAACACCATCCGCTGAAGAAGACTACAAGAATGAACATTCACACTCAAATATCAATTGATTTATGCAAATATTTTAATTCAGGTGTAAACAGGTGATGAATCATGTCACTCACAAGCAAAATTGTAGCATTGTCTCCCAAAGATACTATTTACAGAAAACAAATCTGCAACAACGCTCCAAAATAGAAGTGGATTTGAAGGATAGGACAGCTCAGAGCAGCATGTAATGAGCTTTACATATTAATTGGTTAAATCCAGTCACAGTGCATCTGTGCGTTTAACTTCCCCATCAGGTTTCTTCTTGTGGTTCTCACCGTAGCTCAGGACATTTCTCCACTCTATTTTGAAGATTTCCAGTCCGTTTGACACCATGCGGGCATGCAACTAGACAAAATATGCAATATGGGAAAAATATCAAACAGGTAATTAATTTATTTAACTGTCTCCTATGTCACTGCACTGCTTACCTGCTGTAAAACCTGCTGTTGAATCTCCTTGCTGTTCATGTCAGCCACAGACCAAATCTTAATCTTCCATATTGTTTGTTTTGTCACCTCTGTGGCATGAAACACATAACACACAAAAAGTAAAAACATGAGCATTTTACATGCTAATAGAAACATGCAGTGTTTTTATGTATTCACCTTTGAAACAGAAGAAAGGTATCGTCAATTCACTCTTTGCACTTGTCCATTTCCCAGAGTTAGCGGAAAAGGCTCCAAAGAAGTGATTTGACAAGCGCTTATTAGGTTGGTCAGTGTCCCAGTTAGTGAAGGTGGAGGTGCTGTTGTCAGACCAGAAGGCCCAGGGTTCTCTGTAGAGGCCGATCCATGCCGACCCAACCTTTGATAACTTCAAAGTGAGTTGGATGTTGTCATTCTCCTCTTTGTTTCTTATGCTGGCCAGGTCTCCGTGGTGCTCCCTGCAGTAGGCCTGAGCCACCGACCAGATTTGTTTCTTCCTCACTAAGACATAACTTGTGGTACTGTTGGCTTTGAAAAAAATTGAGACAGAAGCGAGTGTTAAAACAGATGCATAATGACAACCATTCTCCTTTATAAATGCAGGATAATTAATGTTTATTCATACCATCATAACAGACGAAAGAACAGGAGCTATTACAGGGTAGATCGTTCAATTGCATTTTTTTATTGAAAGCTACACAGTACTGATTTGCGTCTTTATTGTTTGGTTGGCCTTGAAACCAGGTCGTAAACTCAGCCGCTCTGTCAACATAAAATTCCTTGTCCTCCATTGACCACCTCCAACTATTAATGTCATCATAAAGCCCTATCCATATAGATCCATCACTTTTGCCTCTTTTGTTTGCAAGAGTCAGAAGTCTTTGGTTGTCGTTGTTGTTGTCGATGGTGGCCAGGTCAGTGAACCTCTCTCTGCAGTAAGTCTGAGCATCAGTCCAGCTCTTTTCCAGGTCCACGTAGTGGTATTCTCTGCTGAAGTAGGCGGAGAGAGTGGACAGCCCTGACAAGACATATTAAACAAGAGCTTTTTTATTCTATTTTTATTAGAAATATGGCAGATTTTTAAAAGGGAAACATTTACGTAGTATTAGAATGATTTCAGATTACACAGATCTGAATGCTCATTTATCATGCAACTTAGTCCTACTCACAGGGAAAGGTGAGAGTAAACCTTCAGAACAACTTTCAGGAGATCACATGATTGATCACATCTATGCTCAGAGGAGGAATAGTCAATCAGACATACAAGCAAGTGTCTGTCAATCAAACAGATAAGTTCTTAACCTATAAAAAGGGGAAAATAGTATCACAATGTCAAGTGCAGACAAGATGATTGGAAAGTGATTGCAAACAAAATCACTGCCAGATTTATCCTTGCTTGCAACACTACAGAATGCAAAAAAGAAATGTTGTAACATCCTATCAAAGGTGCATGTGGAGACAACACACATTTGAAAGCAGCAGTAAGCTAAAACTACCCAATTCAGAATGTTGAATGTTGATTCAGATTATGTGTTGTTCATCATGACCAATAATTTATTGTACAGCCACTTCAAAACATGTTTTAGAACAGCTCCCAACCTTTTATCCAGTAATTTGCTAGAAAAAGGGTACAAGTTTTAAAAATAAACCTCATTTTGTGTAGCAGAAATATGTTTTTCTGGTTTGTGCCCTGTCAACCATCTTGAGACTCTGGGTCCTAACCCCCAGGATGGGAACCACTGTCAGATGTGTCTGACTCTGTGCTGCAGCCAGTTCCTGAAAAGCTACTCTTAACCATCCTTTGGAGCTTTTTTTTTTTAAAGTCAAAATAAATTCAATAAATAGCTTAGTAAATAGTGAAGTGACTTTTATCTTTTACTTAAGCCCAAATTTTCACTTTTAACAGTAAATATAGGCCCTGGAATAAAAAAAAAAATCTTTCTCTGGGTAGGTATTTTCTCTAATCATGACTACACATCACATCATCACTTGAACTGAGCCTCAACATCTCAAAATGCCATTTTTATATTCATAGATCTCGTGAGCATGAATCTCTACATTTTGCCTTTTCATTGTATAATTTGTAAAGACAGAGGGGAAAAAATGCAATCACACTTAAGGACCCAAATGACATCAGTATGTCTGAAAGCTGCAGTTATTAACATTGCTGACCTGAGAGCAGTAAGATGACCAGTGTTGCTTCTTCCATTCTTGGCTTCATTCACTGTATAATGGATATAATTACCTTCATTATTAACATCACCATTGCTACTTTGCTACTGTCAAACTTATTATTATCAACCACATAATCATCTTTATCACCATCATTATCCAATATTAGAATTAATTGCCAGTGTTCTATGCGGTGAAGATGTTCACAATGACTAAATATTCTATTAATGCATTATTTCAATTTCTAAATCTCCTCTCAACAAAAAATAACACTACTATTTACTAGACACAAGAGGCAGTTGACTAAAGATTCCCAAAGACATAGCAACTGTAAGTAAAAATGTGTACTTTCAACATAATATCTACATTTAAAAGTTAAAATGGGGAAAATCAAGTGAATGAAACTCACCTGACAGGAGCCTCTGCTCTTCCTCTGACAACACAGTATGTGGAATTGTCTCAGTGATACAGATCATTTATAAGGATCAGCATGTACCTACAGGGCGGGACTAAACAGTCTTCAAAAGTGTAATGAGGTATAAATTAGTGTCAAAAAGGAGGTGGTTTACAAATATCCACAATAACTTTAATTGTTGGATTTTTTAAAAATTTACACCTTCTTCTACACAGTAACGTAAATCATAAATCATAGAATTGGGATGTTAATATAAAAATACAAGAAAATTACAAGTAAATTGGGTATATCTGAAACAAAAAGCAGTTTTTAATTGTCTTTTGGACTTTGAGTATGGCAATGTTAATTTTCTGCATTTAATGGTTTGTTTTGTAATCCACATGTATTTTAATGTGTTTGTCAACCATAGTATATTCAAACTCAGTCTTTTATCAATGCAGCCCAATGCAAAGTGTAGGGAAAACGGAATTAAAGTTTTATTCAAATCCTACAGTAGATGTAATGCAAACAGACACAGGTATCTTGGACCTTTTCAGAGGAACAGTGAAAGTGATGCAGTGAGCAGAAAGCAGGAGAATGTTTTAATAATGAAGTATACTGAGAAAATTTAAAGCACTTCATTCCATTAGAGTCATTACAAACAGGAAGAAAGCCAAAAAGAACGTGAATGGTAATGCTTTAGATTACGGGCCACAATGTACAGGGTAATGATTCCAGTTCCCATGGTATACTAGTACAGTAAATACATACATGTAGGAACAAGGGGACGAGATGTGAATATACTGAATAAGGGGATAATAATCTGGGAATTAAAAAAAGAATCTAAGTATTTTTTAAGCAATGGGTATCTATTCTACAGTGTATGTATGACCTACTGAGCAACAACTTTTTCTTTTTTTCTTCCTCTTATTTTCACATATACTGTAGCGTGATCTTCAAGTTTCAAGTAACCCTGCATTCAGTGGATTTTCATTTTCACCTCGAGTGATCTCCTTTCTCAAAGGAAAAAGAAGGCCACATTTCAGAGAGCTGTCCAAATTCAACTTGTTAGCACAGAGGGTGACATGAAGGCTTTTTCCTTTCACCTTCCGCTCATTTTGGAGCTGACATCAGTTTGGAGTGGCCATCCAAACATAGCTACAGGTGGAAGTGGTGAAATTCTTTCAATATGGAGTAAGATGCCAATCATAACTTTAACAAATTACTGTGCAAAGACAGAAAGATGGGTGCAGACCTGTGGTGTGCCAGTCCTCACAGGTTCAGGGCTTATTACATCCTTCAATAAACATAGTATATTCCAGAGTTGTTCGACCTGTTCATTTTTAATTTTAATGTCTGTTGAACATATTACAGTTGAAAAAAATAAGGGTCTATTGCCAGACAAGTTATTCTGTGCCAATCTATATGCGTATACATATAGTGTATTAAATAAAGATATTACTTAGTGAGACATCTTCCTCTTGGTTCCTTTAATGATGATCTACTCTGTATACAGTACATCTATGTAGTTCTGCCAAACAAACCAGCTCATTTGAATCCTCTGGTTTATGTCTTTCACATTAGTCTCTAACAGAAGAGAAAACAAAAGCACAGGACAAAAGCAGAGTTTGATATGTTTTTAAAGTGTGTAGTTGCAAGGTAGATCAGGTGATGATATAAGATTTAATCTTAGATTAGTCACTACTAATCCACATCGTTAGTCACAGATTAGTCCACTGTCAGCTTCAGTGCACAGCAATACAGAGAAAGTCATTAACATTTTCATTGTACATAAATGATGACATTGTGATAATTGCATCCAAACTGATTACCACAGGCTATATTTTAATGAGAATTTATTACCTCCTGTAATTTATGAACTTACATAAGACACATAGCTTCTGATCATTTTTAAATAACGTGCTAACTATTGTATAATGTATGTGTACAAATATGTAATATTTTAAAGTAACTAAGTAAATCTTACTAAGAGTTTGAGTAAGTTAATAATAGAGTATTTACTGTACTGCAGAGTTATAGAGCTTGCAGGTTTGTTAAACTGTAAACTGTGTTTTTACTGTATATTTGTATTCTTGGTCATGTGAGCCTTGTTGTGTTTGCTTTTATTTCATTAGAAAAAACGTTTTACTGTAAATGGTAGGACTTGCTGCTTAATTTAGCAAGGGATGAACTGAACCTTAGAGAAATGCAAATCATAGGGAAAAAAGAGATAATTCAAATAAGAACACAAATACAAACAAGCATAGGCAACATAGTTAATGAACTAGAGATGAAAGCCAGGGAAAGGTGGCACAGTGTGCCTGTGAACACTCAGTCATACCAGTGTGTGTACACAGTTCTGTGAGTATTGTGTAACATGCTAACATGCAATACAATCATTGTGTTGTTTGTTCAGAGTTGATTGTAACCAATTTATTTTGTACTCTGACAAAGAACTAGAGATCTTAAATATTTTAAGAGCCTCTGGAACTGATAGTGATATTGTACAAGTAGAGTAAAATATTATCTGCATATAAAGAGACTGTATGCTTTGTATTTTCAATAGTGATAGGGGAAACTTCTGGATTTTGTCAAATAATGTGTGCTACAGGTTCTAGTGAAAATAAAGCAGAAGAGAGGTGGCCAGCGTGGTTGTAATACTCATGGACTGTCAACAAGGATGGAGTCTAATAGTCTGTTAGGATGTTTGAACTACTTAACATGAATCATGTCAATCAAAGAAGAACCAAAACCACTTTGTCCTGTTCTTCTATCAGAGGGTTAGTATGGAAACATTTATTTTCAAATTCTTGTCAGCCCTCATACATATCCTCGGTCATGTCTGTAGCAGATGGTTTTATCGATGGGTTACGGTGGGGTCTAAAAGGTCACAGTGCCTTTTCCCAGTTTTTTGTACTAAGCGCTAGTCTTATGTCTGGTCACTTAAAAGTTTCAATATGAATAAGACTGTATTGTTACTTTAATATGTCTTGTTTCAAGCAATAAGTAGCTTTGACCCCTGATGCAGTCATAAAGAGTTAAGGCTGCAAGAGTGTGATCTCAAACTGTAAAGGTTCTGTTACTCCTTGAGGCCTGTGTTGCAGCTATTGAGACCTTTCTGATGTCAGACAAAGTGGACTACACATAAAAAGACAAGAAGGGGAAAAAGGCCCAGTGACACATTCTAATGGTTAAAAGCTGAATGGTGTTGAGGTTTCACAGTCTTTCAAACCCAGGGGAGTAAATCAGTAAAAATGTGTATAAATAAAGGGATTCACTATGAAAAGACTGGCACATAATTCAGTACTGACAGAAAAAAGGCAGAAATTAATCCACTCAAATTAACACCAAATTAACACAACAAGTTATTGCCTACTTATTCAAATTTAATTTCGGGTGCAAACAGCCATGCAAGTGCACTCACACATGATCAAGCTAGTAAAACAAAAAATTAACATAATTTTGAGAGTTTGATTTTATACTTATTAACATTTGGTTTGGATCAAGTCAAGACAGAGAGAAATCAAATAAAGCACAATCGCATACATGTGCACACATACACACACACTAGAAAACAAAGACCAACCCCCTGCAGACACCGAGGGCAAGCATGCAGGCAGGAATAAATCAGAGCTCCAGCCAGGCAGATGAGGTGTATTTCACACTCAAGGATTGGCCTACTCTGAGCAGCACCAGGGATCATTAATCTCTTGGAGCAACACATCCTCATAATGAAACAAACACATAGGTCGATTGTACCTGCGCTCCAGAACGACTCATAGGAGCATTTCCAGAACGACCCATGGGAGCGTTTTCTAATATGCGGCTTCTATTAGCAGTAATTGTAAAAAAATAATGATGTTTATGGTGTGACAACGCTGTGGTTAAGGTCTGGTTAGGTTTAGACATAAAAACCACTTGGTTAGGGTTAGGGAAAGATCATGATTTGGGTTAAAATGCTCACTTGAAATGTGATGTGGGTTAAAGTTACTTCCTTAAAGTTTTGCAACCTTTGTCATCATGGCGACAGTAAACATCACAACAATCAAAGTTACGTTTTCTAAAAAAACTGTCCCAACTCGCAGTTGGAAACACGACCCTGACGAAGCGAACAGTGGTCTCCTGCAGCTAAGTCCACTTTTTGCCATCTAACTCTCTAGCCATCCAGCCAACCTGCCTCTGCCTAATATGAAAATTTGTCACCTTATATTGACGTTATCTGAACTTCCCTTGGTCATTATTACTACTACCGCTAGATGGTGTAAATGTAACTATATGGTAATTTTTGGCAGCTGAGTTATCAACCTATACTGTTGTTTTTCTTGTGAGGACAGGCTGCTAGGAGACAAGCCCTCTGGCCTGGAGCTGACACAGGTAGACCTGAGCCGGCTGGGCTCGGGCCACGGGTTTACAACACTAATGGTCTCATTGTGTTATCAGTTGTCAGATGGTACAGAGCTGATGCTGTTGACCTAGATGGAGGTGTACCCCAGCCAAGAGCCACAAGCCCTCATGGAGCAACAGCAGCAGTGTTTGAGCTGGATCTGGGGCTGGACTGTCACTGGTTGGATCTGGACATGGAGATAAGGCTGCTAGGGCAAAGGTTGGGGCTGCAGCATGGGACTGCTACCCAAGGGAGCTGTGTTGAGCTCATTATTCAAAGGAAGGTACATCTATTATTTATTAGTCTTTACTCATTTAAAAAGTAATTTCCTGATTTCACTTATTATTTCTCTGGAGCAGTAAATGTTCTGACTCTTTAAAGTTGCCAACTTCATTCTCTTTTCACTTCAGGATCTCAAGCAGCTTAATCTGATGATCAGTGAAGACCAGTAACTTTGATTTGTAAGGCTCTAGATCAGTAAAATCATCTTAATGGGAACACTTTCTACATTCAGAGAGTAAACTGGACTTTCTTCTCTAACTCTAAGCTCAATGAGGTTGAGATATCTAGTGGCAGTCCTGTGTCAAATGAAAGCAAATTATGATGAAACTGAATTAAACATCCACAGTAAAAGCTAAATGAAGTGAAGAGTGAGAGATTTTTCATCATACCAGATGGTACAGCAAAGAAATCAGAACTTCTAAAATCAAAAACATTATATGTAAAACTTGTCTTACTTGAGTCTGAATAAGAGCTTAAATGTTGAGAGTTTAAATGTTGTAAATCAAACCAGCAATGCCTGAAGTTAAAAGTAGTTTAAAACCAAATACATCATGCTATCACATTATATCCTACTGAAGGCAATAAGGCAACAACTTTAAGATTTATCAGTGTTTATTATATTTTGCTGAAATTGTCTAACTCAGCCTGACCCTTTGTTGCAAATGGTTACACAGTTAGATTTTAACTCAGGAGACTCAGAAGCAGTTGACTGATTTCTCATTCAGCATAATGCATGTGTTAAACTGACTTGTTTGTTTAACTGTAATTGGCTTCTGCATGAGATGAGAAGTGGCAAAATTATGTTTATGATGGCAGGTTAAGACAGGCAAATTTAGTCCAAAAAAAAAAATAAATCACATTTGGCATGTCATCAGATGCTGTTGAATACAGCACTGCAGGCAGATACCAGCACACTCATCCAGCTCCAGGTGTGTTTGTTCAGCAGCGTCTATGCCAGATGCCAGAGGAGCTTTCCAGTCACAACTGGAGCAGACACAACTCAAGAGTTCCTCAGAGCGAGAAATAAAAACCAACACTACTGCTGACAGCAAAAATAATTAACTTGAATTCAATCAGATGATACTGTTGAACAGTTGTTCACTGTGCTAAATTAGTAGTACCACCAGACAGTCTGCTACTCAAATGTGACTTCTGTGATTTCTGATTACAAACATGCCATTTTGCCTATGAAAACAAGGCTTGGGAACAATTGTTCATCTGATTGCTTTTTTACAGTTAGAAAGTGAGTTTACAAAAGGGACTAAATTGAAAACATAATTTGGTTCTGTGTTCATGGTAAATCAGTGACCCTACAGATGGTATCTTCCTTCCATATAACTGGCTGGCTTTTCTACATAACTGACTTAATCATTCACAGTCACAATAAATAATGAACCCACTTTGGTCAAGACTACAGCAGTACTTTAGTCCTAATTCTTATAATCCGTGCCAGGCTAATTCTTGCTAATTCTTCAGTCACTTCCTGAAGTCTTGTTGACACTGGGAGATTGCTAGGCAACCAATGGAGGCTTCAGGAAGGGTATACTACCAGATACTAAATAGTTTGTCACATTTCCCCCTGTAAAACTACTAAAGTGTCAGTTTTACATTTGAGTTTATAACGACTTAAACAAAAGAGATATAATGTCCGAGCTTTAGAGGTGCTGGCAGGCTAGCTGTTTGCCCATTTCTAGTCTTTGTGCTAAGTTAAGCTAACCATCTACTGGCTGCAGTCTTGAATGGACAGATATGAGAGTGGTAGAGATCTTCTCATCTAAAATGAACAAGCATATTTTCAGCACTATTTCTTTATGTTCAAAGCTGGAGGTGGGAGGCGATTAACCTTGCTTAGCATAGAGACTGGAATTAGGGGGAAACATCTAGCTTTGCAATGTCTGTTCAAAAAAAGTTCAAAAACATGCCTACCAACACCTCGAAGTCTGACTAATTAACACATTGCATCTAATTTGTTTAATCCATCTATAATTGGAAATGTAAAAATTATAATTTGTTGTTTTACAGGAAATCATGCGCTGAAACAATTTCTCGGCAAACAACAGCTGGGCACAGTGACTTGCTGGAGTTTTGTTGTCATCATGAGTTTGTCAGGTGGTACAGTCGTGCATCATTTAGAGACTTATGCCAAAACCTGAATTTAGGCTCCAGGTTTAATGCAAAGACATGAGACTGCATCAAAATCATCATCATCATCTTACTTAAAGTAAGCATGTTTCAAAAAATGTTGAACTATTTTGTTACCTTATAACAATAATGTCTCTTTATGATCATTTTCTATATTTGACTTGTGCTTGTACTGTAGTTTTTATATTATTTTAGCCAACAGTCTAGATGTCTTTCTGTTCCGATATCTTCACAGGGTGTTGTTTGGGAGAGAGGTAAGCCTATGACATGATGTGTGTGAATTAATTATCTATTGGGCCTTGTGTTTGCACTCAAGGCTGGTGCCTGTTTGTTTGAACTACATACACAAACGTGAATATGAAATTATCTAGACTAACAGGTTGAATAACAGGACACAACCGTATATGAAGACTGGAGAGGGCTTCAGTGCAGACTGGGTGAGTGGCACTAAGCAGTAATGAGGGTGGAGAAAGTGAAACAGACATTATTCTTTGGGGTGACAATGGTATAATCATATCAATGTTCCCTGCAGGCAGAAATACAGTACAAACACAATATTGTACAAAGACCAAGAGATGCTTAAATCTCTGGGATATTTTTACCAGTCTCCTATTTTAGAGAAGTGTCTTCATCATCAAGGGTAACTGGGACAATGTCCTTGCATGACAGTGTTATTTATGACCTGGCTTGATAATCTACAGCAACAACAACTGACAGAGCCTATATCATGTACACTTCCTAAAGTCAGCTCATTGTAAATCCTTTACCTAAACTTCTGAGTCTGTGTGCAGTGTGCATTTGAAAGTGGGTGCGGTAGCCTATATGTGTGCGCGTGCATGAGTGAAGAATGGTGACTCACAAAGTCAAGCCAGTGTAATACAGTTACCAATCCCCTTAAAAGCTCTCAGACAGGTTGCAAAAATACCACAGAATGAAATGTTCCCTGCTTGGATTAATAAAAAGCACAGCAAAGGGAGTTCACATGAGCACATGTGATGTTCATCGAGGTATAATTCACACCAGCCCCGAGGAGATATGTATAACACTGTCACACCAATTTGCCCATTCTCTCCTCCACTCCCCTCCCGCTGTACTCGCATCTTCTTCCTCGCCCACCCTCCCCCTCCTTCTTCCATCGCAGCAAACAGATGGAGGTGTCAGTGGATTTCCACCTAAACACAAGCCAGGGCGGAGCCACCGGCCTCATTTGCATGTTCTGGAGTGAGGAGCTGTCTGTTTGGGTCACAGAGGTTTCTCTGCTGACCCAGCTGCGTGTTCTGTCTGCACGGAGAGGTCAAGGGTAGGTCAGCGGTGACAGGGATGGAAGCTCTGTTCTGCCTTTCTATTACTGTAACCTCTGAACGCACCTTTTGTTCTTGGTCTTTTAGTGCGGTTAAAAATAAAGCACTGTTTCTAACTTAAAGCAACACTTCACCCCAAAAAATACTTTCCTGGTCTCATTTATTCATCCTGCAGTGCTGCTTCAGAATTTTAATTTACAGAATTTACACACTTGTGATGTTAACAGAACTGGTTGTTAATTTAGACTAGGGAATGGTATGGATTCTTCTCAGCTGATACTGGCTAATTATAGAGGGTATTCATGTGATGCCACCATGGCTGTCACTCCCCTACTAGGTGGCAAATGTGCAAAGGTTAGCATCTGCCACTGTGGATTCTCATGGCGAAAAATGGTAAACACTGCTAAAATGGTAGTTTCTTCAAAAACAGATTTAGAATGAATGTAGGCAAAAAACCTCAGAGACAAAGAGAAATCAGAAGAGTAACAATGTGACAAGAAACTTTCTAAGCTGCTGTGTAATGCTTAACTAACCATTTATTTCTTTCTGAGAGCATATGGAGCTGGAGCTGGGAAGTGATTAGCCTGGCCTAGCATAAATAGTTAACAGTGTGTAACTCCCTTTAAACCACAAATTACCATTTTGCATTTTTGTTTGTGTACAGTTTGAACAAATAAGATATTACATGTTAATTAGTGAGCTTTAGAGATGTTGGTATTTTTGAAATTTGGAGAGAGCTAGCTGTTTCCCCCTGCTTCCAGTCTTTAAGCTAAGCTAATTGCCTCCCGGCTCTAGCTCCATGCTTTTCTCTTTTATGAATGAGTATATTTTCCAAAAATGTTTAACTATTTCCTTTAAAAAAAATAACTGTAGAACCAGACATTACATGCTTACAGACTTTGGTTGGTGTGATGTTGCTTCCCCAGTTATTTGTGACATATGTACAGTATGTGCATTAGGAACAGAGCTTTCCGTAAGCACCCGCTGCTGGCCAAAGAGCCGACATCTCATTTAAATCCAGCAGGCTACTTTATTATATTATATTTTTGATTCTAATAGAATAGTTTTAATTAACAGGTTGTGATTTGCTATGTGTATACATTTATGACCACGAGCCTTCACTTCAAAACAACGCATGATGATGGAGATATGTGCCTATCTGTCTGTATCAGTCCCGCCCTCACATGCTCTATATGAATGTGTGTGTGTGTGTGCTCAGCTGAGAAGTTGTGTCCTGCAGAGTAGAGAGCAGATAGTCATCTTCAGTGTTTGACAAATATTATCAAAATAATTAATGACAAAACACATTAAGAATTGCATTGATTGCACAGACAGGGGACATCCTCATTAGATGGGCTACTTCAGAAAACACTGAAAAACACCAGTGGCAGCAATTTGCCAATTGTGCAGTAACTATTAAAAAGTCCACTGAGAGCGCTGCATTTTCCATATATTCCACACAGACATTTATGGGCTTAATGAATGAACAAATTAATGAATTATCTTTATTATATAAGTTGCAAATACACACTAAAACAGGCAATGCTGTCAAAGTAACAGTACATGTAAAATACATTAACCATTATTGTGGCTTGTCTTAATAAACCATACAGTGCAGGTGTCAACCAATAAATAAAAAATAATGATTCTTAATTACAAAAGTTCTGATCAGTCAGGAATAGGTGTGGTTTTAAATAAAAATAGCTATTTATAGACAATTCAGTATATGTTTACAATCTGAACTCATTGAAATATGCAATAATTAAGATCAGTGGACCCCTGGACCCCTCTAAATGTCTACTTTTTCCCACTGGCTGGCTACTTCATATCCATGTGAAAGCCAATTTCTGGCCACATTTAAATGTCAGCATGCCCCAGACTGTCTGGAACGGATCACTGTTGATTGTTGATAGTGCCCTTTACTTTTTTATGTTTTATTAAAAGGAAAGATTTGTTTCTTTTCTTCTTGATATCACATCTCTTTGCATACATTGCAGCCATAACATTTACTGATGATGAGGGAGGCATCACTTTAAAATCTATGACAATGCATTCCATCTGAACTGATTACTGTTAAATTGTACCTTAAAGCAATAGCCAACCTTATAACTTGAACAAATAATGTTAAATAAAAGTTCTCAGCCAAAATGTTAAATGCATCAGAACCACCCACCTACATAATTTAATGCTCTCAGTGGACTACCGGGTCCTCTGTATGCTCCATGTGAGCATCTCACAGGGTTTCTCGGCTGCCCCTACCTGACTGAAAACACCCTGGAGATAAAAGGGGGGTGGAGGCAAATACATCCTCTCGCAAAAGGGTCAGGCAAGTCGACGTGTGCCTCCAGCTCTCATGTGGGACTGCTGTTCCGTCTGTGCCCAAGGTTCCCCCAGAATCCATTTGCAGACCGAGTGTGGATTTTTAAAAGCGTGTTTTAGTTATTTAACAAGCTCTGTTGGTTTGCTCTTAGTTCTTCAAGGCCATAGTGGTTCACAGCTACTGTCTTCTTGTTGTTGTCATGTGTCTTTTCTCTTGTCTCTTCCTCGCTGTCCTCCTCCTGCTGTCTTTTGTTCTTCCTCTGGATCCATGTGTCTGTCCCATTGATTATACAAACAGAATAGATCTCCTTTATCCACCTCCTCCTCAAGCCATTCCTTCTTCTTGGTGTCTGCATTTCCAGAAGATTCATTTTATGTATGTGAGACTGTGCTGCCTTTTTTTTTTGTTTTTAAAGCTCCTTCACCTAAAAAAAAATCTTTTCTTTAACTTTGCCAGTGGTATCTACTAAAAATATTCAAAAACTAAGCAAAAGTAAGTTAACGCTGCAGATCTTGTTTTTGCTGCGGTGGTTGAAATTCTCACCTAACGGCAGTCACTATAGGACATGTAATCAGAGTGTGTTGAAGAGAAATTGAAACATGAAACTGGAAGAGCTCAGTGAAACAATGCTTTTCATCTTAGTGTTTATTTACTCTTTAATAAGGTTCCCTGACATTCTCCTAATGCTTTTGCTAGCTTTAGCTGCACAAACACCTCTGCACAAAATTAATTCCCAAATGTTTCTTTTGATCAATTTATTGGAAAGGTCCACATCTCTCCGGGATGTGTATGTTTTGGTCAGTGTAAAGGATAGGTTCACAATATTTCAAGTCTGTCTTATAAAATGGTCAGGTGCACAAATGATCACCGAAAGAGGTTTTGCTCGCTGTAATCATTCCTCCTGTTCATACTGACTATTAGAACATCCCTTCCAAATCTGCTAACAATGTCAGTGATGGGAGCCAAAATCCACAGGCCTCATTTTGTGAAAGAATGTAGTATATTCAAAATTTTCTCTGAAGCTTACAGAGGCCTCAGCAGTCTGAGTTAGTCATATCAAGTGGATATCTGCCACATTTACAGTCTTTTTAGTATAAAATTCACTCTTTCCCTGTTTCCCTGTAAAGCTGAAGTGGAAGGACCGTAACAAAAAGAGGAACTTTGGCACTAGAAAGACAAACTTTTAGAGATCCACTTCATTCAAAAAAAATGGTTTAATCCTGCATTAACTTTTGAGCTTTTTTTGGCTACTTTGTGGCAGTGGAAACAGCAAAATGTAACCACAAAATTTACATTTACATTTACATGTTTAGCTCTTTAGCTGCTAATGCTCCACTATGTTCCCTAGATAGTCGCTAACTTTGTATGCGTTTCAGTGTTGGGCAGGTAACATACAGTGGGTTTTTAGTAAAGTGAGTAGTAGTAAATTGAGATCCATAAAACCAAAACAATGATGTATAAAGCTCTTTAGCTGAGGAGAAGAGCAGAATCTGGTGATCATTTTTTGTGGATTCATCACTATGAGTGACCCCACATTACACACAGTCATCTGACTCATCATTCATATAAAAATATTGATCAGTGCAGCTGTAGAATATTTATGTGATTACAGCATTTTTTTTTAAATGGGTAGATTGCATTTATGTAGTGCTTTAATCCAAAGTTCACCCAATCACACACACACACACAGCGATCAGGAACACTTGGAGTTCAGGGAGGAGAGCATATTTGCTCATTTGTAATGCATAGTTCATGTATTTGCATCTTGAGATATTGTCCAGATCACTTGTTTAGAAGAAAGCTACAGTGAAGCAGTGGATGATATCATGCTGCTGGTCATACAATCTGAACAGGGTTTTGACTGAAATGATCGAACTCGGGGTGAAGTTTTTATTTTTAATTCACAGCTCTCTTTTGTTTCTTCCTCACATTGTCTCACTTTTACTCCCTATGCTACATAATATAAACCCACACGTACTATACGTTCCCTACTTTTTGTCACTTTCACTGACACCCAAAAAAAAACAACAAAAAAAAAACCTGTGTGTTAACATATGGAGATTTCCAGTTTTGTCAGCGTCAAGTATCTTAGAAAAAACTGTGTGATGTTCAGCTGATGAAACAGATGGTTCATTAGAAAGTCACAAGTATCCCGCTAAGTCTTCCACTCACTTCAGGAACAGACCTCAGAGGCTGAGACTTAGAGTTTGGTGGTAAGTGTGCGTGCCGCTGCCATAACAGCAGCTTGATGTGAGATGTGAGTAGGAGATTACAGTGGGCAGACGTCAGATGTTTAAGTAAAGGTCAGTCTTCTGGTGTTAGTTGCAAAGTCATGGGCCTTTATGGAAAGTTTATTGTCTGATAATATTTGAATCAGATTCTTTGTTTGGCCATATGTTTGCTCCATTCTCCTTCTCCATTCTCCCTCTTCTTTCTCTTGTTTTATTTCTGTGACTTTATCCGCATATTATATTTTTTTTCCTTCCATCTGGACAACTATTAAGTTTTAGTTTCCATGGCAACATATTTTCTCTTCAGCTACTGCACAGAGCATTTCATGTGATTATAGCGCATATTCTTGTCTTTTTTTCCCACCTTTGATTGAATAATTTCTTAGTTATCAGACAGTGATGTTACTGGAGAACACAGATGCTGGAGATACATATGCATAATGTAAAGATTATTAGGAGGGTCATGTTGTTTGGAAAACCCACTAATTTTTGTTTATTTGTTTTAGTAATACCTCACATGTCATTATTACTATATCAATTATACTTTTATTTATATTTATCTGGTAATTTCTCTTGTTTTTATGTCTTTGTAAATTTTTATTATATTTATATTTTTTATCATAATTACTCTGTACTCTAGAGGCACATTTGTGATTTGGGGCTATAAATAAAATTGAATCAAATTAATGTGACACATTTCCAAGTATTGTTAGTAGTTTCTGCCAAAGTAGTTTACATCAGAAGAACTTTTATGTCACAAATGTGATAAAGGGCATAGCCACAGGAACACGTTTTGAGCAGTGAATGCTGTGCTCTCTAACGACAACCCGCCCCACCCTCTTCACCCTT
The DNA here is from genome assembly GCF_910596095.1 of Thunnus maccoyii. NCBI lineage: Eukaryota > Metazoa > Chordata > Actinopteri > Scombriformes > Scombridae > Thunnus > Thunnus maccoyii. The sequence goes on along the minus strand of NC_056547.1, from coordinate 24,414,739 downwards.
GAACAATACACAATGCCATAATATGAATAAACCTATGACAAAATATAGAGTAAAGGGATGTCGCTATATCCACCAACATGGCAGTATCAAAATGACATAGAACTTTAATATAATCAGGGATGAACACACATCACGCCTCACTACAGTTGGTTGAAAACTGCATTTCAACTTCACACAATTCAAAATACCATGAGACACTATACAAAGTGTTAAAGGGAGACATTAAGAAAGCTGTGACACTCGGGGTTTTGTTTCTTAAAGGAGTTTTTGACCACTAGTGGGGCTATGCAGCAATGTTTTTACAAGTGGGTCTGGTTTTGTATATATTGTGCACAAGGACATACATGCACAATACACATTCCTACAGGTTCACACTTTTCTACAGTGGTGCTAGTGGTGCTAACATGCAAAAAAGCATAGCGATGCACCTGTTTAGGCAGTGAAAAAGAAGACTGCTGGCAAATAAATGTGGATGAAAACAATGCACAATATAAAATATTCAAAATAATCGCCTCTGCAAATGTTTTATGAGGAAGGAATTGCATTCAACATGTTTGTTACAATGTATTTTGGTGAGAAACAGTGAATGTAAACACAACTTCTGTTTGTTTACAGAAAGATCACTGAAGAAAACTCCACATGGCACCTTTAATGCAGAAACTGAGACAGAAATGTTGAGGAGTCAAGACATGCCTGTACAGGTGATCACATAGAAACCAGTTTAATGTTGTTAAGTCAGTCACATTCAACCACCTGTCAGGAATAACCTACCGGTTAGGGTCAGGGTTAGGGTTATGGTGCTGGTACCTGAGCCTTCTCATACCTTTATTCCAGTGGGCTGCGGTGTGTTTACCTCCAAGTAACATTCTGTTAACTGGTTCATTCATGGCAACAGCGACACTCAATCACATGTTATCAAAGGCTCATGTAAACAGATTAACCTCACCAGCGTGGGCCAACAGCCAGGTATTTCTGTAATGTCAAACGCTGCCAATGAATACATCATGTCATGTCAAACAGCCAATGAGGGAATGAAAAGGTTGTGTGTGTGTGTGTGTGTGTGTGTGTGTGTGTGTGTGTGTGTGTGATTGTTTGGTGAAAAGCCGCCTTTTCATACTCACTGTGCCCTTCACACCAAACTCTGATGGAGGCAATGTGGGTGATCGTTTAAACATGACAGTTCAGGCCAAGCCATTCATCAAGGATTAATGGTAAAATATTAATAGCTGAGTCTCCAAAAATAAAGATATGGCTCTGGACCATTTCCTCTTTTTGAATAGCATCTCAAACATGTGCCTTCCCAAAATGAAATAATGTGTTTCTCTATGCCAAATATTAGTAAATCAAAGAAGCTATTGCTTTAGTCAATATTCATACTGCTTTTAAAAGCCATGATACTAATTTCCATTTTAAGGAAATAAGCTTCAGTCCATTAATATGATAATATCAGCCACCCTACTGCTGTTACAATGATTCTCATGCATGAAAAGTAATTGTCCATTTATACAGAATCCTCTCCCTAAGTAATATATTCAAATTGATTGAATTCTGCTGTAGGCAGAATGAAAACTAATATGTTGACGCTCTTTGGGCTTTTGGGGCATTCACTGTCAATTATTTAATAAAGAAAACTACTCAAACGGTGTCACAAAATGTAGCCATTTACCAAAACAATAGAGATATTTCATGTCGAGCTGAAAAACTGTGAATATTCCCACAAGTCGTTACTAAATATCATAATTCAATCAAGCAGCCAGTTATTTCAGTTGCAGGAGGTTGAAAGATGAAAATAATCCTGGAGGATAAGTCTGTGGTTTGGATATGAGAAAAAAGAAATTCAACAAAATGAGTGTGAAAAAAAACAATCTCTCTTGTCAGTTTTAAAATTTACATGAGTCCTTAAAGCGCTCGGTATAAAAGAAACTACAGTTGTCTACATTTTCATGACAACTGAGCCAGCCCCATCTGCTGATACAATCAAAAGCTCTGGAGGAATCGAGTAAGTGGCCCTTGAATTGCTGAATTTTATCAGCATATTGTTGTTGAGTCAAAACTTTGTTGAAGAATATCTAAACCGGTTGTTCCCAGCTACATGGGGTCGTAAGATAAATCTGAGGGGTCACGAGATGTTTAACATGACAGGAACCAGTAAAAAAAACATTTATTCTTCAAAAAAATTATATTTTTTCAGATTTTTCTCTAGCATAATTTCTGATGAATGAAAGGATGAAGAAAATTTAAAAATCATTCTTTGATTGAACTGGTCACAACCAAGCAGCAACTACTACGGCTTGAGGCTGAAGCCAATGTGGAAGTACCTTAAAATGTAACACTACTGATGGCTGCTAGATCCAAGAAATGTGTCAACTTCTCCCTAGAAAGTCCATAATTGTCATTGTATAAGACTCAATATGGTCTCAATTGCTAAATCAGAGGGCCTGTAAAAAGTGTCTGGAAGGTCATTATGGAAATTATCGCTCTGTTAATAAGATTTGAAGACTTATAGAAGCTTTGATGTCTGCTGTGTGGGCGTTGATTGACAGCAGTGACTGACAGCTCCAGGACTCGCACTGAGTTGGGCTATTGTTGCAATATTTCAGTTGAAGTTTAATGTTACTTGATTGCTGGATTTACTAATGTTACTTGATTATGATACCTGTCCTGTTAGCACAATTTAGCTAAGTAGCTAACGCTCAAAGTAGCACAAAGTAGCTAATGTTAGCCCAAGTATGCACCATTCAGTGTTTCACAGCTAGTGTTTGCTTTGGTTCGTGGTAGCGGGGTGCATTTCCAGAGTGGAAAAGGCAACACCCTGCACTCCTTAGTTGGACAGTTCTGGCTCCAAACAGAAAAAAGTGGTGCCAAAAATAAGCTGCTGTACCTCACTACATCCATCTTTATATACAGTCTATGGTCACAATATGCAACCAATAACAAGGCAAGTAGTAGTTTTTTAAGCGGTCACAAACAAAAAAAGTTTGGAAAACACTGATCTAAACCACTTTCTTCGCAAGTGAGCGTATCTGAAATGTTCATAATCTCTCATTGGACAGGAAAACTGTGTATACAACTACATAGGTAAAAGTTGAACCAGTCAGTCTGTAAACTGAAATGGACAACAGACAGTCTGGGTAATAATCGCACTTTCCGCACTCCAAATAAGTTTGGCTAACTTGGGCTTTGCCCTCTGTGGTGGTCAGACTGCTGAGAACAGTGTTATTTTTCCCAACTGGAATGATGGCCAAAACTATAAAAATAAGACCAAAGTGCCCTCAAATCAAAAGTTCAGTTTAGATGTCATTTCCACTCCAAATTGTGACATCCACTATTAAAACCTGACTTGTATAAAAGGAATCATTATCATCATGAGTCACCTTTCCTTTAAAAGTACTCATATTGAAGACTCACTTTGAAAGACTGACAAAGAAACAGTTTGAAGATAAAACACCTCTTTCTTCTAAGAGACTGACAGATATAGTATTTTTTTTCATATGTCGCCTGTTAGAGCGAAACCCTCTCAAATGTCGCATTACATCCGGCCTTTTTCTACATCTGCCCCCTAGTGTGAAGTGACTCACAGGCTTCAGGCGTTGGTGAGGGAAATGAGGAGGGTGGGAATGAACTGTAGCATCAGTGCATCATCTGTATTGTATGAATAAGGGGCGGTGAGACTTGACCTCAGACACTGTGGATCTTGGCGGTTCGCTGCCCATGAGGCCGTAGAGGCCGGCTGCCATGGTGACCTCCTGAACCCTGGATGTCAGTGCTAGCAGCAGATTAGCCTTCAGACTGCAGTGAGAGAGAATCTAGAGATTTCAGATTTCTGCTTCTGCACGAGTGGAGGGAGGGGAGAGAAGTGAGAGCAAAGGGGAAAAGCGGAGTGAAGAGGAGAGAGTGATAGATGGCGTACTGTGATGTCTCTTGAGGGTGGAGAGAAAGTGAGAAAAAGAGGGCACGAGAGAGAGAGAGACAGAGAGAGCAGGAGAAGAAGAGTGCTTCAATGTCAGCAGCAGGATCAAAGGAGAGAAAGGGGAGGCAGAATTTGGCAATGAAAGCACCTGAAATCCATTCAAATTAAAACACACGCTGACACAAAAGTCGTCGCATGAATACAAAGAGCGACTTAGCTGTGTTTGTTTGTTGAGCCTGGAGAGAGAGGAAGAAAAAGAAAATCCATTTGTAGGGCGCGTTGTATACATATGAGTGTTTGTCTGGCTGTTTGCCTGCCTGCCTGTGTGGAAGTCCCACCGCTCGACTGTGTATGTGTGTGAGAGCATGTGTGTGGACATTTACTCGGACGTGTGTGTGTGTGTGTGTGTGTGTGTGTGTGTGTGTGTGTGTGTATGGTTGGAGGTAGGCAAGCGTCGGGGAGCAGGGAGCTGGGGAGTTTTAGGAAAGGTCGTGGAGCACAGTGGCTTGGCATGGTGGCATATTTCATTTATAAACTCACTGGGGCATGGCTGTGCTGCAGGGAAGATTAAGCTGTAACTCTTCAGATTGGACTGAAAATGCACGGCATGTTCCATTAGCGAGGAAAAATAAACCCTCTTTAGACCTCCAAGTAAATTAGTGATGTCGCTGTGGTTGATTTCGCCAGCACAATGCATTTTATAGAGAAATTTTATTTATTTATTTCATGTCGTAGTGTATTGGCTAAAACTGAAAGCGAGGCAAAAAGATATGAGAATGGATAAGATATGGCATGAGGGCAATTATGAAGTGTTTAAATCTGCATTGCTGATATTAACGGTGCTTAAAATTAATCTAACTAATAGGAATTAGTCACTGGAAGTGCAGAGAGCTCTGAAAAATAACAACCAACTCTGCAGTTCTATGTAGTTTTTAGTTGTTTTTAGCTGCATAGGCTCCCATCTAATGGCTCTTACAGCTTCCCATTATAAAACCCCAGGGAGATATTTTCTTCACAGGAGCTCAGACAATCTAAGTGTTCGCTACCTTCCCACCTTCCCATTACCTAACAGCAGCGAGCCTAAGTAAACCATGAGATGCCGAAGATCTAGCAAGCTAAAGAACTGTATATTTTGCTGAAGTGTTGGTACTTCTACTACCACATTTGTGTAGCTTGTCTCACATACATACTCACACTTTCTCCTCTTTCTCCACCAATTTCAACTGACGGGCCCCCAACTGACATGCCAGAATTGAATAATTCACCCACTTTTTTGAAATATATATATTGTGGTGAGCTATGATTACTTAATTCAAAGATGAGCCTCATATTGTACTTTTAAGTTGTCATCACTAACCATAACCCGAAATACACATCATAATGTTGAGATCTGTGATTTTTTTTCACAGGTTTCCACTCGGTTTCCATTTGTAAATCTATACAATGGTTCCGCCAACTAAGCGTCCCCGTCTTAATGTTACAAATGCCATAAGATTGTGTTGTGAGAGAGACCCTGACCCAAGATGCATCGTGGAAAGCGACAAAGACATTGTGAGTTCAAGTTTTTTGCTCAAAATCACATCATCACCGGCAGTAAACAGCGGGACCTACTCGGCTCTCGCTGCTGCAGACAGAAGCTGTTTTGAGGGGGGCAGTGTGCCAAAGAGTCAGTAGGGAGGAATGAACAGGTTGCAGCAACTTTTTCAAATATAAATTTGAGGATTTTTTTCTCATATAGGTTGCCAAAAGACACTACCTACCACATTACTTTGTTTGTTCTTATACCATTGCTGTGTGGGTTGAAGTGTGGGACATTTCTCTTTTATTATCCGGTGAAGGATCTGTTTTGTTGTTTGCTTTGTTTTGTTGTCAGACTCTCAATGTTGACTCAGGAAGCACACAGAGAGAAATGTTGTGGATCATATGTTTGTTAAAGAAATTGACCTGAAGTTACTTTCTCTTCTTTTAGGTAGACTGAGATGCATTTCTCATTGAGTGTTTTGATTGTTTGGAATAATTACATATTACTTTTGTGTGATTATGGGCTGATGATGATTTATTGACACTAGGAGGAAGATGGAGAAAAATGTAGTGGATCACATTCTTGTTGTAAAATTGATTTGGAGTTACTTTATCTTCTTGCATGCATCAATTGCATCTCTCATTGAACATTTTAATTGTTTGGCATCATTACAGTTATTTCTTTCATATTGTTTACACCTACCTTAGGTAAAAATCAATAGGATGTTATTATAGGCTATCATTGGCTCATTTTGAGATTTTACTCTTTGTACTTGCCTGTATAGTTTGCAGTGACTTTTGCAGTTTTGATATTAAAGTTTCTTCCAAAGAAAAAAGTGTTTTGTGTGTGTGAAGAAGACAAAAGTTATATTGACTAGAAGTAGTTCAGACAATTTTCATTCCCAAGAAAATAATGCATTGATTTTGTTTTTAATTTAATTGAGGGAATTGTTTGAGCTGTTTTTAGCTCAGCTGATACATAACACATAATGCTCTTCAATGCAGACTAGTAGAAGGGCGAGACATCTTATCCCGAAGCAAAAATGTCATTGAGGACGTTTACATGCACAAAATATTCCAGTTTTTGCACTTATTCTGAAAAAGACAATATTCCTACTAAGCTGCTTACATGGCTAGTGAAAATGAACATTCCCGTTTACATGTAGAGGGTTTTCCGGGTTTCCCTCTGCTCCAGTGGGAACCAGAATCTCAAGATCTCTGCAGGCAGTGAAGTAAACCAGCAAGGTGAAAAACATAAGTGAGTATGACTCATATAAATTTATAGTTACAGGCACATCCAGTCTCTAGGTTGTCCCATGATGTTTACTACACTGCTGAGTGTTTTTGGTGTATCACACTGAGCCGTCACTGTCAGTCCATGGCTGCATATCAAGATAATAACCAATCCCCTCCGTCCCTGTTGAGGAGAAGGCGCGCTCTGTTTTTCCAGCCCTCCCTGAACAGCTCTCCACTCTCCTCTCATTCCTCTCCTCTATCTGCCTTCCTGCTCCAGCATATGTCATTTTGCCTGCGCAGGGGTGCGTTACACAGCCTCTATCCCAGCCTTGCAAACTGTTGGCTAGTTGGTTTGTTTACAATGCAAAGTGCTGACCTTATACAAGCAAGAGGCCATGTGTGGTTAAAAACCTCAATTGAGACGCATATTCCGAATCCGCTGTATACATGTTCAAAGAATGCTCCTAAGACCTGAATAATATCAGCATATCCCACATGTCTTAATCGGAAAATGCTACATTCATAATAAAGCCTACAGATGAGGCCGAAATTGACAGGAGTATATAGTAGCCATCATTCTTTATTTCATGTCAAATATAACTGAAACTTTGCTTTTGATTTACGATTTAATATAACATTTAATACAATAAAACAAATGAAAATGGCATGGCCAAAAATATTGGTACCCTTAACTTAATATTTTGTAGCACAGCCTTTGGAGGCAGTAACTGCAGTCAAGCGCTTTCTGTAACTCTCAATACGGTTTCTACACTTCTCCACTGGTAGTTGGGCCCACTCTTCTTGAGCAAACTGCTCCAGTTCTCTCAGGTCTGATGGGTGCCGTCTCCCAACTTTCAGCAAGTTTCAGCTTTTTCCACAGATGTTCAACGGGATTCAGATCAGGACTTATAGCAGGCCACTTCAGAACTTTTGGGTGCTTTTTGATGTATGTTTGGGGTCATTAACCTGCTGGAAGACCCATGACCTGCAACTAAGACACATCTTTCTGACACTGGGCTGTATGCTTTTGATTTCACTGTGCCCTGCACAGATTCTGTGCCCTGCCTGAGGCAGCAAAGCAACCCCAAAACATCACCGAGCCTCCTCCAAAAAGCTCTAATTTTGTTTCATCTGTCCAAAGCACATTCTCCAAGAAGGACTGTGGCTTGTCAACATGCATTTTAGCAAAGTCCAGTCTTGCTTTTTTGTGTCTCCTGCTTAGAAGTGGAGTCTTCCTGGGTCTTCTACCATGAAGCCCATTTTCATTCAGACAGCAACGGATGGTGCAACTTGAAACTATTGTACCTTGAACTTGAAGATCAGTTTGGATCTGTATTGAGGTTTTCCTTGGTTCTCTCTTCCATGCTTGGCTTATCTTTTTTGTCTTCAGACCACTCTCTAGGTTTCCTTCTGTTTTCCATGTTCAATGTGATGCACACAGTGACACAAAACAGCAGAGTGAGTAATTTTCTCCTTTTAAACTGCCTGCATGAGTGATTATAAGATTGAAAACATCTGTGATACTAATGAAAACACAATAGTCTGCTTAAAGTATCACTTCAAATCAATTATTTCTTACAACTTCTGAAGGGTACCAATAATTTTATCCAAGCTATTTTAGAATGTCTTTGTAGAATCAGCATGAATTCAGTTATTGTCACAACCTTTTTTGTTTTGTTCCACTGCAAACCAAACATAAGACATGCATGGATAATAATATATCTTAAAATATCTTTTAATTTCAACACTGTTCAGGGCAAATGGTGCATTATTTTAATAAAATGCAAGGGTACCAATAATTTCTGCCATGTCTGTAATTCAGAATATCCAAACAGAATATGGTGTTTACATGACCTGTATCTAATTCAGAATATTGTCATATTCAGAATAATAGTGGAATATTAGTGTACATGTAAACGTAGTCATTGTTTCAGTTTTTAATTAAGGGAATTGTTTGGATGATTGTTATGTTGAGCTGTCCATGATGCTGAATGTGCACATAATGCATGTGGGGGGGGGGCACATTAGCTCTTGAAACAGGCCCCCTTGAGGCTGCCATTGGGCAGAAAAACACGTTACATGAGCCCTCAGAAACTCCCTGCAGATTAAATTGACCTAACTAAACACTTTGAAGGCTAACTAACTCTCAAATACACACTATAAATTATCTTTAAGACACTCGCTAGCCTAAGGCTACAAACAACCCACAATGCAACACTCTCTATAGGAGCCGGTGTTACACAGCTGCTCTCCGTTCAAAAAGAATATAGATCTTGTGAGCATGTAATTGTCTAGTCTTTGAATTCAAGGCAATCCCACTTTTTCAAATGGAATTTCCAGAATAAAATACCATCTTATATTCAGGCAAATAGGGTAGTTAAATTAGAAACACAAATCCAATGTGATGCTCATGTTTCTCTGTGTCTGCTGGACGTGATTAAAAAGCCAAGAGTGTGTGCCTTTATAGTTCATTTTCCAGTCTTCCTGAACCCTAATGGTGAAAAATCCCCTAAAGGAGCTTTAAAAATCAAGAATTATAATAAGATTAAGAGCATTTACTGAAAGTTTGCTTGTATGTGAACCAGTCTCATCAGTTACTTGGCTGAGTTTTATATTATTATATTATATTATTATAACCGATGGAACTAATGGCCATAACTAAGTTGTAATAAACTGGTTTTCATTTAAAGTGACAGGTCTATGACGCAGTCTCAATAAAAATTGAACATTATACTTCATAAGGTACCATTTATTGCAGGGTTCATGGCTGTTGAATTGGACCACATTAGATTGTGCATGAACTTATAATCAACTGTGAATTATAACATAGTGTGAATTCTGCAGAAATACATCACATTATATCAGATATCTCATTTTGAAACGATGAAGTGTTTTCATCTGAGGACACACATGAGAATATGAACACGCTGGCTTGCGTGTTAACCAGCAACGAGATGCATTCATTTCTCAACAATAATTCACAAGAGTGTATGCATTTGGTGCACGTACATCACCAGAAAGATCTCTTCCCGCTCAAACTCAGCTGGGTGTCAGGAGAAGGCAAACGTGCTGCTCCATAGTTTATCATTTAACATATTTCACTTTTCTTTCACCTTTAGCGCTGCTCAATACCGTCTGACAGCTGACCTTTAGTGGGAGAATGAGAAAGGCCTGTAACTGTAAGCACCCACTCACACACAGCGAGGAGAAATAGGCAAGTGCACACACTCTGCTAAGGTCATAGCCCAAGGCAGTCAATAAGAGTGGTGAGCTTTTGTGTTTGCCAATACTGGCCAGCAAACATTTTGACACGGCTATATGCTAGAGATTCACATGAGGAGGAGCTTCTCGGATGCTCAGATGGAAATACATACACGTAATACACACACATTAAGATAGGTTTGCTTTGTTTTGATGTTAAAATAAAATAAAAATATGACACTTCTTAACCTCACAGTAACCAATACTCTATAAGTTGATGCAAACCGGATTTAATGGGGCCTTTGACACTCAGCCATTGTTGCAACGGTTAAGCATCCAGACATGCAGGCAGGCAGGTTAACAAAGGGAGTAACATTCACATCAGCTGCACCGTCGCGCACTCTCGTGTATAAAAAAAACACACTCAGAGCTGTGTGCACGCTGCTCCAAAATCCTACAGAGAGGAACATTAAGTCATACAAACACCTTGAGTGTCAGCCTTGGCTGTGAAAGGGGGGAAGATGGATGGTCTTTAGCCTCGGCTGCTCAGGCAGTGATGAATGACCAGATAATTTTCAGGCCACACACACAAACAAGCACATGAGCGCACACACCGACGCACACACACACACACACACATCTGAATGAACACGCTTGCAAAAACATACCTATAAAAAGCACATAAATTTGAACAAAGTACAGTATGTGTACTCACGCACAAGCGCACAAAAAATACACATCCACACAAGGACACACATGTATTCTTGCACAACACATACACACATGTGTACTGCATGCAGACGCCGCCTCTGTCTCTTTTAGTCCACGTGGGCCCGGCTGTGATGTATCTGTGTATCCATCTCACACTCTGACAGTACAGACAGGTCTTCTCTCTGGCTGTAGCGTGCGTGTGATACTCAACCTCTGTCCTCCCTGCTATATGTTTCCATACTCTGCCCGCTGATGACTGACTGACTGCTCTCTGGAAACAGATCCCACAAGAATCCATCGCTGTTCCTCTCAAAATAGACAGATGGAGGCAGAGGATATTGGTTCGATATAAAAAAAAAAAAAAAGATGGACAATTACACAGAGCTGTTTTATGGTGTCCCTGGAGACGTTGGGATGAGGACGGATGGAGAAAAAGTTGAAGGGAGCACAGAGAAATTCACATGCAAGGTAGAAACAACAGAAAAGGATAGAACAATAATCCCAGTCAGCATGTTTTTTTTCTTTTGTTCTTTTTAGAGGTACTGCATGTGGCATTTTAACATCAATAAGTCATTACCATGTCTGAGAAAATTAATGTGAACCAACAAGACCATCATTAACAAGACTGGCAACCTCATTGTATTTCAGATTATGTCCCGCTGTGTTGGATTAAACAAGAACACAAAAGAGGAAGGCTTTTTTGTTTTTCCATTAGCACAAATACAGCTAAAGCTTTATATTTTTGCATAACCAAGAATTCTAAGGAATTACATTAATGTCGGATGAATCTGCAGCACGCAATTTGCATCCAGTGCCAACATTCAGTGCCAAAGCAGGAGGTAGCATGCCCTATACTGTATGTAGCGGAGTGGAATGTAAGGGTGTGGAGTTCAGGGTGGTGAATGACTGTCATGAAAGAGACTGGAGTCAACAGTTAATACTGGCTTTTTAAAACCATTACCACAAATGATCACTAAATTTAAGCAAGTCGGTTATTGTTTATTTGCCATAACCACAACCTTTCCCTAACCTCACTCACCATGTAGCGTTCTACGTAGAAAGAAATAATTTTTATTCATCATTTTTTGGCATTGGATGTAATCATCCGATATCATTTGCTTTTTTTTTTTTTCCAGCAATAGGGTTGTCTTGCGATGCCAGATGGTGAACAAATTGAGTGAGTATTCTCCTTGTGAGATTTCTGGCACTCATCGATTTTTTTTGTTTCTAACAGACCTGCTGTCTGGTCTGCCATCAGGTCTGGGTTACCACTTATATTTGTGGTCACCCATTCATGGACATTTATTTACTACCCCGATGGTCAGTCACTCACAAAAGCTCATTCACCCTTTACTGTTGATAAAACATATGCTTGGGATGTCCACGCTGAAATATTTGATTGTAAGTTTACAATAAATCATTACAGTAGTGAAGTGACTCTAGCTGCATACATTGAATTACTGTGATACAGCTGTGCTGCTGTAAAACTGCAGCAGTCCACTGCTTGAAAAATACATCAATCCCCTGTATTTCCTTATGTTAACTTAATGCAACTCAGTATTAATAAGTAAATACTGCAAATTCTGCTTTTAAACATTTAGCACCAGGAAACACTTTCTCATTCAATGGAATAGGAAGGTGTTAAAACTTAATTACATAAATACATATTAAAATATTTACATAGTGTTTTTCATGATTAATGCATGCATGAATGTATGGGTATCATAAATGCATATATTGTGCAGAAATACATAAAGTGGTTTACCTGAAGAATTTGTCATATTATTTAACACCTGTCACTGGTATAAGCTCTGTTCTCTAAGAAAAATGTGCATAGAAACTTTTCCTGGCGATGGAGGGTGAGTACTTGACACATAAAAATTCAATTTAGCGGTGAAGGACTCCTTATAACCAACCCCGTGGCTCAGAACTGATAATCCAGCAGATTCAACTTGAGGACAGTGTGAAAGATCCTTTGAAGATACATCACGGGTACGCTGTGGGGCTGAAGGTTTTAGTTCTACATTCATTCTGACTGTAGGCTGAGAAAGGTCTGGGTGCCTTGTGACACACCTAAAGAAGACGTATTGATCATAGGTGTTACTGCAACACCTTTATTAAAATAGTTATTAATGTTTTAACTGTCTATTTCTGATTGATCATAACACAGAACTTCATGAAAACTTTTTCTTTTGCTGTTCTTAACTCAGCCCGTGTCTTTCCTGGGAGAGACCCCATATATATTTTCTTGTTTCGGGTTTGTTCAGAATAAATAGACACAACACTAAGTAGTTTACATGAGCAATAACATCCACCGTGACTGGAGAGACAAAGAAAAGAGCAGCGCATACACAAACTCACACTTCATCAACAGAAACGGAGAGCACACAGTATGATTGACAGGTGATCTCTGCAAAGTGCAGTGCAGAAACACCCCAGTAATGAGCACTCAGTACCTCCGATGGAGCCCAAACAAAACAAAACGTAAAAAAATATTCCATGGATTACCATTTAAAGAGAGTCAAAAAATGTAAAGGAGATGGAGTCGGTAAAGTGAGAGGAGTGCTAAGAAAGCCGAGTGTGGATAAGAGTATTCACATGGTTGGGCTTGTCACTTCTCCGTCTGGCCTCCCAGCCTCTCTGACCCTCCCCCCCCCGTGTTTCCTCCTCTTCCTGGGATGATGGAGATGGGGAACTGAAAGGGTGATCACCCACTGTGTGTGTGTGTGTGTGTGTGTGGGTGTGTGTTTGATGATGTGTCTACATGTGTTTGTGAATATATACGCTTGTGTCTATGTGCACATTTTTGTCACTTTGTGTGGCTGTGTGCCACAATGTATGTGTAGTTGGTTGTCACAGTGTACTGTATGTGCATTTGTTGCATCTGTGTGTGCATACCTGTACATTTGTATGTACACTCTCCTTCAGTGTGTGTGTGTGTGTGTGTGGTTGTTTATCATCGGCCTGTCACCAGTCTCAGGGTGCTGGAGACACCCGATCTGTAACAGGTGGATACACTCCAGCACACACACACACACTCTGCAGAATGTAAAACAGCTCGGCTTGCAGCCATCAGTCTAAATCGCTTTTCTGACGATATTATCTGTGTATGTGTGTTTGTGCGTGTGCATGATTGCATGTGCATTTTGTGAACTTAATGAGTAACGTATATATTTGTCTGTCATTGCATATGCAATGCATGTGAAATGTTGATTTAGCATGCAAATATATCATAACAGTGCTGTTTTTGAATTTGGCAAAGGTTTTGTCTCTGTATCAAGGTGCAAAGATTTGCACACATACAGATGCTCTCTCTCACTCTCTCTCTCTATCTATCTCTCTCTCTCTCTCACACACACACACACACACACACACACAGAGGCAGCCAGGCTATGCCTAGTTAGCGTAATGACACATTGGAGGGCCATCAACTGTCCAGGAAGATAAACAGTAGTGACTGGAGGGCCCATTACTCCCAGTCATGCCTGAAGGAACACATTTTAGATGCTCTATCATTACCGACCATATTAGCTACAGTAAAAACCAAGAACAGTGAAGCAATAGGCTGATTCTGTCTCTGAGGAATACTGTAATGTTTTGCAGGATAAACTGTTTAATTTGTTCATATTTTGGTTACTTTCTCCAGTTTCTGTGAAGTGTTTGGCTCACAGTTGATGATGGTGAATGTCAAACAAGATTTCAGATGCGTTAACTATTCCACTTTCTGAGGTAAACACCGTCCAGCAATAAAAATAGTAGCACAAACACCACCAGTATTTTTAAGATTAAAGTTATAGTCCGACATTAACGGAATACTTGTTTGCTTTCTTGCCTAGAGTTAGGTGAGAAGATTGATACCACTCTACACACAAATAGTGGTATCAATCTTCTCATCTAAATCTCAGCAAGAAAGTGATTAAGTCAGGGCTGTAGTGGAAGGTAAATAGCCTACACCATTTACTCGCCTCTTAAATTATAAAAGCATTAGCGCAGTACCCCAAGTGTTTAGGCATACTTCACACTGCTCATACGCTAAAACCGGGCTCCCTCTGTTATAGTTTTGGATGTAATTTCTCGGATCACTTGTTTTAGAACACTGTATCCTCATGTCAGCAGCACTGTATCCTGTTAACACAGAGCGACCAGCCACCCACCACTTATTCATGGTCCGATTTAAAACAAACGAACCCTTACGCTGAAGCTAGCAGGCAGAAAAACTGTCTGGAGCCACTTTCGCTGAGCAGACGAATGAATCAGAGTTTTAAAGGAAGGACATTTGTCATCTGAAAAGTGCTGCATCAAAGAATAATCTGTTATATAAAAGACCAATGACTAATGAGCACACAAGTAAGGCTAAAGTTGTTTTACATTAGTCTTTACCCATTAAGTTCATCTAGCTGCTGCTTTAATGTATCTTCATAGTTCAAGGTAGCTGCCTGGCTCACAACCTATAATACCACGACATTATATTATGTTGTTAATTGCTGTAATTAACACCAGGCGAGTTAAAGTGGTGCTTCATGCAATGTCAGATTTTTAAAACAGTGTTTTTTATATTTCCAGAGAGTGAACAAGGGGATGAGGAGAGAGAGGAAACAGAAGGGAGAGAGAAACACAAGATGTAGGAGTGGAGACAGAGAAACATGGAGTGCAATGGATTAAAGATTTAAAGACAGAGAGAGAAAGGTGGAAAAGAGAAAGAAACTGGTTCAGAAGCAGCCTTGATGATAGAGAGACATGTAGGTTACAAATTCTGAGAAGGCAGAAAACTATTTTTTTTTAAGGTATAATCTAAATCCAACTGAACCTATGGCCCTCACTGACACGACAGAATAACTGAAGGCATGTAGGTCTTACCTGCTTTTTTTTACCACCACAGCCTTGGATTAAGTGTATTTTCCAAAAGGTTGAACTATTCCTTTAATGTTTTCCTCTTACATCTTGTGTGTCACTGGATGTCCTTTAGCCTGTGTATCTGTATTGTCCTATTCTTGAGATGTAGTCCGATTAGTCCTGCCTCCAGAGCAGCTCTGTCTTGAAGAACCCTCAGTCTAAATGGCTTTTCACTGATTTTGTGATTTTCATGTCTTAAAAACACCACTGTCAAATTATTATTATTATTATTTTTATCAAAACAAGAATGTAAAACCATTTATGTGTGTGTCACATCCAGAAACTGCTACTGCCTCTTCTACTTCAGATTTGTCTCAGAAATCTCAGGCTACAACAATTTATTAAAAACAACCTTTGCAGATATACAGTCGCCTTGACTCAAGTCATACATCATGTTGAATAGCACGAGTAAACATATTGGAGATATGAGAGTTTTCACCTAAAATGCATCATTTTATCATATAATTAATGTCTGATCCTTTTTAGGCACATCCTAGTCTTGTCCGGTGTGTGTGTGTGTGTATACAGGTGTTTTTGATGGTGTTGTCAGTAATGTGTAGAAGGATTGGCTTTATTGATGGAACAGCAGCTGCAGGCTCAGCACTTCCACCGGCTCTAAAACCTGGCAGGACAACTCTTCTCCGGGCCGGACACTGGTGTTGCTCAGCTACTGTGTCTGCACAGATTCGTGTCCTGATAGCTCAAATGTTTTTTCAGAAGGAGCCGGCGTTTGGGGAATTTATTGGAAAATTAAGTAAGGGTGGTGTGTTGTTTGAGGTTTTTTTGGCGAGAAGAGAAGACTACCAGCATGTCGCAGATCATACTGTGCAAGAGTGTCTGAAGCCGGGATGTGTGTGAGAGTTTTGAACGCTGTTTACGGCTGTCGTTTAGTAGAAGGTATCTAGGAACGTCTTTTGAACGTACCTCTGCTATCAGAAGCTGCTGCCACCTGCTTAAACAAACAGATTGAGGCTCAACTTTGTAAGAGTATTTGAGGAAGAGACACAGAGTGAATTGTCACTAAACTTTTCTGCTTTGTTGGGGTAAACCTCTCCGCTATCTGATGGCCTGTGATTAATTATCTTCCTGAGAAAACTGGGCAGAAAACATGAAACAGAAACTGTGTCTTTCATAGCGGCTTCAGTTCAAAATGAGTCTAATCAACATGTGAGTCTAATATAGATTGTAATTACAGATATCTCTCAGCATGGAAGTTAAGGGTTTACCAATTAATGGTTCAAAACTATAATTACCGCTCTCGTGGAAATTAATTGTGGGGTTTGGCAGTCAAAGAAGGTAATTGGGAATGAGAGTTTAAATTTGTTTTAATGCTGTTTTAAAAGACAGGTGGATTTTTTGTAGTGTGGAGTGTTTTAATGATGACGTGTATAGGTGGAATACTATAAAAGAAGAGGCAATAGAAAGCATACTGCAGGATTATTACTTTAAAACAGCATTAACTGAATGTTTGACAAACCCAGGCTCATCATTTGTTATTTATTCACCTGATTCCTTCTCTGTCTGGTCTTGTTTGCTTTTCTATACGTGTTTGGATATTTAGATCACATCTGTGCTGTCTGGAGCACTAAGTGATGGTCAAGCTGTGAAAATAAAGAGAGAAAGAAAGAAAGAAAGAAACAAAGAAAGAAAGAGATAAAGGCACATTGGACAGTTTAATTATATCAACTTAATTATAAGGAATTTTCAGAGTATAATTACTGTGAAATATTATGTTAGCCCTCTCCTCCAGACCTTTATCATCTTGAATCTCAGGATATTAATGCGTACCTCTGTGAAAACTGGGTCAGTTTGGCTATATTTCCAAGGTAACAGAGGTCATAGATACTTCATCAATATCAATTTTGGCATGAATCCCAGAATATATCAGCTTGTGTGTGTCATGTTTTATGGACCAAAATGGTTTTGTCTTTTTCACCAAAGACATCATTCTAGCCATCACATCAAGTGTATGAGGCACAGAGGAACAATTAGAAGCTGGACATTTTAATTAAAATCTGCTAAGCATGCATTTTTTTTCATCCATTAAAATCTACTTCCTGTACAAATAGTCTGATAGATTATAATACGAGGTAGATTTCTGTCATTAGGTATTTAAGCTGCATAGCTGTAGATAAGAATAGATGGATTTTGTTTACCGTGTTCTACACAATTTATAGCTGCTCGGCATCGGCAGAGTGGATGTTGAACAATCAGGATCTGTCTCAGCTCTGACTGCTCTTTATCGCTTTGCAAAGAGGCTGTAATAAACTTTAAACCACATAAACAGTCAACTCAAGTTATGTTAATTTACTTACAGAGCACATTTGAAAACAACAAAGTGCTTTTACAAAGAAACACTTTTGCAGAGAATTTTAAAAAATCGTAAATACAAAAAAATACTAAATAAATAGGCGAGGAGAACCATTTATTAATAAGAACAGTATATGACCAATCATGTAGTCATAACATTATTCAAAAAGTTAAAGAAAAAAGAAGGAGGCCGACATGATTTTCTTCTTATAATTAACAAATCTCACAACAAATCTCTAAACTGTTATTGGCACCTGATACAGAACAATTTGTTCCTAATGAAGATGTAAATCTGTAATAACTGGACACGGTTTCAAGTACATGGTTTCATTTCTTAAGTAGACTGATTAATTTCCTCAAACAGCTGGGCACTGTAGCTGTCAGTAAATGTTACTCAAACAGGAGAAAATAGTGCATTTGTTGGGGACTATTTTCAACCGTGGATCAATATGCGCTGGTGAGTAGAGCAGCAGGACAGTGTATGAGGGACTGATTCAAAATAAACTACAGTGCCCACATTCATCCTAGTGAAGAAACATGTGAACCAGAGCAACAGTGTGAGTTACTGATGTGTTTGGAAAAAAATGGAGCTCTATGGCACAGAGGAATAAGCTACATCTGACTAGGGCTACATAGACGATAGTTGTATTTGATCAATTTATTGTTGATTTTGGATTTTTATTAGGATTTGTTGCCAGATCTGGAAAATGCAGAAATACTTGTAGCAGTAAATATATGCATTTTTTAATTTACAGGTATGGGTAAAAATGAAGTACATACTGGGAGGCCACAAGTGAAATTGGGGAAAACAAAACAAAAAACAAAAACAGTAAAAAGACATTGAATAATATTCAGTGTTGTAGAGTTTTTGCGAGGTACTGTTATAGTGAGGAATGCAATGTGACATATGTGATCATATGTTCACGATTCACTGAAAACATGAGTTAAATGAGTAAAAGTGCACCCATGCTAGAGAGGAGTTTGAAAAATATCAGTAAATAGGGGAAGTTTTAGCACACAGCCAAGGGGCAACAGCTGAAAATGTGTGATCACATTTGGATTTTAATTTGGTGCTTGGAATAATGATCAATGATTAGTCAGTTGATCTGGAGGTGGAGGACGGGCTCAGGAGATGTGAACTAGTGCTGGTCCATGTAGTGCTTAAAAAACAAATACCCTATTGTTACTGTTAAAATGAAATATGCTGATTATGAATGCTCATGCACTGCATTACTAAAGCTGATTACCACAACCTCATTTATTTCAGCTGCACCTGGATTGCTTCTCCTCCAATATCCTTATGATATTAAGTTGATTACATCATTTCATCATGTAGAAGTTGGAATGTGAATTTGTTTTACCATGCACAGATAGTGTAAACCAGCTGCATGCAGCCATTCAGAATGTTTAAATTGACTTTTAGGATATAATATATTCTAAATGCCCTTTCCTTTTTTAAGCAGAGTTATCACTGATTATACAAGCAAACACAGGAGCTCTACTTTGGATCACATATGCACAATGAAACAGCTTGATGAATCGATGAATTTGCATCAGCTCCAAATAACATTAACCTTATTTCACCTGAGAAACTCCAATCTCACCTCTGTCTGACCTGTAATTTAACAAGTCCTTCTGCGGCTACTTTCTCACTCTCCCTTCCCTTCTCAGTCTTTGACTCAAACAAAGACACCACCATGCACACCACCCTCTTTCTTCCTCTTTCTCTCTCCCTTGTGTTGGCGATTTTAGACTCTTTTTAGGGGTGCTCAAGCACATCTTAATTTCATGTCAGCACCCAACGATATAATAATGATAATTATCATTATTATTGTTGTTATAGTTATTATTATTATAATAACAAAGTCGACTTAGACTTAGAAAGTCTGGTTATAGTTCCATGGTGTGAGTAGTGTCAAAGAACATTAGCTGACACAGTTTGCTAGCTAGCAAACTCGCTCAGCTAATATTAGCCCTCTGAGCTAGTCTGCTCGCACACTTACCAGCTAACGAGCTAACTGATGCACTTTATTATTTTAGTTAAAGCAGCCACAGTGTTTCTTATTCTGATAGATTTGGGTTCAGAGACTGAAACAATGTTTTGTACATTTCTTGTCATATTTGCCTTGCTATAACTCGATTCTTTACTTATTTTGGAAAGTTCTTGTCATTATGATTAAGTATTTGCCTCAGGTTTCATTAACTGACTGCTGATCCTCTCTCAAACAGATGTATTGTCTTGAAATCTGTGATTGTTCATTCTGAACCATTATTATTATTATTACACACTACAATAGACCACCCAACTAATTGGGTTCTAGCTCCTACAGGTAACATTGTGCACCTAATTAAATTGAGGTGAAAGGGGTTGAATAGTTTTACCAACAGCATATTGCATTTTTCATTTTCTTAAAAAATATTTTTGGTGTAAAACCAAATCTCTTTATCATATATAGAAAAATATTAATGTATTAATTGTTATCCAGTTAAATGAGTGATTTAGCAGGTGGGCTGAACATTTTTGTAATCACTGTATGCATGTCACATTCTCATTAGGGGCTGAGCCCCCCCAAAAGGTCTGATCCTAGAATCGCCCCTGCTCCCTCGTCTAAATGGCTGTCATGAGTCATGCGGCACATTTAAATGTTAAATACTAAGGTGGAGGTCATGAGCCATTTCCCACCACATTACCGGCTAATAGTTCATAGCTTAAAAACATTACCAGTCTGGTCATATTCTCTTGGGTGGATATTAAGACCACAGAGCTTGAATGGAAGGCAGGAGCTGTATGACTCAGGCTTTCACGGTGGAGATTGATCGTCAAAGTGCAAGTTGTTTGTTGGGGGAGACAGATTAGCTCTGCTGAGATGAGGAAAAGCTTTTCTTTGGAAGGAAAGAAAATATTCTGACACTGTATAATAGAAGGAACAACAATCAGTGAGAAGTTTTACTTGGTTGTGTGGTGGTACACACAAACACACACACCACTTACTGTATGGGAGATGATCTGTGTCCCTGCAAGAATTGTCTTTATACAGCCTAGTTGTAAAATGCACATGTAAAATGTGCATTTTTTACTTTAGTGTAGTGTGTGCATGTGTGTATGCTTGTGTGTGTGGGTATATTCGTATAAATCAGTGTATGCATGTACAGACGGGTGACAAATTAAAGGAAAAACCAACATAAAGTGTCTTAGTAAGGTGTTGGCCGCCAGAACAGCTTCAATACACCTTGACATTGATTCTACAAGTCTCTGAACTCTACTGGAGAGATGAACACCATTCTTCCAAAAGATATTCCCTCATTTGGTGTTGTGATGATGGTGGTGAAGAGCGCTGTCGGTCCAAAATCTCCCATAGGTGTTTAACTGGATTGAGATCTGGTGACTGTGAAGGCCATAGCTTATGATTCACATCATTTTCATGCTCATTAAACCATACAGTGACCCCTTGTGCCCTGTGGATTGGGGCATTGTCATCCTGGAAGAGACCACTTCCATCAGGATAGAAATGTTTCATCATAGGATAAAGGTGATGACTCAGAACAACTTTGTACTGATTTGCAGTGACCCTTCCCTCTAAGGGGACAAGTGGACCCAAACCATGCCAGCAAAATGCCCCCCAAAGCATAACAGAGCCACCGGATCCCTTCATTGTAGGGGTCAAGCATTGAGACCTGTACCAGTTTTTCCTTTTGTCCCCCGTCTGTATAATGTGTGTGTGATTCACATTTTTCAACAATTTCAACGTTGTCTCGATATAAATAAATATTCTATCAGGCTGACCTGTTGACTTGCCAAGCACAGCTGTAGCTAATGACTTTAACAATGGATACATTCCACTTAGGTGCTCCAGCGCTGAGGCATTGTTGTACTGTTCATGCTGAGTCACTGGCATGGCTTCCTGGCACACCTAAATTAAATGAATCCACCGTTAATGTTTTCAGTTACACCTGTGCTGTTGCTGCAATGGCAAGTCAGAATAAGAATCAGAATCCGTTAATTAGCCAAGTATGCTAACTAAGATTTAATTATCATGTACAGTATGTGTTTATTAAAGGGAGATTAGCTCTCTGAGCAGAATTCTTGTTGTTGCTCAGATTCTTTGAGAGCTCCCTGAAAGAGCAGAGCCTTATCCACCGAATCTAACTGTATAATCATTTCCTATAAATAGTCAGTCCCTTGACGTAGATGTCTCTGACTAAACTCCCAGTTAATGATGCAGTATTCTAAAATCTTCTAATAGATTTATGGCCAGAAGATAAAATAAAACAATGTGTCTTTAAACAAATATTTCAAGGGACAGGCTAACTAAGTAACTCACTGTGATTGGTTTGAGACTAGTTACCTTTGCTATATTATAGAATAGACAATATCAATGTATACAGTGTATAGAAAGGTGCTTTTTAATGTTGTTTACAAAGCTCCAAAAGCTTTCTTTGAACTAGTTTTAAGCCGCTGTCAGGAGGCAGCCAAATGATGCTCATACTGTAGAACTCAAAGCCAGCTGCCAGACGGCTTTTCATCTGTGTGAACAAGGCTTGTGTTCGCGTGTATCAATGTGTGTGGGTGTGTAAGTCTATAAGATCACTTTGTGTGTGTGTGTGTGTCTGTGTGTGTGTGTGTGTGTGTGTGTGTGAGTTTCCCAGCATGCAAGCTTGACAGCCCAGCTCTAATGGATGGTGTCCTCAGATTTAAAAAGGTGAACACAAGTCCGACCGGAGTTTCACTCTGCAGTTTGTCACTACAAATTGGTGTGTCTGTGTGTCCTTGTGTGTATGAATAAAGGTGTGCGTGTCTGTATTTAATAAAGAACAGCTTTGCTCAGCTTTATGGGCTGCTGTGTACGTATATGTGCATAATGTTAACTGTCTGTGTTTTCTGTATCTGTGCTGAAAACAGAAGCTTGATTTCCGCCTCCAGTTGGCCTTTTGAAGAAATGAAGTGTCTACTTGCTTCTGTTCATGCTGCGCTTTTAGTTTGTTTTAATCTCTAAAAATACACACTCGCTAACAGAAACATAAAAGCCGTACAGTTCCTATCTGTTCAAAATAACCAAATGTCCAGATATTGTTGTGTCCTTATCAAATCATATTTTCAGCGAATTAACTTCTTAATTTAGCAACTTGCTGTAATTCTGAAATGTGTCAGTGCTGAATGCCTCAACTTCATAGAGGAAAACTCTTTATTTAACTCCCTTAGGGTGTTCTTGAGAAATATCAAAGAGATGAATCTTCTTCTTCACTGTAGGCAACAGGCAAATGTCATTGTAATACAGATACTGTAAAAAAGACTTTGAACGAAACAAAAAAAACTTAGGTTCTATATATTTCTATAAAGGAATGTGGGGTTTTTTTTTCAGATCTTCACCCAATATTATTCTGATTTCTTTTTAAAGAAGTAGATTGTTTTAAAGTTATTTCCACCTGGTTTGTATGTCCCCATGCATCCAAAAGTTGTATTTCCCAATGCAGTAAGAGAATGTTCATCATAGCACGGCACAGACAAGTTTCTGGAAGTAAAGAGTGAATTGGGGAGAAAATGAAACGGAGTCCAACAAAGTAATAAAAAACATCAATAAACACTTCTAAATTCAATTTATTTTCTGCTGGAATTTTGCATGATTTCATTTTAATTAAGATTTTGTGTTGAGTTTTTCATTGTAAATAAACATTTTACATTTCCAATTTTAATGAATGATATCTACTGTAATAATAAATGTTTAATGATGTCAATGTCCTGTACTAAATCCTGCTAAGTTAAAATCACACCCTTGTTGTAAACATGTTCAACCCAAAACACAGCAGAAAATGCCTGAATAATGAATTCAGTGTCATTAGTGTGTAGATAATTTATGAATATTTTTGTGGATGACAAAAAGTAACATTAAAGGTGAAATGCTGAAATCACATTCCTCATTCAAAATTATTGTATAATGTGCAAAACAAAACATGATTGTTTTTATAATGAGTGTGGATTAATGTTGAGAAGAATTGGTTGGGTTACGACGTTTCCTGTTGTAAATATGTTAGTTCAGCTCCAATGAATTAGATTATATTTATGTTAATAGGTCAACCATGAGAAGACAGCTTATGCAAATGTTGTTTATATTTTCTGTTTAAAATGCAATGAACTTCGAACACATTGAATAACTTGCGTCAGTGGTTAGCACTATTTCTTCACTGTGGAAGCTCTAAATCGCCCAGAGGCTATATGAAATAATATGGTTTATTTAAAAAAGAGAACCGACAGCCACCCACTTTGCAGAGGCTTCTCGTGGCCATCACACGTACTCCTACAGTAATCAGTGAGACTTACATTAATGCAGTCCTCCATTTCCTTTTCCTCAACCCACCTACCTTCTGTCATCTGTATCAAAATGATGATTATCAAGTAGGTAAGACTGGGATAAGTGATTCAAGTTCTCTAACAAAAGTGAGCCAACTGCATTCTAAAATGAATGGCGTGCAATCAATATTAATGAGAGGGGTCGCTTGTAGTGACAAATCTGCGGGGATTTGATTTTATGGCCCACAACATTATTGTTTTGATTCAATATCATCAACACCAGTTCCAGCCACAGATATTTTCAGCAAAAAAACTCTGATAAACCCACTTTACACGACCTGTCCAGCACCGAATACACAGCGAATAGACAAAGTTAGCCAGTAGCTAGTGAACATAGTAGAGCATTTAGCAGCTAAAAATTCAATTACAATTTTTCTGGAATTTGTGAAGACCAAAACAGAGCTAAAAGGAGAGTGAGTGCTGGACTTATATGCATCAGTTGGTCAGAAACACAACTCCAAATCAGTGCAAATGTTGCTCTGTGTCAGCTGGATATATAAATAGGAAACTGTCTGCTGCGGTTAAAAAAAACTGTTATTTAGCATTTTAGCATTTCTTTAAATTTAGCATTTGCAGTGTCAGTTTTATCTCTGAAAATGGTTCAGGAAATACACATTTCAGTTTCATCTGGTTATTAATCTATTTTTCCAGCTACCATTACATGTAATTAACAGGAACTATCATTTAATCCACTTAAAGGACTAGTGTGTAGGATTTAGTGGCATCTAGCAGTGATGTTGCAGATTGCAACCAACTGATAACCCCTCCCCTCACGTGTAGGAGAACCTACGGTGGCCGCGAAACTTGTGAAAAAACATGAAAAGCCCTCTCTAGAGCCAGTGTTTGGTTTGTCCCTTCTGGGCTACTGTAGAAACATGATGTACAACATTGCAGGCTCTGTGGACCCACTCCCTATGTAAATATAAAGGGCTCATTCTAAGGTAATGAAAACACAATGATTCTTTATTTTCAGGTGATTATACACTCATTAAAACATACTTATGAATATTACATTCCATTTCTGTATTATTAATAATATGTAATATTTCTGCCAATGGATCCCGCTAAATCTTACATACTTGTCCTTTAACAAAACTGGAGTCACTAGTGGTAGTCACGTCCTTGCTCAGGCTGTATGATGAATAGATTTGATCTTTCTCACTGGTGGTGGTGTCATATGTACGTCTGGCCTGCATTCCGCTGCATTCAAAAGAAACCTGCTGTGCTGCAAAGCAGATGGATGGACTCCGCACACAGTCGAGGCTTCAGGTATGAGCTGCCAGCAAACCAGCAGTATTTGACCCATTTAGTATCAGCGGCGCCAATGCTTTTTCTCAGCTCTCTTTTTCTCTCCATCTTCCAACGGGGCTCAACTTTTTCTACAGGTTGTGCTTACTTTGGGGGTATTTTTGTATAAGTCAGGGATGCCAATTTAAACAGGTAACAATATGCAGGTAACTTTTAATCTGATTTAAATCATGCTGACCGTGTCATTTCTCTGATTTTTTTCACAGATTAGCATTTATGGGAGTAAATCAACTGAGACAGCAGAGATGTTTTGTATTTTTTCATTTTCTTTTGTATTTAAGGGGGAAAAGTCAATATAATAATTATTTAACAGCATAAGTGCATCAAATGCCCATAATACACTTAATTACTAACCATATACAACAAAGAGTTGCATGACAATTTTAATCTTGATATGAAAATTACACAACGTATTTTTCTAAGAAAATAGGGGAGCAAAAGGAATAAGAAGAGTATGAGCCTTCTAAATCTACATCTACTGTTGCTAGACAAGCAACAGTAGTAATAAGAGTCGCATAAACTGGAATATTTTCAAATGAATGCTGACCATGAAGAACTCAAATAAATGTGTTTGTCCAAAATGCATTTATTAAAACAAAGCCATAGAGCTAACACTAGGCCTTTGGAATCAAGGCACGGGATGCAGCCACTACAGGTGAAATGTCATCACATTTTGCAGGACCAGAGATGATATGTGCATAGGTCATTAAAATTCGGTTGTAATTCTATGTGCTCACACAGTCAAATAAGCCATTCCCTGAGGCTACTGACTTTAAAGTACATTTTGTTTTCAGTTCAGGGTTATATTTGCAATTATTTATCAGATGTAACTAACTTTGTTCACTTTAACTTTAAGAGTGCTTTGGTAGGCATAAGTAAAATTTGGACCATTTCTTTGAGGAACTGTGATGATGAAGGTCTCTTAAAGACCCCTAGCGGACAATTTGTCCCTTTTAATCATAATGAAATTTCACATAATTAAACAAGACTTAGTGTCTGCAACCATGTACTGTACTTAAACATGGCAGCGCTTTAAGCTAAATGCTAGTGTCAGTATGCTAACATCCAAAGGACATTGTTAATCATTTTAGTTTGGCATGTTAGCATGCTAACATTTTTTAATTAAACACAAAGTACAATTGACAGATCCCAGTGCACCTAATAGGTCAACTGAATAATTATTATATTTCAAGAACAATCTAACAAAATATTGCATTATCAACAATGTTGGTTTAAAGTACAATCTTGTAATAATGTTAGGAAACCACATTGACACAACAGCATTCTCTTTTGGCATCTTTACTGTTATCTACAGTAACACAGAGTGTGCAGAGACAGGTTTCTCTCTCTCTCTCTGGGGATTTATGAAATAACATAAAATACAATAAGAGTAAATAAATCCAGTCCCTCCCACCACCGTTACCCTGCAGGGTATGTTACCAACACAAATACAGTATGTAGGTTAACATTATAAATAGACACTGTGTGAATTCTAGAACAAAAACTACATTTCCCATGATGCCAATGAGCATATGTGTTCACTGCACACCATCCATGGTGCACACAGTGTGGCTCACTAAAATACAATACCAACTAAATTCTACAGAAATAATATTGCAATATATTACATGTTACAATACTCTCCATTTCCTGTATTCACACATTAACTTTATAGTGCACTTTGAGCATGAAAACTAAATAATGTAATTGGGCACCACATCTGCATACCTCAGTTGTATTTCCAACTGAGGGAAATGCAGATTGCTCCTGTAAACAAGTGTGAGCTGAGCTAGTTCCAACATTTATGAAAATAAAATAACATGAGTCAGGAAACAACAGATTTTCATGATAAATTGCAAACAAAGATTTAACTCAAGTCAATTTTATTTGTACAGCCCGATATCACAAATCACAAATTTGCCTCAGGGGGCTTTACAGTCTGTACAGCGATACAACATCCTCTGTCCTTAGACCCTCAATTTGATAACATTAAGACAACATAAATGTGTATAATACTGTGAAATGTAATGTTACATTAATACCAACTAAAAGAGAAGTGACACAGTATATCATTCACTAAAATTTGCTGGAATAATAAAACAACTATATTACAGCCTAATGGGGGATTCAACAAGAATCTGAGTTTTATTGTAGTGTAACCACACAGAGATTCAGGACACATCAACGTCAGTAAGTACAGTTTCACCTGTACTACTGGAGCTAGTGGGGGTTAATTGTCTTTTCAAGGGCACACAGCAGTAGTAGCACTTCCAGCAGTGATGTCTACAGCTAGATCACAATCTGAATTTCTTGTGGCCTGGAAATCTCCACAGAGTGCAGTGTGAAGCAGGCTGTAGGTCCACTTCATGGACTTCACATTCTTTTCAATTTGTTGGTTTGTTAGCCATCCATATGCCAGAGCATACCGCATCTCCACTCCCTGCTGTACATCTGAGGAATTAAACATGTGACCTGCCTGTAAGTTTGAGGATGTGTTTGTCAGTTCGTCATTCACTTAAACTTAGCACACAGCTTAACATCAGCATGTCACAGAAGGAAACATTTGGAGCGTGAATGTCTAAGAACAGGCATATCCTGGAAAGATCTTCTGTCTGGTATTTGGGATTCAGTGTGCGCACTTTAATATCCCCATGTCATTCAGGTTTAGCTATATCTGCTATTTGAGGATTAACACCTCCTGACAACGGCAAACATTGTGTTTCCTCATCTTTAGCAGATCACACAGGGAATACCAATAAGCTTTGTTGCAGTATCTAGAGAGTTGTGAGGTCCCACTGGCACGGGCCCGAGGCCACGAGGGGAGCCGAGCCCCCTCAGTTGAACTTTCTGCACCCTCTGTTTAAGCTTTATGTATCTATAGAAAAATAGACAATACAATTTTAGTCTATTTGCATAGGTTTAGATAGACAGACAGAATACAGAATACTTAGCCTGCTTGCTTTTTGTGGTTGTTAATAGAAATTTCGACCCTAATTCAATTTCCCCCCCATTGTTGCAATCCACAGACAGGAGGGAAATGACAGGGAAGTGAGAGAGAGAGCTGCAAGCCGCAAACAGCTTTTTCTATGTGCTTCCCCTTTGATTTTGTAACAGTACCCTTATGTTGTTGTTATTTAGCCTTTCTGAGGCTATTGCATGGTTAAATCAATTTTATTTTATGGAAAAAATTGCCCCCTCACAATTTTTAACAGCCTCCTCAGTCACTGGCGCTGGGTTTGTACTGGCATTCCCACAAAACCAATGATATACCATGGCTGTGATCTTTGAACGTAATATTAAAGATAATGTTGTGCTCTTTCTTGTACAGCGTGTGATTTACACATAAAAAATCACTATTATTGTATTTGAATACAATTCACATTACTGCAATGCGTCCACATTCATTTCAATGGATCTTTGATTGCATTTTAGATTGTATAAACTCAAACATTTTCACTAAAACAAAATGCATATTGTTCATCATGTCTTGTAGTAAAGTAAAACATAATGCATGATACAGTTTCATTTTCAAATTACTTTTTTTTTGTGGAAAAACACAATGTCCGTGGATGCAGCTCTCATCCTCCACATTTTTCACATTCCTGTAGGGACTACAGTATTTTTAAATAAACGTTTTATTCTCCCAAGATGCATCACAAAGAAGAGATGCTACAAGATGAATACCAAGTAATCTAAGTCTCTTCAATTTTTCACACTTTAAAATGAAAACTTCCTTCTCCAACCCCTGTACATGACAAAATTGATTCTCATTACTGCAACATGAAATATTACTTCTTTGAAATAAGATTTATCAATATATGATCAATATAAAGGTAAATAGGTTCCTAACATGAACTATGACAAATCTTTTGCTGAGTTGTAATGGCTTCTCCATTGTTAGTGAAATGAGCTAGCACCTCTCATCCTCTGCAACACACATCTCATGTATCGCTACACTGTGATGCGTGTTGCGGAAGTGATAATTTGCCCTTTTTTAAGTGAGTTATTGTTTTATATTTTATTTTATCTGGGTATTGTAGTGCCAGTAGAGCTACCTACAGGTCTGCTATTTAATTGATTAACATATTAACTTGATGTTTTGCTGATTAGTATTACAGGGTTAAAGCTAGCGCAAAAAAGAAAGGTACAGCAAGTGCTAGGTAGAAAAAGCATAGAGAGAGGATTTATGGCAACCCAAAACTCCTGAGGTACAGCCGGAAGGAAAGAGAAAAGTCAGGAATCAGAGAAGTCATTGAAAGGGTGTTAAGCAGGTCTTATCATGTGTAGCTGTTATTACATAACATCTCACATCTCATGTTATTACATACATCTAACATGTTATTACATGTTAGCTTCATTGGATTGAGTCCCATCGGTTGTTATACATTGATCTCTCACTCACTGTGCATTTTTTTGGGTTTTATATTAATCAATCAGTAAAACAATAGATTGTAGCTATTGGAGGAAAACTACATTCTGATAACATGTATTGCACTTTCAAGTATCAGAGAGGAAAACAAAATTTAAAAAAAACAGAGGATCTTACCATGAAATAACATGAAAAGGAAAAAAAACAGTGGAGGTACAGCAAGGTATTATGCTAAAAAGAAAACCTTAAATGCAATCTTGAATTTGACCCTTCTCTCCATCAACGAGCCAGATGCTGCACAGGTACAAGTACAAGATGTGCAGGTACCACTAAGCTCCCCACAACTGCCATTCAACTGCCCCCCTCCTGTACAGACCTCCACCCCCAAAAAGTGAGAAAAAGGAAGGCGACGGTAATCTCACTGAGATGTCTTTTTTCTTTTTCTGTTTTCCTTTTTTTGAGGGTGGGTTTGAATAAGCTGTTGTATGTGATGATGGGCACACCTCAAACACAGCTGTGGACTATCATGCAATTATTGGCTGTATTTAAGCACTGTGCCACTTTGTGATTGATGTGTCTTGAGATTTGTTAGATACTCAGAATAAAATCATGATTTCTCTCTGTCTGTCTCTCCAGCGCTTAATATTGGTATTTGTCAGGGAATATTAGACCGGCTGAACACACACAGGGTCATAGCTGACAGAGACGGTGCCCCTGTCTTCTTGTCTCTGTTCTGGTTGCCAGAATAGGTTTTGGACAATGTGTCTGTACAAACTGTCTGCTCTGTTCTGTTCCCAGGCAAGAGTTCAGCTTAAATGAATGTAAGGGCTCAGAGAAAATTACCTTATGTAAAGTACTCTTTGATTGTGCATGGCCTTCTTCTTCCATCATTAGAAAGGAAATTATTTTGTCTAACTGATCAAAACCCTCATTTAACCCTCATTTAAGTGCCCAGTTCACAATTAGTACTTGTTTTAGGGCTAAACAAAAAGAACGTGTCACTCCTCTCAATATATACGTTGCCAGAGGCTTGTTGACATAGTGACTATTTGCAGGGTTAGTTGGAGAACTGGTGTAGCTGGCAAGCTAATGGCTAACATGCTAGCGAGCTGGAACCATGCTGGTGCTGGTCATTGTAACTCTCTGAGCTTCTTTCTATTTTCTCTGTACTCAGCCCTTGCTTTTTTTTTCTCAACACTGGAGTCATGCAATAAAGAAATACTGGAGGGAAAAAAGCTCTTTAAGCTAGCGAGCTTAAGCAAGCTCAGTCCAAACTATGACTTCACACAGACGTTGCAAAATTGACTCTTGTCTCATAACTGTCTTTGACCCTTTCCTCTTTTGTGGAGCAGTTTATACTGCAACACAGCTAATAAGCTACAATAACTTTCTACATTTTAGACTCTCTGACTAACCCTAACCCTCCATTGAAATGAATGGATTATGCTGCAAAACTTTCCTGTTTTAAATGCTGTGTCCCAAATCATTCATTAGCAGAAATTAGTGTACATGCCATGGACACAACTTTTTTTTTATTTTGTGGAATTTTTGAGAGCACAATATAGAGCAGTATTTTAGACTTAGAATTTGCACGCTCAAATAAAATGACTGACAGTAAATAGTGCACTATATAGTAAATAGGTAGTGATTTTAGACACAACTTTGGTGTAACCCAGCCTTTAGATATAAACTTAGGTGAGAATTAAAGGCCCTGTAGACACCCACAGGTGTTTTTATTGCTGATTAGAGCTCAGGTAAAAGAGAATGGTAAATTGTTCAACCTTAACAGCTGAAAGAAAACTAAGAGGAAAATGAGGGAGATTGTAGGGGTGAACCAAAGGGTGTGCAGGGGCTGTAAAACTAAGTCATCCATGGAAACTGTTTGGAAAAGGGCAGGCACTTTCAAAAAATACTTTGCAGGTGATGAACCATCTGTCTATCACTTGTGATGCTGATTGGTCTGAACAACCAGTGGTTTGGACAAAAGCACATAACTTGAAGCCTGACAAGATGGATTTTCGCGTGATCTTGTGATGTTATGATCTCGCGAATCCAGCTGCCTTGTTACACGATTATAAACTTTACTCTAACCTGTACCTGTACATTTTAATTTGAACGCAGCAGACTTTTTGACTTGTCATAGCAGAAGCATAGGTGTTACTGAAGTGTCCCAGTAAGTCATGACAGTGTGACAGTGTGACAGTGTGAAAGCATGGACCCTTAAACTGAAGCAGCTAAATGGAATTCGGCTATTATGACTCCAGTCAGGGAAATCTGGCTCCCCTGGACTTGAATGCCCAATTATATTATATTACTGAGACTCTCTTATAGCTGTTGGTATGGTTGTATTTTTCTTGTTTGCTGTGTTTTGTCCTTGGTTTATAGTATATTCTATTTTGGTTAAGTAAAATTTACCCATTAAGTTACAACGAATGTGCAATCTCCCTGCTTCGTCTAACCCAACCCAACCCGAACTGAGTTGTGACCGTGCCAGTGCTCAAATGCATTTGAATTATTACCAGGCAACTTAGCAGTACCTAAAATAAAATAAAAAACTAAACTTTCTGTCCATGAACTATGCAATGATGCATTTTTAAAATTAAGTTTTGGCAATTTCACACACACACACACACACACTGAACCCTCTTGTAAAGCTCTTGGTTAGAGCAGTGAGCAATTAGTGGATTGAAGGAAAAATGGCTGACATGTTTTTTGATAGCTGATTAATTGTTTAAAATGATTTAAAGTTTTAAATCCAAATGCCTAACATTTGCTTTTTTCAGATTCTCAAACATTAACATTTGGAACGTATCTCAGTTTTATATCAATTAAGACAGATACACTGAAATGATAATTGTCAGTAGAAGTGTGAAGGCAAAACTGGAAGATTATAACCAAGGTGGTGTGTTCTTAACAGACTGAAAGTCCAAAGCAATATATAAAAATAAAAAGAAAATAATCTGAAATGAAATTTAAAAAAATAATATTAATAGCAATATTAAGTACTTACAAAAAAACACCCATAAATGACACTTTGCAGACAGGTATTTTTCCAGTCTCATTCAGAACAAAGTACTTGACTATCAGATCCCTTGTTCTGTGTTTTGCTGGATTATCCACTTTAGGTCTTCTCTGTTTAACTGGTATGATATCCATGTAAGACAACATACTGGCATCCTGTTTTACTATATCTGTTGTGCACTCAGTTTATCTTGGTTTACTCCTCAGTAGGCAGTGCAGACGCCTGACAAACTTTTTCTCAATTGTGTTTTAAAGCAATTGAGAGAACTAGTCTAGATTAGTTAGATTGAGGGTGCTATGAAAACCAAGAATACATCAAGAACAGTATATAAAGGGGTCAATCAGGACAGGAAATGGTTATTAGAAGAAGGGCTGTTTATATTTGAAATGTTTTTCATCCCATCCAACCCTGCTCTACCTGAGAAACAGCCTTAGTTAACCTGGTGTGCTGAGCTCAGAGTTGCACTGATTTGAGCCAGTTGTGGTGAAGCAAGGTCTCTTATTTGGTGTGAGATTTGAGAGATTGATTTGAGAGCAATTGGAGCGTGTTGGCAACCCTGTATAATGTTA
The DNA here is from genome assembly GCF_910596095.1 of Thunnus maccoyii. Classification (NCBI taxonomy): domain Eukaryota; kingdom Metazoa; phylum Chordata; class Actinopteri; order Scombriformes; family Scombridae; genus Thunnus; species Thunnus maccoyii. The sequence continues at coordinate 24,381,343 of NC_056547.1, read as the reverse complement.
ACCAAAAATGTAAAATGATGTTCTATTACTAAATTTCAGCACTGAGGTACTTACATTCATGGTTTTGTATAGGCATATTAACCTAAAAACCTATTACTGGGAATCTTGAGAAAGTTTCAAAGTAACTATGGTTACTATGTCCCCGTAGTACACCCGAATGTGCAAATATGGAGTTGAAGGTAGCCAGAAGGAAACAGAACTTGAAGCTGGACATAAGGTTGACATATCCATCTGTACAGCAAACACTGTCCACATCAGAGTCCTCGTGATCTACACTGTGCTCAAACACTTCTCGTAGCTCTTCTCTCCTCTTGTACACTGTGTTGACCAAGCAAAATGAATATGTCCACCGTGTTAGGGCAACTCTGGGTAGTCTGTGCTGGCATGTCATCCTATAATTTTGTGTGTTTAGGTGAGAAAAACGCTGCCAGGCCACTGAAAAAAGATTTTTTTTCCCCAGATTCAATGTGTGCCTGTGCAATTGCTTCCTTTACCCTGACCTCCATGTAGACCAGAGGCCATCACCGCAGCTCCATCATAACACTGAGCAATTACCTTTGAAGTGCATCCTACCTTGTTAAGAAAGGCAATAATGTGAGCTGCAACAGCCTCCACCTGCTTGTGCACAGTGACATCCTGCAATCTGAAAAATCTCTCCTTCACTCCACTGTCAGTCACGTAGCGTAACACAAGTGACATCTGTGCTGAGTTACTCGCATCAGTTGTCGCACCAACATGACCACTACAAATGGTGTGTTCCTCACCTCTTCTTTCATTGAATCCCTTAACACATCTGCAGTGGCACTGATCAGGTCATTCTGATTTATTCTGGATTTTGTTTGACGTACCAGTAAATACCTCAGATGTTGCCAGGTGGCATCTCAGCTCACTATCGTATTAAGCTAAGTAGTCCAACACCTCCAAATAATTCCCCTTGATCGCCAATTCTCTGCTCTCGTCATGTCCTTTAAATAGTTCTTGCTTCCCCAAAAACACCACAGTGTGGATGAGCAGTTTCAAACTCTCCCTGTTCTGTCTCACCTTCTCATTGTGTGCAATGGTCACTCTCCACTGTTACTCAACTGCAGATCAATATGTGCGTCTCCTAACATTTTCAGAGAAACAGTGGCACACAGGTGTCCGAGGGTAGACTGATGTTTCACAGCTGCTTTAGTTAAGCAACTCAAATTATTAAATCCTGTACTGGACCAGGGCCCCTTGTTGGGACTGAAAAGCAAGCAATCCCAGCAGTACAGCCTGTTGGTGCGCGGACTGCCCGTTAGCCATGGATAGCGACTGTAGCTGCTAGCTTGAAAATGCCTCTGGTAGCTTTTGCTAACTTGCACCAATCCGGCGGGTGATGGTCGACTTTTCTAGATAACTTCTAGTTTTTCTTTAGGTAATCTTTAAAACCCACTGTTTGTCAAGGCATATTAGTCCAAGTTTATAACAATGATCTAGAAAATTATTATTTCAGTGAATAAAAATAATTAAAAAAATATTTATTAGGCATACAAAAATTCTTCCAGTAGTCTTTCTTAGACCTTCACTGAATACCTTGAAGGCCCTGAGAGTTTCCCTCTGATACGTTCATATATGACATACATCTGCACAAATAACTTATCTCATATTGAATGCGGAGTAAATTTCATCTAATATTTTCATGGCACACGATATGACAGTCTAATGTTTGCATGACTGGATAGCACAATTTAAAAGTAGTAATCTATATTATTTGCTACGTCGTGCAAAACCACACCCTTCCGCATGAAATACCAAGTTTTTAGGGAGTCCCTGTGACTCAAAGGCTGCATTCAAAAGCATCCAAATGTTGAACGCTGGTACTTGAATCCAAAAGTTGAAACACTTGACATCTATTCGCTATCTGCTTGAATAGAGGAGTTCATCAAAAGGCATAAACAAGATTGTGAAAAGTTTTTTTATGTTCTCTGTGTGGGTGAGAGATAGAAAATTCTCTGTGTGAGAAGGCGTTGGGGATTTGTTTAGTGAAACAGAGGCAGAAAAAAACTCACCATGTTGGTCAGTTCATCTGCATTGTGGGCTGCGATAGCGAGGAAAGCTCTCCAACTTAACCATAGGTCTTCCTAATGCTGTGAAATTACCCCATATTATCCCCTCTTGCAGGAAAAAAACGCTACTACATCATCGAGTAGACCACATAATCAAAATGCAGACACACACGCATTCCCACACACACAAGACTGCAATTGCTTGAGCCATATTTCTGTGTACGGGAGACAATAATAAAACATGGCTTTGTAGGAAGGCATCAAAGAAGATGATCACTGATGCACACCAATGTGATGTGACATGCATTTTGATCAAATACACGTTCTGCATGTGCGTACAGCAGGAATGCTCACGATGCTCCCACACACGCATTGGGCGTGCACGCACACACACACACAAGCCGTCCACAGCTGCTAATGAGGAGCCAAAGGGGGCTCCCGCTCAGCAGCCAATTATCCTGTCCCTTCGGAGGAAAAGTCTACGCATGTGTGTGTGCGTGAGTGTGTGTGTGTGCAGATGTTTCGAGCCACTCTGGTTTTCTCTATGCCAATACGACAACAGTCTTATTTACATAATCTTTCAGCGCTAATTATGTCTATTCCGCTTATGAAATGTTTCCTGGTCTTATTTGAAAAACACGGAATGTTGAACCTCACTTACCAGAATGTATCAGCTCAGTGTTATGAGCAAAGTAAAAAAAAAAAAAAGAAGAGCCTGTTAGCCATGACGATGGCTCTTTATTTCAGGCCTCACCCCTTATTTTGCGTCAGCGCTGTCATTGTTATGTTTAGATCTGTCTATTTGATGACCACAACTGGGTTGATCATAAATTATGAATAGAGTTTGGGGCATAAATACACAAAATAATTAAAAAGGCGGCCTGTCAATGCCACAAAAGGCAGAGTATTTCAGTCATGAATGTGCGTTTTGCATCAGCGGTTTGTCACTGTTGTATCAAGCCTTGACATGATACAGTAGCAGCTGTTGACGTACTGTATCTGCAATGTCCTATTCAGACAGGTGTGTATTATATGAGCTTGTGTGTGTGTGTGTTTGTGTGTGTTTTTGTGTGCTGTTTCCCACCAATTCTCCAAACCTCTTATAGGATAATCACACTACAAAAGGATCATTCTTTCTTCCCCTCTGTTGCATTTCTCATCCACTTAAGCTCATTTAGCCAAAGTGTTCCATGGTGAGAACCGTCAATTTGACAGGTCTGAATGGGAATCTATGTGAATGCGACTGTCAGTGTGTGTGTGTGTGTGTGTGTGTGTGTGTGAGAGAGAGAGAGAGTTGTGGTGTAAAGGCTGTGTGTTAAGTGTAATTGTGTCATTGTGAGCATGGCTGCCTGGTTAGAGGATGAGGTACTTCACATTAATGCTCCCCTCCTATCTAAATTGCTTCCAGCTGAATTATTAGCATATTCAAAGGCCAATTTAGGCCTGACATAGAGACTCCACTTCAACAATGTGACAGTACAGTAACACGACCATCCTGGTAATGTTGCCATCGCATGTGTGAATTTAAATATGTGTATGCGATGTAAATGTATGGATGTATGCACTGTGTGTGTCTATGTGTGTTTGTTGGTGCATTTGTTTGGATTTGCAGGCTGGGCATCGTGAGCTTGTCAATAAGAGTTAAAGGACTCCAGAAGAACAGATGATTCTCCAGGCTCTACACTGACCCTTTGAACTGAAATGCAAAACGTGGCAGAGAGCCTTCACAAGCTATCCGTCAACATGTGTGTATCTCTGTTCGTGCGTGCATTAAAAATATGCACTTTGGCCAAAAATGGTAACTTTGTTTGCCCTGATGCCTGCCTGCGGTTGTGTCATTTTAAATGTGAGAGGCCCCGGGTGCATGCATGTGTGTAAAAGTGTGTGTTAAGCCATTTGTATTTCATTGCCCTGAGCAATCTGTGGCCAAACAGATCCCATCATGTTTGTGTTAGGAGACCAGATAGGCTTCATTCCCTCCAGGTTCGCTGCATGCTGATGCTCCTTTTAGCCAGCTTGGACGGATTATAGCATCCACTCATTCCAAGGTCTGGACCAACGCTGACATTCCCGGCTAGCGGAGGTTAGTTTGGATGCTGCACTCCAGACTTGCTTCAGTGTCAAAATGTATGTGCTTCAGCAGTTCAGGGTCAACTGGCTATTAGTCTGAGAGAAGGATTGATATATGTTAACCAGGACTGAAATTGTCTGATTATTCAGGTGAGATACAACAACTTTTAAAGTCAGGTGCTAAGTGTAGTATTTTACTATCAATAAATGATTAGTAAAAAAGGGAATAACATCAAAATTGAAGATCATAAACAGAAAAAAGCATAGTGCTGGGAGGAACAAAGTATCTTTGAGAGTCAAGTTCTTAGAATCACTTCAAAGAATGTTTGCAAGTACAGTAAGAGTAAAAGTGAATACTTTTTACTGTTATCTCTCAGTTAAACATTGTGTTTTGCTGACATTGGCTTTAGTTCTTCATTATCTGGGGTGTAAAAATAATAATAATTTCATAATCTTTTTTTCCCCTAAATTTTTTTTGTCTTTCTTCTTGACCATTAAGCATTGTCATTGCAGAAAATGAGTAAATATTTCATCTTTTATATGTTACATGTGTTATGCATGAATACATAAACATCACTTTTGTGTGACAAAAATGTCATTCACAACAAGGAAATGTGCAGTATGATATCTTATTCATGTTTGGGGTCAATTAGTAATGCATCATTTTCTGTAGCGGACTTCTGAAACTTGTCATCCGTTGAAAATCCATGCCATGCCAACGAGATGCCATTAGTCATCTCAAACATAGTCTTGTTTGGTCACAATTAAGTGGGTAAAAATAAATAGGAAATGTAGCATAGAGGAACAGTTGAGTTGAACTACACTGACTTTTTAAAATGATTAAAATATATTTTGTTTTTCTCAGGTTGATCAGATTCATACTACATTTAAAATAGAATACAATATGATTCAGTGTGGGCGCCAGCAACTGAAAAGTGCTTTTAATCCTTTACAGAAATGCAGAAGCCATGTGCTCAATCAGTTTCACAACTATTTAATTCAGGGAACCTAAAGGTGCTCTTGTTGATGAAAACTGATACCAAAAAGTACAATTTTTGGGTAGAATAAGGGGAAATGTATGTATTTAGTCTGGCAGATTAAGAGTTAAAGCTTTTTGCCTTAGAACTCTGCACTGAACAGAGGGGGTCAGTACATGTTTGCATATAGAGTATAAATCAAAATGTGTTTATCATATGTATGCTTTTATTACATGGTCGCTCAGTTTAGAACAGCTTATAAGACCTCCGGGGCTCGCTTTATGGTCAGGTTTTATAATAGACTTTTCATAATGACTACATGTAATTTCCAACACATATAATGTCCATAGCATGATATTAAGTAATGCATGGAGGGAAAAGTTTTCTATATACGTTCCCTTGACAACAGAGTACATTGCCCCTCTTTTGTAGGCTACACACCATCACAATCAAGTTCAGCTGCAATACTTCCCTAGATGTTCTCTTTATATTTGTTGTCTTTATGCTCTTTGCAGTGTTTATCTAAGAGGGCACTATGCTGTGAGATCAAATGGATCAAGCAATCAATATCCATTTCTATTGTTCTGTGACAGCATGGGACAGTATGGGAATTATGACGTTGGCTGCTATGACAGCGTTTGAGAAAATCTATTGATCAGGTGAGCAAAAGTCATTATTTTATTGGTTGGCTTGTTTTTATCAGCATCTAAAATCTGCAGAAATCAAACCAGCGGTGGTAAATAAAAAAAAAAAAAAGAAATCTGCACTGCGAAACACAAATGTTTCAGATTCAGTGTGGATAGGCTCATGGTGATAGATGGGTTTGAAATTTTTAATTGACATGCAATTTATTCTCAAGAGTTATTCGCATTTGGGCTGACGACCTTTAGATGGTAGTTTTTGATAAAAGTTGTAAGGGAAAAACTACATTCACATCCCTGTTATTACTGACATCTGCAAGCCGAATATAGAGACCAATTGCGTGACTCATTAAATGTGTGACTGTGCTTTTCACCTAAATGAGGTTTATTTTATAGTGGTGCTATGAAGTGCTACAGTAGAGTGGTGTCTGCAACAAGCAAATCATATTGCTGGTTAAATATTCAGGCTTTTAGCGGTGGATTCACACTATCTTGTGTCAGTATGGAAAGAAGAAGCTGTCACACTGATCGCCTTAAACAATCTTCCTTTGGCCACTGTCAAGTCTCATTGCATACTGACATGTTGCCGTGTCTGACTGTGTGTTGCTATGTGACAGTGTGTATGTGTGTGTATGTGGTTTGCAGTTTTGCAAAAATAGATGAGAGGTCGAGCATCCCTCAAATGCGTTGTTGACCTTGTTAAGCCTTTTCCTCTGCTCTCTCTCTCTCTGGCTCTGTCTCTGTCCTTTTGTCTCTTTCTGTTCCACCACGCTGATGCAAAGAGGAAAAGACAGTTTCCACTGGGTGTTGTCCTCTAATGGATGTTGTTCTCTGAGTATCCTACCCCCAGAAGGTCTACAGATTCGCACTGGTAATAGCCGTCTGCTCAGCAATCCACGCTCAAGTTTCATTTCTGTATCCAGCTTCTATCTGAGTATCTGCCTCTTTTATCAGACCCTTGACTCCTGCTCAGTAGTTTCTTACAAAGTGCAGCCGTTAGCTCCTTTGTTTGGTTTGCTGTGCACACAGCTAGGGAGGTTGGGATTTCTGTTTAACAAGTGTTTATTTGTGCTCATCGAGGAGTCCAGCTAGGAAAACACAAGGCAGTGCGCGGGCCTCCTGGGAGAAGCTAAGCTTGCCAGATACAAGAATCACAAATCAGTGACGGGGGGGTGTTGGGTGTTGATACCATAGATCTTTTCAGACTGGTGCCCAGGGCAAACAGAGGTGTGAAGTTTGCATTGTCCAACAGGATAAATAATGTGCTTTTAAACTTTGCCTTCGAAAATACAATCATGTATTAACTGCCTACCTAAGAGATGCTGATTGTCTGCAAATGTCACGTAAAGGTACCAAACATCACTTTGAGTGGTAACCAGAGACCCTGCTGTGGTATTCTTGTTATTTATGTGTATCTCAGCCCCGTCAGTCTATACAACATCACACAAGAGAAGCTGCCATTTAAAGGAATAGTTTGAGTAAAATTTGTTACAATTCTCTTTTTGTACAGATTAAACAAACAAGATACAGTGTGTTAATTTGTGAGCTATAGAGCTGCTGATAGCTTTGGACAGCTAGCTGTTTCCAGTCTCTGTATTATGCTAAGCTAAGCTAATTGCCTGCTGGCACTAGCTTTATACTTAACATGCACATATGGGAGTGTTATCAAGCTTCTCATGTAACTCTCAGCAGCAAAGTGAACTGATCTGAATTTACCAACATGTAGAATTATTCCTTTAAAAGGGAATATCTTTGGGGAGGTTTCTCAGTTCATTAAAGCAGTGTTAACACAGAGCCGATGTTGCATGACATCTGCCAATAAACTGCACTGTCCACATGCTGAACACAATGACAGAATATGTCAACTAGTGCAATGGTATGGTGCTCTAAGGGAATAGTTCAACATTTTATACACATTTATATGCATAAAAAGTGGAAGCAGTGGAAAAAAAGCTAGCCTGGCTCACTCCTAAGTAAGAAAAATATCAGCAATGACTTCCTGGAGTCTCTGCTGGTTGTCTGGCAACCTCACAATGATGAAAAGACTCCTGGAAGTCTCTTGCGGTGAAGGAATGGTCCCACACATAATCCCCATAAAAACGAAAATTGGTTTCACACAATTTTTACACTTCCGTTTTCGTACAGATTAAAAAAACAAGATATTACATGAGCTTTAGAGGTGCTGGTGGGCCGATTTTCTAACTTTAGACAGAGCCAGACTAGCTGTTTTCCCCTTGTTCCAATCTTTATGCTAAACTAAGTCAATCATTATGCTAACCATCTGGCTGTAGCGTTATATTTAGGCTACTGTACAGCTGTGAGAGTGGTATCAATCCTCTTATCTAAATCTTGACAAGAAAGCAAATAAATGTATTTTCTAGGATGCTGAGCTATTCCTTTAATGTGTTTTTAATTGTTTGGACATCAAGGGGATCTTTGACCCATGTATATCAGACAATAGTTGTTTTTTTCCGGTTTTAGTCTCATCAGGGAGATTTGTTGAGCGCTGTCACTTGCATTTAGCACATAGGAGCAAGTCAAAAACCTTGGTGTGACTGTGGACCATTACTAAAGAGTGAGAGTCCCATTAGAAATGTGACTCACACTCTTTAAAATGTGACCAAATCCTCTTATCATTTAAGACATATTACCTGAGTCTGATATAGAGAGTATAAAATATGCTTCTATTTCTAGCCTATTTGATTACTGCAGTGCTCTTTAATCTGGTGTATCTGAGCAAGCTATTGATCAGTGACAGCTTTTGTATAATGCAGCATGTGTTCTGACAAAGACCAGACTGAGAGCCTGCATTTTAACATCGTTGCATTGGTTACCTGTCAGAGAGTTTATTTCAAGATTATTTCACTGGTTAAGAGATAAGTGGCTCCTACTCTAGGTCCCTTACATTCTCCAGCTCGAGCCTTTTTCATTGTTCTTGAGGCTGGATCTATAAGACATGGAGAGCTTTTGCTTGTTGTACATTCTGTCTGTGGTTTTACAGGACTCTAAATCGAGTATTTTTTATCCTTTCTTTAATTTAAATGTATCCTATTTTATTGTAGTTATCCTTGCTTTGGTGTAAATTTTATTTTATTGTGAAACATTTTTACGCTTTATTGTAAAACATTATTTGCTTTTATGTAAGGCACCTTGTGTTGCATTTTATGCATGAATTGTGGTATAGAAACAAAGTTTATTACTATTATAAAAAATGATGCAAATCCTTGAAATTCCCTGGATACAAATATACCCCAAACCTTTAACAAGCTTGGCTCCAAGCATGGTCTAATCCAACCATCCCCACTGCAACACTTGTATGTTGCACATTTATGTATGCGGAGCACATCAGAATAGCATAATTCCAAAGGAGATGGATCCATAGACACATGAGGTACCTGGAAATTTAAAATGTAAAAAAAAAATGTGAGAAGTCAAAAAAAAAAAAAAAACTGAAATCTAAGCAGAACATCAAAAATATGTGCACACTCATAGGGATGTTAAGTCTATAACCTCCACACTAACATAGGCAGCTGTAGCAGCTTAGTGTACAGCATCTCCACCATCCACTAACATACTCTGACATTATTGGATGGTGGAGAAACAAGAAGCAGAGTTTGGCTCAGATAAGTTTGACTCTGTCATGGGAAAGCCTTTGGGAGCGTCATTGCAGCTCAGTCAGTTATGAGCACAGTTATGGACAGCCCAAATTAATTCCTTATATACACAGTGGACATTATGGATTGCTTTATATGACATGTTGTCCACCGAGTTCACCGAAGAGGAAAAGCAACAAAGTGAGGCACATTCTCAGGCTATCGCTTCACTTTCAGGAGCAGCACTGCGAGACTGAGCCACTGGGAGCCAACTGATAGTTTCCCAACAGTGCTAACAGAAAGTGATTCACTGTGGTGCAGTGAGTTTCAGCATGGACTGTTTTTGTTGGACTGTGTTACCGATGCCAACACAGGGGGAGTGCAGATGTGTGTGACTATGGGGTTTCAAACTTTCCTTGAAGTAGAAAAGAACAGAAGAGGAAAGAAGGCAGTATTTTTATTTCAGTATGTGACATGATGCCCTAAAAATGAGGTAAATATATCAGTTCAATTCATACTGGCACATGTAAATTCTGTGGGACAGGCTCTATTAGAAGGACACTGATTTTTCTTTTAAAATAAATGGCACCAAGGGTTGTTATAGTTTAATGGGCTACACAGACAGGACATTCAGCCTGTTCATGGTGAATTAGTGGAAAAGGGTTTTTATGAATGTAGCTCCAGAGAGGCCATACACTATAGTTGCTGCCAGGACCGCAGACGTATACATCACCAAAGCTGCTAAATTATTCAATGTAGTAAGCAGGGCTGGAAATTATGATAAGGTCTACCAAACACAGACACACAGCATGAGCAGAGAGAAATGTTGATGTTCTCCGACAGGAACAGACAACCACATTAAACACTACTCATTCTCAACTGCAGCGCCTTAGGTTGACTGCTTTGGGGTGGTGGTGGGGTGGGAGGGGGGCGTTGCTGAGCAAAACACAGCCAGACATTTTTCTGTCTAGGAGCGGCTGTGTTTTTTAAGGTCAGTCCACCTTAAGTGAGCCTGGTCAGATTAGGCTAACCTGTTGTTGCTAATTTTGGGGCTAACCCCCTTCACTTTTCAAGCAGTTGAGGAAACTGACGAGACTTTTCTTGTTCTTCAGAAGCTGCAGCATTTATTAAATGATACACTGGAGTCTGTACTGTACATTTACTGCCAGACTGACAGCTTAATGCTAACCTTTTCCTCTGCTCCGCTCGCATTCACCATCACTTTTCTGCGGCTCGCTCAACCACACACTTGCTACCTACACACATTATGCCCTATTCCTTAAAGTAGCTATGCTACTCTTATAACAGTAACTTTCACGTAGATGTCCTTTGAAGAAAGAGGAGAGGGAGGATGACTCAAAACAATTCCATGGTAACGTAGGTTGTTATTGTGTTTGCACAGTGTGCGAGTGAAAATCATTAGTAGCCCATTGATATTAATTATCATGTGAAATTTTAGCAGCGGCGCTCATAATTCTGCCGCTGCAGAATGAATATAAGGGAAACACTGAACTGTCATGAGCTTCACAATGCTGGCCTCAAAAGGTATTTAAGGCCTGGTCACTAAGTTGTATTTGAGAGGATAAAGAGCATAAATCCTGAACATGTGAGCAATAGAAAAACCATAGTAAAAATTATTTTACAGTGCCCTATAGAAGTTTTAGAGGTCTAAAGTAACTCAGAACATTGTCTGTTTTTATCTATAAATAGTACCAAATTATGTGGGACTTCTTGAGGAATTAGAAAATGATGGGACCTGTGAAATCAATGGGCACCAAAAACTGCATAATTTATTCTTTACATACCCAGAAAACCAAAGGACACCTATAACTCATGCTATCAGTTGAGAACTACCTAATATGGGGGTGGTGGTAGATTGGTATGCCATTGGTAATGGCATCCACTGGAAGTCATTAGGTCTGATAATTGCACTACACAGTCATATAATAAACTGCACCATGAGGCCATTGTATACTAAAATATACTAATATACTATTCCCTCATATATTACCCCATATCACGAGATGATAATGGCTTCGTATCTATTGTGAAACAAATTCAACAGCAGTTTCATGAACAGCGGGGGGAAGTCAGACACCTTTCTATATAGCCTCAATTACCTCAACACATTACTATCAACACAGCCTCCAACGGACAAGTGAAGACGTTCCGTTTTCTCATATTAGAAGTCCAATATTTAAAAGTACATGCAATTCATGCTCTGATGACAGCAGTACAAGAAAATTATGAAAGGAGCACTAATGGGGCACCATCACTTTAATAGACTAGTGATGGATCACAGAACTCTTGGTTCAGTGTACATTGGGACAATAAGATGTTACATCAGATAACACGTATTTGTTATGAATAGGGGTATACGTGTATTTGTCCCCAACAGTTCAGTGCAGGACATTCAGTTTGGTGGAATAAACACCTTAGCAACATAAAGGCTAAGAGTGACAGATAGTCGGGTTAGCTTGTCATGTCTTGTATCGTGTGGGAGAGTAATGGTTTACCAGAGAGTTAAAGCAACACCAGACAAAGTGAAATGGACAAAAACTACATGTCGACCTGTTGAAGTGAAGTTGTGGGACGTTATATCTTCAGAAACATCTTTGTGATCGTTCTGATCATATTTATTTATTTTTCTTCATTTATTTATTCTTTTTTTTCCCCTTTCTGCTTTTTTGGAAACCACACTTTTTACAACGTGGCTTGTAAATAGTCACTCATCTTACAGGCAGGAGCCCTGCTAATGCTCCTTCACGTATGCATCAGTCAGTCTGTCGTGGCTTGTCTGTAAACAAGCAGAGGCTGCAGTCTTCAATGAATTATTGTTATATAATTATTAAATAATTAGCAGTCAGTCTCACTACTGATGGATGGACCTCAAGGGCTGCAGAGAGCTACATAACTGTGTAAAACCTGGAAATTTTGTAGAGTGAGTTTTGACCAGGTTCTTGAAAAATGCAAGTAATTACATATCTAACATTACTAATGTCATTACAATTACCACAGTACTGTAACACAGAGTGCATTACTGCACAACACTGGTCTTGATTGATTTAAACTGTACAACTCGCTATGTGGTATTGTTATTATGCTATTATTTATTTATTTATTTATTTATTTTAATGAAGGGATGCACCCAAACCATGGATTATATATACAGATACACCCCTGTATCTATACCCTGTGGTGTTATCCTACAATCATCAGAGAGAGTGACAACTACAACAGTAAGTGTCATGTTTTTTTGTCAGAATGTTGAAAACAGGCATCGCTTCCTTACTGCGCCGTTCTGTTGTACAAGTGACATCTCACTTTCTTACTTGATCTCTCTTTTGTTTGGTGTTGCTTCCATGACAAAACCCCACCCACACACTCCCACACACTTCGATCTTTCAAACTTTATGGATAGATGAACACTTTTCTTATTTAAGACTTCGGGTGTGTTGGCCTGTTCTTTGTTCCCCCACACTCATTGTCACATACGTATGAGAGACGTGGATCTGGCTTTCTGGTCTTTCATGGCAACAGTTTCTTACTCCTTCTTTCTTTATTCCCTTCTAACTCACCAATGAACACAGAAACGGCCACATGGCTGTATTTATACACCTTGTGTTGTGTGCGCACACGCATGCATGGCTCTTTTCCTTGCACTCAGTTGACGCAAGGTGTAAAACATAGGATAATGGCAGCATTTCATAAATAATGCAAAAGAAGAGTCGGGTGCCTCTGTGTGTGTGTGCAGTTTGTGTCGGTCGTGCGTGTGTGTCCATATCATGCAAGAGAAAGACTGCCCTGTCAGCACCAACACTCCTCCCCCAAGCGCCTCCCTGACACCGAAAAGAGACCCCAAGATAGAGGTTTAATCCCCTCTCTCCCTCCTTCCTTCTTTCTTTCCTCCACACAAACATATATACAACACACACTCACCTATACACACATGCATTGCTCAGACACCCTCCATCAGGTTTTAATCTCAGCAGCAGTGCTCTTGCAGCGTGCTCCTCCTTCCCCACCGGCTGAGAGAGAGAAAAAATATAGAGGAGACAAATGACTCATTTTATGGTGCAGGAAAATTACCGCCTAAGAGATATTACAAGGTGTATGTACACATTTATTGTAGGAGGAGATGAGATTTAGTGCGCATTTGTGTGAGAGAATAACAAATAATAGGAGAGGGAGAGAAAGTGTGCATATGTGGCTGTTTTGCAAATGAGGGAGTCTTGGCTGGATCAGAGTTGTTCCATGTCCTGTTCAGATGGCTCGACATACAGTGTGTAGTGTACTGTATATGGTTGCACATGCCTTCAGGACATGTTGCTGCTCTAATCGATAGAGAACAGAGGAGGAGGATGAAGAGGAGATAGTGAAAATCTATTGCAGTGTACAGGGTATCTGCTCCCTCTATGAGAAAAATGCGCTTTAGCAGCTTCTTGGTTCATTGGTTTGGCCCAGGAGGGAAGACATTACGGGTGTGATGCAGGACCTCTTTTCGATCAAGTCTGTTCTCATCGCGCTCGCTTGGTCCAACCCAGAAGGTTGCACAGATGCTTTGCACAAGCAAAAAAGAAATGAAGAATGAAGCAATTGGATTTTTCTTCTTGTGTTTTTTAGTCCTCCCAAAATCCCAAACATACTCAGTGTTGAAACTGCTACCATTGTACAAATCATTTGACTGATTTAATTACAAAATAAAAAACCATAGCACCACATCCTGGTAAAACATCTTTTCAGTAGGTGATACCATAATACTCACACATCGTACTGGCCAGAGACGTTTGAGACATTTTACAACAATGTGTTTCTCATGTGTTTGTCTCGCCTTCCAACACGACTCATATGCAGAAACTGATTTGCCACCTCTATGGTTAAGGTTTGGTTAAGTTTAGGCAACTGGTTAAAGGGAAACTTCGGTATTTTTCAACCTGGACCATATTTTCCCATCTTTTTGTGTCTGAGTGACTAATGGGAACAACAATTTTTGAAATTGGTCCAGTAGTGAGCAAGAGTGCTGCAGCCAGCAGCGGTGAAACAGACTGCAATGTAATCTGACGGGGTAATAGTGCACCATCAATGAACGTCCACTAAAAGTACTTGTTACTGACAGGCTCAGATTATTATTATAAGTGTCTGATAACATTATGGAAAGGACCATACAGAGAAATAAATCTTTTTTCTTTACTTTTCGCTTGATCCGGTCTGTTTGTTATTGAGTCCAACCAAGTCTCACTCACCAAGTCTCATTCTGAAATTTTGAGAGTTGTTCGAAGAGTTGAGTTGTTCGAAATCAGTTAAATATTCAACCATGACAGAATTGGAGAGAGGAGGGCCTGGAGGAGTTTGTTGTGTTGGAGTACAGAAAGTGCAGCTTAGTGTTATCTAAAAAAATTTCAAAGTCATGGCTGAATATTTAGCTGATTGCGATGCTTAGAATTCACTGCTACCGCTTCCACCTATGACCTGTCACGGCATGCAAGCCTCTCCAATATTTCCATCCGCTCCCCAGACACCCTCATATTTAATCTCACACAAAGCAAGACTGACTCGCTCGGCCTCTCTCACCCCATTTTTCTCTTCCCATCGCTGAGTCCTTTGGAACCCATCCAGAGCACCTAGACACCCTAACCTTGGGGGCTAACCCTGAATCTCGCTCCCTGAGTTCCTCGACATTCCAGACGCATCAGGACCCCCGTTCATACCCTTGCATTCAGTCCCCTTCATTCCTCCCTCTGACACTCAACCATCCCACCATACATGACCCTCATCCAACCATCAAACCAAATAAACTATTTTGTGTATACAAATGGCGTGGTTAGTGAATCTATTTTTTAGTTGGCAAACTCTAACCACAACCTAACCATATTTTATTTGCTATAACTACTATCTTTCCCCAACCATAATCATACCAAAGTTACCATGTGCAGATATTGTAGAAAGCAAGAGTTTTAAAAACTTTGTCATTAAAAACATAGTCCTGGTTTTGCAGAATCCTCCAATATTGATGTTCTTCTCTGGTGATAGTGTTGTGATGCCAACCATGTTCTCCAGTCCATCCACACCAAACTCCTCGCTGTATGGTTTTGCACACTATAACCATGTCCTGCTCCTTTTGATTTTGCTTCTGGTAAGATGACTGTTATTATTAGTACAACTGAGAGTTTGCTCGTCAAGAGAATGTAAACCTTTGTCATTTTTAAGCATTTAAACACTGGTCTCAGCAAATATTCATTCCATCTGGTTTTCAAGCCCTCTACAACAGACTTCCAGGTCAAAGTTCACCTCAGAGTTGACCTTTGACCTGCAAATGTGTGCAAATATTACACTACTTGAATACCAACTGCATAATCACTTTTGTAGAATGTATGTGAACAGTCTGCTTAATGTTTATTTATTACCTCCATTACACCATTATCATTCTTTTTTGGTGCAGAGCGTGGAGCAATTAAGTGTCTGTGTCTTTAATCTGCTGGCAAACTGACATTCTTTCTCATGTTAACCAATCATATGAAAGCATTTTGAAGACAATTTAACAGACGACCTGCTCAGACTCGTGTCATGTTGGTTTTACACAGAGTAGTGGTATTTTAACTCCTGCATTTTTTGACATAAAAATATTACTGAAAAATTATTATTGGCAGATATTTGTGTCTATTTGTGTGTTTACCAATCTTTTTCAGTTTCCAAAACATTCCAAAACACACAGTTGATCATATTGATAATGAATGTTACTGGAGCAGTGTTGGCTATTACTGGGTATCATGTTTTTACCTCAATATTTGGATGTAGTACTCCATAATGCACAGCAGTTCCTGTTGTGTGAGCATAAAAATTCCATATTTTGCCCTGCGGTTTTTCTGATGATTAATTTGACTCAGAAACCACACTATCCTGCCTCAGCAGAAACAGAAAGGAGCTCAAATGAACAGGTCCTGACCCCCTAATCTTCCATTCGTGGAAAAAGAATGCAGTACAAGGTTCCTTTTGAATTCATTTATCTCCATGACTCTTTCTGAATTTTCTTTTGCAGAGCTAAATGGAAAAAAAAAAGTATGTGAAGAAATACACCATATCTCCAAGCAAAGTTTATTTTTAATGTGAAGCAGGAAAGTCGGTGGTGGTTTCATGTTTGTCTGTTCTTAGCTTTTCAGCAGACATACTGGACTGTGCCTGTACAAACAACAGTTTGGTTTGAACTGCACGCTAGATGGATGTCATGGTCTGTACATCTGAATGACAGGAAGGCTGCTTATCATGTTCCTCATCGTCGGGCTACTGACATCTGTCACCTTCGGTCTTTCTCCTTCCCTCTGCCCGCCTCTCCCTCTTCCTGCCTCCCTAACACACACCTATACGCACTTGCACACATACACACACTGCTCTGCTAGCGCCGAGTCCCCACTTCCAAAGCATCTCTGCCACTTATCTCTCTCATCACTCAAACTGTTCGCAGTAGCACTCCTCCTTCCTCTGCGGCGCGGGGGGAATGAAAAGAACGAGACGGGCGAATAGGGAAAGGGAAAGGGAAAGGGACGATTCATTTATTCGGGAGGGCTCATATGTTCTGAAAGGTGCTGCTTTGGCAGCAAAAACTTTCCTCTGACACGTGTCCAATTGATACTTTGAAATGGCTGCCCACTCAGCAGAAGTGATGGGACAATTCCCCTCGTCTGCAGATTGGGAGATGAGAACGTTTGAAATGTTCGCTGCCAGCTGAAAACTCAGAATATCACCTGCAGCGGTTGTCTGGGTTGTTTTATCGATTTTCGTCCACTTCCCACTCATCATCATCAATGTCGCCAACGCTGTCAACCCCATCGCTGTCATCATCGCCATTATTTACATAAGTGCCACTCATCGTTATCGTCATTATCTTCTTCATCATCTTCATCAGTACCTGCAGCAGTTTAATGTATAAGTACTGTAATTACTGTGATTGCCTGAAATTGTGAATGTATGTTTCAATCCAGAGCTGTGCTAAAGCCCCATGCAAATTTAGCCATGACAGTCCTGATGATTGACAAGCGTGTGCACAAGTGCAATGTAGGGATAACATTTGAATACAGGGCACAAGGGCTTGCTGAACGGATTGATGAATATGAAAATGATGTGAATCATATGGTATGTGTTATGGAATTTTCCATCTTTAGGGGTTACAAATTGGGTCACATTGGGTCAAGTCTGGGCCTTGAGGTCACACTGTAATTCTTAAGCAGGAAGGCGACATATTCTCCTCTCCTTGAGATTCCAGCTATTTGTGATGTTTTGGGGAAAGCAGAAACTTCTCTGATAGAGGGTAAATCAGCATCGCCATGGTCACCGAGGTCGGAGGAGGCTTTCCTAGACAACACAGATAGGTGGATGCGTAGATTCTATTGACACAGTCAGACATTCAAACCAAAACAGCTGAAGTTCCATGCAACGTGACATAAACTGACATGGGTAAAATGCAGTTCCTTGTTTAGAAACTAGTGAACCAATTAGACTTATTTTTCATATTGTAGGCGGATAAAGAACAGGACTCAGACCTTCAGAGGACAGAATGGAAAGAGACAGCATCCGAGTTGCAGATGACTTCGAGGTTCGCTATTTTAGCTCTCCTTGGCCAAGTACTTCAATAAACAATTTCAGCTTTAAGACATCAAAGGCTCATGTGCGCTTTTCTCCACTGAGGTGCTGACCATTGCTCAAAATATCCACAACAGTATGACCTTCACAGTCACCAGATCTCAACTCAGTTGAACACCTATGGGAGATTTTGGACCAACACGTTCTTCACCACCATCATCATTTGCGGTTGCCCAACACCTTATTTGCCACTTTGGGTCCTATTTTTCTGAAACTGGGGGGAAAACTATGGGTGTGGGTGTTGCCAACAAACTTTTGCAATTTCAATGACAACCCATGCTAAACCAGGCGCAATGTAGAAGAGAGGCTGAATACATTATTAGTAGGAGGAATACAGAATCAGCAGGTGGAGTATCCGGATGAGCCTCAGTAATGTCCCATCACATGAGCGAACATGCTTTAAAAGTAGCTGACAGATGAAATCAACTGGGAGGACAGAGACAGAGCTCTCTGAGACAGACAACAAAAGTTCACTTCCAAATACACAAATATCAGTATACATCATCTTTAATACGCTGTCAGTGTTAGATATCCTCTCCTGAGCTGAATTCATGTTTCAGAAATGTCTCACTGAAATTCCTGTCCATGCAGAAAGCTTAACGACGAACAATGAAACAACTACAGTAACTACTGAAATGTATTTCCATCATTACTATTTGCCTTATTTTGCTATTATTAAACTGATTAGAGAAGATGTGTTAAGTTAATTATATGGACATACTTTAATAAGGATAAACCCACTACATCAGAATGAAGCTACTATTGCAAGTATTTTGTATCTTGCTTCAATAATCCTCCTGACATGACATGAAAAATATGTTTTACCTCCAGAAAACACAGATTTTGGATTTTTTTTAATTGCTCCAAATGATTTTTAATTTTTTAATTAATTTATCACTCATACATATCTGCTCTGGTTCCATGTCAAGTTACATGGCACAACTTGACAAATGGCATTATACACCCCAAAACAACACTATAAACCTCTTAAGCAATATCATGCACGTCTTAAGTGAACCACACCGTCCCAGCTCATCACTTGCTGCTATTAAATAAATGGTGACCCCGGCTCTATCGGCTGGAATATTGTACCTCTAACAAACAAGATGAATTGTCTGTGTGATCCAGCTTGGATGAAACCTTCTTTTCAATGCATATAGTGACCACATATTCTAATTAATGCAAATAGTTTTCATTAGTTAACTTTTCCTCATGTTCTCAGTTCAGGACTCATGCCCAACCAGTCAGGCTCTTGTGAACTGACATTTTCAACAGGATAACCTTAACCCAGGAAGAACTTATGTAATTACAAAGAACATTTTTAAATGAGTATAATTTGATAGATTTTTTCATATGAGCTTAATTATGCATAACTAAGGTTACAGACTAAAAAATAATTTTGGAAACAAGTTGAGTTAAGAAAATTACAGTCATTAATACAAAAACAAAAAAAAAAACAGGATTTGGAGGCTCTGTGTGCTGCACCGTTCAGCCACAGCTCTGGTTGGTCGAGCAACTTGAAGCACAACATCAGCACAGTGGCAGTCCGCCATCGTCTGTGACAGTGAGTTTGCAACTCAGTAAGCGTTGAATAAAAACAATAAGAACATCATAGGGGGGGTTTTCTAAGCCATGATCAACCACGTGTAAAATACTGTGCTGCAATACGCTCAACTCCTCTTTAGATAAAATGGAGTCACACTTTCATGCACCAGGCTGCAGCCTCGCTTTTCACAGGACAGGGAAATGTGCTGACTTTCATTTATTCACACACACACACACACACACACACACACACACACTTCCACAAAGAAACAAACACAGTGAACTCAATAAGAAGATTACGATGGCTCATTTTCTGTCTCAACTCAAGGGGAAGATTACTAGATTCCCATAGCAAATTAGCTCAAATGAATGGTTCATTATCAGTGTGAAACATGGTGGCAGTGGGATGTGATCATTATGGCCGCTCTTGGTTGGCTTGATTAATCATGTAATCACTGAGACGAGCTCAGATTGCACCACATACCACAGTGGCGTGGAGCACAATCTGTGATGTGAATGTGATTTTCACTAACCTGCTTCCAGCCAGGAGATACATTCTTAATGATTTGTTTGTTTCTTACTGTAAATAGCAAAAAAAAAAAACCAAACAAACAAACTCCAAAACAAACTGGGTTGCTTTAGCATAAAAGAAAAAGAAAAAGAAAAAAAAACCTGCAGATATATTTTTCCATCCCTGCATGGCTGTCAATTGTCTTCTTCCGCTTCTCCCTGTCTCCCTTTCTTTCTGTCTCATGTCTCCCAGGTGTTTATTTACAACACAAAGACAGTGCTTTAATGATGCCGCAGGGTTGTCAATATAATCAGAGAGCGATCCTCTTCATCTGCACATGCTGTCAGAAAACAAAGGCCTACAAGTTACAGTTACAGCACCAACTGGCACCCACGCCCAAGCTCTCTTTCCACCGCGTTACCGGGGACAAAGATATGAACAAAAGCTCTGTCAAGACGGTCTGACATTGTCTTCGGATGGATCCCTCTGTGTGTAGTGTGTTTACATCTGCTAACAGCCTTCTCTTCTCGAAAAAGCCTCTCCGCAGCGGCCTAATGATCGCGGCTGATGACAGATTTGGGTGCATTGTGGGAAACAGCTCGGAAAGATCAGCCGACTTTGGAGTAAAAATAGATACTCTATCCTTGATGCTATTTTTGGGATTTTTTTTTTTTGTTGTGAATAATTAAAGATTTGAGTTTGACTGTGTGCATGCATGTGTGTATCTGTGTGTGTGTGTGTGTGTAATTACTGGCATTTACGTAGTGGAGCGTCTCATTACAGTGAAGAGGCTTGCAGAGAGGACAAGGTCAAGGCTTAATTTATCATCGTTTGCTACTCAGGGCGCAGTGTGTTAGCAGGCGCTGTAGCGGAAGTGTAGACACACAGAATATGAAAGTCTCTCTGCCTCCTACGCGAGGTAAAAACAAGACAGGAGCTGCTTCATTTCACACTCCGTCATGAGAGACTAACAGGTACTTCGAGATTTATTTATTCACTTTGAATTAAAAGCAAGTTTGCAGGTAATCGGGTTTGAGGAATAATCAAAAATGACACGTCTTGAACAAATGCGCATGAGATCAGCCGTCATCTCGTCATCGACAGGCCAAAACCCAGCTTTCTGAAAGTTTTCTCCCCTCCAGTGCCCACATCTTCATTAATGACCAGATGCCTGCTGATGAATCCAGCAGTGCTCTTCTGGGCAAGCCTCCAACACGTTCAGACCTCAGCGCTCCTCCTGAGAGTCACGCCGTTTCTATCAAATCCGAACCTGCAAGTTAAGACGAAAATGTGACAGTACGCGATAATTGGAACTAATTGGATGACATTATACATTCAGATTTGCTGTTTACTCGCCACGTCTCGACACATCAACAACTTGTCATCTGGGCACTGTCTGATATCTGTGCAAATGAGCTCATTTCGTCTGCGTGTCAGCCACGAAAGTGACAAAACGGAAGAGGGGTAGTCAAACTGAAAAACGTTTCAGTTTCGCAACTGTTCAAGAAAGTTCCCTAATTAGACCTATCTAGGTGGTTAATAAATCAAAAGTGAGCAAAAGCAAGAGGCCCTTATGTTGGAATGCTCAGATCTCCTATGAATAAATGATGAAATATGAGACAGACAGAGCAATTATTAGCTTTCTTAAACATCGTTTACACACCAAACAGGCTCTACATAATGCATGGGGCTGTTTTTAATGGCGCAGATCAAAGGAAATCACAGCCCCAGTGGTGCCACTATTAAACTGACTGCAATTAAATAAATCATAAACAAAGAACAGTCATGTAACAGTCCAGGGGTCCTCGGAGTGTGTCCCCAATAAAAGACACAAAGAGTCGGTGATAATAAGTGCGTGGCACGTCCCGCTGGACGGCGAATTGAGAGTTGTAAATATTATGAAAAGTCATTTGTAATAAGGAATATCATTAGATGGATCAATCACGTCTGCATTAATATGCTTATTGCATCTGGACATTATCTGGGTCTCAAGACAGGCCCGAATTCAATCTCAGCCCGGCATCCATTTTGTGTCAGTCAATCAAACAAGTAAATTGCTTGTATGGCAATCAGCTCACTCGCCCGCCGCTGAGCGCTGACAGTGCTGTGATTACTCTCTCTGCTCATTCATTTCTAATGCCTCGCCGTTTTACTGTCACCGCTCTAACACCAATCACACGAGATGCCAAAAAGATCAAGTGCGTGCGAGCGCCATGCGCGCGCGCGTCGGCTCGTGATGAATCCGAGCTCGCGGCTTTCTAAATTCAACACCTTTGACCTGTCATTCCGCAACAGAGGTGATGCTGATAACGAAACCAAACACCATCACTAAGCTGTCTTTTTCTGAATGTGTGTGTGTGTGTGTGTGTGTGTGTGTGTGTTTGAGATGACAGTTGAGGGATTTAGGGAACGGTGGGTGAGAGAAAGGAGCAGAGTTGCGCGCTCGCAGCTGTGCATGTGTGTGTCGGCACACGTGTGTGTTGGGCTTCCGATATCAGGACAAGGATTGAGAGTTGATAGGGCTCGAGATTACAACAGAGCTTTCAATTTTCTATTTTCTAAAAGCGCCCTTCTCCCCCCCCCTCCTCAGACACACACCCCCAGCCCTCCACCACCACCACCACCACCACCACCACACAGCCCTGATTATTTTCCACTCAAACAACATGAGCCCAGACTGAAACACATACAGTAGCAGACAGGTCACACCCATAGCCTCGACAGCTGAGACAAAACATCTCAGCTACACCGGCAAGACGTCCTGGAATAGCATGATTCCTCCTTTCTGATTCAAAGGTTGGCTTATTGTTTTATTTTTTTGACATGATTCAAAAAAAGGGGAAAAAAAACAATGTGCATGATGAGCCCCTTCAACATTCTGCCTCTAAACATCATTATATTTTACAGCAGACTGTGACAAACACTGCGTGACTGTGACAAACAAATCATGCTGGGCTTCAGGGAAAAACATGTAGAACAAATGTGGAAACTCAAACGCATGGTGGACTGACAGAGACAACAGCACTGGAAATACAGTATGACCACATGCAGAACCATAGCCTATTACTTATATATAGTATTGATACCTGAAGCTGGGAGTAAACGCTGTGATGGATATACTGTACGCATGTTCTGTATTGACCATGTAAGGGAATTCTATACTGTATGAATGTGCTGACCATGTAAAGGACTCTTTCTGTAGTCTCACCCCTGTATGACCCTCTCAGAATGTGTGCTTCTTGTTGTGAACATAAGAAATATAAGGAAGGGGTACGTTTAGTGAGATCAGTGAAACCCTAAAACTGTATCTATAGGATACATACATAATACCTACATGCATCCTGGCTACTTGAGGGTCACAGAAAATAGAGCGTTCAACACATTACATAAAGTAAAATTTCTCTTAGAAGAGATAATTTGCATCCAAAAGCAACAAAACTTGCATTACATTCATTATACAGACGCTTCTGACTTAGATTCAATTCTACGATGGTCCTGAAAGCTCAACACACTGCATGTTAAACCTGCTGTGTGGACCTTTTACATATAAATGAACGTCCCTTACATTCAAGCCCTTGCCAAACCAGTTCACACAATGCTGATTAAGCCTATCACCGCCAGATAAATCTCTCTGTATTTCACAGTATACAGAGTTTTTAATCTGGTTTCAGGTTTGAGATTCCCGCATGGCCAGATGAATGCATACTGTGCATGACTGTGCGCAGTAGAGACTTCCGCCATCCGAGCTGGCTGACTTCCAATTAGCTCTCTGCTAACTTGAAGGGGGATAAAATAATTTAATCATGCGGCTCCTCTAGACCAAATGTTATAAGACCAAATGCATCAAATTTTTGCAGGGGTTGTGTGACGCTCAAAACAATTTATCCACCGTTTTACAGCCGTAACAGTAGCGACGGAGCAGGCTATGACAGAGCCTATGACGTAAGCACATGTCCACAATGTTTTTGTAATTACTCTCACCGCGGGAAGGGGAAGAAAAAGGTCCTGCACTCGAACTTTAAGAAAACACACATGCAAAAAGACAAAACACAAGCAAGTGAAAAAAACCATCTTCAACCAGTGTGAAGACACATGTGCAGCATTTAAAAAAGAATTCTGCAAAGTGAAACGCTGAATACAGAAATGTGTTGCAAAAACAGAAAACACAACCAAATACAGAAACGCGCCACAAATACAGAATAGTTACAACCTGTATTTGCAGCACGTTTCTGTCTTTTGATGTGTTTTCTGTCCCTGATAGATTAACTCAAAGGCTCCATGATAAAACTGAAACACACACTATCTTGAAGGTAGTGGGAAACAAGAATTATGTTAAAGCTGCACTTCTAAATGTTCTATGTTAACAATGGATTAAATGATGATGTTTAATGCAAAAGGTGTTGCTTGTAGTGATGAACTCAAATTATCACCTAGTTTGTTTTAGTGTCTTTTAGCTCGTTGTCTTGGTTTTACAGCCTGTAACTTTACTGTTTTGATTTGAAAAAGCTCTGATAAACCCACTGTATGCTACCTGCTCAGCACCAAACAGCAAACAGACCGAGTTAGCAACTAGCTGGTGAACACAGTGGAGCGTTTAGCAGCAAAAGAAACAAATATTTTTCTGAAGTGTTGATGGAGTGAAGCCAAGAGCTACTGGACAGAAAGATGATCCATAAAGTTGCTCCGTGTCTGCTGGATGTGTAAATAGGCAACTGTTTGCTAACAAAATTGCTATATTGCAGTTACCCTGAACTTTTAACCCTTGTGCTGTAGTGGTGGAGACTGACATGATGTTCTCACTTTGGAGGATTTTCATCATCTTTCTATCCTTTTGAGGACACTGGAAAGCTAATAAAAAAAAGAAGACGTACACACACACACTCACACACACACTATAGCTTGCAGCTCTCAAAGAGCAATCAGGGGTGATACATTGGCAAATGTCAAACAAGGATTAATGGATTAATAACATTGTTAAGTATCCTCCTAGTACTGTCTCTGTCAAAGTTTCCTATTTTTCCCAACCCTCCCTCTGTCCTCTCTCTTCTTCACTGCACTAATAGGGAGTGTGAGGGGAGCTGGGGACGTTAAGAACCAATCTCACAGACAAAAAACTCTTGGCAGAATTTAATCTCTCCGTCCTCTTTCTGTCTCTATCTGACAGCAGCGCTCTCCAGCTTTTCACTGTGTGTGTGTGTGTGTGTGTGTGTGTGTGTGTTCTGCAGCCTGGGTTATTGGGGCTTCCATTAAACCACACTCAGTGTAATCAGCAGAGAATTATGTGCGCCAGGGGCAAAAATACTCTGTAAGCCTTTTCTACGTCTGTATAAGTATATTAATGTGTGTGTGTGTGTGTGTGTGTGTGTGTGTGTGCTCGTACGTTACGTCGCCTTCCCATGCATGCAGGTTTACACAGATTTATTGGTCTATGTGGTTGTGTTTAAAGGTGAAAAAAACAAACATTTTCCCCAAGAATTCTTCTTTTTTTACACCGAGCGGACCAAGCGCGGAGGCCTCTCTCGAACTATCGTTGCCCTGGCCAATTAAAAAATCCGAGGGCTAATAGGGCTGCTGCAGCTTGTCAAATGATTATCCAGAAAGTGCCTCCCTGAAACACTTCCGAGGAAATTCATGGGTGGCAATTCAGCCAGAGCCAAAGTGGCAGTTGCTTGTTAAAGTCTCTCCAGCATCCGATATTTTTTTTCTTGCTTTTCTTTTTATAATGCACTTCTTCACTTTCACATTTTTATAGACATTCCCCACACCCCGAGATGCCGTTTTACTCACTTACAGCCAAGAAGTTTTATCAACTCAGGAAAAAAAAAAAAAAAAAAAAAAGCTCTGAGAAGACCTTTCCCAACCTCACGTCTTGCCTTAAATCAGCTGTAATATTGCTGACGGGACATTCTGTGAATGAATATGAGTGAGTTATTCCTCCCCTGAATTCTATTATCAGCTCCCCACTGAGAAAGGTCAGCTTTAATTTCCACAGGGAGTGATAATTACATGGGATTTCAGCTTCTCCCGTGGCTTCCTCACCACAAACAATCGCTTCTACAGAGGTTAGCTTCACTATATGCTTTTGACTTCACACTAATCCTCTCAGTTTTCAAGAGTTATGAGTCAGTTTCTGCCTCTCGCTCAGTAGCTGCATTCACTGTTGCCCTGTTTTGATTTTAACCATTACCATGTCCTCACTGTAGCACCATAACTTAAAGAGAGAACCCAGATGACAATGATGATTGGTACTCTGACTGCATGATGATTGCCAGATGATTACAAATATGTTATTTGCATTCAGGAGCTCGCTGCTCAACGGAAAGACAGCTCCACACCTCAATCACTGGAGCCGTATGCCCATAATAAATACACGACAGGCCGTAAAGACAGAAAACTGAAGTCAGTCATGTCTTCTGCATACCAAACATGTTGAGCAGATAGAGAACTGTGAGGGAATGATACACTGTAGTTTTGGGAGCTCGTGCTGGTGTATAACTCAACTCTCTCCGCTCACCCACAGGGAAATTAACTGTGGCGAAGCAGCATTACATGAATTACCAGGGTAATCCTGTACTGACACTGCCCTAATCTGCACAGGGATATACGGGATCAAATCGCAGCCCGCATATTTCACTGTGTATATAACAATACTGGCAGGTGGTTCAAGGAAATAGCAAAACAATACACCCCGGTGTGACAGGGAGGTGAAGGAGTCACAGTTTGGTGATAAAATGCATAGAGATAGATACACAGATAGATAGATAGCTCTGTGATGCTGGCAGGACTGTAGTCAAAACTACTCCAGTCGAGTCAGAGGCAGATTCAAATCTGGCTCCAAGCTGTAAGATCAAGTCCAAATGGGGTCCAGTCCGAGTCCAAACCAAGTAAAAACACAAAACAATGCTACAGTCATGTCCACAGACTCACATTCTACACTTGATTAATTAAATTTAAATAGAAAAAACAGATTTAGTGTTTTCCCACCAGAATATGGTCTAAATGCAGTTCAAAGGACTTCATCACACTGCCTGCAAGTTGTGGCTTTCTACTTACACCACCATGTTGGAAGAAAAAAATTTCCAGAAAGTATAATTCATCAGTTCAATGAATAAATACATGTGGGAAAAAATACAAGAGAAATGTTTTTGGTGGCTGCAGTCACAAATTTACACTGGGGGAATTTAGACCTCAGTATTTCCAAAACCATGGCAACAGCCTCGTGTGTATCTATCCTCAGATGATTTTATACAAATTTAAATACATGTGCATAATCTGATTTAAAAAAAGCAATCCAGATACATTTGTAGCAATATGATACTGTGCAATTTAAAACTGTTTCAATGCAATTTAAAATTGTAATATTGATTAAGCACACCAATAACTAAAAAAAAAGAAACATCAATATTCACATAATTTTCGTTTCAAAGTACTAGATTAGATATTGTATACACTAGAAGATCTGCTGCCACATCAATAACAGGAAACACTGGCAGTGATACACTGGATAAATTTTATTTTTCACTAAAATTTTCATCTTTTACCTTGGTTCACAGGTCAGTGTCATCCATATGCCCATAATCTAAATTTGAGGCCTTGTTCTCATAAATAAGCAGTTTGTGGATTCAGCTGTTACCTTCAACCCATTGGTTTATTTTCTGATCCTGTTGCGTGTTGTGATGACTGTAAATGCAGTGCACTTTAGGCAGTGTTGGTTAGACACAGCAGAATCCAACACTTTTTTTTACAGTGTGGAACGCTAGCAGGGGAGAGGCGGGTTGCACATACACACACACAAGAGGCACAGCAGCACAGAGAGAGAGAAAAATCAACTAGACTTGATCAAAACCAGTGACTTAATAGGTGAGACCAAGACTGATACCAAAACAAGTCCAACTCAAAACACTATTGAGTCCTAGAGAGGTTAAAAAAAACATCTCAAGACCTAGACGAGACTCAAGTATCACAGCCCTGGTTGCTGGTTTGGAAGCAGCCTCACCATCAGTTATGTGTAGGTAGAGGTGTGATCAGCAGTACATTGCGAGATGAGGTGATCAAACATAACCATTACTTTGGGCCTACAACACAGATAGATGTGTTAATGATCGGCCGATCCCTGCTCCCTTGGCGCCGAGTCAATAACAAAACACACGTCTTTCGGAATGAGGCGTGATTGACGTCCAATATCGTGCTAATAACAATGCTGGCCTGCAGCGGTGGCGGCAAAAAGAGCAAACAACATTGAAAGGACTCAAACAAATGCAAGAGTTTTGTCTACGCCCGCCTACTGCAAAGCAAAGGATCTTCAGAGTATGTATCCATTTTGAAGTAAAGACGCTGATAGAATGGAATTGAGTAGAGAGACATGTGGGGAGATTATCTCATCTTACCAATGTAGGACTGATGCTGATTCAGACCCAGACATGGTGAGGGGAGGATTACTGCAGGCTTTTAGAATATCTCTTGAGAAAGCTCTTCAAAGAAGGTATTATACAAAACATCCAGCAATATCTAAGTGCTCTTTGTTAAAGTCTTACCAGTGCCCTCCTCTTTGTAGCACTTTGTGTCTCACCTCTCTGTCTCTCTCTCTCTCTCTCTGTCTGTCTCTGTCTGTTCACTGGGGAGGCGATGGACAAGGATTTGTGAAGGACATTTGCTAATTAGCATTCTCAAACACAAAAGCAAAGCAGAGGTGAGGAAGCCAAAGAGCTTGAGTGAAACAGGTGCCGAGCGGTGCGGAGGGGCGCTGGCGAGGCCTTATCGCTTGCACAGATGTGTTTGTCTCCTCCATGGCTGCGTGGTTAATGATGAATGATTTCCTCTCTGTCTAAATGCTTGTTGTCACATCGCTGTCAATGAGGCCGCGGGTTACAGTCTTGTAGGAGTAATGGGGTTGGCATGGCTCCAGCCACACGGCAAATCGCTGAGAGCCGCCAAGAGATAGGATAGCCGTGGAGATGAAGACCGGCTTAAAATGACATTCCCAAAGATGTCAACAACAACTGTCCTCCCTCCTTCCTGCACTTTTTAATTAGTGGTGTACAAATTGCAAGTGATTTGCTCAACTTGAGCAGCTCCTTTTAATAACTCCAAGGAGATAATAATCTACCTTAACAGTGCAGTGTGTAGAGTTTAGTGGCATCTAGCAGAACAGACTTGGCAGAAATGGAATATAATATTCATAAATATGTTTTAATTAGTGTATAAAACCTTACCGTAGAATTAGCCCTTTATATCTACATAGGGAGCAGGTCCTCCTCCATGGATGTTGTACCACCATGTTTCTACAGTGGCCTGGAATGGACAAACCAGACACTGGCTCTAGAGAGGGACTTTCATGTTTTACACGTGTTTCGTGGTCACTGGTCCTTTAAAGAAAATTGCTCTTTTTCCACTGAGAGCCGTAAGCCCTTGCTGCTATATGCAAGATCATCTTTTATTAATACATATATAGAGATGATATTTATATGGTTAGTAACAGTGCTGCAGCATTTAGTCAAGTACTGTACTGAAATACGATTTTGACGTACATATACTATACTTAGTATTAACTTCAGTATAAAATATGATGGATAGTTACAGCGTAAACTGTCCAATAGTGTAAAGTAGTTAAAATTAGCTCCACCTTGACCAGCTACAACATTAAAAGCCCTGAAAACATATTTTCTTCTTACTCTGAGCATTTAGGTCCAACATGAACACAACATTTTCTGCCAAACTTTGAACAGTTTTGGTTATTAAACATGAGAAATTTCTGTTCTTTTCTCACTGGTTTGACCTGGGCGAGACTTGGGAAAAGTTGATGTCACTTCCATGCACCAATCAGAATTTAGAAGCACTTAACATGACAGTTATGGAGTTGTTTTCTTATGTTGGCAGGCCACAGTTTATCAAATCTGATCAAACCACACCCACACAGTGCTCATGCATCTGATGAGTTTTTGAGTGTTAAACTCTTAATAAATTATAAATGATGTTTTCTTGGAAAATTTAACTTTGATTGTTGCTTATTTTGTCATTAATTATCATTATCATTATTCAATGTTAGAGAAATACTTTAGATGTAAAACAAAGTTTTCTGGGGATTTAAAATGCTTCTTACACATTTATACAGTATTATACAGTATATATCTAACAGAGGTAATTCTGCTGCATAATGAATACATCACTTTTGATACTTTAGTAGTATTTTGCTTGTAATACTCCTGTACTGTTACTTAAGTTATGTACTCCTAATGGCATATTTTTTAAATTGTTATATTATTCATTTTAATTAAATATAGAATCTGAATATTTCTTCCATCACTGATTACCTAGCATAATACATATAAGAAGAATCTTTTATTTTCTACTTTTCTGTTCAATTCCATTTATCTTTGCTATTTCTCATTGTTATTTTGTTGCTGCATCAACCCAATTTCCACAACTACTTAGGCCACATTATTAATATGTAGAGGTGGACCACTCTGCATATATAAAGGTTGAACAAATAAATGAAATGTGTATGTGCAATTGCTTTGGACATGTATAAATTCCACTGTATTGCCTAAAATGTGATCATAGCATGATGAAAGTAACAATGTGAAATGTGAATGTAACAACTACAAAGGATCAGACTAGCGAGAGAAGGAAGAAGAATAAAGCTAAAAATATGCCAGACAAGCTTTGTTCAGCCACTTAGGTGCCACGGCAAAAATCCAAGGAATCATTGCACTTTCAATATTGCATGGAAATGGTTGTGTTTGAATGTGTTTTATGTTTTTTTCCCCCCTCTTCTTCTTATTCTCCTTTCTTAATGACATATTGGCTCTGTGTTGCTCTCTAAAATAAGTCATTTTGGCCGGAACTCTCCAATAAAACATTCT
The DNA here is from genome assembly GCF_910596095.1 of Thunnus maccoyii. Taxonomy (NCBI): domain Eukaryota; kingdom Metazoa; phylum Chordata; class Actinopteri; order Scombriformes; family Scombridae; genus Thunnus; species Thunnus maccoyii. The sequence goes on along the minus strand of NC_056547.1, from coordinate 24,350,480 downwards.
AATTAAATAAAGATTTATATTTCATCATGCCAAAAACAGCTAGAAGTGGATATGAACATGCAATATTGCAGGTAAACACAAGGCAGTAGCTTCCATTCAGGACACAGAGGTCATGTCCTTTGTAATATTTCTGGGAATTTAAGGGGTCAAAAGGAGTTTTAGCTCAGCTATTATACACATATTACACATTATCAGGTTATTTAGGGCTGATTCAGTTCTCAATTAGTCTAAATATGTTTTTAAAAACATAGCTTTTAAGCAACTTCATTCGGCAAATTTAAGCAAAAATGTCAAATTTTCTGATTTAAATAATATTTTGTAGGTTCCAAACTTTTTTATACAGTTGTACGTACATGAGCTGTCATAGTGCATTTCTATGTCATGTCTACATTATTAAAATGTGCACAGCACGAATGCAAAGTCTCATTTTAATTAACAATCTTGCAAGAACTGACTCTGAGAGCAGGATCTGAGTTTACGTCTCAAATACTGAATTGTAACAAGCTCATGATTGGCTGGTGTGACTGTCTGCAGTCACCCTCAAGTCCAATTTTGCACAATATCCAGACAACTTTCAATTTCTGAATAATGCCCTTGAATAAGACCTGCTCTGAGATAATGAATAATACACAGCAGAGAAGATAGAAATAAATTGAGAATGCTCACTCTAGCCTCTATCTGTCTCCATGCAATAACAGTAACTGGCACAGTATACACTTCAACATGAAAGGTAAACAAAACATTAATTTGAGAGGTTATATTTCAATGTCATTCACCATGATATCCCAGGTTGAACATTATTATGAAAAATAATAATGAAAAAAGGGGTTGGAGTGTCATTGAAAAGTAATAAGGCTGCATTTAAAACACACACACACACACACAATTCCAATGATCCTCTAAGGAAATATAACCATCTCCCTCTCCACTTGAAAAAAAAAAGCAGCAAATGAGTGAGTTTCAGCATTCTGGATGGAAGTCACCTTGAGCTGTGTGTATGTGTGTGTGTATGTGTGTGTGTGTGGGTACTTGAGACAAATAGGATCAGGTGGGACCCTGAATTGGGCCCTGTTGAACACCTTTTTGTCGAAGAAAAAAAATATTAAAATGCCTCCCCACAAGGTCTCTGCGTCTTTAACAAGGACCATAAAAAATAACAAGCCATCTTAACCTTGGGGCTAACCCAGGAAGCGACTATTCAGAGTACACTGAGCTGATCAAGGTGATCTTTTATTTCTCCAGCCCCCCTTCTTCCCACTCCTCACTCCTCTTATTGCTGGAAAATGTTTTTTACTATTAACAAAGAAACTGGTTCTTTTAAAGGAGAAAAAGGGTCAGCTATTCTCTCTGGGTGTCACTATGTCAGCTATGAATATGAATCGACAGTTTTGTTTGGTCTCGATGTTGGTTTCGATGGTGATGGACGGCAGCAGGAATGCAAGAATGTTACAATTAGCGTGCTACATGCAAAGCTTAGCGCTGACCCTGTGTCTGGTGCCTGTAGCGCTGTCATTAAGCCCAGCAGCTTGTGCTGCGTTGTTCTCTATCTTTTTTTTTTTTTTTTTTTCTCCTATCCTCTGGCTCACATCTCTTTTTTTCCTCTCCTGGCCATGTCTCTGTGTCCTTGTTTTCATTCTTCACAAGCTAATGATCAGTATCCTAGGGAACACACGCGAATCTGTCCATCACAGTGCGCATTTTGTGCCTCCTCAACCCAACCCTCTGCTCTGGCATCCTTTCAAGACAAATGATGAGCGGCGTAAACAGAAATATATAGTTCAATTTCCTTGATTCTCTCAGAAATCTACATTTAACATCTGCACTTGATACGGAATATTTTATCACTCAGATTGGATTAATTATTAATAACAAAGAATTGATTATGGCGTCTGGCTCCCTGGAGATAATCTCAGAGCTGATGTGATTAGAAATAAAAGCGGTTCCTGGGAGCTGACAAATTGACAGATCGACAGCGAGCAATAAAATTAAGTTTTAAATGAAAGGAGTGAATAAATCTAGCCGGGCACCTTCAGATCTTTTTAAAAAAACTTCAAAACAAAAGGCGGGTGAGTGCATTCATACACATACTTGTTCTGTAAATCAGTATTCTGAGCAGATTCTTAATAATTGATGTTTGTCAAGGCGAGTGCACAGCTATATCCCCTCCAGCCCCCAAGACAAGCATGGAGCACAAAAAAACCCCAAATGAAAGCCAAAGCCCTCCATCTCCAAGACACCCTGCAAACACATGCATAGTCATTCAGCAGAGCACACACACACACACACACACACATCTGCTCTCCTACACACATACAGTAGATGCTGAAACATGTATGAAACACACACGCAACAACAAACATCCACACGCAACCATATAAACAAACAGACATGATGCTGCAACGTCTGCTAGTCTCTCAAGCAGGCTTTTACAGGTAATGTAGTTGTGCGCACACTCACAAGCGCATACACATACACACCTATATGCACACTAATAAATGAGCATCAATACTGTACCTGTTTTCTCTCTGTCTCCCTCTTACACACACACACACCGCCAAACACACCACCGTCTGGATGTAAGATCAACATGTCCATTATTCTATGAGTCACACTGGTATATTTATCGTGGAGCTTGGATTCTGTTATTTGCATTTCAGCTTGTTGGACTTCTGATGTACAATAACACAAACTTGAGAAGATGACTGCACAGGTCAAACCCTCCGAAGCTCTCTTATTGAATATGTTTCAAGGATTTCTTGGATTTTAAGTAGGTGTCAAACTGTTTTTAAATCAGATCCAACAAAAATAATCCTTCTAAAATCTTAAGAAGGGAGCACAGTGTCTTCTAATGCGGAATAAGGAGGAGATTATGTAAAGGAGGCTTGAACACAAACAGGTAATACTTGTTAGACAGTGACCTACAATGTCTATGTCATGTTCCGGCTCTGTTGTGGTTACCAGGGAAAATCTGTTGTCATTGAACAAACTGCTGAGATCCTTCAGCTCTGCAAACCCCTAATCTCAACTCAACCTGAGTCGACTCGGCTGCCAGTGTTACCCAGCACCCACATATTTACTGCCGCCAACACTTCTTATTTCTGCTACTGTTATTATACAAACATATAAGAAACAAACTATACAATATATATATGTACATGATTTTTATTTATTCAATGCAAAAGTAATACACAGCGAGTCAACGCTGTTATCACAGTAAGTAAAAGTAAAATGCTTACTAAGTTCTTAGTTTTATGTAGCTTTCATCTTCATATTTTGGGAGAATCATTAAATATTGATTCCTTTACTTCCACTCAATATTCACACATCCTGTAAGTGTGTCCTGCCTTCTTGTGGCCTGAAAGGTGTGCAAGGCCTAACAATAGAAAATACTAATACCTATCCTAATACCGAAAAACTAAAAAGTTCAATGTATTTATAGGTCCAACATGGTGCATACCAAGGTAACATAACAGTCTAAGTTCCTAGCACTAGTCTTTACATACATTATGTATAGCTAAATTAAAAGATACAGACCAAGCAGTGACTACCACGGCTTGAGGCTGAAGCTAATGCAGAGGTACCTTAAAGTGCCACTGATGGTCGATGGATGCTGGTTCCAATTGACTCTGATTCAAAAAGCATTAATTTCTCTCTATAAATACACAGTCAATCACTTTTTTCAACAAGTCATTAAGGAAATTATGGGTGAAATGAAAATGGAAATTATTGCTCCATTAACAAGATTTGAAAACTTATAGTAGCTTTGATGTCTGCTGTGTGGATGTCTGCTGTGTAGATTGATAGCTGTGATTATTTAAAGGCTATAACATAGAAATAACTTTAACTTACACCCTCACAATTCTATACCATGAATGTCAAAACATTAAATTATAATTGCACCTCATTAATAACATAAACCGAGACAGAGCCTTTAAAGAAAGTTACCTTTGAGAAGATTACCGGGTACTTTACACTTTGCAGCCTTTCTTCTTAGCTAGAGTATTTTTTCTAGAGTTCTCAACTCTCAGGGAAACCACGGCTTATGTTTGGCTGTCTGAATATGATCTTTTATATCAGCGTTTCCACCGTACACAACTAAAAATGAACTGTGCAGAATGCAGCATTTTCGTTGCCGGGTACTTTATGAAGGAAGCAGTAAGCCTCCTGGAGCTCTTTAGAAAAGACAGACTCTCTTCATCATGACAGCTAAGCGTTAGCTTACTGATTCTGTCTGAAAGAACCACAAACGTCATAAGCTAGCAACAGCCATTGATTGATTGACATGCATACAGACAAAAATTTATACAGACAAATATTTTGTTTATGGTTTTATGTGGGGTTAGGTAATAAAGAGTGGGACAGAACATGATAAACTTCTATGTAAGCGCTGAAAACAAGTGTAATGTTACATAATACTTTTTATATTGTTATTTTAATTGTGATGAAAACCGGGACAATTTGGCAGTGAATGTTGAAAACTTTTGGGACATAGGATATTTGTCAGGACTCAGGACACCCTGACAAACCGGGATGTCTGGTCACTGTATGATTATGATACCTGCCCTGTTAGCACAATTTAGCTAAAGCAGCTACCATGAGCCCAAGCGTGCAGCATTCGGTGTTCCCAGTAAGCTAACGTTAGCTTTGGTCCAAGGTAGCAGGCTTGTTTCCAGAGCATGAAAGGCAACACCCCACACAAAAGAACTTGCTACCTCCATCTTGATATACATTCTATGATACGGACCCAAAATAATTGAGTAGTACAGCCACAAAGTGTCTGTTTCCATGTCAATTATAAATGAGCTTCAAACATGTATTCAGTATTCTTTTAAAACATTAAAAAATGGAGACAAAACAAAAATGCATCCATGGTAAAAGTGAGGTGTTAATAGTTGTGGATATGTAACAACATTCACTCTGATCTGTGATGGAGGACCATAATGTTCATGTACTTTGGGTGCATAATCTGCATGTCGGTGTTCATAACATTCGTGTTAATAGACTACATCTATCTTTCCTTCTGTTCCCAAAATACTCATTTGCATTATGGGCTCATCGGTAATTTAAATTTGCATTTGCACATAACAGAGGCTCACTGAGAGCCTTTTTCAGACAGACATGATATGGAGGAACAGAAGGAAGACCTAGACAGAGACAGAAATAGAGATGCACTTGAGCACTAGAAATGATAAGGCAGCCATTTTGGAGCGAATCCAAAGCTCTCAGCTTCCTCTTTCATTTGCAGATAAAAATCTCAAAAGGCATCTGTCTCCCTTTTTTTTTTGTACTGGCAATAAAAAATATAATATAATCTCCCCTGTTGAAAATCAGTCTAACTGGACACCGTCTATCACATCTATGGCTGCCATAATGTCAAACAAATGTTGCAGGAGGGTGTTAACGCTTGCATGAGAGGGTGCCGGGGAGGTTTTCAAACTGCTCTGAGTCATCTCCTCCAAGGCTTTCTATTGTGCGAGAGCAAGAAGTGGGTTATGGTTGCGGATTTAGCATCTCTCATTTTCCTGAGTAAAGAAGCCATTCATTTTTCTCGGCCAAAATCTTCCCCTCAATGGTGAGGGATAAGCTGCTGGTGAAGACTAGTAATAAGCTTTTCACACCACAATGTTAGTAGGGCTGAGACTGGGGTGGGGGGTTGCTGTTTGCCTCCGCCTCTAACACGCGCCAAAGATATATGCATTCATTTGCTGCACACAGAGGGTGCTGAATGAATGATCTCCCGGTAATAAACATGCATGCGCTTTGCAATTTTAGCCTTGATCAAGGGCATCAGGAGCTCTAGTGAATAGAGGGATATCTTATTTAAAAGTGGATGTGATTTAGGCTGAATGACGTGAGCAGATTCCTTCCCCCTTCCCCCCCCTCTGCCTCTTAATCTTTCATTTCCAGGCTTCCCGGTTACTTCTCTCATCACCTGAATCCATTCCTGCTTGTGTAATCGTATCTCTTCTACCTCTATCCGGTTGTCATTACTTAGGTCTGCTGCTTCCCATCCCTCCCCGCCCGCCGAACCCCCTCAACCCTCATTTGCCTCCTCCGGCACCCCCTGATGCCTGTCTCCACTTTCCCTGAGATTACATTGCAAAATGTAACTGAAAAACCTGCAATCTTCTTCTCCCCATCCTATCATCTCCTCCTCTCCTTAAATTTTTCTTATACCTCAATCAAATATTCCTCGGCCTACCCTTCTCCAACCACCCCTCACAAACAACTCTCCTCTTCCAATCTCTCCCTTGAATTGCTGATACAGTCCTCCCCCTCCCCTCCTTCGCATTTTGCGCGCACACAAAAAACTGCTATCCTCTTTGCCATCCCGGTGCACCATAATGAAATTTCTCCTCCAGTGTTGTTCCCTCTTGACTTCCCCCTGTTGCCAACAACCTCCTTCCCTGTTCCCTTCATTTTTCCATTAAGTCACTCTCAACATGCCTCCGAATCTGCTCCACGGACGTCTCCATCAGGAACCCTCCGCAGATCCCACCTTTGCTGTCTCCTTTCATCTCCCCTCTACACTTTCGTCTCCTCCTCTCCAGTTGTCATCCCCCTGTTTTGCCTGCCTCCCCTTTTTTCCCTCTTTCCTTCACAACCCGACCTTCATTTCCTCTGACTGCCCCCTCCACCCCGAACCCCACCGCACATCACTTTAACTACTTCTCCATCCCAATTACCAGGTAACCCCCCACTGCGACCAGGCCCTTACATCCCTGCCTTTTTCCTTCTCTGACCTGAAAATGCCTCAGCCCCTACCCCTCCCTTCTCCATCCATCCTTTTTATTAAGCGGAGGCTCATGGCAGCCAAGGGTGCCTGATGTTTGATAGCTTGTTAACTCGCATCCAAAGGAGACTCTGATTAATTCTGGCATTTCAGAGGGAGTTATTTTGTATTTGCCTCCACGTCCAACCCCCACAACCATCACTGCCTCCTTTCCCATGGGGTACCTCACAAGAAAAAGAGCTCTTGGCGTTATTATGGAAAAGAGGAGGTTAGCAATGTTTGTATACCTACCTGGGCAATGGGAGCGGACAGCCATAACTACGGCCTTGCAGGTCAGACAAAGATCAGTCACACTCAAGGATGTCTCTTCTCGTGAGAGGGTGCAGTATTTGAATAACAGAGATAACAAGGCTGGATGAAAGCAGGTAATTAGTGCCGTTTCTGTTGGTGCATGATGATGGAAGAAAGGCAAAAAGAAAAGAAAATAGGTACTTTTAGGTCAGGTATTACTCTTCTTTTCATTTTTGGGGAACCTTAGATGGCCTTTTTTTAAAATTCAGATACATTTTTCAAGTATTTAATGTTTTAAACAGGCAAAGAGCCTCTTTTTTTTCTCTGTGTGATGTTGAAAAGCAGGGTTGTTACAGTTCTGCTTGCAGAGCAGTGTGATTATGCACAAAAATGGAAATCAAGTTGGTGGTAGTTAAAGGGAAACAAGTGAAAAAATCCTATCCATCCCGTCTTAATATTATTATGCATTATAATTCACTTGGGCTCCCCCCTGTTTTCATCATCCCTCCACTTCTATCTCCAACATCCACCAAGGTTTATTCATCATTGTCTCATCTTTGGTCGACTTCCCAGTTGGTGGGGAGCAGAGGTTCACAAGCCTTGTGGGTAATATGTGTGCTAAACTAATTAGTGCCAGCCATGCTGTGAGGAAACACAGGGGCTTTTCATCCCCTTTAAAATCTTGATCTGAGTGGCGCTTGAACTGCTGAAAGCTCCTCACTGTTAACTCCTCTCTCCTCTCCCATGCCTCCAACCATCACTTTAAAAAAAATAAAATAAACCGTCATATTCTCTGTCATCCTAGTTGGATCCTGGGAACTCATCGTGAGAGAAGCCTCCAAACTTTTAATGACTGTTGTACCCATCAGGGCTGTCTTTTTTTAGTTTGCTAGTTCTGCCTCTAATTATGTACTATGAATGAACTGTGGATATTATTAAACTATAATCGCTTGAATTTGAACCTGCAGTTTCCTGAGAGTGTACCGACTGATAAATCATGTACATGCTTGGACAGGAATAAGTCATATTAGAGAATGGCATGGCTGAAAACTGCAGCTCTCTTGAACTCAGGGAGTGCATTATCGCAGCTGTATCCAGAATGAGACAAGTATACTTGAAAAGTTTAATCAATTCCATATAATTATACTAACTACTTAACAGCATGAGTAATCATTTACTTGTTATATTACTTGGGTTACTCAGCCCAGCTTCAAATGTGCTTTCCAATGAGGCGAGTGGTATCGATTTCCACATCTAACTCCATACCTGCATGTGTGTGTATTTAACACAAAAAAAAGATCTTGTGGTTTAACAAAAAATGGTATTTGCTTTTTCAAGCTTTCAGTTTTACTCTAAAAGAATAATTTGACATTTTGGGAAATACACTTACTCACTTTACTTTCTTTCCTAGCATTACATTAGAAGATCAATACCACTCTAATGTCTGTATAGTAAATATGAAGCAACCCCCCCACCTCTGACAATACAGACAATAACAATAAGACAATAATTAATTTATGGACAATATATAAAGATGCTGAAATAACTGATTAAAGCAAATACTTGTATAAATAATTCCTATTCTTTCCATTTGCAATTACCATATATAAAACTTCTAAGAATTTGAGGTTGCTCAAAAGACATTGAGGGCATTAGGAGTTGGTAATTTAGGCTTGTGACATCATCAAATGTGGTGGCAGGCTCCGTGGACGGGTACCCGCTCCCTATGTAGATATAAAGGGCTCATTGTTTGTTTGTTTGTTTGTTAATAATGCAATGCAAATGACCAACATGAAAACAAACAAAACATGCACAAGCTCAAGACAAACAGAGACAAACTAGAAAAAAAGAGAGAGAAAAAAAGCAAAAGAGCAGCAACAATAACAACAACAACAACAAAAAGACAACAAAAATATGTTTGCCTTGGATTTTCTTATTGTAGTTCGCATGTGTGTAGGTGTGTGTGTGTTTGTGTTGGCAAAAGGGGTGGAGGATAGTATTAACCAAAGGAAGAAAGAAAGATAAATGAGAAAAAAACATAGCTACAATACAATACAGTTAGTTTGTTTGCTAGTTTTATCCTTTTTTATTTATAATTTTTAATTTTTAGCTCTTTTCCTCTTTCTGCTTTCTTTGCTCTTGCCTGCTTTAGGCCACCACCAGGTCTGTAGGAGGTCAGATCCCCTTTAGAACAGTACCCACCCATCAGGTCATCTGACTCCAAGCTGTCATAGGGCTCATTATAAGGTAATGAAAACACAACAATTCTTATTTTCAGGTGATTATACACTAATGAAAACATACTTATCAATATTATTTTCCATACTGCCAAGTCTGTTCCACTAGATGCCACTAAACTCTACACACTGCACCTTTAGGATACATGTTTTCCATGTGACGCTAGGAAAACCACAGGTGTGAATAATAAACTTAATGATGGCTGAATTCGATTTCGCTATTACACATACTGGCTCGTTGTCATGGCGTAGTGGGAACAGAGCCATCGTTAATGTTATTTGTAACACCTGTGCTTTTCCTATGACAATTCAGATTGTTGTGAAAAAGACATATCAGCTACCACACCAGTTAGCTTCTCTTGCCTTGCACATCTACCTGCTCCTGGTGATGGTCTCAAAGTAAATCTGATAGCTTGAAACAGCAAATACAGAATACAGCACAATATACATTCTAAATATCAGTGGATCTCCTGGTTTGTGGTTTAACAAGCAGTTTGTCTGCCGTTTGATGCCGTGCAGGTAGTGTGCAGCAGGTTCTTGAAGCTTTTTCTTTGAAAATAGGCACTCGCTGCAGTTGAAAATGATGAGAGCGGTGAGAGTGAACCAAAACCAGTGTGGTGTGGACCATAAAAATCAAAAAACTAAGCTGAAAGATGCTATGAGGCTCTATAGAGCTGATGGTAACTACAGAGTCAGGTGAAAACTCTCTGTGAGATCATCACTGCAAACAACCCCAACAACCCAATGATCAATTGATAATGAAAGTTTTTTTTAGTGTTATCACATTACCATAACATCTTAATCAGACATGCATTACAACCCAACACTGAGTGTGTCACATTTAATCTTGAGGAATTGTTCTGGAAGATACACTGAGCTTATCCTCTCAGCCTGTCTGGATCCTCTATGGCAGGGCAGGGATAGAGCATTTACCTCTATTATACAGCAGCAGGTACATTATCTAACTCCATCTCAAGCTCATTGCGTTGCCCTCATTAGTGGCATTAATAAGTAATTCAGCTCTCTAACTTCTATCTCCCCTTTCTCCTTGTACTATAACTGTACACGCCCTGCCTTTGAATCTTCATCCCTTTCCGGCCCGCTAATTGCTTTCCTTCCTGCATAATTCCCCTCAGCTCCCAATATTGCTGGACACATTGTCACTGGTGGATATGTTTGACACACGGCTGGTGAGAAGTTAAATGGGGAGGCTAAATGATGCTTCGTGGCCTGGGTGATGATTTGGATGATAATGACCGCAATGATAAAGGACGCTTCTCCGGTCTAATAGCGTTTGATTTCCCCGTTGGCCAGCGAGAAGAGAGATAGGGGGTATCAGGGTTGCTCATCCAGTGAGAATGACCTTTAATTTCACAACAAGGCCTCGCAGATAGCAGGCGCATCTCTCTCTACAAACCCTCATTAGATGGCAGAGCTGGGAGCAGAAGTGAAACTTTACTTGGCTGCGAGCTGGGAAAGTTTACAAGGTCAACCGCCATCAGCCGGTTGCGAGAGTATGAATTTCGGAGGATCTCTGTCTCAGTTGAAAACATCATCCCCCGGGAATAACATCTACATACTGAATGAGGACATGGTTGGAAATACACAGCCTATATTTCCGTCTGAGGGCAACAAAATCTTAACTACAATAATCTATAAAATTCTGAACCAAATACACCAATTCGGTTTTCCTCAGTTTCTTGTCTTTCTTGTGAAATAATCCAGCTCCAAGTCATACCTCATCAAAGGTTTGCAGACAGCTCCCTGCCTCAGAGAGGTGGTATAAGGTTAATATTTTCCCTCTGAAATCTTTTCGGGTGTGACTTTAACTGGCTACGACAAGGTATGCCAGTGAACACTAGGAAAATATAATTTCTTCACAGTTTATTCAATTATAGAACACTTCGGCATAAAAATAAATCTTCTTCCCCAATGTTTTACCCAAGGAAAATGTCTGTTATCATTTCAGAGAGCTGCTTTGAGAATCTGAATCCTGTGAGGTGCCGGCAGAGGCTATATGTGGGTTTGCTTTGCTCCATGGCATTGGAGCAGAGAATGAGGGCATAAAGCTTGTCCCTATCCTCCCTTCGTTCTTCTTCTCTCTTGACAAAACCCAATAACCACCCAGTGTTCCAACAATAGGCTCCAGATAAGGGAAAAAGAAGAGAGAATAATAATGCTCAAGTGCCATGGAGGGAATCTGTTTTTATCAACCCAGCACTCCAGAGGACGGCTTCAAAAACATTCCCCGGTACGTGCGTGTGTCGATGTGTGTGCGCCAACTCAATGGCAATGAAAAATACAATTTTTTATCTGCTTCCCACAGCTGCCCCTAGTGACCCTCACCGCAGCTGAGAAACACCAAAAATACTCACCGATAAGATAGGCCTACAAGGGGAGAGTGAATTTTAATCACTTAAGAACATGTGTTGTGGCGATACTGTCATGTTCCCCCGGCAGAGGTAGTTAGTATAACAGCACAATAGTGGAAGGACTCCGCTGGGATGCCTATATAAATATGACAGTGTTGTTTATGCATGAGCTCCTCTTGGCAGGGAAGTGAATATCCGACGCTCCTGTTTCAACAACACAGGGAGCTTTGCCAGATATATTTGGACACATGCTTTCTGTCTTGGATATGCTGTCAATTACTCGATTGTATTAGTTTCCTGGTTGTTTCCGCTGTTTGTTATACAATAGAAGTCTACACTTCTGAGAGGATTGAACTGTCTTAAGCAGTCACAGCGCATTTAAGTGTAGATAGCACAAATGGTTTTGGAAAGGCTGTCAAACAGCAGCGTTGTTCTAGTTTGGCACCGTTTTCTTTTTTTTTTTTCTTTCCTTAATTAACCAACAGAGGGCTATTTCTCAATCGTATCCTCTGCCTCCTTATATCTAGAATATGCAAATGATACCATTCAGTAGCGCAGAGCATCTCAATTAAATTAGAGTGCTCCAGAAGTCATCTGCTTCTATTCATTTAAAGCAGTGTGATCTGGGCCTGAACTGGCAACCCTGACAGAGAAATCAGCGCCTGGCAACTCTGACATGGTGTTCAGTTCTTCCAAAGGCCCCATCAGTCACCACCGAGACAGGAAGCAGATAGAAACAGGAAGCAAGACCAGAGTGGAGACAAATGACAGATAAGCTTGTTGGGTAATCTGACACTGTCTGATTGGACTGTTCACTCTTCCTCCTGCTCATGTCCTGATGGTAGATACAGGCGTATCAGCTGAGATTCACTCTGTCCTCCTTTGCTATCTGATGGTTGTGCTCATTGCTTCAAAATGCTGTAATTACGATCTCATATGAATCTATTTGTCCCTCCATTAGGGGGAACTCTCAGAAGGCACGGCGAGAAAACAGAGACTGGATAATGAGAGCAGAGACCATTAAAAAGCTTGAGGCTCCTAACATGATAAATTATACAGCGCATGCAAGACATACTTAAATTCTGCTTGCTGCCCGCTCATCCCAGCCAATACACTTAGGCCTGTAATGCATGGTTAATGGGAGGACTGGGAATTTGTTGAGAGACAAGAAGTTTTTGGAAAGTAGGCACTTCAAAACACATGTGGTTGGAAATATATGCTTTTAGCACAGAGAGGTCAGTGTCTCAGGGTTCATTTATCATGTGAAATACATGGCGGAATGTCAATTATGCAGTTTTACTCGCTTGCGGAGGAATCAGTGGATGTTTGAGTCAACGTGAAGTTCACATTGTTCCAGAGACTAAAGAACAAATGAAGAAAAATGAGGCACTGGTGTCAAATATTATCAGGTGCTTTATTACTGGACCAGAGTTTTAGGAGAAACGCACCGATTGTGGATGGTAGGCTACAGTATTGGCCGCACCTCAGTGTATCTGGTATATGTGAGTCCAATTCAATATCTCATTACCTTTGGTGTGAAGAGGTTGAGCAGAGACGCTGGTCGGTGTGTCTTGACGATACGCCAGAGTACATACAGCAAAAGGCCAGCGCTTCTTTCTGATATTAAGTATTGATTTGGAAAGATTGATCTAAACAGCGGCCGTATTAAAAGAGCACTGAGAGAGAACCAGTCAAGCACATAGTGTAAAAAATAACATCGGCGGAGATAAAAAAAAAAAAAAAGAAGAAAGACAAAAATTTAGGAAAAGTGGCAGACACCTGCGTATGTGTGAGTGTACCTGTGGCAAAAAGATGGGAATTAAAGGGTGAGAACAAAGAGAGAAATAGAAGGAGAAAGTGAGCCATGTAGAGGAATGTTCCAGTCTCGAGGAGGTGACACTAATTGGGGTGTCAGCAGTGTAAGGATCCTCATCTTTTAGTTGAGCTGGATTGAGGAAATGTTCACGCGGCTGTGGCAGATGTCAGGAATGTTTGTTTTAGTGTCAAATCTTCACCGTTCTCATGAAGGAGAGATGCTTTCGATGGTAACAAGACAGAATGGAAGAAATGGTGAAGGTAAGGATAACTGGCAAGAGACGAGAGTTGGTTTTTTTATGCGATATTATTATCTTTTTAGAAATGACTTTGCTTTGTGCTCCTGGGATTCACATTCTAATACTTACTGCTTGACAATGAGTGCTATTGAGGCAGCTGGAAAGGAAGTGCCTTGCTCAAGAGAAATTTTGAATTTTTTTATTTATTATTATTTTACTTTCTTTTCATACCTAATTTTCAATGTGGACTACAGTTTTGTCAATGTTACCTGGAAGAGACTGTCGTCACCAGAAAGACGACAGCATTGGTGCCTAATTCAAACACATGAGAGTGACACCGGAGGCCATGGTCCAAGTCACATCTCTTACAAACAATGTCAGTTTAACCATGACGGCAATCTTTTCCTAACCTTAAAGCTGCACTAATCAATATTTTTATATTAACAGTGGATCAAATATCTATGTGTAATGTGAAAGGGGTTGCTAGTAGTGACAGAGAATTACCACTGAACTGCAGTTCACCTTCCCTCTATGGACTTCTTTTAGCTCATAGTTTAGGTTTTATGTCATGCAACTTTAATGTTTTGGTTCACCCTCATCAACCTAGTTTCCATCCACAACAGGCAGCTTTTTTTTTGGTAAAAAGGCTCTGATAAAACCACAATACACTACATGTCTAGCACTGTCAAAATGTAGAACAAACACAGCTAGCAACTGTGGACACATTGGAGCATTTAGCAGCTAAAGAGCTGGAGAGACCAAAACAGCTAAAAGGAAGGAAATAATGGTCTTACATTCACAAGGTTGCAACAAACACAATTCAGAATGAAACCTCATGTAGCTCTGTGTCTTTTGGGTATGTAACTGTTTGCTAGCACATTTTCCTCAATAACTTTACATAGTCATAGTCAATTTGGCCAAAAAAAAATCAAATACTACTGCTTTCAGAAAGTAGTTGCATAAACTTAACCAAATCTTAACCATGGCAGGTCAGAAAATGAGTCATTTTTCAACTGGGGAGACATTGCCAAGGACCTGTGTTTATATGTACTGTATGAAGGTTTGCATGCTGGTATTGAGTCAGAAGCTTATCAGATAACAAGGAGCTTCACCAGGAGGGTCAGACACATAATCAGCCGGTAGGAATTGCTAGTGAGAAGTGCATGATCCCTCACCAGCTTCCCACCCACAAACACTGTTTATCTACTTAACACTGTGTTTAACACTGTCTGTTGCAAGTGTTTTGTCCTCTGGACCACCCAGATGAACCTTGATGCTATCTCTTTAGGAGGGAAAGGATGTTATTTATTCATTTTAGCCACCCACACAGTCCTAGATAATCTGTAAACCCAAACCAGCAGCTGCCCTGTCAACAGTCCTTTATCATCTTGTAACACAAGAAAGAGAAATGACAGAGAAATGACAGAGAAACGGGGTTGCACACGTTACTCAAACTTCAGATGAATGTGTACCATAGAAACATGCATCTACCTGTACATGTGTTGGTATGTGAAAAAGCTGGACATTTTGTGCACAGGGCTAGAACAAACTTTGGTGTATAATGTGCTCATGGGGTTTATATGTGCACACATACCTCAGGGACTGTATGATATATGGCTGGGCTTTTTAGTATTTCACTATTTTCTATCTATGCCTTTAGATGGTCCATGGAAGTACTTTGTATGTGTGTGTGAGCAGGGAGGGTGTGTACATGCCGTCCTTGGGGAGTAGACCTAGCTATGCGGGTCAGGGTGGCTGTGATCTGAATGTAGAGCATTAATATTTAAACACAGGCTCCTGAGGGAAAGAGACTGTAAATGATTCATGATTTATACTGTGGGCTCTCAGCTGCAAAGGCTGGAGCTCCGTAAAGATTCACTGATTCCTCCCTGCTTATGTGCCCTGCTCTGTCCTCCTGTTCCTATATGGGATGCCTTTCATCTTGCATTCAGTCTCCAAGGGTAATGTCTTCCTCACTTGCTTTTCTTGATTATTTTATTATTTTTTTTCAAACTTCCCATCATACTTTTTCACCGTCAACTTTCTGAGCACTTTCGCCCTAAACAGTAACATGTTTTTCAGAGCACCATGTCCACCAAAGCTGCAAGAAAATAACTTGTAAGATATTGATTTTAGACTGTAGGCAGTGAAGTGTCATATGTGGGGGAGAGGTACAATCATTTAGGCAGCAAAACAGTGGGCACTGTTGCATTATGGATGTTATTGATTGCCACGGTAAAGAAAATCTCCTTATTATGTGAACTTTCACACCTCATTAAAGTCAAACCAAAAATTGAATTCCTTCAGTTTTTGCATAATGAAAAAAAACTAATGACACTGCAGCTATTGTACATATTCTTCCATTTTTCAAAAATGAATAAAACTGTTTTTGGTTTGGCTTCAAGCCTCTGTGTAGGCGAATGCCATGGCAACCATTGACTGACATATGAGGGTTAGCTTTGCTAGGAGACATGCCATCAACTTCAGTGGTGCGCTACTGCACAGAGCACATCATAGCCCTGCATAGCCTATACATTTTGATACAAGATGTTTTTCCCCCTTGTCACCAATTCCACATAACATTGGCTATATACAGTATGTACCATTTACAATATCCAACATTTAGGAAGACCCGCCCTGCTGTTAAGTTTGTATTCCACTCGGAAAGTGGAAGCCAGTTAGCCTAACTTGCAAACGTTAGCAATGATTCACACCAGGTTTTACTTTTCTGTTACATTATTTCAGCACTTGCTGAGTTTGATAAGTACAGTTTTGATCAAATAAGTACACGTCAAAATAAACACCAAGGACACTGATTTCCTAGCAAAAGTTCATTTTAATTTCAGTTTGACTTTAAGTGTCACTTAGAACACTAAAAAAAAAATACACATTTGCTAAGGAAACATTCTCTCTGACACATTGACACATGAGAAAATACAATGTGTCTTTTTGATTAAAAGGAAATCACAGGGAAGAGCAGTTATTGTCCCTTATGTATAATAAATCAGAAGTGGGATATTTTTAATCTTCCTGACATTAAACAATACAGCCTTATTTCATTAATACCTGACCAGCTAATGCTTTAATGGTTTAAACCCCAGACTCAACACCACAGCTCCAATTGCTACTAGTGTCAGTGTAGTGGCGCCTGTCTGTTCACCAGGAGAGAGATGGATTGAGAAAGACAGAGGAAACTGTGCGCTGGAAAGAGAGGTAGAGAATAAGAAATAGATGCATGGACAGACAGGCCTGAAGTGGCAGCAGTCAGCCCTGATGGAGACTGATGGGAGTATGAGGAGATAAGAGCGGAGAAGGTGGAGGAGAGTCTGCATTCGTGAGACGCGGCGCTTGCTGAAAAGCTGGCAAGATAGATGGAGAGAAGGGCTACAGGAAAGTGAATCAGGGCTCGACAGAAATGATGAGCACCGAGCATGCCTCAGTTACAAAATAGAGGGGAGGAAAGAGAAGAGCAAGGAGAGAGAATGTGGCAAAGAGAGATTTATGGAAAGAGGAAATTAGAGAGAGAGAGAGAGAGAGACGGGTGTGGCGGAGTGGAATATGTAATGAAGGAGAGGAGGGCGTTCAGTGACTGTGCTGCATTTGTGGAGTGAGGGGAAAAGAAACAGGAGATGGGTTAGGTTCCCCTGTGCTTCCACAAGCACTTTACTCATCCACCACAGCCACTTAAGTCTACAGGAGCTGCTCCGCCGTCCGTTTCATCGTGTCCACAACAATTATCATCTAACCCTCACTCACTGCAGCAATATCATAGACAGCGTACAGTCTAGAAGAATACACGAGAGCCATGGTAGAATAAGGAGAATAAACACCACTGCTGTACGGATTCAATTAACAGAAACATCACAGTGAATCATGATGCTAATCTTATCCTAGATTCATCCCAGTTTTGTTATATAAATTGTGATGTGGTGAGTGAGATTGTCAGAAAGACAGTGTTTGATGTCAGTCGGATGTCCTGAAATATCAGTGCATGACATCCAAAGATATGTCACAGCGCCGTCACTCCCACACGGAAGACACAGGGTTTCATTTTTAGTTAGTGGATTGGCATTGTGACTCAGTGAATATCATTTTCTCCATCTTCAGTCAATATTATATATGTGTTACTTTAGCACAGTCTTCACTGTCCAAAATTAGCCCATTCCTGGAAGATATGGTGATTTCTCATCTATTTGGGCTTTTTCTAACATAGTTTCATGTCAATACAGCGTATTTATTTGCTTCGAACCATCTCATTTACATTTAGGTTCGCTCATGGAAACATAACTATTACTGCTCTGACGAGGCCGTTTAAACATTCTTCTTTTCATTATTTTCTCTGCAGAAGCACGCTCAGGGGATCAGCTCTCTCCTCCTCTTGCCAAAGCAAGACTCGTTGCGTTTTTATGAATGTGCCATAAGTAAGAGTTTCTTTCCTTCTATCTTCTATGCGGGGAGGAAAAGGTCATCCGTTGGAATACGAGCATCCAGAAATCTATGCAGTTTACCATGAAGCTCATCACCATCTAAAGGGGTACTGCCGGTAAGTATTTGTGATTAATTCCATTATTTTAATGATATGGTAATGATAATGATGATTTCACTGAGTACTCAAGGTAAACACTGGGTGGTGGTGTGTGTAATCCACACCTGAAAAAAGCTCTTCCGAAGTCTGCCACTGCAGGCCTGTAGTATGCTTAGACTTTTTCAAACCTGTGAGGGGAGTCAATGCAATGTGTCGTTAATGCATCTTGAAGCTACACATTAAGTTTCACTTGCTAGGGCGCCACAAGTAAGCTTTCGAAAACTCTTTGATCATGAGTTCAGCAACTAAAATCGTGGTTTTACAACTAATCAGCCACATTTTTTTTTTTTTACCAATTGAACTTCCTTCTATTGTTGCTTGAAGCTGAATTATTTCATGTAGCTTTAATACAGACTGAAACACGGCTCATAACTGCTATCACTGATTGCAGAGTCTAGTTTTTAACTCGCTTTAAAGGAATAGTTTGATGACAGTTTAAACTAATTCAGTGCAAAAGGTATAGAATAGTAAACTGCAAGTAACCACAATGACAGTACTTATGCACCATGCTAAATAACCAGTTAACATTGGTGAAACCAACATAATTATGAGTTAGAGATAAATCTAAGGAATGGCAAGCTGATAAACTGAAAAAAACTCTTTGGTTTACTAACAGCTCATGAACATAAGCCACATGCAACAAATGGCTGTGAGTAGACTTCACTTTAAAGGAACAGATTGACATTTTGGAAAATATGCTTATTCTCTTTCTTGCCAAGAGTTAGATGAACAGATTGATACCACCCTCATGTCTGTACGGTAAATATGAAGCTACAGCTGGTTGGCTTAGCACAAAGAAAAAACAGCTGGTTATATAGCATAAGTATAAACACCATGGTAACTTGCAGTTTAATATACTAAACCTTTTTGACTGATTTGAACTGTTGACTTGAGCTATGTTTGAGGCATCTGATATATACTTTTTAAAGGAAATCTGCCAGTGAATCACAAACATCTTTATGTTGACATGATATAACGCCTTTGCAATACATTAATTACATAATATGTCTCAATGTAGCAGTGTCCTAGCTGCTAGGTCTGCAACAAAAGTGAGAATGCTTCTTTGAATTTCCTGTTGTCATCTTGTTCTTAGTAACTGTTATGAATTAATATTGAGGAAACTGCTCAGCGACTTTGAAAATGTTAATTTCAGGAAATCCATCTGGACAAACATTAAAGCCCCACAGGCTCCAGAATGATGCAGAATTCACAGTGGTGCTATTTTCTGTCTGTCTAATGGTGTGAATAACACTGTGAGGAATGCTATCATAATGTAACAAGAGGCTGATCGATATACTGTCAGCTGGAAAAACATGCACAGCTGTAGCGCGCGTGTGTGTGTGTGTGTGTGCGCGCGCGTGCGTACGTGTGTGTTAATGTCGCCATCTCCAAATAACACCACTGATGGGCAAAGCGAAGAACATTTCAATGGGTACGTTCACAAATTATATCGATGAGTATTACTTTATTACAAGAAAATAACATATATTTGGAGAGTGAAAGACTCCGTTGTGTTGATCGTTAACACAACCCACATACACAGATGAGGAGCTCAGTTTCAAGTTTCAGCAAGAAAAAAGTTTTGCGCCTTCATCATCGCTACAGGCTCTTTCGAGGCTGCAGCTAGACACCCTCCTCTGTGATTAATGACTCTCTATGAATAGAACACACGCCGTTAAAACATTTGATTGATGCTTTGACGATTGCCAAGCGTCCCTGCATACATCATTTCAGCTTTTCATTCTCTTTTTCAGACAAGTCGAACTGGGGGACAGAGCAGGAGATGAACAAAAATTACATGAGGAGAAAGCGCGCTGTTCTGATGGAGAAAACGGCCGTCTGAGTGACAGTAGACATGGGGAGAAGACGGAAATTGGCAGTACGAAAAAGGTAGACGGTACAGTTATGTTAACACATGGAGCACAGGGAGAGAAAAAAAGTAATAAGGACGAACGGAACTGGGAGAGTATAATGGGAGTTGAAAGCTCCAGTCAAAAGTGGCAGCGAGGTGGTTTAATTATTTGAGTATAATCATTTTTTGTTTACTTTATGTGCTAACTTTCTGGTGCTAACGAGCTACTAATTACAATAATTCTAACAGAGTTTGAATTTATTATTTTGCCTTCTGTCTGTACTGTTTAGCTCTTTTTAGACCACGGCACCCAGCCACCCAACCCCCATTATTACTGACATCGCCTATATGTACACAGAAGCTTATCAGTTTTAACAATTTCATATTATATTATATTATATTACTGTATATCAATATTAAGTTCAATAATATAAAGATCATTTTACTCAAAAAAAACAAATATGTTAAATGCATTTCTATTCTATTTCTGAGGAAAAACAAACAAAACAAAAATAAGTTTGCAGGCATTTGGAGGGAAAAGTGAGCTGTTGATGTGGAGAGAGAAACAGAGACCTGCAGGTCTGACTCCTCTGACAGGACGTCTCTTGTCTTGTTTTCATGTTTACCAGCAATAAGAGAGAGCCACATCACACAAATATGAATTTGGGAACATGTGATACCACAGTGAATGCGCACAGACAATGATGGATATCCATCTTCCACTGGGAAGCAGCTAAAACTGTCTGTTAAGCCGTTAGCCGAGTCACAGTTTTGTCAGTCAGCTCAGATTCAGTCGTCTGTGTTGAGATGTTTCTTAATGTGGTTAAAAATGCACAATAGATGAACCCACTTTAGAACCCACTGCTCTATGGGCCTAAAAACAGGGAAGCGTGAAGAAACCTGCAGAAACATGGCAGACTATTTTTGGCTTCACGCGCCACTGAGAAACTTTCATAGGGATGAATGGGATTGAACGCGTTATCCAGTTCTCCTTAATCCATTCATGGATAAAATCTGTCAGCAACAGCTGTTATTTTAGCTGGTGCAAGACAGTTGCCGGAACAGAAATGATAAGCCTGCTTTTATTTCCCTCTGTATGAAATCAAGGACCCTTTGTTTCAAAAATTACAAAAAAAATTTGTTGTAAGCCTGCCATCGTTATCATTGTAAACTGCCAATGTGCCATGCAAGAGCAGAAAGCTTGACAGACTCAGTAACAATAAGCAGGGCTTAGTGAATGATCACTGGTCTGACCTGTTATCGCCCCAAAGTTCCTAAATTTCTTCCCACCTGAGCTGACACTTCTCCTATGTGGTTTTATTTTGATTATTCAAGCATGTTATTCTGTGCCGTGATGGTCACCCTGACCTACCTTTACCTGTGTGTGTGATATTGTGTTGTGTTTGGAGTATCTGCTCTCTGGCACCTGGTTCCATCTATAATTGATGGGCAGGGCCAGAGGACATGTCGCCGCCACTCCACACAGCCAGAGTGTGACAAGGCCACACAGAGTGACAGGGCAACACGCCGCTTCCTCACTCCATCTACATTCGACACACACTTCACACATTCCCGCACTTCTGGGACAGACGAGTCACGCTGGGAAATGGAAGTAAGAATGTAGGGGGGGGGGGGGGGAGTGATGGAGCGGTGAGGCTGAAGTGCGGAAAAAGTTGGTGGAAAAATATTGTCTTTCATTTCCAGGTTCCTAAAATATCATGGATTATCATGGTATTGTGTTTGTGTTTTTGTGTGTGTGTGTGTGTGTGAGTGAGAGAGCGAGAAAGTGAAAGAGAGGAATTGCAATTTAAAAAATGGAGTATTGAAATTGCCTCCATGCCAGATGCACACACAAACACACACACACACATCCAGATATACAGCCATAAAAGAGTCAATGCGTGCGCACACACACACACACACACACACACACACACACACTCATACATATGCAGAGTGAACACACCCACGCATTTTCCACTACACCCACATGCTGTACAGGAACATGCACACACATGTACAATGCACACATACAGTAACAGCACACACACATATTCACAAAATCACAATCTACAGAGTAATCCTGATGATAAGGCTGTTTTCCAGCATCTCCCAGCTGTTATGTGTGTGATAATGAGAACATGGCACCTGTTCGACATTAAGAAGCACATCACTCTGTCTGGCCTGTCTCCTCTTTCACAACGATTTGGATGATGCTCCATGATGGAGCTAAGAAAGACGTTCTTAAAGCTTCCTGTTACTGGCTGTCGCTTCCCACCCAGAACATTCTGGGGAACATTTAAGCATTTAGGGCCCGATTGATCTCTAAGGCATGAGTAAACTTTATAGAAGCACAGAGAGCTCTGCTGGGTTTCGTGTATATAGTATGCTGGGAGGTGAATATACTTATCTACGTGTACCTGGTAGCTTGAAAACCAGCAGGTGTCTGCATCCTGAGGAGCAGGACTGAAAAGCACCAGCTTAAGGAAAAAGGTAGCGGGTGTTTGTGGAGGGGTGGGAAAGTGTGAGGTTTCTTTTGTTAGAAAAATTGATGCAATAAAAACACCACCTTGCTGTCATCCACCTTCAAATTCATTGTTTTCTCCCCAATGAGCAATTAGATTCACAGCTATTATTAAAAGCATCATTACTCAGAGGCACAGGAAACAACAGATAGTTGGCTGCCAATGCTAGGTGTTAATGCTTCATTTCACAAAGGAGTTATGATGCAAATTGTCATCATTGCAGTTATCACAAACACTAGTTGCTGACATCACGACTGACCACCAATCACAGGCCTCCATCTACATCTACCAACATCTCAAAGGCCCAGAGCAATAGAAGTAAAGAGCTCCTTTGACCTGTTTTTCTCAGCTGGAGCAAGACTGAGGAGCAGATGGGAGAACGTTAAACACAGAATGTGAGGAAGGGCAGATTCAGAGATGATGGCATTTGCTTTGTTCACCACCTGTTTGTTGTATAGACCCAAATCACACAGCCTACAGAACTGAGAGCTGAAAGGTGTTAGAGTGGATATAAATACACTTAATGTACTACAACTCACAGGCCACTTTATTAGGAACACCTGTGCAATCTAATGCGATCCAATACAACAGCTCTGCTATAAATTGTACTTTTACGAAGCTTACACATTTTTACTTTTTGTTGGCATTGTCAGAAAGGTGATAATTCTACTTTATGTTTATTATTGAGGTCGTATAGGGTAGTGGTGTACTGGAGTGCATTATATTGAAAAGTGTTCCTAATATTTTGCTAACCCCAGTACACCAACACCACCCACTACGACTTCAATAATAAATATAAAGTAGAATTATCACCTTTCTGACAATGTCAGCAAAAACCGAAAATGTTTAAGCTTCGTAAATGTAGAATTTATGGCAGAGCTGTTGTATTAGATTGCATTTGGTTGCACAAGTGTACCTAATAAAGTGGCCAGTGAGTATATATAGCAGATTCTTGACTGGAGAATGACCTCTAAGCATGCACAGAAAGTATAGTTCTTTCTTCTGATTCCATTATGTTTGAAAATGGAAGAGCTAAAGAAATGCTAAGATAAAGGAGAAATGATTGCTTGTATTTGGATTTAAAAAGCAACATAACACCCGATTTCACCTAATTGACATATTTAAAAAAATGTATTATTCATATGCAAGACAGATGCATTTAAGTTTCAGTATGGCTGTTAACACGGCTTATGTTTGCTTTTTTACCCAACACAGACTCCACTGCTGCAAGTGACTGTCATTTGCAACCAAAAGGCCATTTGAAGAAGTCTCCCTCCTTCACTGACCTACACAGTGGTCCAGAGCTGTACTTACTTGAACCACTACCTAATATCATGCAGCACAGACAATAGCAGGTTAGGGACTGTGTTTGAGTGATAGGGAGTAAAGTGGAGTAGAGAGTATATTTTCCCCTAATTTAAATTTAAAGTGAGACAATGTAACTTAAAGACGAAATAATAAATGTACTCTCACAAATGAAAAATTTAATTCATAAGCAATAAAATAGCTCAGTTTGATATACGTCTTATTTGGTCTGATACAATATGAACAGAAGCTTATGGTGGCTAATGTTTGCTAATATTAGCGAAGTTTAGCTTGACAGTGCTAACAGCTATTACTAAGTCCAGTGCCTGAATTGGACCAAAAAAGTTGCCAGCACCCTAATTCAGCAGTTGCATGACATGATCATTGCATGTGTCTTGGATATATTTATATGTATACGCATATCTTGGTAATATATCCCACTTGAAATGTATTTTTGTACCCATTTCATTACATACATTACATATAACACATTTCACTAGTTTTCACATAAATATGTATTTAGTTAATAAAACATTTTATGTACCTATTGATACAAATGAAACTGTACACAAATATAATATTGCATATATGCTACAATGAAATCAACTGAAATATGATATCTTTAGGCCTACAGATTAAATTGATAATGAGAAGGAATAACAAAGGCAAGGCCATAGTGTATGGGCAAGACTACATTTATATAGCTCCAATGACGCACTCACATTAAATGTCACTTTGAAGTACAGTGTGTGAAATCAACATAAATTGAGTATAACTGAAAACTTATTTAAATTTCTTCCTTTATCTTCTGGTAAATCAACATTTCCCCCGGAATGGTATATACATAGCATGACAGAAGAAAGAGGGAGAAAAAAAGAAAGCATGAGATTAGAATTTAACTTATTGACATTGTTGCATTGGCTCAGGCCTGAAAACATGTAGGCCTTCAGTGCTTTGTTTTCATACCTTTTTGACATTCAAAATTGATAAAAGTAGATGAATGTCATATAAGACCTATAGTTGAAGAATGTGCACTCAGTAGTGAACACTGTAGTGAACATACAGGTCTGTAAATTGTAAGTGACCAACTTTCTTAACATCATACTTTTTTGAAGATGGGAACTGGAAATTTCTTTTTGAACTTGCAAACGTTCATTTTACATTGCACCATAAACAAATATCCATAAATACCCATCATGAAATGAAAATGAAATGACAGTACATCTGATGCCTCAGTCTACAGTAATAACATTGAAATCAATAGTAATGTCCTCAAGATCTTGATCAGTATACCATATCTGCATATTAGACAGAAATACACTCAAATTAATATTATGATGGTCAAAATGGATCGACAAGTAATTAAGATTCATACTGTGAATGTAAGATTAAGATTTTATCTTTTTACATTAAACTTACATTGTGAAACAATGCATTAGCCAGTATGGATGTATTCTTGTAATCATTTCTTCACAATACTTTGTACATTTTCATGTGGACTAATTCATCTATAATATTATACTATAACTTTCTTACACTCACACTCTTAAAAAAGGTTCCAGAAGCTCTTGGGAAAAGCAGTGTCACCAGCTGGACCTCGACAGGCCCTTTCTTCAGCACTTCTTCTTCCCTTTAACAGCTACGACCTCACGTTTGCATCTGGGCTGACCTGTCCCAGTGGTAGTCTGTTGCATTTAAAAAACAGAACAAAAACAGACTGGAGAGTTGGCTCACAGAAAGTGCCTTCCTTTTTGCAGTAAGGATGTCATTCACGGTGCTGAATGCCCTCTCACACTCACTAGTGGAAACAGCAATAGTCCCAACAGCTTTTAATTGAGGCTCTAACTCAGCAGGTGTATAGGATGCCTTGATATCCTCGTATTCACGAAACCCATGAACACTCTCTCCTCTCTCAATTTTGACCACTCTGCACAAGCGTAGCACCTCAGCATCCCCATACTGTATATCTAACTCCTCTTTAGGTCAACTAAAAGGATGTAGGAGTTTCATGTCATGCATTAGCTTTTTCTAATGATCATGTGATGCATTTTCTCTGATGCTGACATGGCAAAAGGTTGTGCAGGTCATCTGGTGTCTCGTGTTGTCTGTCAGACTGCAGAAGAACTGATCTGCATGTATTTGTCCAAGTCTGCTGTTTACACGCAGGGCAACACCCATGAAAGTGTTTTCTTCCACAGCTGCACAGGCTGTAGTCACACATGGACCAGAAATGGAAATCACAGACTCAAGATTTCGAGTAAGTCGAGTTAGCAGCCTGTCTGATTCTGGCAGTGTCATCTCTCCCTTTTTGGAGTTGCCAAGGGAGGTCAATAAGCTCTGTGAGTGCATCATTCATCAGTCCCTGATTGCTGACAAATGCTGCAGATTTGAGCACATCATCAAGTCCTTTATATTTTGCCCTGTCTCTGGAATCTCTGCTCATGTTATTTGTTGCTTTTGAAAAGTGACCATGAAGGCCTGTAATTTTGCCAGACAGCTCTGACACTCCTTTCACTTGATGCCACCCATTGCATAGACAAAACACATCCTATCATTAGTAGGCACAGTCCAACTTCCTGTGGACACTGCCCTAACTCCCTCTGATTTTTGTGGGAAGCATGCTAGAGCAAGTGAGTTGATCAAAAAAGATCTGAAAATGCTTGAGGCCAGAAACTTCCTTGATGATATCACCTAGTGCTAGTTCAAGCCGATGGTTCACACAAAAATGCCTGTGAATTTAGTGGGAATTTGTTTGGTTCCCCAAACATCTCCCAAATGGGCTGCACCTGTTGCTGTACCTGTATGTGGCAAGTATGTAGTGATTTCCCTTAGATGCCTCCTGCCCTGTGTTGGACTCTGAACTCTCTACATCCAAGAATCTTGAGCACCTCATGAAAAAAGAGACTCGCATGAGTCTCCATGGCTAATCCTTGTCCCAATACTGGCGCAACAAACGCATCCCGAGGGGTCTCAGGATTAACAAAGAATCTACACTAGGTCGACACAACAAGGACTTCTGCAAGAAATGGTGTGAGGTGTTGAATAAATGCTCTTTGGACTTAATGCTGCTGGTGATCCAATTCACAAAAGATGAACTTTCCAAAGCGCAGTCCGATATTATGGATCTAAAGAAAGACATGAAAACCAAATTCAACTCCTAGCAACTTCGTGACATCGAAAGCAGATGCTCAGAGCTGATCTCCACATATGAGAAGGAGATTTCAGAAGTGAAGATGAGGAAATATCGGAGAGATACTTTGGACTATAAGAACAACCAGATCTACACATCGTCCACACAGACAGAGGGTTTTTCATCTTTTGATCTGTCCACAGAGGACTCAGGAAGCGAGGGCCCATCCTCTATATCCAGACTGCACACTTTTTTAGACATGCCCCACCGCTTAACCAGAACCACCGCAAAAGACGCCCGACACGGAGGGGCGGCAGGAAGCATCGCACACACCAGCGGCAGTCAACAGGGAAGGACTTGAATGTCATCAATCTCTCCAGCAGGTGCCTCACTCCAGATGAACTGTCTGTTTTGTCCAAGGGTTTGTCTTTCATTCCATTTAAGCCTACTAACTCTTTTCAAACCAGAGTACAACTATTCAAGTTCTTTAGATCTCTTAAATTAAGAGCCTTTTTTTGACAATAAACTCCCCTCACCCCCTTATACACAGCATGCCTTTTCTCCTCCTGTTGAATCTATAGGTTTTCTGTCCAATCTGAAACCAAAAAGCACCTTTACTCCTCCAGTTCATAATCCCTCTGTAGCCACCTTTTGTAGGTTAGTAGACCAGGAGATCTCATCCTTGTTCAAAACTGATAAGAATAAAGGTGTCTCTAATTCATCCTTTAAAGAGCGTCAAGTGCTGAATAGTCTTTCTAATGATAATTCTATTGTTATTAAGAAGTGCGGACAAAGGAGGTGCAGTGGTGGTTTTGAACAAGGAAGCGTACAGAATTGAAACTTTGCGCCAACTTCGTAATATTGATTTTTATAAACCTCTACGCTGTGATCCCACTCTTCAATTTGCCCAAGAGATCAAGAATTTCCTCATTAAAGCTTTGGATGATCAGCTGTTATCTAAAAATTAATTTGAGTTCATGGTGCAGCAACACCCAGTACGCCCTATTTTTTACACACTTCCGAAAATTCATAAATCATGCATAGAACCAATTCTGGGGCGCCCTATAGTTGCAGGCAACCAGTCTCTCACAGAGCCTATATCACAATTCATTGATTTACATATTAAGCAATTGGTTCCTTCTTACCTCAAAGACACCACTGACTTCCTAAATATTTCTTCTTCCATTAGGGATCTTCAGTAAACAGACATATTATATACTATGGACATCGTAAGCCTTTACACTAATGTCCCTCACAAAGAAGGTTTAGAAGCACTCATTCATTTTCTATGTTTGAGAGAGAATCAGACCCCCCCCTACTGATTTTTTGGTAGAAGTTACCCAGCTTGTTCTCAACAAGAATTACTTCAAATTTGAGGACTCTTTTTATTTGCAGTGCCAATGAGTCAGTATGGGTAGTGCATGTTCCCCTAATTATGCCAATTTATTTATGGGAACATTTGAAGAGGAATATGTTTATCACAATAATCCTTTTTTCTCTCTGTTGAGATGTTGGCTTTGTTATATAGATGATATATTTTGCATATTTTCGGGTGCTGTTGATCAACTGGAGGCTTTCAGTCAACATCTAAATTCTAGCATGCCTACTATAAAATTTTCATTGGAACATAGTAGAGATTCAGTGTCATTTCTTGATGTGCTTGTTAAGAAAACAGAACATCTTAACACTAGTGTATACAGAAAAGAGACCGATAGAAACACATTTTTACATTTTAGCAGTTACCATCCTCCTAGTTTGAAGAAAGGTCTTCCATACAGTCAAGTGTTGAGAGCTAAAAGAATCTGCAGCAGGGACAGCGATTTTGAAGAACGAGCTATTGATTTGTATAATCGGTTCAGAGACAGAGGCTATAATGATCATGTGATTGGAAAGAGTTTGGATTAAGTGAAGAATTTAGACAGACATACTTTATTAGCCCCTAAATCTCCCTCTAATAGGGACTTCAAAATTATGATGGCTACTACATTTTCTCCGTTATCCAAAGAGATACACTGGCACATTTTATCTAGTGATCCCGCTGTTGGTCATTCTTTCCAGGAATTTCCAATTTTTGCCAATAAGCGGGCTGGGAATTTAAGGGACACCTTGTTCAGAGTTGATTGTTATGTGCCTCCTCAACATTTTTTGTCTAACCCAGCAGGAGGTAATTTCCCATGTTTAAACTGTGCCCAGTGCAATCCTATGATCAGAAGTGATGTTTTTTTACATCCCCACACAGGCAAAAAGTTTAACATAAAGAGTAGGATCTCCTGCAGAACTAAATTTGTTGTGTATCTTTTGAAATGTCCTTGTGGGTTAGCATATATTGGTAAAACTAAATGAGAGTTGAAACTAGGGTTTCTGAACGTAAGAGTAAGGAAAGGAAAAAAGATGAAAAATCTCCAGTGGCAAGACACTTCCATTCAGCCGGTCATGATGTCTGTTCCCTCAAATTTGAAGGTACAGAAATGATACATCTTTTCAAAAGAGGCGGTGATAGCGACAGACTTTTGTTACAGAGAGAAGCATATTGGATCCACACACTATAAACTGAAAGCCCAAAGGGATTAAATGAAGAACTGCTTCTGGGCTGTTTTCTATAGTCTATTTTCTTTATTATTTATTTCTGTATTTTCCTTTGGGGGTCCTTTTGTACATTTTGATTCTCCATTAAAATTCATATAGACACTTTTATCCTTGTCTACTCTTTAGGTAGTTGGATCCATGATACTTTATTGTGCTTTCTGGCTCAACAAGGTCAGACTAGGTCCCTTGTACATGCTATGTCATTTTTGTCTAAATACATTTTTGTCTTGATTTTTTCTATTTAATAAGAATTCTAAATATTTAACAGGGTTATTTAGCTCTTAATTAAAATTATAATTATGATTAAAATTTACTTGACATGCTAATTGCCCTTCCTACATTTGCCTTATATGGTTGTATATATTGTTGTTTTTTCTATGATATTTATCTATGCTCTATGCTTTTGTCTATACTCATTAATCGGTTTCTATAGGGTCATATAGCTCTTAATCTTTTTTTCCTTTTTTATGCTATGAGTCCCTAGTCAAGACAGATCCTCGTTTGGTGATCTCTCAGGGATTTTCTTACTTACCCAGCATTTGGAGCCACACCTCAGCCTCATGTTTTTTGGATATTTTCAGCCAATGCCCATCGAGAGATTTAAAAAATTCTGGAGTTTAAATGCGGACTGTTTCAGTCATCTTTCTTTCTCTGGCTAGCTTTGGGTAAGTTACTTTTTAATATTTTTAAATCTTAATTTACTTATGTTGAGCTTATGTCTACACTGGTTGAAACACCTGTCTGTCAATATTGTGTCTCAGTGTTAGAATGGAGGTGTACACAAGTTATGCTGTTAAACTGACTGGCCTGTGTTAAGAGCATTTTGTAAATAAATTTAAAATGTTACCCATGTTTTGCTTTGTTTTTTTTTTACTTGTATTACCAACCTATAAAAGGGGCCACAAAAGCCACAATCCATAAATTAATAAACATTGACATATTAAATTGACATTTTAATTGTTTTTATATCTGGACTGTTTGCCTCAGGAGTAGTATAGACCAAGTATAGACCATTTGGTAAAACTCTGGGATAATACTCATGGCCATGTTATGGTGCAGTCAAACCTATTATAGGCCAAAATCCGTACTTTGCCCAGAATTTACCTAAACTACAACACCACTATGAACTGGCCCACATCAGAAAGTGAATGACGGACCAAATCTGGCCTGTCAGCTGTATGTGGGCCACATAAGAGTCGTGAGGCCTTAATAGAACTCAGCCATACAGATATGCCATATCAGGCCCAGCTATGAGCCATATCAACTATTTTTTATTTAGTGTACTCCTCATAGAAGTCTGGCTTTGTTATGATTCAGTGCTGGAACTGTCTGTCCTGTCTGTCAGCTGAAGCTTGTCTGCTGCTGGAGCAGAGTTGTGGTCAGACAGGTGACAGGTCTGGTTACACCAGAATTTAACGTTTTAAAACAAGATTTTACCAGCTTGCAGGAACAGACAGCTGGAGAGTTAAAGAGCTAAAGGACAAAATACGAAATGAGTTCTGGCTCATTTAAATGTCATTGCAATGTTTGTCTTCCTCTCATTATTATCATTATTATTATTATTATTATTATTATATATAACTGAGCAACTCCTGCCTTCCTGCCTCACATCCACACATAGATAAAGGGTAACAGGGCTAGTTAGACTACTCATTCAGTAAATAG
Organism: Thunnus maccoyii; assembly: GCF_910596095.1. Taxonomy (NCBI): domain Eukaryota; kingdom Metazoa; phylum Chordata; class Actinopteri; order Scombriformes; family Scombridae; genus Thunnus; species Thunnus maccoyii. The sequence continues at coordinate 24,319,145 of NC_056547.1, read as the reverse complement.
AGTTCAAAGGTGTAATGTGATGTTTTCAATTAGTTAAACTAAGTAAGAGACATCTATGGAACATAAGAGAGGGCTACTCATGCAGATGGGAAAATAGTTTTATGACTCCGTATGCTCTATATTGTTCCTGTGTCGTGTAAACAATATTCAGGTGCAGTTTACACATGTTGATGTTTGTAGTGTTGTGTATGAGATGTTTAAAGTAAGTGAAGTCCATTGAGAAGTTTAAAGACTGACCACTGTTTTATGCATAACCCTTGTGAATAAATATGTTGCACCAGTTTGGACCCAGAGCTTGATTCTGAACCTGTAACACACTTAAGCTAACGGGCTAAGATTGAGCGTTAGGTAATCGCTGTTTCCTTATTTAGCAATCAGCTATCAGTTTGCTGTTAGTAACTGCTTGTTAGTAACTCATACACATCTGCCTTTTTGTCTCACAGTAACATTACGTTTTTTATGTCCAGCAGTTTACTCTTAATTAACATCCATCAGTGTTATGCAATCCATCAGATTACTATAGCTTCCTAAAAATATGAAGTTCTTAAATGTTTGACTGCAATTTGACACTTACTGTTGATAAACTGTGATATAACTGAGCAATACAACTCCACAGCTTAATGAAGGATATCTTAGAATGAGGGTAATATGAACATGAACAGTTACTACAATGTTTACATGAAAGATGTAATATTTAAACTTTGAAACATCTCGTGTTATACTTCTGTCCATCAACAGACCCACAGCCTGCAGTGAGGGGCAGAGCTGCATCACAGTGACTGATCAAGACCACAGCAGCAACATGGGACACCTGAAGAGAGCAAAGCTTGATGCAAGACTGAAGTAGAAGCTGCAGGACATCCACCAACTGTTGCTAATACTGCTGAATATCAACCTCTCTGTCTGTTCAGCCAGGAGACACAGTGTGATGGCACCTGTGTTGGTGTGTTGATGGGAACGTCAGCTTGTTCAGTTGCTCCAGACAGAAGCATCCAGGGGTTGGGCTGAGGCTGCTGGATATTAGTGTAATCTTCACATGTTCCTTTTATAAAATCAAGTTTTATTCTTTACAAATGTGATGTTTTTTCTTCATATCTTACATTACCTGTACTTAAGTGTTGAATGTGACATATAGAACTTATAAGTATAGTTTTGTGTAAGCATAGTAACAGAGACCTAAAACAAAAATTATTTGCAACAGTTTACGGAACATTATCTAATGCTGTTTGTGTTACCAAGTGTCTACATCAGCCAAAAATGTGATAATAATCCCTGATGACAAGTGTACTGGTGTTGTATTACATTGGCTTTACAATTAGTGTAATATGGGGTTAACTTTTCACATTAATACGGAGAAAAAGAGAGGGATCACAGCCAGATCTGCTCAGGTGACAAGTACATTAATAAAATATAAATGTTTGTGATTTCTGTGAATGTTCAAACTTTTCTCCATCTCTACATTTCTTTCACAGACTGGCAGAGTGGACATGAACAGTAGAGGGTCCGCTGTGAAGGCTGGAGGTGAACTGCACTGTGGCACAGGCTGCTTCCGTAAATACTATGGAGCCCCACTGGGGTCAGCTGAGAAAAAAAAAAAAAGATCCATGGGTAAATCTGTACTTCATAAACCATGCCCCCAAATTCCAAATATAATATTCTTCTTCTATTTTGTTTTTAGATAATTTTCAAATTTCTAATTGGTCTTCACCCTGTTTGATGCTTCATAACTGGATAAGCAGTCACACTGTAAATCTAAGTCTCTCACATTGTTGTCACACAAAATTTGTAAGCATTTGCAAGTAAGCCTGGGAGGCTAACGTTAGCTGCTTCCCCACTAGCCTCAAACTGAAAGGTTGGCTTTGCAGTGAAAAGCACAACAAATACATCATTACACAATGAAAGCTGTGAAACATTCAAATGTGGTTTGAGCATATGGATTTCAAATCCAAGGGCACTGTCCACATTTTTGGCCATGGATTCATAATTTTAGGGCATGGTTTAGAAATCCGTGGGCATGGATTATGAATCCAAGAGCATGGTTTCTAAACCGTGTGCATAGATTTCTAAACCGAGAGTACAGATTTACACATGGATCTCAGCTGACCCCACGGGCGCTCCATAAAACATGATGCAATCACATGTATCAATTAATTGTATATAAATCAGTTTGAGCTCAATGGAAGTATTTGTGACCACCGAAATACAAAAGATAAATAACTTTCCTCCTTCGTTCCGTATGAATATTACTGTTACTTCAAAATAAACTTAAAGGTGCACTGTGTAGGATTTAGTGGCATGTAGCGGTGAGGTGCAGATTGCAACCAACTGCCCCCTCCAAGCATGTAGGAGAACCCATGGTGGCTGCAAAACTCCCTCCCACAGACCAAAAACATACAGGTTAGGTTAATTGGTGACTTTAACTTGCCTGTAGGTGTGAATGTGAGTATGAATGGTTGTCTGTCTCTATACTATATGTTAGCCCTTAGATTGACTGGTGACCTGTCCATGGTGTACCAATCTGTGGATGGATGGATGGATAAAACATACTTATGAAGATTATATTCCATTTCTGCCAAGTCTGTCCCGCTAGATGTCACTAAACTCTACACACTGCACCTTTAACTAAAGTTCAGAAAATGAAAGTACATTGAACAGGTGCTTCATCGCTGTCTGTCCTCTGACTGTCTAGTTTATATGTTAATTACAAAGCTTTTCAAGAACTATGGCTGGCTGATATTTTTAATATTTCCATCAACATCTTGTTTTAAAGTTGGAGAATGTTCATAACTTGAAGAACTATGTACAGTCACTGCAAGCCAGGTCAGCTGGCTAATCATGGATGAATCAAATCTCCCCAACAATTTCCAGGGAAGGTTTGAAAGTAGCGGACGTCCATCCATTCCTACTCAGCGTACATCCATCAGGCTGTAAAAGAACGGTGGTCCCATGTGATTTCTTGTGTCATCCTTTAGCAGCGTCACCTGGGAAAATGCTCTCTCAACATGAGTGTTAGATATGGGCAGAGTGAACAATCTGATGGCATCCAGTGCTAATTCATGACAACACTGGTTTCCTCTTTGAATGCTTCAACTTCCTGCCAAAATGTGTCAATGATCTGATCACTTGAGAAACCTGCTGATGCTACATTTCTTCACCAGCACTCTAAGGTGCCTAAGGAGAAAACTCAGTGGGTAAGCCTGGCCTATTTATGGTGGACATCACAGGCTTCAGGCAAAACAGCTCCAGTTTGCACAGCATTTCCAGTGATGCAGGTAAGCACGTTTTATACTGCACCAGCACTTGTTTTAGAAAAGCAAAACACCGCGTTGAGATTCTTTCCCTCAATTCAGGTGGTAATGTACTTGCTGTTGGAGTGTGGTACCCTGGTCCATCCTGGTGTGAGAGGTAGAGGCTGGACGATTTATGATTCATGCGCAATACGCCGGGCTTCAATAACTCTCCTCAATGTAGACATATACAGTCTTTTAAGATCCCTAAATACACTCAGCATGTCTCCTGTTTCCAGCTGGAAGTATTTGTTCACAGTTTTGATTTACATCAACACAGGCCGGGCTGTACATTTCATTCAAAATCATGGCTGAATAGCATCAGTATCTTCTTGATCTAAAATTCTTTTGATGCAGTCTGCGATCACTAACCAAAGGCTTGAGCCGGGTGATATCAATTTCAGCAGACAGCCTCTAATCATATATTCCAGATTACTTGGGAGAAGTTGGATAGCTTTGTTAGCAACGATATCCTGTGAGTGGCAAAAACAGCGAATAAGCTGTAAACAAGGTTGCTTTAGTTTGAGTAGCGGGAGAACGGAGGGATTTTTTCCGACTGTAACACTTGCCCCGTCTTTGGCAATCCCCACCATGTTTTTGATGTCCAGGCCACACTCTCTCAGAAAAGCAACAATTGCATCCGATATGCCATTAGCATTAGCGTCAAGAAGCTCAACAAGCCCCAGATAGGTACTGACAAACTTGCTGTGTTTGTGTGATCAGTACTTCACACATATACACAGGAGCTTGCTCACTGATATGTCAGTGATTTCATCAATGTAGGTATGTAGAATAAGGAGACTCACCAATATCTTCCTTTAACTCCTCATTCAAGTGTGATGCCAGGACAGACTTTATAACTGACATATACTTGGTCCTGTGCATTTTGAACGCTCCCATCTTGTCTCGTAGTATATCCGACAAGAAGTATAGTATGTCCACTGCATTAATGGAAGTGTGGCAGGCAATATATGTTGCAATCCTAATTTCACAACATTTTTGATCATCTTTGATCATGCCTTGACCCACCCCAGATCCCAGCAAAAGATTTGATGCTGGGCATACAGATCCAAGTTCTTAGTTTAGCTCTTGGAAACAAAGAAAATACCTAAATAAAAGATTTATAGAAATGTAGAAAAGAAATCCAAGGCATTAAGTTAATTATGTCCTTTCTCATTACCAAAATGTATTTTTTATTCATTTATGTATTTAATCATTTATTTATTTATGCTTATGTTATTTTTTGTGCTCCATATAATACACACTCACACACAGATGGCAGCAAGCTGGCCTGACCATTGGGAGCAATTTGGGGTTCTTGCAAGGACACCTGAACATATGGACAGGAAGAACTGGTGATCAAACTGCCAGCCCTGTGAACTGTCACTCATGGCGGACAACCAGCTCTACCTCAGAGCCACACCCACCAGAGTCCCACAGTTTTCACCAGAAACAAATACCTAATTAATTTCAGGGCACACTTTGGAAGTGCAAATAATCATACTGGAAGACCTATATTTTGCTAGCTATATATTTTTAGTAGAACATACAGTATATAAAAACACCTAGGAGACTTTGCCCAGATACTAATTGGTATCATCAAAGGTGAAACGGATGGAAAAATGGTGGGAAATGAGTGAAAAGTATCAGCTAAGGTGTGAATAATTCACCGCTAATATTCAGTTGACACAATCCAATATTGTAACTTTTACTGTCACTTCCTTTTCATGTAGATAAAAATAAAAGCTATATAAGTTGTGTGCTCCAGAAGAGTAAAGGGGTAAAGTGTTTTTCAGACTGACATAAATTTCTCTTGTTTTTCCCGCAGCCCCACTGGACAAATGATTTCCAATCAATTTAAACAGAGCAAAGTACTGAAATGATATTTGCACCACAAGTGGGGCCATACTCCGCTTTCTGATTGGGAATGGAAATCTATGAAACGGTAACGGCATGTTTAAAGTATCATTGTGCCTCAGCACATCTAGGGAAATCAGAAGCATCAGTACACTGCACACTGTGCCATGGCCTCAATCTACCGCCTCTGGATAAAGCAGGCAAATTAAATCAGCTGGAGGGGGGGGGAAACGGGCTTATGAAGCAGAACAACTCCCCCCATCGGCTAACAAGAGATCTCCCACAACGCAATTAGGAAGTCACACTGTGAAAAACTGAAGAAGCTGGGTGTTGTTTCCACAGAGAGAAGGTGGAGGAGAAGACAACGAAGAGGTGGGGGAGTTTACTGTGGGGACAGCACGTGTTGCTGTGCATCTACAAAGACAGCGTGAGGAGGAGAAAAAGAAGTGACAGATAGAAGGAAGCAAGAGCTGTACCCCATACGGAGTAACCTGTATATGTGCTCAGTATAACAAGCTTAGGGATGTTGAATGAGCTTAAAGCAGCATGCAAGAGCAAATAAGGAGAACCAGAGTAAGTAAGGAGACAAGATTTTCAAGCAGGCCTTCTGTAAAGAAAGCTTTTACTCTTCACGCAGTGTTTGCATGCTCTTCTCTTTTGGCTCAGCACGATGTAAAAAAAGAAATAAACATGCGTCACACCACATGATATGCATTTAAATGCCATACTGAGTGTTACTTACGCAACAAGAGTGTAATGTTTAAGCACCATGTTATTGCTATTAGCCGAGAGGAGAGAGCGGGGAAGGGTGTATGATATGTGGACAGCTACAGGATCACGCTGTGCAGAAAACTCGGAGAACACAATCAATCAGCGGGGGGCTTAATTACAAGAACGGCGTCGCCCATACATCCACCCTCTTCTCACTCTCACTCAGACTCTCTGTTACTCCTCTCTCTTTTGCCTCTGTACACACAAATATACACGATCAGAGTGTTCCCATGAGACGGCATGCTTCTTTAAGTGAGGATAAATCTGTCTTTAATATGGGTGCGTTTTGGTTTCCGCGGCAGAAAGCAGAGAGCAGGAGGAACACTTTTTTTTTTTTTTTATTGCTTTATGCATTGGCTTCATTTGGAAAATTCAATAATTTGGAAAGTTGAAAATTTCAGCTTGTAATACAGCTCAGGCTTGGAAGCATGCGGTCTGCCTATCTCTCTCTGGGTGATGGTGTTGCTGAAAACAGGCTTGGTTTCACTTTGTCCGGAGGGATCTTTCTCTCCATTCGTTCTCTCTCCTCGAAGGCAGGTTCACCTTTTCTCTTTCTCTCTCTCCGTTTATCGTCCCTTGCTCTATTTTTCCTCGGTTCCGTTCTCCCTGTGTTCCGGGATAATCTTCCTCCAGAAACCATTCCAGGGCTCTTTTGTAAAAGCAGCACAGTACATGAATTTTACATGGGTTGCACACAGTCTTCTGTCAATACTCCCACTCACCACAGCGGGTTCACTCTTCAACACACACACACACACACATTCATACAGCGCGCACGTGTGCAAAAACACACAAACCAGCGTGACCCCATAAGTCCATGAGAGCACAAATACAGACTCTCATAGCACAAGCAAAAGTTCACAGCTCTCCTCTTAGACGAATATTGAAGCGTGCAGCAACACTCATTCAGAACACAGATGAAATGCCTCAGATCAAACATGTTCTGATGGCTGCCTGATGTTTTATTGATCATAAACCATGTTAAGTATTTTGGAGGGACGAATATTAGCCACAAAAATATGATTTATTTCTGGTTCGGAATGCGTTTGCATCCAGCAGCAGTGGGTCTGACAGAGGAGATGATGCTTAATGTGACACATTAAAAGGAAAATCTATCCCTGAAGCAGAACTCCTACATGTTACACTTATGATTTTGGACAGTGCAGTCTACAGTTTTGGGCGTAAACAAGGATTAATCAAAGGCAGAAACAAAAAAGCTGAGACACTGAAAAAAAAAGTAGTCTTTGAGAAACTAATCTAAGAGCTCTTCCACTCTCTGAGTGATATCTGTGAGCACACACAGTGACAGTATCCAGGCTGATTAAAGATACAAGCACATTTTCTGCTTCATAACTGCGAACACCATTACATAAAGCTGATAAATATTGTATGCTGCACAACATCAGGCTTCATTCAAGGTAATGTCGACATGCTTGGTGACGCGGACTGCAGCCGTGAGTTTCAGGTTTTGAGCTGTTGAGTTGAGTTGTTCACAAACATTGACTGAACTGCCTGAGATCAGCTGCGAATTACACATGTATGATTTGTGCTTTGGGTTGGTATTTGCCTGAAGCACCAAGCAAATAGCCTAAGCCTTTTCTGGTGGGAAGGGCTGATCACCTGATTTGACTGTTATCAGCCTATTGAATAGGCTATTAATATCATCACACATCTGTCCCAAATATATGGGCTAGTCGGGGCTTACTAAACCTACTAATAGGTTCAGGAAGCTGTTATCACTCATTTATTTCAGTGAGCCAATGTTTGTGGAGCCCAGTAGGTGTAGAGGGCCTGTTATCAGGCATGTGCCGTCACGTGACTGTCAAGTTTTTTTCTGTGTAAACAAAACAACAAATAAAGGCTAACATTCCTATTATTCACAGTGGAAAATGCAATATTTTAAGATGGCATTAAAATGGATTTTGATAACATTTCTAGCGAGAAATGTGCATTTTATGGTCATGATCTTCGTTCAGTGAATGTATATGATATATATGTTCAGTTTGTTAGGTACTACAAAGATTCTTTCAGTGCTTTCTATTGTTGCTATGGTGGTTGTTATGGATGCCGCTATCGCTGAAACCACATACAGTAGCTTACATGTTTGAATCATTGAATCGTTGTGTCGTTATCTGAGCTGTTATTTATTTATTTAGTTTTTATTTTATGTAAATGAGATTGTGTGTATGTTCATGGAGTCCCCCCTTTCACACACAACAGAGATAATGGCGTTTGGATTTGGATGGTGTTATTTTATATAACTGTTTGATGATTTTCTTTCAATAAAATGTAGATTTTAGAGCACCCCAGGGATGAATTGAATTTGAATTCTAGAATTTGAAGCTTTGCGATTGGCTGATTTCTTGAGGAAATGCAGTGGTTGACTTAGGCTATCTCCAAGTTCTTTCATGTACATAGTCCTTTAGACTTCTTCAACGCAGTTTATTACATTGCTGTGAGAACTGAGCAAACATGTGGACGCAGTGACAGTGAACACAACTTAAAACAACTCATTTCTACAATACCAGCCAAACTACTCCTTGTGTTATGGTGCCTTTCTAATGGGAACTGTAGTTTTTAAAGTCTAGATGAAGCAGAATTTCTAACCTAACTTGCGTATCGCGAAGTAGTTCAAATGAAACAGGATAGACAGGTGGGAGGAATTTGATGGAGGTTTGAGAGTGGCTGTCACAGCTGTCAATCATGTCATCACATTCCCTTTTTATATCGTCAAATGACTAATTAAAAATAAACATCAGAGAAATGAGCAAATGAGTTGGTTCAAGCCTATGTAAGCACGTGTCATATTTTGTTTTACAGGAAGAAAACATGATTGGATTTTGATATAAGAATACAAAGAAATGTTATATAGGTGCACATTATGACCGGAAATGTGATCAAAAAGGTTTAAAAAGGCATTTTCATTTCATATTGTTTTCATATTTATATATCATATTTAGTTGGTAGTATTAAATTGTGTGAACCCCAGGGAGTTTTAGGGGGTGGGAAACACATTGGTGTTAGCAGATTTTAAAAATCTAATCATTAAATGGGTGAAAATTGCTTGAAAATTGAGGTCAAGAGCTTTCTGTAACAGCTGGTCCTATGTCTGTAGCCCCTCCTGCGGCTGAATGTTAAGCCGTCAAACATGCATCGGGTTCAAGGTTCAGAGTTCAATATTTCAAAGCAGAAGCCATGTATCACCTTCAGACTGACATGATGTTACTCTGCAGGTTGAGACCTTTCCAACAACGCATTTGATTTAGTCCTAAAAAGTTTTAATTTTCACATTTCATGGACACGACATAGCTTCACAGAACCCTTTGAAAGTTCAATAGGCTACATATTTTTATTGTTTATTAATTTATTTTTTTCTGTTTTTGTGGAAATAGTGGCAAAAATCCTTCAAGGTAAAATTGTTGGACTTGGCCTATTTTCAACCTTATTTTCATGATGAAATGCAAGATCTAGGTTTTTCACCACCTTTCACCTTTTAGCTGACAAATGAATGAATTTTATACTGCACCACACAATTATTACTTGGGTCTTAGATTATCTCTTGTCTCTACCTCAGTCTAAGAATAAAAGGAATATCTGCCATTTTTTTTTGTTCACGCAGAAAGAAACTTGACAGTCATGTGACAGCACATGCCTTAACAGGCCTTCTGCGCATAATGGGCTCCACCAACATTGGCTCACTGAAATAAATGGGTGATAACAGCCTCCTGAACCTATTAGTAGGTTTAGTAGGCCTTGACTAGCCCATATATTTGGGATAGCTGTGTGATGATAACATCTATTCAATAGGCTGGTAACAGTCAAATCAGGTGGGCTGTTTTAAACCTGTTCATGCTGATGATGAAGCTGCGGGCCGTGGAAAAAGACCCGTACTATGAGGAAAGGATAGGAACACACATGGATATATTTGAGTGCAGGCTCTCTGAATACCCCTGCAGACAGTCTGAAGATCGACAGTCTTGTTCTCCTTGCTGCCATCTATTTTGTTTCAGCTTGCTGAATACATTGCTGGGGAAAAAAAAGTTAGAAAGTTGCTCATCTTGTTCTGGCTGAGGATGAGGAGACAACTCAGAAATGGAGTGTGTGCTTAAGGTTAATGTTGCTGACCTAGAAACTGTAGCAGGCTTGAATGTTTTCCCCTCTTTCCAACATAGGCATAATCTGTGGTGAAGCTAAAATTGAGAAAAGTTCTTGGAGAATTGGGGCCTCCGGGGGTGAGGCCCCCAAAATGCCCTTATTTCGGCAGGGGAATGAATGACTAAACCACTGTAGGTAAAGAGCAAAAAAGTATCAGGGTATGTTATTTTGGTTAAAACTTAGTTAAAGGACAGATTCACAATTTTCAAGTCTGTTTTAAAACAATAGTTAGGTGCCCAAATGAACATTGAAATTGTTTTTTTCTTGCCATAATCATTCCTCCAGTTCATACTGGCTATTAGAAGATCCCTGCACTTATAATGTACGTGAAGTATGTTCACAAGCCTCCTGTGCAAAAATTTAAGTTTATCTGAAGCTATCTTCAGTCGCCCAAACATCTCACACGCAGAATATCTTGAGACTGCAATTTTGAGTTGAGCTGAAGTTGATCAGATGAACTGTAGTGTCCATTCAAAACATGCCTGAGACATCCTGCACTATGTCTTGAACATACATACAAAGTTCCTGTGTGTGAGGAATGGGAATAGAGCTGAACTCTCTAAACCTATCACACGGATGTAATCCCACCTCTGACCATGTGGGTTGCAATGGCAGAGTGGTAGACTGTCCATAATTCTGCTTGTTGAATCCACGTACAGAGGAAGAAGCAGAAGCGCCTTGTTTATGAGGTATTTTTATATATTTCTGAATGTGCCTGAGACATCCAGCACTAAGTCTTGAACATACATGCCAAGTTTCATTCACAGTACACAGTTCAATAGTAAAGTTTAAGTCTCTTAAACTTTTTCAAGTCATTAACACTATGGATGTAATCCTACTTCCAACCACAATGTGGGTTGCAATGGCAGAGTGGCACCGTCCATATTTCTACTCGTTCACTCCACGGGCAGAAGAAGAAGCAAATCAACATTGTTTATGAGGTATTTTTATATATTACTCGAGAACTGCTCATCCAAACAACTTTACACATTGACATTGCACTCCCTCATTTCCCCAGCAATCCACCTGCCAGGTATGATGAACCGGATGAACAGTTCTCAAGATATGCAAAGGACTAACTTACATACATACATACAGATAGAGAGACAGACAGATACAGACAGAGATTCCTTGCTTTATATAGAGATTTGTTCAGAAAGCAACAAAACATGTTCAGTAAAAGATGGACAGACTTTTGACAGAGACGAAAAGAAAAACACAAATATGTCGTCTAAATCCAAAATACGAAGAAGTCTATCTTGCTCTCAAATCTCAGTGTAGAAACATTTAACATGCCAGGCATTAGAAAAAAGGTTGAGGAACCACTGCATTACAAAAACACTTTGAGGAAAGGTCGTGGCCTTGTTTAAATATTAAAAAGTCAACACAATCATTAATTCAAGGTTGACTTTTTCACTGTTTAACCAAGACAACGCCCTTTCCCTCACCTTTAAGAAGTGCTTTGAGTTGCTTGAAGTGTGTTTTAAGTGGACAGATTGAAGATATGTTCAATGTAAACATTGTCTTGTTTACTTTGATTTTAAAAAAGTAATTTTCGCTACTGCAAATTAGTTATTAGTTGTACATTAACTAAGACTGTATTGCTTATTCACTTGGACTGATAAACAGTAAAGGAACTATGATATAAATTGTTATTCTCTCCTAATCAAAGGACAGTTGTCATTGATACAGTTTTCACAATTTGGAATCTACATTTCTGGAAAGAATGTTAAACATTACACACTGTTCATTTTACATTGTCGTCATATTCTTGATTTGAACTAACATTGCACCACATCTTCAATACAGTAGGTGTGAATCACCTCGACAGCTGGTCTTGGATTAGATTTAACAGGCTTAGACTGCAAGCATGGGACTCCAATATACACGTCTGTCTGGAGAAATAATAGCAGATGCTTATTGGAGTCTAACCACAGGGTTTCATCTCAACGTATACCTCATTCCATTCTTCTGGTTCTGTGTCAGTCTGTGGTATCAGTGGAACATAAACACCAGCAGAATGGAATAATTTCATAAAACCAAACAGCTTTCTCTGTTCATTGCTCATTATCTCAAAGTATGTCTCTCGATGTCTGTCTCAGTCTGTCTCTGTTTTTCCCTCCATTATTGCTGCTTGTCTCCCTGATTCTCTTTTTTAGAGAATTTCATAGCCTTGCCAAAAGATTGTGGTGATATTTATGAGAATAAATAGCTGTCCAGTACCCTATCTCTGCCTTTCTTTCTCTGTCATTTCCTCAGATCTTCCTCCTTCATTTCTAACACCCCCCCTGTGTTGCTTCCTCCCACACCGTACTCTCCTCTTCTTCCTCTATATTGCACCTGTCTCTCAAATGCTTTAGTTATCTCCGGAGTCCTCTTTATCCTCACTCCCTTTTTTTTTTTTTTAATGCCTGTCTTCTCTTGACAAAGGTGTATCACAGCAGTGGTTGCTCTCAATCTTGGAGAAGTCACTTTATCATGTAGCAGTCTGCGGATGGTGGTGGAGCTGGTTTGGGCGGCTGGCGGGGCACAGGGACGCCACTACGTTGTCAAATGTACGCACACACAAAAGTGATACGACATACATGCAAATGGTCCAATCCCCAAACCATCCCATGTGCAGAAACCCTCCCTGTCTCATCAGTACCATCCACTCCCCACCCCACCTCCACCTCGCATCCTCCTTAAGACAGAGCGAGATTGCTGTACACACACAGCCCAGCACTACATCCCAAAGCTATTAGTTCCTGACAGCGTCCTCCATTCAGCCCTGTCTGCCCCCCTCGCCCGCACACATACACACAACTCAAGGAGCTCGCCTCTCTGCACGCCACGCCGCACCCCTTTAATAGCTTTCCACGCTGCAATCTAGCCGCCCGCCCGTCGAGTCAATTGAGTGTATTATATTCGTAATTGGAGGCTATTGATTGACAGACTCCGAATGCGTCGCAGGACAAAAGCATGGGAGCTTCCAACTATTTGCACAAAAAGCAAAGCACAAAGGATTGCCTCTATTTTTTTTTTTTTCCTCCTGGAATCACGACAGGCTAGGACACGTGGGCATTCCTATGCTCACACGGACACCTACACACACACACACACACACACACACACATGCTGACAGTCACCAAAATGAAGCTTAAAAAATAGTGGAGTCCGTGGTCCAAGGTCATTCCATCAAGAGAGGATCAGAAATTGACTGAGAGACAGGAGGGAGATCTGTTACAGCAGACACAACTGTACAGGAAAAGATGGCTTAGCACCTATCAGTATGCTTGGTTTGTAGCCTGTTATGTGCTGTGTAAAGGAATTTGTTGTTGAGCCAGACATACCTGCCTCTGTTTGTGTGTATTTGAGGGTGTTAGTGTGTGTGTTTGTGTACTGTACTTGCCAATTTCCAAAGCAGGTCTCATAAAAGTGTCATAACTTTACGTTAAACGACTCTGACGCGTCGTCTTCTGCTCCCCCCCATCTCCCTTCTTCCCCACACTTAATCAAGATCCATCGTTCCCAGGAGTCTCACTGAGTGTGTATGTGTGTGTGAGACAGTGTCTGTGTGTGCATATTTGTGAGAATTTCAGTTTGAATTAGTGCCTGTCACATCATTAATACGCTATCTTCAAATATATGCTCCTTTTTCATCAACACACACTGGTGCTTTTCTGTAATTTTGCTCACAAGGTCAGGCCTGGCTGGAGGTCATGCAGATAGATGACTGGGTCTGAAAAAGAGGAAATATGACTGGCTGATGGGAAATTGCAAGGAAAGTGTCCTTGGAATTATATACCAGAAAAAAAGCCTTACAGTCTGTATTTCATTAATACACAGAATCAGATGTTCTGCAGCTAAATCTTGTCCTGTTGACTTGGAGACGAGACAGCAGGCTAAATATGTCTAGACTGAACATAAAGCTTATTTTCGAGGAGGCACAAACAAAGTCAGTGGAATGGATTTTGCTCTACTAAGGTGAAGATTCGTCTGCGGGAGTTAAAAATGTTTCAACTTGAACAAAAGATTTGTGTTAATATCCTGAAGCTTCATGACTCGACAGACAAGAAGAAAAAGGAGAGAAACTGGAGGAAAATATAAAGACATTAAGTTCCTGGTAAGTTTTGAATTTGAAACATGTTCAGGTTTAGTCCACTCACACAGCTTGTGTTTGATAGTTAGATAGTGTGGACATTGCTAGTTTGCTACCCCTTTTTTTAGCTGGAAAAAGAAGCTATTTGTGGCAAATAAACAGAGACTACGCAGACAGCGGTCCAGTAATCGCATTCGAACGAACTAAACAAAAAAAATTGGCTTCATGTCAAATATGAACGTACCTTTAGACATTCAAGAGGAAAAATAAGAAACATTTTGCCTATTCTATTTTATTCAGCCCACATCTGGCAACATTTCATTGTCTCCAGCTGTGTTGCAGATGGAGAATTTCTAAATTCTCAGGAGAGGTCAGGATATGCCAGTCAACGTTATAGCAACAATGTAGAAACTCAACAGATCACACAAATCTTTAACAAATCAGAATTTGAGATTATGTTCAGACCAGGAGGTCAAGGAGAGGTCATGCAATTTTACACACAGGCCACAAAGTGAACCTTGATGTCAGACATGTCACAAAATTCATAAAAAATAACTGCACTCTAAATATGTTCTGCTCTACTTGTGTGTGTGTTCTATGCTTGACTCTCAGAGAATACTGCCACTTCTACAGTTTTCTTCATCTATATTCAGAATGGTGTCTTGAGGTCATGATCCAACTGGCAACAGACTGAACCAAGAAAAATAAGAGGAGAAGAAAAGGCAGTCCAGGCAGGTAAGGTGAAAGAAATTGCTGCTAACTGTCACCACAGTAAGAGGGTCAGGGGGAGGTCAAGGGTGAGGAGCAGGGACTGTTAGGTGTCTTTAGTGTTGGGGACAAATTAGCCAGGGGCCCCATATAGGTGGCCTGGGTCACTCTGGCCCCAATTGATCCCATCCTCTCATGGGCTAACACCTTGCCAAAAATTGCCTGTGTTAGCAATTCAGCCTCTGGGAAAGGGTTGCTAGTTAGCTGCTCCAGATGAAAGAACAGCAAGAAAAGAGACACAAGCAAGCGGCTCACTAGAGGTGGGGGGGTAATAAAACTTTGCTTTCCATACATTCTGTAAAACATTTACAGCAAGCAACTTTTGCCCATGGTCTTAAATAAAACCAATATTCAAGATGTCCAATGTTTAAATAAAATCTTAAAATATATAAAATGCTCAATGCTCAATTGTTAAATTAAACTGCTATATGAGGCCTGATACCTTCCTCTTTTAAACATGGTAGTGAATGAAACAACAGTCTGTGTCCACATCATCAAAACTTGATGATAACTTACAAACATGAACACACGTCTTGTCCTGCAGCTTAGTTTGTTGAACAAGCCACCAAACAAACATTCACCAGGGAAAAGTGCACCGCTAACGTGAGTTAGCAGCTACGTAGCTAATTAGTTGCTCAGCTGCAGCACATTAAACAGCAGGTAAACGTACCTGCAGATGTCACTGCGGACCCGTTCAATGCTGGTTTGGTCGTTGTTCTTCAAAATCCCTGTTAGCGACACGCTGTCTGTCCATGACTTGTACTTACAGCAGTTTGTTTACTTTGTCTTAAATGAGACATTAAATTTTGCAATTAATCCGCGGTTTACAAGCATGCCGAACTGTGGGGGGGCGATCCGTACTGATCATGGATCAACTATGATCCATTGCACCACTACTGCTCACAGTGTTACATATGAAAAAAAAGGAAGAGTTAATAGGTACGTAATATTTAGTATCACAGAAATACATTTTTAAAGACAGCAAATCCTAATGAATTCAATGGAAATATACATGAAATGATTCTCAAGACATCTATAGTCTTTCATATAGTGATAAATGAGAAATTGTGAAGAAAAAATTGACAATTGGCCTTAAATATTTTAATATAGGAATAATATAGGAACTGTTGACTTTAGTGGTGAAACCCAAGTTACATCTCATGGTATCTACAGTGGTATCAATAATTAATTGAAAAAAGCAGAAGCAAGAGTTACCAAAAGTTACTTTTTAAAGCTGCTAAGCTACAATCTGCAACTTGACTACATTGGCTATGTTACATACAGCATGTTTCCACTATTTGGGGATGCCAACAAAACATTTTGGTAAATATTCTACAGGAAGGCTACTTTAGCATACTAATATTTTAGATAGTGCTTATTTAGAAACTTTAATATTTGCTTGTATTTGCTTATAACTTTGTAAGAAAAACGAATCCTTCTACTGTTGAGGACTTGTCTTTGCTGTTAGTCAGCCCAGCACACTTTTTAGAGATGGTCTTGTTTCTCTACAGTCAACTATAGACTGGTATAGGAAACACTCCTGTGAGAACAGTGTATTGAGATGAATAGTCTACATGTATGGGCTTTCAGCTGCAGTCTGGCTTTGTCTTTCCCTTTCACAAAAACAGTTTCTCTTCATCAACATGGACCTGCAAGAGTTTTCTCTCACCTTTCCAGCCAGCTATGCATGAATGGATTTTCTACACCTGTACTGTAAATCAAAAGCATCACAGGCCAAACCTCCAATTTTCCCCTTTTGTTCTTTTTCTAGTTTCTTTTGTACATGCTGCTATTTTGTTAGTCAGTAAACATTTTGGAAACACCTGTTTTGAGAGTGCAGAACCTTGTCAGAAATTACTCCTTAGCTTTAAATGTCAAGATGTTTTTTGCTAATAATCATGGAAAGACTGGCTTCTAAATAAGCAGTTATGTGCACATTGAAAATGTAATTATAATGCAGTTAAAACTCTTATGCAAGCACTATTAGACCTTGGTGACATTTCATGAACAGCAATCAACTGGTGAAGGTTTCCATTTCACTGTGTTATTGTATATCAAGGTCGAGTGCATGTATAGTTTCTATACATAGTTGGGAAAAGTCAAGACACCTGGAAGAGACAAAGTTCATGTTATACATGTTGCAAGACATGTATAACGTGCTGTCTTTAGATAGGTTTGCAGTTGCAGTGCAGGTGAAGCTGTAGTGATATTATTATATGAGAGCTAAATAAGAGAGAGATTTTCTGTTATTGATATGATGTCAGATATCTATGTTAAACATGGTCAAAATTCCAAAACTTGAGGTTAACATATGTAGAAATGCTCCCTGCAAGTCAAAAGCCAGGACTTCAACCTGCTAGGAACACAAAGGGTTCCTAGCAGGTTGCTGACGAGTTGACGTTGGCTCGTTGTGCATATTTACTCATTAATGGCCATCTGTTCCGTAGCCTTTGTTGCTGAGATTTTTCCATGCATTGTCCACTCTCATATTTCGGATCAGATTCCAGCTCGAACATGTACGAATGTATTTGAGAAGTTGAAATTTCAAGCAAAAATTAGAAAAAAGAGTGAAATCCTACTACTGTGGTTTGTTGACGTAGCCTCTGGAGCCAGTGGATGTCTGCCGAGGGATAGCTTCCGAGAACTGGCCAATCAGAACAGAGTGGGCTCTTCAGGAGGGGGGACTTTAAAGAGACAGGAGTGAAAATAGCCTGTTTCAGAGAGAGGCTGAACTGAAGGCCAGTATAAGATAAATATGGAGGTTTTTTTTTTTAACTGTAAATCATGCAAAGATATTAAATTCAAAAATGGAATTAAATAGATTAAAAATAGATAGACCTGTAAATGTACCTGATATGTCCCCTTTAAGAGTAGGTGGATGTGTGAAGTATTGCAAAGTCTAAAACTACAAACCAAAATGCAAAACTTAACCCATAGCTAATGCTATACACTCTCTCCTTCCTTCCTTTTACTATGAAATATATATTTTGTATGACTTTTGATCACTACAGTTCTCTCATGTAAATAGAATTATTTCAGGAGGTTGTCAAATTATATAGTCAGTGACTAAACCAGTGTTGTTTAACTCACAGCATTTCTGTGTGTATTTAAACGTAGCCAGTGATTGGTTCTAGTATTACGAGACAGTGAGAACGCTTTTTGAATACCTAAAATGTAGTTCACAGGGTAAATTAATGTAACTGTCAGTGTATCTAGTGAGTGATGGAAAGACAGGGGTAAGACAGTCTGTTTCATCAACATTTCACATGAAAGTTGTGAATGTAATGAGATGACGGCTGCTCTTTGAAACCTCCCAGCAGCCGCCGCACTTTGATCTGCGCCGGGCCGTCTGCAGGAGTGATGTATTTCATTGGTGAACGCTCACCGCACACTTCAACCCTTCCTATGAGCTCATATAAAGAGGAAAAGAACCTTAAGAGTCTCACCTTTTATTCCTCTACCTACTAACCACTCAAGGGCTTAAGGACCACATTACTCAAACCACTCAAGTACACTTTTGAATGAGTGGTTTAGCCAACTAATGCACACTGTACAAGCCTATTGCTATTTCCCTAAACTGTCTTTTGAACCTAAGTGATATGCTAACATGTCTTTTTTCTGCAAGTGCATGTGGGTAGCTCAGGAGGTGAGGAAACACTTGGCTATATCATTCAGCCAGAAAATGAGCACACACTGGGGAAATTATATCCCTCACATTGAATTGTGTGTTTGCCGTTAAAAAAGAAATACCTGCGTTAAGCCATGGAGATGTAAAGTAGCCAAGGGGTTAAGTTAGAAAAGGTCTTCAGACACACTAAGTTATCCTACATGATCTTTGTCTGTGTCCTTTTGGTATAGACTAGCCTACACTCAGAATCTCATTGATATTCTGAATCCAGACTTGACATTTCTCCCATTCGTTCCAAATGTGACCGTATCTGATCCAACCGGTCTGTTGGAGCCGTGGCTGTAATGTCCTAGTCAAGTTGGTCGTTCGCTCAAACAAAATCTCCCTTCTCATCTCAGGCACATGAAGATGAATACAATTTTTGACACAAATACATACACCTTTTTATGTAAAAAGAAATGTAGTAAAAAGCGTGAGCAGTGGTTTTTAAGTGTCCAGGTTTTGAGATATTCCTTACTGAGAGTTCAGGCAAATGGACACAAAACAATAGAAGTAAATGGAATTTCTACAGATCTCACTGTGTTTCATAGGGATTATTATTTCAGTTGGAGACCATCTGCATGAAAACTGTGGGATCTGTGGATTATCTGTGGATTTTTTTTTTTTTTTTTTAGTAACAAATTCCATTTACCTCCACTGATGCTGTGGTAAATATGTAAAAACACTCACAGCCCTTCTCTCAACTGAGAGCATTTAGAACAATCTGCTTATTCATTTATAGCAGGAAGAATCCTCTCCATCCCTGCATAGAATTTGTAAATAGTCCCAAGGGTTCCTCTTTTATGAAGTTTTTCTTAATTTTCTAATTAAGCTGCTGTGTAATGGCTGCAGGTATTAAACAAACTTAAAGGAGGGAATAGTAGATACAAACAGAACATAAGTACTGATGTTTCTGCAAAACCTCTGCAACTATATTCTTCATTAAGGAGAGGCTTTCTCTTATTCTGTGTGAAATTCGCTTGGGAAGTGTGAGGGCATGAAAACTGGTGTTTCACCCCAAAAGCATGAGACTCATAGAAATTAATTTTTTTTATGACACTTTAAATCACCTTTTCATTCTTATAATTATTGCATTTAAATGTAGGATTAGATTTAATGTTGACTGCTATGTAGTTGTCTACTGAGTGTAATACTGACTGCTAACTGCCGGTCACGTCTGACTTACTAATGTTACAAATTCACAAACTGACTGAAGTCGCTACTTAGTACTGAACATCCAAAGATCCTGAGGGTGATTTAAACTATCAGTTAGCATTAGTTGTTGGAGGCTGAAAAATGCAGCCACTGCTGGTCGACACTCATGACTCTGTTGGTGTTTTTGAACGGCAAAAAGATGAAATCCCCACTAAGTTTTTCAATAAAAATAAAAGCAGTAAACAGTGGTGGTCCTCTCTCTCACAAACCATCTTTTTCTGAGTGTAAAACATTGTTTGGCAATGCATGTTCACCTCGTAACAGCCAACAGTTTCATATTGTAGAAGAAGCCAGCTCACAGTAGTGATCCACTCTTTATTATATGTGGAACAACTGAGCGCAGGTGGTGACAGAATATTTTATGTTTTAAAGGTGTCTTTGTCACAATGACACACTCTGTCTGAAATCATGCAATGTACCTCTATTACATATGAGATCATGCTGAATAATTCCTAAAGAAAAAAAAATCTGTTACTGCAGATGTCCAAGCTCATAAAATATTCCCCCGCATGCCACACACGAGCGAAAACAATCTCAGATAAAGTGGCAATACCTATATACACCCTGGAGTCTCTAAATTTCCTTTAGTGATGGTAGGGGAAGAGGAGAGAAACTCACAGAAAGCCTTTAAACTGTGTTGTCCTTTCAGTGATCCATTTTAAAATCATTTTTGTTCTTTTCCGCTGTTAGGAGAAAATCTGTTGTGACACCAACACTTTTCTGAGGTTGTTTTGTTTTGAACAGAAGGCATGACACATTCACTGGAAAGGTATTGGTTTTGAAAAGAAATGCATGGACGGATGGACTTTAATTTATTTTTGCTCCAAGTGTGTGATGTGCCTCTGATTGGCCATCAGTCTGGGCGATTACTGCCAAATCCAGATCAGGGTAAATTGATGTCTCTGTGTAGGGCATAAGCAGAGTTTGTTTTGTTGTTGTTGTTGTTGCATAGACATCAGGGATACCGTGTTCATCTCAGACCAGCGAGGGTGACTTTGACAGCACACCAGAGGGCTCTCGGAAGAGGGAGAGAAGAAATGAGAAAATGCGATGGAGGAAAAGAGAGAAAAGCCTAGAGAGGTGGCAGAGGCCAAGAAATGCAGACAGGAAAATCTGTGAATAGCAAAAACTCTACACAGGAGTAAACATAAAGAGCTTTCCTCTGAGGCTCTTCATGCAATCGTCCCTGTCATATTCAGTAAAGCTTTGCTCGCCTGTCACAAAAACAAGGTTAGCTGTTTCCCAGGCTTAGTGGCCCCCTTTCTGTGGCAGATACAAAATGTTTTATTAAAACCTGTCTGTTTGGAAAATGTCATGTCTTGCTGCGAAAAGAGGAACTAAAGGTAGATGAAAAATAACACTGGAGGCTGACAAGCCGTGAGTGACGAGAAGTTCCAGTGCTGAAATTAATTCCAAATAACAGGTTCCTGCAGAAATGACCTGCGTTCGTGAGACAGATCAGTCACCTTGATATTTTTCACAATGAACGCACCCCGCTGCATTTTCCAGCAAGGTCTTGTTGGGTTTAGATCCAATCTGCCAGTCTGTTTATAAAAGAAAGTGCCCCAGTTCCACAGAAAAACAGCAATAGCTGTCAGAGATATATGTGATCTGATAGCAGATATGGGGAATGGAAGATGAAACAGTGTTAAAATCTCGTCTGTCAAATGTCTGTGTGCAAAGACTTTGGATTTACTTGAACTGTTTGTAGCAGCGGTTGGCTCATTGCTGTATGGCCACGATTACCTGTTCACGACAATTTCGATAAGAAGTTCATACTCTGAGTGTATAAGTTCAAATTCAGTAATTGCTCTGAATTGACTCAGTTAGATGCAAAAATATATATTCGACACTTGGTGTCCCAGTTTCCGAATGCTCCAGATGTTTGGATGCTAGGGGACCGGTAGGAACAAGATCAAACTGGGAAGGTGTCAGCGCACAAGTCTATTTTCTGAGGAAATAATCCATCTGTCAAGGAATAAAAGTTTGCTTCTGGAATATATAATGTACTTATGTAAGAAAATATTTAACATTTCAAAGTACCTGTTTCCCTCAGGCTGTAATTCTCTAATAATTGCAACGTAGAACTCCTCAGTGGCCAAGAACTTACACATGCATATGTATGTGGAGGCCTTTTCGGTGCGCACACCCACCAGACCATCCACCGACACACTGAAGAATCTCTCTAGAGAGAAGCATCAGAGTGCAGCTGAACGCCCACAGAGTCTGCCATAGTCGAGGCGCTGTCTGTTTAGCCAGACAGAGCAGAAAGCTGAGAGTTCCTCTAGCAGAGTCAACCTTGTTATCCACTGGCCAAAAAAGTAAGATCCACTGCACAGCAACAGCAGCAGGCGAGTAACATCTAGTTATCCCCCTGTGGACTCGCACAAAGAAAGAGACACACAACACACAACCCGAACCTCATTTCATTCACTGGGTCAATATATATCGGGGGCTAATATAACCCAGGCAGACAGCCCAGGGAAGGCTGGGGACCAGGGCGAGAAGCATGTCCCAGAATTGACAGTCCTGGTGGGGCCAAAGTGGCTGAACACACACACAAATTGCTTCACAAAGCTGCGGAGGAGAATATGACGGGCATGAAAGATAGAGGGAGGATATTATGAAAGCTTTGTGGAGTAATATCAGGAAAGGGTGCCCTATTCAATCACAGAGATCCAGAGGCTAAGTCTGTCATGTAATTAGATGCTCTTTCATTCTCGCTTCCCTCTGTCTCATCTTTTTTTTTTTTTTCCTGCTCTTGCATATTCAATGAAGCGCACACGCGCGCCTTACAAAGCTTGTATTTTCAAATAAAAGGATGTACATTAATGAGAACATCCCCTCCCCTCCATTTGTATGAGCATTACACTCACACATTAATGGGACCTCTGTTGCCTGAATGTGCACGGAGGGCACAGCACCCCTCTGTGTAACGTGACAGGCGTGACTGTTGAAATGTCACCCGGATCACAGTGGGAACGCACACAGACACGGAGGGATGGGGAGAGATTTAGGGAAATGAGATGAGGATTGCGCCAGAGAGGGGAAAGATACAGAAGGAGGTCGTCAAGGGTCACGTGGAAAGGAGAGAAAGACGGAGCGAGACGGGGGAGAAAGGTGCAGGGTCAGACAGCGCGATTACAAAGAGAGGAAAGGAAGACGTCAAGGGGTGAGGCGGTTACCAGGCAGAAAAGACCAAAGGGGAGGGAGGGGATTGTGCAGGAAGATTGATAAAAATGATACAGTGAGAGGGATGGAAAAATGGTGAAGGGTGAAAGCCAGGGAGGAAAGGTAACGCTCTCTAATCCATATGCGCAGTAATTGGCCTAGTAAGTCAATAAATTCATATCATGCCACACACTAATCGGAGCATGTGTCTTTATCTTATTGTGAGAAACGGCCAGTGTATCGAAGCCATCTGTGGAAAGGATGAGCTCCGTTGGGGTGATAAAAGCCAGAAAGCTGATTATTTCCCTCTGGGAGATAGCCGGCATTCTTATACTGTAGGAGGTGAGAGAGGAACTGAGTGTGCTCGCCTGCGTTCATGCAAGGAAGCTTTCACCGGCAGTCTGTTTCTGTGCATGTCAGTGTGTGTATGCGTGATGCAAAAGGCAGAGTGCGTGGCTTCTGCAGTTATCATCTGATTTATTGTATGGGCCTTTTAGGCTTTAAGGTGGTGGTGGTGGTGGTTGGGGAGTGGGGTGGTATTCTGTTCTGCTTCTTCATCCCTCCCGCATGGTCCTCCCCTGCAGAAATGGCATTTCCGTAAAGATGCGAGGATAATAACAGTGGAGGTTCCGGGGGAATGGCTTTGGGTTATTTTTTTGCTTTTGTCTGAGTGCTCCCCAGCAGGCAGGGTTTCTGGAGGCTAGCTGCCCCGTGTTTTTACTTCTTTGTGTGTCTCCCAGCGGTCTACTTTGCCCTGCTATTCAGACACTCTGCTGCTGTATGTGTGTGAGTGTGTATGAAGATCTACAGGCAGGGTTGGGCAGGTTATTTAAGACATTGCTGATCAAATATTATTAATTGAAGAAGTCATTATATTCCTCTAATTACTGAACAGCAAAAGTAATTAGTCACATTACTCATTACCGTCGTTACTCAGGCCGACTTCCTCAACTTCGTCATACACACGGATCCATAAGTTTGTCTGACGTTACCCAAGTTGCTAGATCGTCTATGAAACACAATCTACACACAACATATAACTTCAACCCATCTGTCACCACAACCTGACTCAAGGGCCGTGTGCACAGCTGCTCTCTGCACAGGCGGTCTTTCCTCTTGTCCTCTGTCCTCCTCCCTCTGCTGCTGATGTGATTCACTGCCTGCAGGTACCGCCTGTAGAGAGGGGGGCTGGTTAGCCAGCAGCAAAGTTTAAGAATTTGCCAAATTTTGTTCATACAGTATTTCCAGAATCCACTCTCTGACTCTTCTGACCATCTGGATGAAAAAATATTACATCTAATGCACAATTTTTAAATAGTTTCCAAAGTTACCTAACTACTGCGCAACACTGAATATGCACAGTAGTGTTTCTCCTGTGAGTTCCTGCTCAGCCCATAGACTTTACTCTGGGATGACATCACAGATTTTAAAATCACTTTTCTAGGCTTAAGGAAAGTTTTACAAATATAAAACCTTTGTGGATTGAAAATGCATAATAGAAAGAGTCATAATGGAATTTCTTTGCAG